>NC_141891.1:16135427-16760427 GCF_030686135.1 Camelina sativa
AGAGTAAATACTTTGGCGTACACTTCCGTGGACGTGAACACCGGTTTGCTCGACAAAGCAGTCCTGAGACAAGTTTGATGTTACTCTCTCTCTATGTGTAGAGTGTAATTCAAAGACCGTAGAAAAAGAAAGAGAAGCAAAAAACTCACTTTTCCTGTTCAGCCACATTCTTATCCAGCCAGCTTTTTACTTTCTCTGCTTCCTTTGAGACCTGAATCGATGCACGCAATTTAGCATTGAGCTCACCAGAATTTTTAGATCGAGCTTTGTCTGTTTCCACTAATAAGAAGAGCAAAACACACCTCGTTGATTTTTTCTTTTGGAAGCCAAGTTTTGTTCTTCTCCCACTCTTTTGTAGTCTGCAGTGTGATTGAAACTTAGCGGTTTGTTTATTTATAATGAGAAAACTACAACAATCATGTTATGTCAAAGTACCTCTTTCAGTTCGTTTTCGTATTTCCGAGCGTATTCAACTGCTACCGGTCGTGCTGTAAGCTCCTCTGATCTGTATAGATATCCAGCAAATGGTTTGTAAGAACATTGTCAGGAAGCTCCTGTTCAATAAAAACAAGCAGGGAACAAACCTGAAAGATATGGGATTGCCAATGGCTTTTAGTGAGTCAAGCCTGTCCTGAAACTCTGTGGCATTAGCATCCTCGCCGTCCATGTAAAGCCAATCTTGCACCTAAAACACACACGACCGTCCTTAGAATCAAACGATTACACTCACCATTGGAACCAAAGATTAGATCAATATAAAATTGATACATACCTCATCAAGCTTCTCAACAAACGCCTTCCGCTCTTCTTGGGTGGATATCTTTTCAAACTCGGGTGTTTCTAGCTGTACAAGGACCAGAATAGAACCAAAGCTTTATATTTTCAGAAGAATGTTAACTAACAACAATGTATAACTATAGCAACAAAAGAACCATGAAGGAAGTAGCCGAGATTGTGATCTATATAAAAGCACACACCTTCTCTTTAGTAGCATATATATAAGATTCAAGATTGTTTTTCAACTCAGCCGTTCTTCTTCTTTCCCTATCTTTCTTGTCCAAGGCTTCTAATTTTATCTTAGCTTCGGCAAGAGACTCTGTCGTAAAAGGTGCTCCAGGTCCAACAGTTTTCTCTACTACCTACAAGTCATATCCAAACAAAATTGGTTAGTGGTCTGACATTAATCAAAAAAATCTTGGAAACAGTAAAGCCAGAATACCACCTTCAGAGGAATCCTGAATGTCCGCTTCTTCAGCTTTTTTTCTGTGCCCAGGTTAACTTCTGCTGTTGTATTTGAAGCAGTGCTGTTTCCAGCATCAGTTTGTAGGTCCTCTTTATTTTCTTCTGAATTCTCATCAGTGGCATTGCCTGTTGCTGTGGTTGTGTTGCTATCAATGGTCACGTTCTTCTTAGGAACTTCTACCCATTCTGTGATTTCAATTACAGCATCTCCTCGATCGAGACTCAGAATCCCACTTCTACTTAGAGAGAAATGCAAATTTGCCTTGATAGGTGCTGATAGATTCCGAGAAGAATATCTGTCCACATCAATGAACTTACATTTATCAGCCTATTCGAAGATTTTCCATACTGAAAAAAACATATTTATCTCCAAACGGAAAGAATAACAGAGCAATAAGAGAACAAAAATTTAGCTCTTACTTCTCAGATGTATCTGCCAAACCAGAGACAGAATACTGCGCAAACACAGGGGAGGTGGTTCCTGGGGGTAGAATATCCTCGGACTCATAAGAAAGTGAGACATCAAAATCTTTGTCAAGGACAAAGGATCTGAACATCTGTCAGAGAATCAGGTACACAAAATTATTACAAGACAGGAACATTTTCTAAGCTTAAATAGGTTCTGAATGTGATGCAGTACCTTGCTGGGTAGCTTTTTCATCCGTGGTACGAGTTGCTGCTTTGTGCTCTCATCTTTCTTAACATTAGGGCCTTCCAACTCAACTAGGAACCCGTAGGGGGAACCATCAACTATACCTAGCCTACGTTGCAATTTAATTCCATCGCTCAAGTTAGCAGCATGTAGTGCTGCACCGAGGACAATAGCTTCATCAGCATCCAGATGTTTGTCTAACTGTTGTTTCCCAATAAATTCCTGGATTGTGCTCTGTAATTACAAACTAAAAATTAGATCTTAACTTCATTTGGAAAAAAAAGAAGCGAAATCCAATGATTAGCTTTGAGAGCATGAAAAACTACCTGTAGCTTGGGAACTCTAGTAGCTCCTCCTATCAGTTCCACTGCAGATATATCATCCATCTTCAAACCTGAATGCTTGAGCACATCTTTTAAAGGTGTAAGAGATCTCTCCCACAGATCTTTACATAGTTCCTCAAACTTCTCACGGGAAATTGTGCTCCTGAATAAACATAAGTAGGTTAGAATATCCTACCATGATAAAAGTTTGAGCATGTGAAATCATTATAACACTTTTGCAGCCAAAGTTTGGTGAGCTGGGAAAATAGAGAAACCTTGATAGATTGTAGTTATACCTGAAGTCACGATCATCATGAAGAGATTCAACAGATATTGGAGCCGCAGTGTTTGCACTCAAAATTTCCTTTGTACGTTTAACTTGCTTTTTCAATTTAGCCATTGCTTTGGGGAACTTCCTCACATCAACGCCATTACCGAGCTGTTTATTAAACTCATCTGCAAAGTGCTCTACCAAACGCATCTCCATACTCTGTCCTCCAAGTCCCGAGTCCCATCTAACATCCTTGACCTACATAAACATTAATAAATTATGACCCATAATGAATACCACTCCAACTGAGAGCAGACCAAAAGAATAAGAATAAGTAGGCTGAGCTCTAAGTTACACATGTTCCAAGAAGCAAAAAATGAAGAAACCACAAAATACAATATAAAAGAAGAGCACTATTAACCTGAAATTGGTTGACAGAAACAGTCTTGCCATATTCCTTCTCACTGTAAGCTGAGTAATAGACAAGGGCTGCGTAAGTACTACTTGAACCCATGTCATAAAATATGACATGTCTCGACCCATTAGAGAAATCCTTATCAATCCCATATTGCAAAGCGGCACCAGAATGCTCATTAACCAAGGAGAGAACATTAACCCCAGCCAACTGAGAAGCCTGAATCAAACCACGTCTCTCAGCCTGACCAAAGTAAGGTGGAACTGAAACAACCATATCCTTAACTGGGATTTTAGCATGGAACTCAGCTAGATTTGAGGCATAACCCAAGATCATAGCCAACAACTCCTCCACCGAGTAAACAGTCGAACCGTCATCGATCTTAATACCAACTGCACCTCTAGAATCTTCAACAATATCAAACGGCAAGTAGACAGAATCGATGAAATCCTTAACATGTTTGAAAGGTTTTCCCACCATATCCCTCAGCTGTGAATACACTTTATTCGGATAACGAGCCGTTATACCCGCAGCTTCCTCGCCTAGTAACCGGTCACCAGATTGAAATGCAACTAGACCTGGGGATTTCCTCTTTGACATCTCGTTAATGGCTACAGAGATTGGACTCTGTCCTCGTTTCAGATTAACTACGGCAACTTTAACCCATTCCGAACCTAGATCTACACTAGAAACAGCGGACTCCGATGGAACGGGGACTAAAGAGATCAATGACAAGAACACCACTAAACAACTAAACATCTTCCCCATATTCCGATCGTTAACTAAACACCGAGAGAGTAGAGAGACCTGCACTTCCTCTGCAAGATTAAAGAAAACAACCGCATTAGAATTCAAAAACCCTAGAAACAGAATAAATCCAACAAAAAGCACAATGCGATTAGATTTTTCAAACTTCAAATCGATCACGGCCCGATGAGATAAAACACCGATTTATATCACCTCTAAGAAAGCTAAGCACAACAAAAACAGAGTCAAATTACTAACAAAGGACATGGAATCGAAGACGAAGACGTCAAGACTAAGCAAATGTTCTCAGCAAAACAAACGTAGAAAAATTCCGATACTCGAAGCAATCAAAGAGAGTTGGAGAAAATAATGAGTGATTTGAGAGAGTGAAGAAGGTATAAGAGAATGACCAGTTTCCGAGCTCCGATCGCATTCTCCGGCGGAAATCGATTTGCAGATTCGAAATTTTGTTTTTTCTTTTCTTTAATCTTCCGTCAGGTTCTGGAGAAACCTTAAGGAAAGAAAAGAAAACAAATGGAGACAAGAGTGCATATATATAAATTACTGAGAAGACTAATAATAATACTGAGGTGGAATAAGATTCGGAGATACAACCAATGAAAATATTCCACGTGTGAAAACTGACACGTGTTGAGATGTGAGACGCTTCGTGTGTTGGTGATTACGCTACAAGTCTGGAGTGTGTTTTCGTTAATCCAGGTGAAGCTTCTAGTACAACGAGAGAGTCTTCTTTTAAACCTTTTCAGGCCCATTTGTCTTCCTTTTTGAAGTAAAGGATTTTGCAGTATTAAATTCAGAAGTTTTTAAAATGCCAACTTTGACCGACCTCACCTCTGCGCATACACACACCTATGAGAATTATTTTGTATTCATAACATGTATGAATATTCTTTTCATGAAAGCATCTTTTTGTAGTAAACTATGTAATATTCCGGGATATTTTGTTAAAGTTGATTAATAAACTTGAATCGAAACCAATGCACATCTTTTCTGATATTCATAATGAAATACAAACAAAAATGTTAGGAATCAGAGGGAAACTTGATTTTACATTTCAGGAAATCTAAGGGAATACCAAAAGATAAAGAAAAAAGACCAACGGGTTGAAAGACCAAAAACTAAATATAAAACAAATACAAGATAAGAGATAGTTTTGGTGGTGGTGTTTCAAAATCAGAAAGAAACAAAGAGAAGAGCTGGGGTTATGTATGCCTATTCGATAGAAGTATCTATGAACACTTTAGAAGCAACAAGTAGCTACGTGGGGAAGCTCCTATTCCTCTCCTCGATCTACCTGTGTTGATCAATCTCCTTACAACAGCTGTAACAACAACACAAACACTTCTATTCAAATCATGTACATTCCTTATGGTTGTATGTTATTATCCTCCTACAAAAGTTTTGGAACTTTGACCTTTACCTGGTTACAGTAAAATCTCCAGCGACCTAAATTGATGCAGCAGAACCATTCTGCTAGTCTGGGAAAACTTCGTCACGCTCATGGTCAGGTGAAGACAAATGCTCATGTCTAATGCTGGTGCTGTTGTGGTTCTCTTCTGGTATGTCTTCTTCTTCGTCGTCAGTTGAGGATTTGTCATAAGAGAAGGGTCTCTGACATATGCAAGACTGTGGGTACTCGTGGAACTCACCACGTCCTGGTTTGAACTCATCTGGATCACCCATGAATCCACGCTGACAAGATTTCACTTTCTTGGCGAATGTTGGCCACTCCATCTTTTCCCGGTCCATGAACAAAGCACTGAGCTTCTTTGCATTTGGCCTGATGGTCCTCTTGTGACCCATGTACCTCCTGTAAATACATACTCAGAAGTGTCATGGTCTCGTGTCTGATGGGGTTTAAGTGGAGTAAAAAACCATTCAAGCAATACATGAACCAACAAATTCCCTGTGGATCTATATTGATGCAAATGCAATCACAAAGAACATGTGAATGAGGATGCGCCGTATAGCTATGATAAGCTTAACCAAATCTACTTATATTTATGTGACAGAGCGAGGGAAGTATATTTATATATCGCCTATTTAGTTAAAAAGTAAGAAATGATAAGATGCTAACGCCTGTTGTTTTGTACTGGAAAACATATCTTAACAGCAAAGCTCTAATTAGGACAAATGGAAAATTTCCTAACCTTCGGCCTGCAAGAATCTTGGCCATATTTCCATTATTATTAGTGATAAAGACGTCGCTTTCGTCACTAACAATGTAGTCAATGGCAGCAAGGCGTGAAGAATAGGGAAGAAGAGGCTTCAGCTCATCATTGGCAAGCATTTCCTTGGTGTAAAAGTTTGGAAATAGCTCTCTCAGTGGTCTCAGTGTCTTTTCACCACCATATATTTCTCCAGATGCAACATAGATATATGTGTCGTTTGCAAAGCCAAGAGCACGCAGCATTAAGCCCACTTCATGAGGTGTAAGAGGGCATTTCCCACGCTTTCTTTCCTCCAGAGGGTCCAGATCCTGCGGTGATTGGTAGTGAGATATTGTAACTAGAGAATAAATTTTGTGCATAATGCTCTTATTCTATGATAATAACATAAATGTAACAAGGTTTGTTAATATATTCCTTAATATAAGAAGCGCAAACACATATATCAAGTTTCAGTTCATTGCACCTGCAGAGAAATAACACAGATAACTTGGATATTTAAGAAAGTTATGTAAAAGAACAAAATGAACTCACAGGCAATGTGTCCCATCGTTTTCTTATTTCTGCTAGCTCAGCTCGCTCTTTTTCACCCCCACCAAAGTCACAACCAGAAAAGGCTAGCATGTCAGGCTCAAATCTGCAGTTCATCAAAATATGGTTACATGATTGAGACCATTAAAGAAAAAAGCAGGGAAAACAATCTAGTATGGTTTGTTAAAGAAACTTAATAAACCTCAAGTGGACAGCAATAAAACGTTTGGCCATCTTTCTCATCCTCTTGACAACTTTCATCCCGACTGACTGTATCCGCTTTGTAAATCTTAAAGCATGATAGTTGCCCCTGCAGCGCAACTTTTGCATGTCTTCGTCTAGATCATTTGCTAGTCTGTAGTCAAACTTTGTCAACTGTAAAACCTGCAAAATTTCAACATAACATTAATTAGCTTCAACCATATAAAACTGAAACAGAACCATAGTACTTTTGGAACCATAATTTCTATGATTCGATGTAAGCAGTAACTACAATAAGATTCTTAGGTGAGATAGTCTTACATGTCTCCTCAAGAGAATTGGCAATACTTGGTCAAGATAATACTCAGGAGTAGACTTTCGAGGCACACGCATGGTATAAGGAGGTTTCTCCATCGAACGCATGACTCTGTCAGGAACTCTCTTTACTATAGTCACATCTTTGGCGAGAGAAGATATGAACCAGTTAACATCAAAAATGTCATTGAAGTCACTGCACAGCGATCAAAGCAACTTTTTTCAGTAAATTGACATGGCAACTGAATACCTTCATTTGCCAAAACTTGCTAAAAGTTACCTGTCATCTTTCCAATAAGAATGGTGATCCAACTCGGGTACAACTAAAGTAGCATTAAGAATCCGTGCAACAACCACTGCATCAGTTATCTGCTCATAAAGATAACATTATTTTCAATTCCAAAACAAGCTGAGGAGACTTCAATGAAGAAACAACTGCTGCATAACTCTATAAAGACGATAAGCAACACTCTATTGGTGATAAGCCGAACACATTTATTCTTGAGACATAATAGAACTTACTCCTGTTCTTTGCTGGTTAAGGCCTCCACTAGCTGCAATAAGCAAATATCCATTAGACGAGTGCTCCTGGGCAGCAGCTGTAAGATGAAACAAAAAAAAGTTAAAAAGGAAAACTTAGCTACATAACAAAGTTTCCCATTGATACAAGAAGAAGAAATATTGAAGCCTAATCTATCTTGTACATCAACAGAAACCCAGAATTGTATTGCTTATGCTTTAAACGAAACTAAAAGGGGTAAGTCCAATATGCAACTAGATCAATAAAGATACAGACTTTCCCCTAAAGTATTCAAAGATCAATATGGAAAAAAAGGACAAAACTTTCACTTTCTTATAACTTGTTTTATTCAATAAGGGAAGAACACATGTAAGAAGATCTGACTTACGAGGGAAGTTCCTTCCTCTCTCACTGCATCCATAGAAGAACTTGGAATATTTTGATTTCCATACATCAATTGGTTCTCGACGGCTCATATCCTGAGAAGAAGAATAAACAATCCAATTTCAAGAAATCAAAAAATTGAGCAGTAAGAAGAGTGACAATCTCAGTGTTGAAGTAATCAAAAACGAAACACTAGGTTAGCTTACTACGCTGTGTTTGCTCAATTGCTGAGAATACCACTCAAGGTGAGAGACAACGTGACCGGTTAAGAGTGAGATGACACCTAAGGAGAAAAGCATGAAACCACAAACCCATGTCCACATTACGGTTCTCTTGGGATGACCAGACCACTTCCATAACGCAGACTTGTGATGATGAGAGCCACCGTTAAGCTGAGGCGAGTTCGACAATAGCCTCACGCTTGACCTCCACACTTCAGCTACTACCCCCATAGATTGAATATAAATTACTTCTCACTCCCAATTTCATCACTGATTTCACGGAAATGCCATCATCTCCCCCCTGAAACCCACCAAGAATCTAATCTGACGCAAAAAAAAAACTGAAGAAATCGCAAAGGTTAAGGTTCTTGATCCGGAGGTTAAACAGATCCGAGGATTAGGGTTTTCTGGGAAGTTAGCAAAAGTATATGTAAGGATCTCTCCTCTCTCTCTGTATAAAGTTTTTGAGATTTTTCGAAATGGTGAAGAAGACGGACAAGAGAAGAAGAGACAGTACCACGCTTTGCCTTTTTGTCCTAATTTTTTTTTTCTTTTTCTTTTCTTTTCTAATTATTCGCCTGAATTAATTGGTTTACCTACACTTATAACCCGAAATTAACATTAACCGAATTACGATTAAGATATTAAACCGGTTTCTACGCCACTTAACAATTAAGATTTTGCTTCAAAGCCACACTTGTTTTTATTAATAAGCTTAGGAAAAGAGGAAAACAAAAGAAGGTGTAATAATGTTTCTACTACAGATATTCATGTCTTTTTGGAAACATAACTAAAAATAAATAAACCGAAGAAATTACAGATGTACATACTACATGAGAATCTGGAAAAATAAAAATAAAATTCAGTAGTGAATTTAAAGGTAGTTACAGCTGAGTCACGTGACACATTTACAACATCCCACGTGTCCGTCGCAAAACCACCGGCAAGTTACGATCACACACGCTAACCAAACCGGAAATTATTAGTCTCTACAGAATATTAAACCGATTTCTTACTAACTACTCCAGTGCTCCACTATAAAAGAAGCTGGTTTTATTTAAGTTGGAATGATTGATTGGACCACTTGATCAAACTCCTCCTGATATGTAGCTTAATTAATTTGGTCACGTTATGTTGCGCAATAATTTAATTAAGCTTTCAATTAATTAGCATGGATATAATTCGTATTGTCAGAATCTTGGTGGCACTCAAATTAAAAGTCAAATGTCTATCTATTTTTTTAGCACCACAAATAGTCAATCTTTTTTTTTTTAAGTATAAAGTATAAACTCTACAGTTTAATGAAGAAACTGAGAGCACCATTTTTTTTTTTTTTTTTTTTACATTGAGAGCGCCATTTTCGATAGGAAATTGTTTTCTGCCTTCTTTTGGCCATTCTTCTTTACCCCACGGTTGAACTAAAAGTCTAAAATGTCCAAGTCACACAATATAAGAAAATTAAATTTGGTTTATATATCCAGTCACTGATTTGGCACGAAGAGGCTCTCTTGCTAAGATCCGTAATTAGAAATGTTATTCTGGTCAATGAGGACAACAATTCATTTTTTTGTCATTAGGATAACATTTAGTCTTGTTTTAAGGCAATAAACTAAATTAATTCAACGGTGTAGATCCATATATCGTTGGTCCAAACTAGAGACCCATAAATTGTATAAAATAAACTAGACTCATTGACGTTTATTAATCAAAAGGGACAAGTATATCTACATGAAAATTTGTATAATGAGCTTACACATGTATAAGCTATATATTCTGTTCTGTATAGTGAGCTTAGAAATAAGGATGAGTGGATATTAATGCCCTTAAAGAGGTTTGGTATCGTTGGAAGGGACATTGGATCAAACGACCAAATGTTCGCTCTGATTTTACAAGTGAGAAAGAGTATATGCAAAGAGCTCAACATTTGGTGGCATCATCCATAATGATTATAAAAAAAACTATCTTTAGAATTCATTTGTCCTCTACTCCTCTTTGATTGTGTATATAAAATATAGGGATTTTAATTTAAATGAAATAGGTTCGTAAACCGAATTTTCAGATGGTTGGACTGGGTCAAGCTAGCTGTAAAAGTAGACGACTATAATCTGCACTGTTGGTGGATGAGACGTGACATTAATGACTCTTGCATGCTAGAGTAGTTTATGCGGTGTGTCAAGTATGTCGAGATATATATGGTTTTCAAATGTTCTCCGAAGGCATTACATCACTATCATATTTATAATCTATCTCCCTTTCAACAACCAAAAGTAATTCATATGATTGGTGCATCTTATTACATTTGTGCTATTTACGTATCTAGTTTATAATATTAGACTATTACTAGTAGAGTAGTAGTTAATCAAACATGACCTCCAACGACAAAAACAAAAAAAACAATGGTATGCTTCAGGACATTTTTAAATTTGTTAGGTCCAGATAGTTATAGTTATGAACTTATGACTTATTTTGGTAACTAACAAATGCAAAACTCCTGGTATTATGCGGATAAAGAGAGTTTTAATACGAAAGGTAATATACAAAATTTGTTTACAAATTAAGTTGATTGGTTAGAATTGTTTATCCTTTTTGGTTCAACCTCCCTGTCTTGTTCAGGAGGAGATCTCATCTGTTAGTTGTCTCATCTCACACGTAACCCCAGACAAATTTTCCCTATAACCAAGAATCTGAACAACTAGTAAACCTTAAGAAGGTCTTGATCCTTAAAACAATCGTTAAATATAAGGATCGGATATGTTATTGAACTAAAATTGAAATTTACCTAATTCTGGTCAACAAACTCGTAAGACCTCAACTATACTCCAACGAACACATTCCCAATAATCTATGTCACATAGCTTAATTAGCCCAAATTGCTCACGAGTATCATCAATCCATTACGCCTATTGACATTATGTAGACAAATAAATCCATTAATTTCCAATTACTTGACATTTCTATTTATTTATCATCTTTTGGGATTTTGTCCTCCATCAAACATATACACAGACAAACAAAAACATCTTATGTATCTCTTTTATATTCTTCATACTTAAAACTCTCAAGCACAAAAGCTACTTCTATACAATTTCAAACTCTTTCCTCATTCTTTTGGTGTGTTTTTTGTTTAAAGACATTTTTTTTTGGGTCAAACAAATATATTCTTTGGCTTGATTCCTTTTTTTTTTTGTTTGTTTTGCTTCTTTGTTAATTTTTTTTTTTCCATCACTTCTTTGTTAATTTCTTATATAACTCTAATATGTTCCAATATTGGCTAGCTACTAAATCATTGTCATCCAATTAGTCTGAAATTTTAAACATTGAATTCCAACTGTTGGCGGCTTTAAACTTCTAATTTGTGTCTAAAAATATATATCCCCTATATAATAAAATGGAAGTACACAATTTTTTTGTAGACTATATAATATGGGTTATAAAATTAATTATTTGATATTTGATAAGTTATAGATTATATGGGTTGTAACCATTAATTAAATCTCGATTTAATATCTTCTTAAAAAGGATATTCGAAAGAATATCATCAAATATCAAAAGAATATTTAATTAACCATATATAGGTAACAAAATCTCAGAACTTAATCACTCTTCCGCGGATTAAGAGTGATTTCTGATTATACTTCTTTTTACCGAGTAACAAAATTCAAGCAGGGGTGAAGAAATAAGATGTTACGAAATTTAAGAAAGTTCTCACAAAAGGGGAATGGAAAATCATTGAGAAATTTTTCGTCACCAAGGTGTTAAAGCATGAGTTGATTTTAATCACTAGATTTTAACTGTGTACGAGCACGGGTACGTTACAAATAACCACATATTGTCCAAAAAACATTTTTAAACAATCACATAAATTATATTCCTTCCGTTTCAAAATATAGGATGTTTTAAGCAAAACACGCAAATTAAGAAGTATTTACGTTTAACAAATTTAACCATTCAAAAACAATACTGCATAATATAAAATATTAAACTAATCTAAAAGTTGCATTGAAATTTGAAAACATCCTATATTATGAAACAAAAAACTTCTCCAAAACATCTTATATTTTGAAACGGAAGAAGTATTTTATATAAAGAATATAATATAAATAAAATAAATTTCAATCCGTGCTCTAGCACGGCTCCCTAGTATCTCATGATATATCGACGGACGCACTTATATGAATGCTGCATGGGATATGAAAGTCATATACAATATGGATGTGTCATAAAACGAGAACACGTACATCTAAAGTTGAGTTGTGGCTGGATTCGGAATATAAGAACTATACTGAATCGAATTTGATTGGGTTGTTAATTGTCCTATTCCTATTAGAAAACGAAAAAAATATACTACAATGTATTCTTAAACCGGTAAAAAATCAGTTCACCCAACGAACCAACTTCCAAGTAGGAGTCCAAATCATAGATTCTTTTAGGAGTATAAATGTACGCTCACGTCAGAATCTTAACATAACTCTTTCCCCTTTTCCTGTCTCTCTTTCACCTTTTCTTCTCCATCGATCTTACCTCTCTACGCAACTTGTTATTTAAATCAAGAAAAATTCCAAGAATCTTGCGTCAGACAAATGTCTCCTAGTTTAATCTATAGAAACAGAGTTCTCTGTTTTGTTTTAGTATTGTTCTGTTTCCCTCAACGTTTTGCCGCCAGAAACCTACCGGAGGAACAAGAACCCTCCACCGCAAAAGCAACTCAAATAATCCACGTCAGCAACAACACGTGGCATGATTTCTCTCGTCTTGTAGATGTCCAGGTTGGTAGCCACGTCAGCGGCGTGTCCGAGCTAAAAAGGTACCTCCACCGTTTCGGTTACGTGGGTGATGGCTCCGAAAGTTTCTCCGACGTGTTCGATGGTACTCTCGAATCCGCAATCTCTCTGTACCAAGAAAATCTCGGTTTACCGATAACCGGGAGACTCGACACGAGTACCGTCACCCTCATGTCGTTACCGCGATGTGGCGTTAGCGATACGCACATGATCATCAACGACGAAGGTTTCCACACAACGGCGCATTATACGTATTTTAACGGTAAACCGAAGTGGAACCGCGACACGCTAACCTACGCTATATCGAAAACACACAAACTCGATTACTTGACGTCAGAAGACGTCCAAACCGTTTTCCGGCGAGCTTTTTCGCATTGGGCGAGCGTGATTCCGGTGAGTTTCGAGGAAGTCGATGACTTCACGGCGGCGGATTTGAAGATAGGGTTCTACTCCGGGGATCACGGTGACGGGCTTCCGTTTGACGGTGTTCTCGGGACGTTAGCACACGCATTCGCGCCGGAGAACGGGAGGCTTCACTTCGACGCGGGGGAGATATGGGTAGTCGACGATGACTTTAAACGATCTCCCGATGTGGCGGTCGACTTGGAGTCTGTGGCGACTCACGAGATTGGTCACCTGCTGGGGTTAGGACATAGCTCTCAGGAGTCGGCGGTTATGTATCCGAGTCTCCGGCCGAGGACTAAAAGAGTTGACCTTACGGTTGATGATGTGGCAGGTGTACTGAAGTTATATGGCCCGAACCCAAAATTACGGTTGGATTCACTGACACAGTCGGAAGATTCTATTCAAAACGCCTCCGTATCACTGAGATTCTTGTCGGGGAATTTGATCGGTTATGTTCTGTTGGTTGTTGTTTTTATTCTGTTCGGATAGGTTTATAGGACATACTTATTTTTTTAAAAAATATTTATTTATAACGAAATGTACATAGATAATTTAAAAATTTATTTATTTAGGAAAAGGATATTTTTATGATGGCTTTCTCCAAGGTATTATTATTCTCTGATTAATTACTCTGAGTTTGTGTATATCATTATCTCAAAAATTGAAAGATATTGATGTTTATGGACTGATATATAGATTCGTCCCACTCCTAATGACACTACTAGTACTGGTACATAGTTGAGGTTGATCATGACCTTTCTATTTGTGTTCCTAGTTCCTAAGCAAAATTATACTACTTGTATTTATTTTCAATCATATAAAAAAGCACGTATAGATTAAAAATATAAAGCCCATTTTTAGATGTTGTATCATAAAAGCCCAGTCCAAGATAATGAATGACTGGAAACCCAAAATTTCAAATGGAAGGAAGAGAAAATAAGTTGGTTTCAATTCGAACCAAACCGGTTTTCTATGATTATGAAGCTGAATGGTTTACATTATTTGGATAAACCAAGAAGAGATTCGACTCGGTTCGGTTTTTATTATTATTTGTTCCCAGACCTATTTAGTAAACCCTCTTCATTCGATTAAACGGTGGCGGTCGTCTCTCTCAAAATTCCGAAAACCTCTTAAACCCTAGCAATGCCGTCGAGTTTCTTCTTCGATGCTGCTAGCGACGACGAGCTCGAATTACTACGCAATGAAGAAAATAGTAGTGGTGAAGAAGACGTAGAGGAAGACGAAGCAGAAGAGCGTATAGCTGGAGAAGACGAAGATGGAGAAGAGGAGGATGAAGATGAAGATGACGAAGAAGAAGTTGAAAAGAGGAAACGAGATGCTGATGCTCAGTCTCCTTGGGATTTCGCATCTTATTCAAGCTCCGTTGGTGAAGAACACGCTCGCCGTCACACAACGTCTATTGATGAAAAGATCTCCAAAGCTATCCAGCATCGTCCAGTTCCCATTTCAATAGATGAAGACGAAGAAGAAGAAGAAGAAGACGAAGATGTCTCCGGTGCTGAAGCTGATAAACAAGTAAATCCCCTAAACTTTTGTTTTGAATTTGATTGAATCCGATTTCGAATTCGTAAGTGTGATTAAAAGTGTGAATTTAACTGTGAAGGAGGAGTATATTTCGGAAGACGATGAGGCAGCTGAGTACAAACCAGAAGATGTTGTTCCTAAGCCATTCTTCTCTACAGTAGATGGAGTTTCATTTCATGCTGATACTTTCATGGAGCTTAATCTCTCTCGTCCGTTGCTTCGAGCTTGTGAAACTCTTGGTTACAAGAAACCTACTCCTATTCAGGTTCTAATTCCTGTCCGCAAGGGTGTTTTAATTCAGTTACTGTTTAAAGTTTTTTCATCTGAATCGTTCGTTGGTGTTGCAAATGCAGGCAGCTTGTATACCTTTAGCACTTACAGGGCGTGATCTTTGTGCTAGTGCCATCACTGGATCAGGAAAGGTGAGCACTAGTTCTCGAGGCTTCTTGTGTAATTCTGTGATTGTTTTACCTTAAAGTATGGAGTTTTGATAATGATTTCAATTTACATTTGTTTTAATAGACTGCTGCATTCGCTTTACCTACTCTTGAGAGGTTACTGTTCCGTCCCAAGCGTGTCTTTGCTACTAGAGTTCTTATTCTCACTCCAACAAGGGAGTTGGCTGTCCAGTAAGTAGCATAACTTTGCCTCCCGCAACAATACTAAACCTTTAAGGTCCTTTTGATTTATGTTTCTGAGAAGCTGATTTGTATTTTTGGGATGTGTTTCAGGATTCATAGCATGATTCAGAAGCTTGCACAGTTTACTGATATTAAATGTGGGTTGATTGTAGGAGGGCTTTCTGTAAGGGTATGGTATCTTTCTCTGAGGATGCAAATTTCTTAAAAACTTCATGTGTTTGATGTGTTAGAACAAACTTATTTCCTTTCCAAGAAATGTTTCTTAAAATTGCTACATCTATGTGTCTTGTGTTAGGAGCAAGAGGTGGTTCTGAGGTCTATGCCAGATATTGTTGTGGCAACTCCTGGACGTATGATAGATCATTTGCGTAATTCCATGTCTGTTGATTTGGATGATCTAGCGGTCTTAATCCTTGATGAGGCTGACCGCCTTCTACAGACTGGGTTTGCCACTGAAATTACCGAGCTGGTATGCATTTATATGTTTTTATATGTTTGGTTCCTGTGACACCTCATATTGAATTATTGTCAAGTTCTTCTTGTCTTTGTTAGTTTCTAATCTGAAGTAGTGGACACTTCATAACTAACTTAAAGGGAGAGATAATGTTTGACTGTTCGTTATTGGATTTATAAATGAGTCCACATCTATATGCAGGTTCGTTTATGTCCCAAGAGAAGGCAAACAATGCTCTTCTCAGCCACAATGACTGAAGAAGTTAAAGAGCTAGTCAAACTTTCCTTGAACAAACCGTTGCGTCTCTCAGCTGATCCATCAGCTAGAAGGCCACCAGGCCTGACTGAGGAGTATGTCAGCCACTACTTATCATTTTCGACCTTTTCAAGAGCCCAAATAGCTTATGATCTTGAATATACATCATGTATGCCATGAAGCTAACTTGTGATCTCTTAATTGTAGGGTGGTAAGAATACGTAGGACTCGTGAGGCAAATCAGGAAGCTGTTCTTCTGTCATTGTGCACAAGAACTTTTAAATCAAAAGTCATTATCTTTAGGTGAGACTTCACTATAAATTTGATGCCTTTCAAATCCAAGTTCCATAAAGTGCTTGCATAGGTTGGCATTTTGCATTTCACCTGAGAGATTTCTTGTACCTTCTTGCGCCAGTGGAACAAAACAAGCTGCCCATAGACTGAAAATTTTGTTCGGGTTAGCTGGCCTCAAAGCAGCTGAGCTTCATGGAAACCTAACCCAAGCACAACGTCTTGATGTAAGAAACTCGGACACATCAGCTTTATTTGTACATGAATATTTATATTCCCTGTTTGCAAGTACTTAATGGTATCATTTTGCAGTCTCTGGAACTTTTCAGAAAGCAAGAGGTTGATTTTCTCATTGCTACTGATGTAGCCGCTCGAGTAAGTATAAGAAGCAACCAACTTATTTTCAAGATTCTCTTTTCAGTTGCTCTGCTATTTCAGCTCTTGAACACTGTCTGGTTTGATTATTCTAGGGACTTGACATCATTGGTGTTCAAACAGTTATAAATTATGCTTGTCCGCGGGAAATAGACAGGTAAATCCGAGATATTTCCTGTATGATGATGAATTTAAAATCTATCAGCTTTCTACTCTTTAACTGATGTGAGGACAATACGTTTTCCTTTTTGATTTTGCAGTTATGTTCACAGAGTTGGTAGAACAGCTAGGGCTGGAAGGGAAGGTTATGCTGTAACGTTTGTGACTGATAGTGATCGATCCCTTTTGAAAGTTATTGTAAGTGAATCTTCAGACATACATGGATCTTGCGTTTACCCAATTCATTGTTGCTTTAGTTTGGACATTTGAATCAATTTTGTTTCTTTGGTTACAAGGCAAAAAAGGTGGGATCAAAGTTGAAGAGCCGAGTCATCCCAGAGCAGTCAATCGTCAAGTGGTCTCAGATAATCGATGAAATGGAAGATCAGTATTCCGCTGTTATTTCAGCAGAAAGGTTCCATTAACACACTCATCAAAGAATTACTGTATCCCAGGAGAATTGATTTATCTGTATACTAAAGCTTTGAGGTGTTTTCATCAATTTCAGGGATGAGCGAGCTCTAAGGAAAGCTGAAATGGAATTTGCAAAGGTAGGCAGCTTTGGTTCTTGACTTTGTTTAATTGTCTTGGGATCAATTTCAAATTCTTGATTATGCGTTTCTTTCTGCAGGCGGAGAACATGCTAGAGCACAGAGATGAAATATATTCACGCCCAAAAAGGACTTGGTTCATGACAGAGAAGGAGAAGAAGCTCGTGGCACAGGCTGAAAAGGTGTTCTTTTATTTCCTAAGGTTGTTGTTGTTTTAGAGAGAGAATACACTTGTCTGGATCATTCTGAATACTTTCTCTGAACAGGATTCTGCAGGGAACCCTTCTGGAAGCGAACTAGTTAGTGCTAATATAGCAGAGGACCTCAAGATGAAGGAGAAGAGAAAACGTGAACGCGAGGTCCGTTTATGAGGAAGCTCTTGTCACTATTCAGTTGCATTATCGTTCTTGTTTAGTGTTGATTTCTTCTTTCTAGAGAACTTACAATTCTCTTGATCATGCAAGTACAGAAGAATCTCCCAAGGAAAAAACGTAGAAAGCTAGAAGCTGCCAGAGAGATGCTAGAAGATGACGAAGAAGAAGAGGAAGACGAAGAAGAAGAAGGAGAGGAAAAGCGAGGAAGGTCAAGAGTAAGTATTTCAGTGATACACATAACTCTCTCTTTTGCCGAGACGATGAAGACATTGTATTGAATTTTAAATGTGTTTTGTTCTCAGGGGAAAGACAAGAAGAAACAAGATACAGAGAAGAAGGGATTGACTCTAGTGGATATTGGTTACCGGCGAGCAAAAGCGGTGAAAGCAAAACAGAGAGCAATTGATTCCGGTAAGATGGATAGACCAACGCCGAACAAGAAACAAGTACGAAGTAAACCAAAAAGCCAGCCTCGAGATGAAGAGATGAAAGATCTGTTCAAGAGTGATATGAGCGAGAATAAACAGGGAAGAGGCGGCGGCGCAGGTGGAGCAAAACATCGGACGCAGTCAAAGAACTCGTTCAAGAGCAAAGCTCGGTAAGAAACATTTCATCTTAACCATAACATTTACATGTAAATATTGTAATTTGTTGGGTTTTAATTCGTATATTCTTATTTTTCTTTTGTCGTGCAGATATAAACGTAGGTAAAACGAAAAAGCATTTTTGAGAAGGACAAGAACCCACGAGAAAAAAAGACATTTATTAGCGAAGGGTTTAAACAATTTTATTATTGTTGTTGTAATATCAGAATTTAGAACGAAGCAGGCGAAGATGTTGGAAATTTTGTTCTGTTTTTCTTTTCTTCCTATGGTTGGTTTTTCATAATCTTTCATAAAGCTTACAAATGATTATCATTTTAAGGGAAGCAAGGTCACGTGAGTTGGTGGCGGTGAGAGGAATATGTATGTTTTTTTTTGTTAAAGAGGAATATGTATGTTACAGAACTTGAGATTGCAACCGTTGTCTGTCAGTACGTGGCACAGCTCATTAGAATGTGTTGACCGATTTAGGAGCTATTAAGTTTCTGCATATTCAAGATACCTATTATCAAGCATCAAAATGGCTCGATCTCGATACATATTAAATTGTTACAGAATTTGTAACAATGTCAGATGTGATCTTCGTCTCTTATCACGATCTGAAACAACAAACATAAGGAGTGATCTGATTTTGGAGAACCTCAAGAACATCTGGCGGCTGAGACTGGTTTATAAAAGTTTCTCCTGGTTCAAAGCCTAAAATAGCCATTTGAATAATGAGTCTTGAGTTCTATACAATTTTTACAATTTTGCTAAGATGGTTGCAAATAGAGCACGTGCTACTGGGAAGATAGAACAAGTGCGGCTCCTGCAGCGGCTGCCACAGCTGCTATAACCATAGCGGTAATGGGTGCTATTTGGAGGCCGCCATTTCCACGGGAGAGTCTCCTCGAGATCAGTTCGCAGGACTTGTCAGCTTCTTTGTAAATAAAACTATTGGCTACTCCTTCAGTGATGATGGCTTTTTCGTTCTACAGACAAAGCACGTGAAGTCAGAGAAGAAAATATGGCTGAAGTTAGTTATAGTTTAGACGAGTCTAAAGAGAGGCATTACCTTTATCCTGAAGCTACATATAGTATGCTTGACAGCGAGAGTATCACTTGGTGAAGATGATAGTTTGAGGGAATGATCCTTCCAGTCGTCTACAAGTTTTTTAAGAAGAGCAACACTAGCTTCTATGTTCTCATTATAGAGATTATCCCAGTACTTAAAGCAATCAACGTTTTTGGTCACACAACAGGTAGCGATTGCTATAGCTTCCTTGGCTAGAACAGGATTTCCTGTAACAACGGTAATCCCATGACAAATCTATTTGGCAAACAGAGAGAGAGGGAAGTAGAAAACTCATGATTTCAAGGTTTCCGTTGTGTTACCAGCACCTTTCCCAGCTAATCTCAATGAAAAGGTTAATATCTGTTTCATTGTGTTGCTTCCTGTCGCACTATCTGGTGCAAGGGCTACTTCCTTCAACAAGGGATAGATTGCCTCAAACCTGTTTGTTGTCTGTGCGCACCATGCATGCTTGTGATCAGAAACGACAAGCGCATGCATCAAGGTTTTGTTTTGTTTATATAAATTCCAACACTGGTACTTACCTCTACTCTAGCGGATGAAGCAGGAAATGTATGTTGCACCAAGATCTCAAATGAAGAAGGTGGAATCAGCCGCTCTCCCTCCCAAACAGCTTCATTTACAAGTATGGTCCGAGCCTCTGGATTCGACGAAATCCTAAGTGCATAAACGAGATCAGATGGTTTTTACATTACATACAGCAGAGGAGGGAGGGAGATGAAAAGAAAAACTGGACTCACATCTCAACAAATTGCAGGATGAGATCCATTGCCTGAGGCCTGTAGTAGCACTTGTTATTACCGACTAGTGGGAGCAAGTTACGTGACCATGAATACAAGCCAGCTGATAAAGCACCTTGGGAGGCCTGTATAAAGTTGGAAAGTTAAACAAAAACACAAATTTCTGGTAGAGTCAGTTCACACAAAAAAAAAAAAAAAAAAAAAAACTATAAAGACATGACATGAACCTGAGCCATCATCCAAATAATAAAGGGAAGCTTGTCCTCGCCTTGATAAGTAGGTTTGTCCCTCATCATTGGCAAAACAGTTGTCAAAGCCTCAGGTTTACAACGCAACAGCATGGCTAATACAACAAATATTGCCACCTACAAGTAGAAAACAAAACATTTGAGTCTCAGTGAAACAAACAAATTAAAGTTAAGTGAGTGAATACACCCATTCAATTCAATCAATGACAAAAACATTGATGCGTTTTAATTACCTTAGATTTGTTAGCATTGTTTTGTTCTATTTTGACAACTCCAGGCCATTCAGTGAGAATGAGATCAGACGCCCACAGTACAAAGGCACGTAGTGTTGTTTCAAATGGAAGTTTGTTGATAAAACCAACTGATGTTTCGTAGACAGATGTAGGGATTTGAGAAAACGGAACCTATTTTATTTAATTAACAAGAAGCAAGATATGATCAGCTTCAAAAAACTAATTAACCAACCTATATTATATATAATATATATATATATATATATATAGCTCGCTCACGTGGATCAGCGTGGATAAAGGAGTCTCCTGGAACATCTTGACCCATCGGAATGATTCTTGGGAAAGTTTATCCCCATAGTAATCGACTAATATCAATATCTGCTTATCTGGAATAGGCCAATGCTTGTCCTACATATTAACAAACAAACAAACAAGATCGAGTAAATTTAATAAGTTTTGATTACATACTAAGTTTAGCTAGGGAGGGTTATCGAAATTAAACAAGGCTTGTTTAACAAGCTGAATTTCACATAAGCCTGCATGCACTTACCAATGTTTCGTCGAGGAAAGCCGCAAGGTCTGAGGGAACGATCTTTGCCGCAGCTTCGGACAAAGACAGTATCGCCTTTTCGGTTTCCTCGACCGCCACAGCTGCCTATTAGTTAGTTAAAAACAAAGACTAAAATATTGAATTTCATATTTTTTTTATTTTTTCGTATGAGTTTAGGGTTTAGGGCAGGAGATTATCATATACACACCTACCTTTTCTTCTTCTTCGTCGGGGAAAATTGGAAGATTTGAGGGTCCGATCTCTGACGCAGCTTCGGGACAAGAAGACACTAACACCACCTCCGCCTTCGGATTCGATTTGATTGGAGGTTCCATTAGATAACACTAAACACACAGATTTTTGGAGTTGCTTCAGGAAGCTTGGTCTGATTTGTAAATCTCTGACTATCTTAACTTTTCCCACAAGTTTATAAATTTCTGACTGTCAATTTATTTTGCGTACTATTAATTAATTTGCTTTACAACTGGGCGTATTTGATATTTGCAAGGCCCAGTCCAATAAGAGACTCTCTCGCCTTTCTTCTATAGATAGACGAAAAGTGCTTTCGTTCCATGCAACCCTAAACGATTCGTCATCTCGAGAAACAAATAAAAGGCTTGGGCCGGGTATGCTAAACGGGCCAAGGGTGTAGCATTGGTCGGCCCATCAGGTCCAAAGAAAAGAAGGGGACGCGGAGTCGCGTCACATTAATCAGCTCGTAGTTCAAGATTGGTCAAAGATTCCCGCATTCAATTGGATTAATTAGGACGCGAAAATCATGTAAAATTAATTACACACTGATTGGGTAATTAATTGGTTAGTATAAATATGTAAGGGGAGAATCATTGTAGAGGGATCGAACATTTTTTCACTCAGACAATAATATACACTTTTTTAGCATACATATACTCTCAATTCAGTTCGGAACTTTAACGGTGGTAAGCTCCTCCATTCATAAATCACTTCGGAAGGAGAGAACTAGTTTCAGTTCTCACATTTGGCGCTAGAAGGAGAGGAGTTATCACCTATACTCTTGCTAGTTCTGACTTCATATCCGAACCCACTTCATTCAAATACCGCTATGGCTACCGACTCTTCTAGTCAGGTAACTCTAGAAACTATCCAGAAACTTTTGCAGGATTTGACTGAGAAATCCGACCGTCAGCAAGCAGCCTCTGCTGCTCTTACCGAGCGTTTTGACAGCCTGAAAGGACAGGTCTCTACCCGCTTGGAGGCAGTCACTACGTCAGTAGCTGACCTTTCAGCCTCTCACTGCGTATACGCCGATCGGGTCGATCTCTTGTCCTCCGATCAAAACCCTCGCTGACGCGCTCTGGATTTTACTGGCGTTGTTCCGCCTTTCACCTTGCAGCCTGCAGCAGCAAACGCCCACTCCGGGATATACTTTCCCACCACAGCTAAGTACCCAGGCAGCACCGCCGTTGGTTGGCGATAGCCACACTCCAGTTCAGCTCGACGTTGCTGGATCCTCCGAAGTCCCAGTCTGTCTTCCTCCCCTTGTGGGCGGAAATATTTTGACTCCTGGTTATGCCACCAATCCCGAGATCCACTGTATGCAGAGCGAAATCCGAGATATGCGGTCTAGGGTGCACAGTGCGACTATTTCAGCACTGGATATTTCCCAGGTAATTGAAGAATCGAAGCGAACTCCTTTCTCAGATCACATAGCTCGAGTTCGCATCAAGGATACCGGGAAAACAAAATTCTTGAGCTACGAAGGAAAAGGAGATCCGACTAGCCATCTCAAAACCTTCTTGATAACAGCCAGCCGCGTGGACCTCGAACCTCACGAAGCAGATGCTGGGTACTGCAAGTTGTTTGCACAAACTTTCTGTGGACCGGCTCTACTTTTGTTTGCATCCTTGACAGCTGGCTCCATTAACAACTTCACGGAGTTGTCAACTTCTTTCATAAAGCAGTACTCGAGCTTAATTGAAACCGCAGTAACAGACGCTCAGCTTTGGAACTTGAACCAAAACCCAAGGGAGTCTCTCCGATCCTACATAACAAAATTCAAGGAAATTCATGTCTAGATTCCGGGGCTGTCAAACTCAACTGCTTTGGCCACACTTAAAAATGGCCTTTGGCATGAGTCCCATTTTCGCGAGGAGCTGACTGTGAATCAGTTCCCTACCATCCAGGATGCACTACACCGAACTACCAACTGGATAATTGCCGAAGAAGAAAAGGCTGCTGCTGCTCTAAAGCATAAAGTAGCACCTACAGGCAAACCCCGATTGGAAGCACCTGCTAAAAAGACTCCGCCTTCGACCCCGAAGTCCGGACCTGGCACATTTGCGGTGAACCAATCTCCGAAGAAAAATTCTCCAAAGAGTTCACAATCTAAACCTCCATTTTCACCACGCTCCAAGGGCGGAGTACTCCCAAGTAACAAATGGGTCCGAGATGAGAATACGTACTGCGAACTCCACAAAACCAATAGCCACTCAACTCGGGACTGCAAGAAGCTGATGCATCTTCTCGTAGAAAAATATGTGTCCGGAGAGATGCCGAACGTGACTATCGAGGAGCTGGAGCATAAGGCTATCTCTGAAGTGGACAAAGACGATCCACCCTCAAAGAAACCAAAGCAAACAGATGGGAATGAAGCTCCTAAGAAAAGAATCGACGTCATAATGGGGGGCTCACGACTTTTTCGAAAATCCATCACGGCGATAAAAGACCATCAGAGGAAGCTCACGAACCCCCAGCCGAAACGAATCAAGGTCACGACAAGTGATTTACCCGAGGTCACTTTCTCGGAGAAAGAAACTGAGGAACTAGATGCTCCGCACGACGATGCACTCGTCATATCACAAGACGTCGCGAACCACGAAGTATGCCGGATCCTAATAGATACTGGGAGTTCGGTGGACTTAATATTTCTAGAGACGCTTACTAGAATGGGTATCGGAAGAGAGCACATTGTGGGACCACCTTCTCCTTTGGTCTCATTTACGAGTGAGACATCGATGTCGCTGGGGACAATTACGCTACCGATCTCCACTCAAGGAGTAGTAAAAATGGTGGAGTTCACAGTTTTTGACCGACCTGTGGTCTA
This sequence comes from Camelina sativa, assembly GCF_030686135.1. NCBI lineage: Eukaryota > Viridiplantae > Streptophyta > Magnoliopsida > Brassicales > Brassicaceae > Camelina > Camelina sativa. The sequence continues at coordinate 16,159,797 of NC_141891.1, forward strand.
TAATGTTATTATGGGAACACCTTGGCTTTACCAGATGAAAGTAGTCGCCTCGACGTACCATCAATGCGTCAAATTTCCAACCCCACAAGGAGTTCGAGAAATTTTAGGGAGTCAAAGGACAGCGAGGAGATGCTATCTCGCGAGTCACAAGCTCCTGTTTCAATAGCAACCACAGCTCGAGGTCCCGAATAATCCAGTTCGGAAGCAGCTAAAAGGCGACCTCACTGAGTCTATCTTCATTAATGATAAGTTTCCAGATCAGGAAATCAAGATCGGAGCCGGATTGGATAGCGAGCTCCGCACCAATCTGATATATTTTTTGAAGGAAAATATGACCACCTTTGCGTGGTCCGTAGACAAAATGCCCGGGATCAGTCCGGAGGTAATCTCACACGAGCTAAATGTGGATCCAACGTTCAGACCTGTAAAGCAGAAGTGAAGGAAACTGGGCCCTGAGCGAGCTGAAATCATTAACAAAGAGGTGGAGCGCTTAGTAAATGCAGGGCAGATACGCGAAGTAAAGTACCCTGAGTGGCTCGCAAACACAGTGGTAGTTAAGAAGAAGAATGGAAAATCACGAGTCTGCGTCGATTATACCGATCTGAATAAGGCGTGCCCCAAGGACAGCTTTCCACTTCCGCATATCGATAGGCTAGTTGAGTCCACTTTGGGCCACAAGCTGATGTCTTTCATGGACGCCTTCTCTGGTTACAACCAAATCCTCATGAACCCGGACGACCACGAAAAGACCGCATTCATTACAGACGCGGGATTTACTGTTACAAGGTGATGCCTTTTGGATTAAAAAACGCCAGAGCAACCTACCAGAGACTAGTAAACCGAAAGTTTGAGCATCAGCTCAGAAAAACCATGGAAGTCTACATTGACGACATGCTGGTGAAGTCTATGGAAGCCAGCTCGCATCTTTCAGACTTGAAAGTTTGCTTCGACATCTTGAACCAGTTCGGGATGAAGCTTAAGCCCACAAAGTGCACCTTTGCAGTCCCATCAGGGGAATTTTTAGGATACATCGTCACAGAACGAGGAATTGAAGCGAATCCGAGGCAAATTAACGTCTTCTTATCCATGAGTTCCCCTAGGACTTTACGCGAAGTGCAGCGTCATAACGGACGGATCGCAGCTCTCAATCGCTTTATCTCTCGCTCTACAGACAAATGCCTTCCGTTCTACCAGTTACTGAGAAAAGGGGGAAAAAACTTCTTATGGGATGCGAAGTGCGAAGAGGCATTCGCTCAGCTGAAAGCATACCTATCTGAACCTCCGGTCTTGGCTAAACCTGAGTTTGGTGAGCCACTTTTCCTTACGTAGCTGTTTTGGACAGCGCAGTCAGTGGAGTCTTGGTTCGGGAAGAAAGGGGGGAGCAGAGACCTATCTTTTATGTGAGGAAGTCGTTTACTGGGGCAGAATCCAGATATCCTATGATGGAAAAATTGGCCCTAGCAGTAGTTACTTCGGCGAGAAAGTTGCGACCTTATTTTCAATCTCATACAATTGTAATCTTAACAACGCAACCACTTCGGACGGTGTTGCATAGTCCAAGCCAATCTGGGAGGTTAGCTAAATGGTCTGTCGAGCTTAGTGAATATGACATCGAGTTCTGAACTCGAACATGTGCTAAGGTGCAAGTGCTGGCAGATTTCCTGATAGAACTCCCACTAGCGTGTTCGGTCAGCGACAATATCGACGTCCCATGGACATTGTATGTAGATGGAGCATCTTCTAGATCTGGATTAGGAATTAGGGTTCGTCTCACCTCTCCTACTGGTGAAGTGATTGAGCAGTCGTTTCGCTTGGTATTCAATGCATCAAATAACGAAGCCGAATATTAGTCCTTCCTCGCTGGCTTACGCCTCGCAGTAGGGATTGGTGTCAGACCTCCCAATGGCAGGTTCTTACGCGTTACTCACCCGTCCGCGGGCTCCTCTCGATCTTTTTCGTAGTAGGGAAGGGGGAAGGAGTCTAAATCTATGGACATTAATGAACCATCATTGATGGACGTTGCACATGACACGATCAATTCGACTTAGGGTCCGGCGCTAATAGAGGTTGCTTACTTTCCTAGTAGCGAAGCAACGGGTTCTCCGCCCCTGCGGGGATGGAGTGACAGAAGTTTTGAGAATTCAAGAGAAGGTCACGTAAGCGCCGAGCTTTTTGTGATTCACAGCTGGTCACCAACCAGTTTTTAGGAGAGTACAAAACAAAGGATGGTCGTATGGAGGCTTATTTATCTGCAGCTCGGGAATTAGTAACTAAGTTCAAGGATTTTGAAATCACTAAGATCCCACAAAGTGAAAACTCCGCTGCGGACGCCTTAGCAGCTCTGGCATCGACTTCAGATCCTGCAATGACAAGAATTATCCCTGTCGAAGTCATTGAGTTTCCAAGCATTCGATTAGAGAGCTCGAATGTAGTTACTCGGGCAATGAAGAAACGATTAGCTGCTGAAGAGGCAGTTCGCAAGGCATTTTCGGACTCCTTATCACAGGTGGACTCAGCTCCTATCACGCTCGCTCCGAACGATATTCATCCACTTCTGGTTGAGCAGAGAACAAATCAAACTCCGGAACCATCTAGCTCACCAATCGTCGACCAAGTTGTCATCCCGCACTCCACTTCGAGCAGTACGAACACTAACAATTGGGGGGCAGGAGACTGGCGGAACCCGATCTGGGCTTACTTGGAAAAAGGGGAACTCCCAGCCGACAAATGGGCAGCCAAGAAACTCAAAATCGTCAGCGCACGGTATTGCATCTACAGAGGAGTACTCCTACGCTGAAGTGTAGATGGTCCCTATCTAATGGAAATCACTCCGGAGGGCGAACTCTGGCCTTCAAAATCAAAAGGCAAGGCTATTTCTGGCCTACTATGGTCACAGACTGCGAAAACTATTCCCGAACTTGCGAGAAGTGGCAAAAGCATGCTCCATCAATCCATCAGCCTACTGAACTCCTATCCTCGGTGTCTGCACCTTACCCGTTTATGAGGTGGTCTATGGATATCATTGGCCCTTTACATCGGGGATCGGGAGGAGTTCAGTACGTGCTCGCTCTTACCGATTATTTTTCCAAATGGGTAGAAGCAGCGGCCTACGCAAAAGTAACGAGTCAAGAGGTAGAGCAGTTCATGCTAAAAAGCAAATCTATCGTTATGGTGTTCCTCACGAAATCGTCACTGAAAATGGTCCGCAGTTCATCTACTCGCAGTTCGAGAGGTTTTGTGCGAAATGGAAAATTCAACTCAGTAGGTCAACTCCTCGTCACCCACAAGGTAATGGGCAAGCCGAGGCAATGAACAAAGTCATATTAGCTAACTTGAAGAAACGGCTCGATTCTCGTAAAGGGCGCTGGCCAGACGAGCTGCAGGGCGTTCTTTGGGCAATCCGAACAACACCCCGCCAGGCAACTAATGAAACACCTTTTTCCTTTGTTTACCGAGTCGATGCTGTAGTCCCAGCTGACATAGAAGTACCTGGGATCCGTACCTTGCTAAACCCACTCCGAACTGTGGAAAATGAGGAATTTTTACAGGATACCCTTGATACAATTAATGAGCGTCGGAATCGGGCTTCAGCTCGGATTCAGAACTACCAGAATGCAATAACTCGTTATTATAACTCCAAAATCCGAAGGAGGCCCTTGGCTGTCGGCGATCTAGTCCTTTGGAAAGTCCATGAAAACACCGAGGAGCTCAATGCAGGGAAGCTCAGAATAACCTAGGAAGAACCGTACAGAATCACTCGTGAAGTGCGCAATGGGGTTTACCAGCTCGAGGATTCACAAGGGAAACCATTCCCGAGGTCCTGGAACTCTTTGCATCTCAAAATTTTTTACAGTTAATTTTCTTGTATCGAACTACGGTCGGCTTGATCCCGATAGGGGTATGTAGGCAGCCCACTTCGGGTCCAGCTATCCATTTTAATAAAATCAAAAGTTTTTCTTAACTTTTTGTTAATAATGGTTGTCCCGCAAAACAAATAAAAGCCGAAGTTTAACTTCGCAAATATCAATTAAAGCCGAAGTTTAACTTCGCAAATATCAATTAAAGCCGAAGTTTAACTTCGCATATATCAATTAAAGCCGAAGTTTAACTTCGCAAATATCAATTAAAGCCGAAGTTTAACTTCACAAATATCAATTAAAACCGAAGTCTAACTTCGCAAATATCAATTAAAACTGGAGTCTAACTTCGTAAATATCAATTAAAGCCGAAGTCTAACTTCGCAAATATCAATTAAAACCTAAGTCTAACTTTGTAAGTATCAATTAAAGCCGAAGTCTGACTTCGAAAAAAACAATTAAAACCGAAGTTCTCACTTCGTACTTAGGAAGAAAACAGTCTTTTACTTCCTGTTTAAAAATTAAAAGCCGAAGTCTAACTTCGCGAGTTTTTAACGAAGTCTTACTTCATGTCATGTAATTTCGGATTATATGTTCGGGGGTTAAATCTTGCCTTGGACTACCTCAGTTTTTTCCCTGAATCAAACTAAAGAGTTTTCATTCTGCGAGCTTAAACTAATTTGAGGGTTAATAGTTTGGAGTTGGGAAGGCATAAAGACTTAAGAGTTTTTTCGAAAATATTCACGTGCGGAGTGGTCACCACGACCAAAAACCTCCGACTTTGGTTCAAAAAGAAAATAAAAACAACTGGGGGGCACCTAGTGCCAAAACAATCCCGAAATAAAAGTCTACTGAGTATTAGAAGGGAGGGAAGGATCTAATGTCACTTCGGGAAGGGTTTCATTTATGCGATCTCCACTTCCAATCTGGTAGCAGCTCGAAAGGCGTCCACCCCCTAGTTTGACATTCGCCCGAAATTAGTGTCGGACTCATCAATGGTAATACTCAAGGGATGCTCGTTGCATAACAGCTCGGGCGTATCTACCAAGAGGCTAGAAAATGCGGAAGGATCAAATTCACAGATGGTTACCTTCGAGACCTCCTCGTCGGCTTTCTCTTCATCAGCTCACTAAAGTCTGAGCTCAGCCTCGATGTCCTGAATCTCTCTTCTCGAGATTTCCTCAATCAGCATCCGGTTAGCCTTAATCTCGGCAGCTCGGATTTTTGCTGGAGCTAACTTCTCCCCTTTCTTGTATTGAACCTTCACCTCCTCGATCAACGGACGGAGAGTTCGCCTCATTGCTTGTCTCTCCTCTCTCTGCACCTTCTCGATCTCACAACTGTTACCGGCTTCCAGAAGCTGATTTCAGAGTTCGACCTCGTGCAACTTACTCTTTGCCACCTTCTCATTCTCTGTGGCCTTGTAGTAAAGGTAGCCCGCTTTCTTCAGCTTGTTTTGAAGGTCCTCAAGCACCTCTACCTCAGCTTTCTTCATCTGAGTCCGGATCTGTTCGGTCTTCTCCACGGTCTTGGCATTCTTGGCTTCTAGCCTAGAATATTCTGCCACTTGGGCTTCTAGGTCGGCAACTCTCTTTTTGAGAAGGCTCACCTCGGATGACGAGGGTGAAGCAAACAGCTGATCTTCGTAGGATGCCACCAAAGTGTTAAACTCGATCATCAGCTGGGAAAGTTGGCTTGTTAAAGACGAAAAAGATTATAATAAAGTACAAGAAAAACTAAAAAATGTTGCTAACCTCGCCAATCTTATCCGCGAAGCGGAAAAAGTTCGCACGGTTGACTTCGGACATGTCGGCGAACGCCGGAATCCGAACTCCAGGCCGTGTGTAGCTCCTCATCAGATCAGCTAGAGAAGCCGGGGGAGCTGCATAATTTGAGCGATGTTATTTAAACCTAAGTATTTGGAATAATAAAGGCATAAAGCGAAAACACCTTGGGTCGTTCTCACCTCGGGGAGAAGGGCGCTGTTCCTTTGAAGGTAGCTTCTAGGAGGAATCCCCGGACTCTTTAGTGGGAGGAAACTCCCTAGACCTCTTTTCTGAGGAGGGACCCCCATCTTTCGAACTGGATCTACTTCGCTTGTCTCCTGACGAACCAGTCTGGGCACGGCTCTTCTCGCGCGAAGAGGTGGAAGTCTCAGGTTCCTTCCTCTTCTTAGATGAATCAACCCGCTGGGAGCTGACCTCAGCGGAGGTTTTTCCAGTTGGTGGAGAGGGAGCCACGATCTCCCGCGGTTCATCGCTAGAATCAGCAAGGACAATCACAGGAGGCTCAGATGGACCGACTGAAGGTCCGGCTGAATCAGCAAGGAGTTCGGAAGGGCCAGCAGGGGATGCGGAAATCTCGCTTACCTCGGGAGCTGAAGAACCGGAGTTCTTGGCAGGGATGCGAGCTTTGCCTTTGGGAAGAGCTGCGGCCATTTGCCTCTTCGCTTCCTTCTCAGCAAGCCTGCAAGCTCTTTCTTCTCTGTAATTCATCTCCGAAGTGCTTATAGGATTAGAGCAAACAAGGGAACGTCTTCTAAGTCTGACCCCAGATTCTCTAATCCTTTCGCACGAAAAGGAATCCCAGGCAATCTAACCACGGCTACAGAACCGCGAGAAGAACTCTGTGAACATGGGGCAAAGCAGACCACGCTCAAAGTGATCTGAAATAGAAACTAGAAAAAGGGTAAGAAGCAAGAAACGAAAAACCTATAGGTTGTACCTAACAAGGAACACCATTCTACCAATTTTCGAAGTCCACTTCGATACATGCGAACTTGAGAGGTGGCCAAAGGTGAGTTCGTTCACCGGGAAAAAGAAGTAAGATTTCCGCCATTTCTCATCCTTCTCGGGAAGGTCAAATACCTTCAGTCCGGAGAGCGGACTTACGTAGAGCGTACCCTTGGTGCGACCCGTCTTCACTGTGTAAACTTGAAGGAAGTCATCCAAGGATTGCTGGTAATCAAACTCCTCCCCCAGAGTCTGAAGACACAAGACGGTTCGAACAAAGTTCGGGCACATCTGGGGAACAGCGAAGCCCAACTCGAACATCATCTTTACAATGAGTTTGGGAAGAGGGAACGACAGTCCGCACGCCGAAAAAAAGATCTCAAACGCGCAACAGTAACCGGGAGGAGGATTCTCCGGGGACTTGTGAGCTTCAGGAAATCTGATCTCGATCTCTGGCGGAATCCCGGTGGACCCCCTAATCTTGGCCATATTCTCCGCAGAGAGTATCGACAGCTGATGCGGACCGTAAACGCTAGGAATCAGAGGCTTCACTGCTTTACCCGGTGTAGATTTCGGAGGCGACATGCTTTCCGGGTAAAAGTGAAGAAGATTGAACTATGCAATGGAAAGTTGAAGAGATTTCCGGCGAACAACAAAGAACAGAAGAAACGAGAGAAAACGCAGAATAAAACAAAAGCAAACTAAAATTTAAGAGTGGAAGGAAGAAGTCGGGCGAGTTTACCTTTATACGCGGAACCAGGGAGTAATGATTGCCTGGGGAAGCGAAAGGTCTCGGACCGCTTTTCTTCTCTCTTATAGCGTGTACGATGCCTGGTGGGCCCCGGGGCTTGTTCAGGAAGGCAAATCTCATCATTACCACGACCAAATCATGGGATATGGGGATATTCAGTTTCCCGAAATTGATCGTTTGGAAATCAAAAGTCCCCCGAGCTGCTCAGCTCGGGAGACTTGGGGGGGGGGCAACTGTTATACCCACGATTCGTCATCTCGAGAAACAAGCAAAGGGCCTGGGCCGGGTACGCTAAACGGGCCAAGGGTGTAGCATTGGTCGGCCCATCAGGTCCAAAGAAAAGAAGGGGACGCGGAGTCGCGTCACATTAGTCAGCTCGCTGTTCGAGCTTGGTCAAAGATTCCTGCATTCAATTGGATTAATTAAAACGCGAAAATCATGTAAAATTAATTACACATTGATTGGATAATTAATTGGTTAGTATAAATATGTAAGGGGAGAGTCATTGTAGAGGGATCGAACATTTTTTCACTCAGGCAATAATATACACTTCTTTAGCATTCATATACTCTCAATTCAGTTCGGAACTTTAACAGTGGTAAGCTCTTCCATTCATAAATCACTTCGGAAGGAGAGAACTAGTTTCAGTTCTCACACATGTCTGGTATTATTTTCCCGGAGCCCAACAGTAAAACTATGGGTAAAGATTTTGTATCTCTCTATGATGATCTGGATTTGATTAACTTCATCTGATCAATCTCTCATTGTTAAATCACAATCTCTGGTTATTATTATTTTTGGCTACTCTGATCCATTTTGTCTCAAACCTCTCGCAGATGAGGATGCACTAATCATATGGGTCCTTGAGGATTGCTCAAACATCCACAAAATTTCCTACTTTTATGAGGTTTATAGGAAACTCGAGAGAGCTCTTAAAATTGATGGTTTGACGGTGACGTCACACACCGTGTTATCATTGTTGACCCGAATACAGATTCCACTTATTTTATGACAGGAATATTCCTTGGAATATTATCTTATGTTGTACGGATACACTAAAATGTAATCCGGTTTATTATTTTCGGTTAAGCAATTATGGTACCGGTCTGTGGACCAAACATTTCCCATGTAAGGCAATTATGCCATTTCTGGAAAACCCTAATTAATGAGTATTGATCTTTATCCTCTTTCTCTCTCTCTGTCATTCACCATTTATGGTGTTATCGCACATCATCATACGAACACATTCCTTTGAGGTGATCTCTCTTTCCTTTTAGGTCATCTTTCAGTTATGTATTCACTATTCTTAGACTCTCGGTGAGTTCCTAGAATAGATTTAAGGTTCTTACTCGATTTACTGTTTCATTGGTATCAGAGCTCTCCTTCCTCGGCATCCAAATCATGGCTGAAGCAATTTGTCTACAAACCATGAACAAGTAGATAGATGACTAGAAACAAGCCACTAATGAAATCAAAACCCAAATCACAGATCTCGTACGGTCACAAACAGATTTGGTCAGATCTCAGTCCACCCTAGAGTCCCTGTTGTCAAAGCTGGCGATACAGAGCAACGGACAGACTAGCGGAGCTCCTGATTCTCCGATGACAGCTTCCGGTGAGGTGACTACAACTTCCCAACAAACGCGCCCACCAGATCCTCCGGATTTGGCAAATGAGGTCCTTGCTTCTTCAGGCAAAGGTCATATGGGAGCAAATCGTCCACCACCCCACCAAGCGGATCCAAATGGACTCTCATCTCGCCTAACTAAGGTCGGTTTTCTAATCTTTGATGGAACCTCCCTGCGAGACTGGATCTATCGTTGTGAGCAGTTCTTTCAGCTCAACCATACACCTCCTGAGGGGAAGGTTCAAATGGCAACATTCTATATGGAGGGCAAGGCGATGCAGTGGCTCCATAACTACAAGAACACTCGCTTCGGGCAGACTTCATCATGTCTTTCGCCAAACGCTTTGATGATACCTGCAGCGACCCGCTGTATACGCTGGTGAGCTTAAAACAATCCGGGGACTCAGTCGAGGACTACCTAGAGAAGTTCGAGGAGGCCCTCACCAAACTGACACAACCAGATCAACACTCTCTGAGTATCTTCCTGACAAACCTGAACCCCTAGCTGGCTCTACACGTTCGTCAGTTTGAGGTTAGTGATATATCAGAAGCTGCTCGCCTAGCCAAGCTCCATGAGTGTTACTTATCCCACAGCCAACCGAAACAACAACGAGCTTCCTTCAATTCTTTCCCTAAACCGAATACATCAACCCACTACAAACAACCAAACACTTCACCCTTACTACCCTTACCTGAGAACACAACACCCAAACACTCACCCTATAAGCCAAACAGCAATGTCAAGCAGCCAGAAAAGCTCCCACGAAAGTACTCTTATCAAGAACGGCGAGCTAAAGGACTATGTATGTTCTGTGATGAACCATTTTCCCCTAGTCATCACCTCAAACATAAGAGGTCACAGATTATCGTGGTGGAGGTCTAGTGAATTTATGGATGATGAAGAGATAGTCACCAACCATGCGAGTGAGCAGTGTGACGAGGAGACATGAGTTGGGCCGGTTATATCGGTGAACGCTTTGAATGGAACATCACATTTCACATGTATGGTCATGACAAGACTATACGGGAAAAGAAAGCTTCATATCCTGGTAGACCCAAGGAGCACACACTCCTTCATCAGCCGTGATGTAGCTAACAAGATAGGCTGTTTGCTGGAGCCCATTAGACCTCTCACGGTACTTGCAGCTTTGGGAGGCTCCAAGATGACCAACTATAAGTGTTCAGCATTCATATGGAAGATGCAGGGTTACTCCTTCACCACTGAGGTTAGACCTCTCCCGATAGGTTGCTATGATCTAGTCCTTGGTGTACAGTGGCTAGTCACGTTAGGCCCTATTATCTGGGATTTCCTAAACCTTCGTATGGAGTTTAAGCTGGAGGGAGTCTAATATGTCTTGCGGGGGACCAAGGCTGGTTGCATAGAGATCAAAGGTGGTAGTTTGGATAAGGTTATGCAACAGGCTCGCATATAACTCTCATACAGGCTCAGTTGATCTCCCCATCTCAGGATCAATCTCCTCTACAGCCCAAGGCACTCATATCACACATTGCTGCTCGTTAAGCCACCATGTTCGAAGATCTTTCTCTGCAGTACTTGCTAGCAACCTTTAGCGATCTTCTCGAAGAGCCGTCTGATTTGCCTCCTTTCCGACAAGGATTTGACCATAAAATACTTCTCTTATCCGGATCAAACCCTGTCAATCTTCGCCCTTACCGCTACTCATCTATGCAGAAGGACATTATCGATAAAATGGTGAAAGATATGATTAATCAGGGCATCATTCAATGCAGTACAAGCCCTTACGCATCCCCAATTGTGCTAGTTAAGAAGAAGGATGGAACATGGCATTTATGCGTGGATTACAGAGGGCTCAACAAGCAAACTATCAAGGATAAGTATCCCATATCGTTGCTGGAGGACCTCTTGGACGAATTAAGAGGAGCTAAATACTTTTGAAAGCTAGATCTCCGGTCCGGATTCCATCAGATTCGTATGTCACCCGATGATGTTTACAAAACTGCCTTCAAGACACACGCAGGCCATTATGAGTACCTAGTGATGCCCGTTGGTCTCACCAATGCGCCTTGTACCTTCCAGGGACTGATGAATAGTATCTTCCAAGACATCACTAGGCAATTTGTGCTGGTCTTTTTCGATGATATATTGGTGTATAGCACTACATGGGAGTTACACCTTCATCACCTCCAACAAGTCTTCATCATTCTCTGAGGCCAACGGTTGTATTTAAAGCCCTCTAAATGCACCTTTGGAGCTACAATGATCAAGTACTTAGGACATTTCATATCGGAGGAGGGTGTAAGTACAGATCCAAGTAAGATCAAGGCTATCGAGCAATGGCCAATCCCAGCGAATCAAAAGCAACTACGGAGTTTCCTTGGTCTAGAAAACTACTACCGCAGATTCATAAGGGGTACAGTGTCATCGCCAGAGCACTCTCCACTTTGTTGAAAAAGACGGTTTCCTTTGGAATGAGGAAGCTGACTCTGCCTTTACCTGAAAAGAGCTCTCACATCATCTCTTGTCCTCGCTTTGCCAAATTTCGACAAGGACTTTGTAGTGGAGACAGACGCCTCTAATGCGGGAATCGGTGCAGTCTTGATGCAAGATGGTCATCCAATTTGCTTCATCAGTCGAGCCTTGGGACCACGACACCAGAACCTCTCAGTTTACGAAAAGGAGTTGCTTGCGGTGGTTCATGCGGTCCAAATGTGGAATGCTTACATGGCACACCGACCATTCATAATCAAGACAGACCAAAAGAGCTTGAAGTTCCTCACTGAGTAAAAGGTCACGACCCCTTTCCAACATATGTGGTTATCTAAGCTGATGGGATAAGAGTTTGAAATCTAATATAAGCAAGGCAAGGAGAATCACGCTGCTGATGCACTATCAAGGGGGACTGGCGCTCAGTTGTTGCATTTGGTGTTGTCTCAGGGACACGAGGAGCTCTATGAAGACATCAAGTCCCTTTGGACATCCGACACTCATCTCATGAAGATAATCTCTGACCTTCAGTCGAAGTCCTCACCTCATCCCTCATTTACATACATAAATGGTGAAATAAGGCGCAAAGGGAAACTGGTGGTTGGGAATGCACCTGAGGACAAACTGAGAATCCTCAAATGGCTCCATGACTCGGCTGTTGGTGGTCACTCAAGTCGTGATGCAACACTTCACGGGTACCCTTGAATTTTCTCCGACCCGTTACTCGTCCCGACCCTAACGGGTAACAGAAAAAATTTACTCATACTCGACCCTTAAATAACGGGTACCCGGTAAAAAATAGTTGACCCTTTACTCGTCCCGACCCTTTATTATTACCCGGAAAACGAGTATCCGATAAAAAAATGTTAATAATCGCAATAATAATTTTATCTTTTGAAATCCAAAAAATGAAAAATTCATAAATTTATGCAATATATAGTTCCAAAATTATAAAATTACGAATTTTGAAAATAAAAATAATATATTAATTCAGTGAGGCTAAGTTGAACTTAGGTTTTAACTCTAACTCTATAAATTAATAATAATAAATAATAATAATAATACAAAATATTAACGGGTATTTACGGGTCGGGTAGCAAAACGGGTAAAGGGCCGAGTAACGGGATGGGTATTGAAAACTAAACTAATACCCTATACTCGTCCCTTACTCACAGGTAATATAAATATAATACCCTTTACTCGACCCTAAAGCTACGGGTACCCTTTTTTTTGGGACGGGTAAGAGCCGAGTAACGGGTCGAGTACGGGTAACGGGTATTAGTGCCCAGGCCTACCAAAGATGAGTCTCGAAGTTCAGAATTATGTGTGAAACTGTGATACCTGTCAGAGAAATAAATACGATAATGCTGCCAAACCAGGTCTCCTCATTCCACTTCCTATCCCCAAAGGTGTATGGAAGTCCATCAGTCTTGATTTTGTTGAAGGTCTGCCCCCTTCATCCGGGAAGCACTGCATTCTGGTTGTTGTTGATAGGTTGAGCTAAAACGCTCATTTCTTGGCCTTATCACACCTCTATACCGCTCTGGAAGTTGCTAAAGTCTACATGGATCAGGTTTTCAAACTGCACGGAATGCCCCAAGACGTTACCAGTGACAGAGACCCTACTTTCCTGAGCGAAGTGTGGCGAGAGATGTTTAGAGTTCATGGAGCAGATCTCAAATTCTCACCATCCTACCATCCCCAAATCGATGGTCAAACAGAAGTTACCAATAAGACCCTCGAGACATATCTGCGGTGCATGGTTTCAGAGGCTCCTACAACATGGAGTAAATGGTTACCTTTAGCTGAATGGTGGTATAACACCACATATCACACAACTATCCATTCCACTCCGTTTAAGATCGTCGATGGTCAGCCTCCACCACTCCATCTCCCTTACCTACCTGGCGAGAGTCCTTCTGCATTGGTTGATCGAAGTTTGCAGAAAAGAGAGGAAGTGATCAAAATGCTGAAATTTCACCTACTCAGGGCGCAGAACCGTATGAAACAGGTGGCTGATTCACACAGGTCAGAGAGAGCTTTCCAACTGGGCGATCACATGTTCATGAAACTCCAACCCTACCGCCAACATTCACTTAAGGAGAAGAACATTCCCCATAAACTTTCTCCCAGGTTTTATGGTCCCTTCAAGGTTATTGATCGTGTGGGCTCTGTGGCTTACAAACTGGAACTCCCCTCTAAATCTGTTATCCACAATGTCTTTCACGTTAGCCAGCTAAAGCTCTGCACCAACCCCCCATCAGGTGATCCTCTGCTCCCACAATATTTGATGGACATTGGTATTGACAAAGAACCGGAAGCCATCTTGGAAACAAAAATGGTCAAGCATCACAACAAAGCGGTCACCAAGGTCCTCATACACTAGAAAGGTACCTCTCCCGCAACAGCAACTTGGGAATTCTATCAAGACTTCATCAACAAGTAGCCTGCTTTCAATCCTTGAGGACAAGGATCTTCTCAACAGGGGAGTATTGTGACAGGAATATTCCTTGGGATATTATCTTATGATGTAACGGATACATTAAAATGTAATCTGATTTATTATTTTTGGTTAAGCAATTATTGTACCGGTCAGTGGACCAAACATTTCCTATGTAAGGCAAATATGCCATTTCTGGAAAACCCTAATTAATGAGTATTGATCTTTATCCTCTTTCTCTCTCTCTGTCATTCACCATTTGCGGCGTTATTGCACATCATCATACGAACACAGTCCTTTAAGGTGATCTCTCTTTCCTTTTAGGTCATCTTTCAGTTCTGTATTCACTATGCCCACGCGAAAGCATCCACTAACAGCGGAGAAATCCTCGAGTATGCATCCCCTATGCAAAAGCATCTAGTGTAAGTAAACAAAAAAACAAAACAAAAAAACGTGAAAGAGTAAGGGAATTATATATATTCACCTTCGGGGTTGGTATTGACTGTGAATCCGGCATCTCGTTGCAATTCCCATTCATCCAAAAACGTATAATTCTTCTTATCAATGTAAACATAGATTGAAACTTCCCCACAAAAATTCGCAACAGCGAGAGCTGATCTGATTTTCTCCTCCATCGAACAAATATCGTGATTATAAGGAATTGGGTAATCCTCGACGTTCCAAAAGACACATGTCTTGGCATCTAGGAAAAGAGAACGGATACACGATTACTATATGACGACAGATGGACGATTAGATATACACTATAATAGTTTACCGATGACACAGCGATCAGGTGAAAGCTAATCCAGATCATAGACAAAACAATTTCGATCAAGAGAACTAGATAGATAGAGAGATATATAAAATAATATTAGAGAGATGTTACATGCGCACCATTGTATGAATCGCAGGTAACTCTATATATACTATATTTATGTAACCGCGGACCATACATAGTTTGGTCGGAGGACGGCGGATCTGACATATCTTTGTTGGAAAACTGCGTATCTGACATAGCTTCATTGGACAACTATTCCTCCTCTGCGTCTATCTTATATAAAGGCCAGAGAGTCTCTTATTGGGCTGGGCCCGGTAGTTATCACACATCTAGGTTTCTCTAATTATTATGATTTCTATTGCCTCGACTTCACCGTTTCCAGGAGTTTGAGTTTGGGTTCTAGTCGTCTTTGGACCTTTGTAGGTACTAGGTAGCTCCTTTCTTGCTAGTAAGGATGCTTTAGTTAATCTTTATTTGTCAGGTAGTCTTCATTGTTAAAAATAGGAGTCGCTGTCATGTGTTGTAGATTATGAGTTTGAGTTTGAGTTAGAGTTTTTGATAGACAAGGGAATATGTAATATTCACTTGCCATCTATGTAAAGCTAATATTGTACAATCGATGAATACAAAGGCAACTCACATTATTGAGTAACAATTTAATTTTCTCTTCATTGTGCTTTCGTAGCTTTCTATGTTTTGGTATTGTTGTACATGTACCTTAATTTGGAGTGATATTGTTTGTTTCCCAAGGAGGAGTCGCTGTCCTGTATCGTGGATTATATGAGTTTGAGTTAGCGTTTTAATTTCCTCTTCTTTGTGCTTTCGTAGCTTTCTTTGTTTTGGTATTGTTGTACATGTACCTTTGGAGTGATTTTGTTTGTTTTCCATCCGTTTGGGCTTAATTTCCGCAGATAGATCTTGTCATCCGGCTGCTTAGTTTTCACATATATGTTGTTGTTATCCGGCTGCGGCTTTAGTTACTACAAATATCTTGGCTTATCTACTGGAATTATGGATTTTTTTTTTTTTGGTATCATTGATTTGATCGTCGGGTCTGTTTGTACTAAGGATTGCATAACACTAAGTAAATAAAGATTTTAGGGAAAGAGTGAAGTTGGTTCTTTATTAACGATAATAATGTGAGGTCGTCACTAAATCGAGTCAAGATTGAGCTCGTCAGTTAACAAGAGAACTAACGAGTTAATAATGACGAGTTCGAAAGATAACAAGATTATACAGAAAACAATAACTGTGATTTGACGCAAAGTATTGCTCTTGGGGTATTGTACGTGAGTCTGATCATGATTCCCAATGGGTACTGTTTCTTTATATAGTGGACTGTTGACCGAGGGTTTTCTAGGGTTTCCATCGTGAATTCCCGAGATTGCCCTTTACAAATTATTAATGACTTTCAGCCAATTTCATCAGGCCGGAATTACAATAAACTTGTCATGTTGGGCCGAGTGGCATATTGAACGCAGCCCATATCCAACAGGTCTTTGCTAACTCTCTCTCCCGAAGTCCCCTGACGGAGTTTATTGCACTCGCTCTTTTTCTTTCTCCTTGCTTTTTAATTTATTTTTCTTTTCATTTTCTGCATATGTTTTAAAACTTCACTTTATCACATAATTTTATCTACTTGCATAAATTTGTGTGATGGCAATTTATTATCATTCGACCTTTTTTTAATGATTTTACTGACAAAATAAAATTCTTTTGCCTTTTTCTCTTTTTCTTTTCTTTTTTTTTTTCGATTATTCTATAGTTTATTATGTCTAGAAAACATAGGACGAAGTCAAAGAATAACTCGTGCAAGAGCAAAGCTCTGTAAGAAACATTTCATCATAATCATAACATTTTACATGTAAATTTTGTAATTTGTTTGGTTTTATTTCGACCGAAAAAATTCTTCTTTTTTCTTTTGTCGTGCATATGTAAACGTAGTTAAAATGAAAAAGTTTTTTGAGAAGGTATCGAAGGACAACAAACTCACGCGAAAAGGACATTTCTTAGCGAAGGGTTTAGATGATTTTATTATTGTTGTTGTAATATCAGAATTTAGAACAATAGAGGCGAAGATGTTCGATATATATTTTTGTTTTTTTGGTTTTCCAATAGGTTTTTGTCTTTTTATATTCTTTCATAAAGCTTACAATTAATATCGTTTTAGGGAGGCGGGAGGCCAAAAAGGTCGGTCACGTGAGTTGGAGACGGTTGTAACTTGTCGACGCGTGTGCACGTGAGAGGACAGAGGAGTATCTATGTTCACTGTTTGTCTGTCCGTACGTGGCACAGCTCATTAGAATGCGTTGAACCGATCTAGGAGCCTATTCAATGTCCCTTTTTCACAATGATAGTGGTTTTAATAGTGATTAAAGATCAACAAAACTTACAAGGTTCTAAACTTTTAAACGGATTAGATGTAAATACTAAAATCGTGTATAATAAATATTAGTATTAATCGCATTATGCCATTATTAGTATATATTTTGATGGGGAGGAGAAAAAGGAGGCGCGAGGCATGGCTTCACAAGTCATTGAAAAAGAGAAAGAGTGACGTGTAAGGCTCCCCACTTTCTTTTTTTGTCTTCCTCTTTGTCTTTCTTACACTCCTCTTTTATTCTCCTCTTACGCTTCACCACCATATTTTTATACTCCACAGTCCACACACAACACAACAACAGCTCTATTATAATCTCTACATATCCACTACACATTATATAACTAACTAATTCGTTATATAAAACCGATATTTCTTGACTTATAAAAACAAAAGACTTTATGTTAAATAACTCCTTTAATGATTTTGTGTGTGTGTGTGTTATGTCATAGGTATGATTCATCTGTGATAAAAAACAATAAAATGAAAGAGATTGAATGCCAAGAAAAAAAAAAAAAGACTTAAAAAGTGAAGAGATGGTGACGTAAAACGAATAATAGAGGAGTAGATGGTAAGCTGTCGTATTTGTTTATCCAAAAATAACAATACAAACAAAAGAACATTAGCAATAAAAAATAGTATTAACTTCTTCTTTTTTCTCCATTCTTTTTGGTTTTAGCTTTCTTTTCATTTTATTTTGGGCACGTTTTCATACTTCACTTTATTTACATAATTTCATCTGCTTACATATATTTGTGTGAGCGGCGATTTATGATCGTGTTCCACTTTTTCTTTTATAATTTTACTTGCAAAATATAACTCTTTAATATTTTTTCCTCTGTATTTTGTTATTTTTGGTCTATAGTCTTAAATAAAACTTTTTTTTTTATATTTTCAACAATTTCGCTATTTTATTTGGCTAACTACATTTGAATAATTTGTTCTATTTAAGAAATATCAGAATTTTGGCCACAGTTTTTCAAACTCTTTATCACGTTTGAGAGCGGTTAGCTTTATCACGGATGAAAAATTCATCATGAAAATACACATAACATAATTTCTTTTTACAAAACACAAGTCATATACTCATATTCAAATTTCACACTCACCAAAATATTTACTTCTTAACAAAATTAAGCTAACCGCTCTCAAATTTTTGTTTTGTCTTATTTCACACATTAACCAAAGAATATTAAACCCACTACACCAAATTCTGATGACTCTCTCTATTATGTTTATTATATAAACAATTACTACCGTTTATTCTAATTGAATAAAATTAAAATTTGGGCTTCCCAAAAAAAAAGCTACTATAATGGCGAGCGAGACACTCTATAAAAGCCAATGCCAGTGTAATGGACACATGTCTTCAACAAAAGCAAGAAGTGAAAGATAAGAGAGAAAGGTTTCAAACTTCAAGCATACGCATTACCAGATAAAGAGATCACAAACAAAGCGTCTCTTCTTCTGTTTTCATTTAACAAGAAAACCCAAAAAAGAAAACACTTACAAAACTGTCTTCTCTGCTTTTTTTTCTTTTAGTTGCTCCACCAGCCACAAAATCGAAACCTCGTGTTTCCATTTGCAGCCAAATGGGTTTCAACTGATTTTATCCGTTGTTACTATTCATTTTTTTTGTTTCTTTTTGTGTTGGAAAAAGATGATGAAGAGAGAGACGTTACAAGAAGTAGGGATCATCGGAGGATTGGCCGGAGCTCAGGTTATTTACGCCGGAAACTCGGAGCTACTGAGTCACTTGTTGTCTCTTGGAATTGACCCTCTTCTTATCGTTATCTTCTGCACCTTTGCTTCAGTTCTTCTCATCACTCCTCTTGCTTTTCTTCTTGAAAGGTAAAAGCAAAGTGCCATACTGTATTTCTATTTTTATTGTCTTTGGATTCTTGTAAAATGGTTCTTGTTTTTGTCTTGTGTTTGGTATATTTTAAATTTTGCAGGAAACTTTGGCCCACAAGTCTAAGTTTCAAGTTGAAGACTAAACTAGTTTTAGTTGCTCTTGCTGGGTAAAATAAATCCTTTTAATTTCTGCATGTTCTTTTTCTTGTTAGATGCTTACTTACTTATTCTGAAAGAGAAGGAGAAAAAAAAAAAAATCATAACAAATAACTAAATAAGAGAGAAGTTGTGTTTGAAACAGAGTGACTCTGTTCCAGTGGCTATACTTAGAAGGAATGAAACACACCTCTGCATCAATGGCTACAGCTATGCCTAATCTCTGCCCTGCTTTAATTTTTGTCATTGCTTGGGCTGCTGGGTAAATCTTTTTCTTTTCTTTTGATTTATTCTGTTTAGTAACGAAAGATTAAAGCCTTTATTAATAGGTTTTAAATAATTTGACTTTGTTAAGGATGGAGAAAGTGAAGCTAAGTTGTATGTACAGTAGAGTTAAGATGGGAGGGACAGTGTTGTGTGTGATGGGAGTTTTCATTATGAGCTTAATGCACAGTACTGCCGCTACTTCAATCTCGGCGAAGACTATGCCTATTGTCCCTGACGAAGTCGTTTTAGACAAGGACAAGATCTTAGGTTGTCTCTATCTCCTCCTCGCCATCTGCTGCTTGTCCTCTAGTGTTGTCCTTCAGGTTTCACCTTATACCCCTTCTTAGCTCTAGAGCTATCATATTTATATATCCGGTTGTGCTAATCTGTTTCTTTGCTTGTGAAATCACTTTGATCGTCCTAATTAGGCATCCATACTAGCCGAGTTTCCGGCGCCTGTATCAATGTTCTCGATGGTATCTTTAATGGGTGGGATCACCACGGTAGCTTTGCAGTATGCTCTTAAAGGAAGTATGGAAATAGAAAGTGCATCAGTTATCGGTTTCGGTCACCTTGTGGGATACGCAATGCTGGTACATATCTCATGAATCATATATGGTGGGCAACATTTGAATGTGTTGAAAAATGTTACAATAAGACTTTTGTTTGTAGGGAGGGTTGGTTAGTGGAGGAGGGTTAAGCTTCAATGCATGGGTGATTAAGAGGAAAGGACCAGTAATTGTGTCTATCTTTAGTCCAATTGCTACGGTGGTTTGTGTTCTTTTCTCTGCTTTTACTATGGAAGAGAGTTTCAACCTCGGAATGTAAATTTTTCTTGCAGCTTTTCTCCTTCAAAGTATATATAGGACGTTTTAGACAGAAACAGAAGTCATTTATCTTCTTTCTTGTGTTTTTTTTGTATGTGTCAAATTAGCTTTGCGGGAATGGCGTTGATGTTCGGAGGACTCTACTTCGTTCTGTGGGCTAAAGGGAAAGAGGAAGATGGAGAAGGAGATGAAATAAAAGAAGATGATGAAGAAAGTGTGCTTAGAACAGAGTTTGATCTTCAGAAGCCTCTATTGCTTTAGTTTAATTTAAGTCTTCCCTTTCTTTTATATTCTTGTGAATTTAGTTTAGGTTTAAAGAAGTAAGATCAGTTTTAAAGATCAGTTTTACTTTATACTATACATGTATACCGTATTACCGTATTCGGTATAGTATATGTTCCTGTGTGTTGCCAAAATAGTTGGTTTTAAAAATTCACATGCAAGTCTTGGAAAATATGGGCCTAAAAGGTGTCATGTAACACGTTGTTCAATGTGTATATATTTTTAAAGGAAATATTGTCGGTCGAAGATTTAAGCAAATTATTTTCTTGCAAGTTCTTTGGATAGGTTGATTCATGGTCTCATACTCTCATTCTAACGGTTTAATGGAAACAATGGTCAAAACCACTTGGAACACCAATGTATATATTTCATTTTTTTCCGGGTTAAGTTATCGGATACATCCACCTTTTGGCATTCTTTTTTGCTTTTTTTCTTTTTGTTCTTTTGGTCCATCTCATTCAGAAAAGACGCATAATGATTATAGCTTTTATGCGACTAGCGAACCAAATATACGTTATAGAGGTCTGTAAAAAAGTTCAACAAATCAGAACAATGCTGTTTTCAGCTTGGTTAAAAGGCGTGCAGCGTCCTAACTGCTAAGTACATTACTACATTCTATACTATGTATTTAGTATATCTAGCATTCAAGCGTTTTGGTTACTTTTACGCTATACTGAGACCATGTGCAACGGCGATGATTCGGGCTGTCCTTCGTTTTTTTTTGGATTTTAATTTAATTCTAAAAGGCCCATTATCGAAAAACGCTTCTTATTTTGGGACGTTTTTTGTCCGTCTTCTTCGCCACGTGCTCTATTCTGATTGGGTGTCGAATTCTCTAGGGTTAAAGGAAAAAAATTTGTCGAGACAAAATTTATTCGACTTGTTTCTTTTCTCTCGATGGCGATGACGAAGACGATACACATCCTCGACGATTTCACGAAGCCGTTCCGTTCTTCTCACCGGAATTTCTTGATAGATTACCGAAGCCGATCTTCTGTTTCTCCCAAAGCCGGTCCGATCTTCTGTCCCGAAGCTTGTCCGGCGATTCGATCTTCTCTCCCGAAGCAATCTTCTCTGTCTCCCGAAGCTTGTCCGGCGGTTCAATTGTGCTAATTAAGGTTTGTCTTCTTCCTCCAATATGAGATTTCTCTCATTATCGCTGATTATCGAATTAGGGTTAGAGAATTAGGGTTATCGAATTAGGGTTATCGAGTTAGGGTTATTGAATTAGGGTTATTAAATTAGGGTTATCGAATTAGGGTTATTAAATTAGGGTTATTGAATTAGGGTTATTGAATTAGGGTTATCGAATTAGGGTTATCGAATTAGGTTTTGTTGCTTTGGTCTCGTTCTGTTTTTTCATGTGTAATGATCGATTTGTTTCTGTGTCTGTGTCGTCTGTGTCTGTGTGTGTGTCGTTTTCATCTTATCAACGTCTTTGTGTCTGTGTCGTTTGCTGTTGATAGTTTACCAATTGTTAAAGGATCATTGGTATATAGAAACTTTATTATAGGTTTTAAATTTGGTGATTGTCTTAATTGTTTTTGGTAAAATTTTAGTTTTTTTGTCTTAATTGTTAAAGGATCATTGGTATATAGAAACTCTATTATAGGTTTTAAATTTGGTGATTGTTGTGTAATTGATATGGTTGCTTCGACATGTATACGAACTAGTGTGATAAGTACTCGTATGGTTGCTAAAATGTTTTTTACATTGATTTTGATACAACTTTTGTTTTTTTTTGTCTTAAAGGATTTTAGGTTTTTTATTTGGTAGTTGTAATGTGTACTTCTAATAAATTGTGATTGTTGTGTAGTTGATTGTATTTAATTTTGGTGTGGTTTGTTCAAAGTTTCTTGTTTAATTTGGTAGTTGTAATGTGTACTTGTCATAAATTGTGATTAGACATTGGTTATTTGGTCTTTATGTTTTGTTACTTATTCCAAGTTACCTTTTAACCTATTAAACCCCAACCATCTTCTTCCTATTTCCATCATAAATATCTTTCATTTAGTAACCCCTTCTCACTTGTACTCGCTTATCACTTCTCTTCTATACTCGCTTCTCTTCTCATTCCTTCTCTTCTCTACTCGCTTCTTCATATGGATTCTACGAATCCCTTCTTTCAGTCTTCTTCTTACTTAAACCTGCTTAACAGTCAAGAAGAAGGTGGTTTAAATGAAAACTTTCGTTGGGAAAGTTATCCACCTTCTGGACAGAGCTCCCAACCTTCTCCTCATAGCTCCCAACATTCTCCTCACAGCTCCCAACCTTTTCCTCACAGCTCCCAACCTTCTGAGGCGCCAACTCTTTCGCAAGAAACACCATTGGAGCGCAAGGAGATAAAGACATGGACACCTGCTGATGATGAAGTTTTGATATCCGCATGGCTCAACACTTCAAAAGATGCCATCGTTGCAAATCAACAAAAGGGAGGAAGCTTCTGGCAAAGGATTCAAAAATACTATGCTGACACTCCTCATGCTAGAAATGGTGGTGAACAGATGTTGGTGACACATTGCAAGCAGCGTTGGCACAAGATAAATGACCAAACTAACAAGTTCTATGCGGCATTCGCAGCTGCAGAGAGACTGAACAGCTCTGGTCATTCGGAAAATGATATCTTAAAGAATGCACATGATATCTACTTCGCTGACCATAAGAAGAGATTTAACCTTGAACATTGTTGGTTTCGGTTAAGGTTTGAGCAGAAATTTTTATCCCTGAACACTATTAACACGCCCCCATCTCAGCCTGCAACAAAGAGGAAACAAGCTGCTGAAGGTTCACAATCATCAAGCTGCAATGTTGAGGAGTATGAGAAAAGGCCATAAGGGATCAAGGCTGCGAAGGCGAAGAGGAACAATGCTCAGTCCACAAACGTGAAGACTCTTGCTGAGTATAAGAGCATGTGAGATGTCAAGAAAGAGGAATTGGCTGAAAAGGAGAAACTACAGAAGCTGGCCATCCTAGACACTCTCTTAGCCAAAAAAGAACCCTTGAATGCGAGTGAAGAAGTTATCATGAACAAGATAGTGTCCCAGTATTTCTGATATTAGAGCATGTGTTTGTTGTTTGTTTCTCTTGCTTAAATTTCTAGTAACTCGGCTCATGTATTTGATTTGTATTCCCTGTTTGTTTGATTTGTATTTCCTGTTTTAGTATTTCCTGTTTGATTTGTATTTCCTGTTTCAAACTAAATCAATATAAGTCTATTTTAATTTCTAGTAACTCGGCTATTGTATTAACTAACTTAATCAGATTGTTAGTTCTTTAAAACAATTGTTGTACTAAGTCTAATCTGCTTCTTCTTGTTTATCTTCAGGTTAAGTAAGAAATGGACCAGGACTATAGCTATTCTCAGCCTGAATCATCCGATCTGGCTGATAAGTACTCAGAGGACACTACGGATAGAGAGCTAGAGGCTTTGATTCGTATGGATGAAGCAGATTCGAGGCAATACCCACCTCAACCTGAGGTGGAGCATGGATTCCCGAAGGAATGCTACTGTGGTGCGCAGCCTATTCTATCCAACTGCTACAACAGAAGGTATGTGATTTTAATTTTATTGAAGTATAAGTTTCAAGCCCATGACCAAGTATAAGTTTCGCTATACATGCTAACTCTTTTACCTATTGCAGGTTCTTCACATGTCCAAATGTCGATGATGGAGAGATGCATATTCACAAATGGTGGGATGTGGCTGTAATGGAGGAGTTGAGGGACAGTGATAGACGATATGAAGTGATGGCTGAGAAGGTAGATTACTTAACCTTGTTCAATGAATATGAATCAGACATCAATCAGGTTAGAGATCAGAGTTACACAACTGAACAGAAGATGGTTATGTTAGAGAATGTAGTTAATGAGATACGTAAGGAAAATAGGTTTAGAAATTTAACTGATTTGCTGGTTGTTGGTGTAATGGCTATTTTTGCATGTATTTTGTTCATGTCTACTTAAATCAGACTGTATACATTAATGTAATAACTTTGATATGTCGTTGTTGCTACGGTTTGAGGCTACGGTTTGAGGCTCATGGGTACTTGTTGTTTTCTTATGCTATGTATCTTGTTTTGTTTTGGTATCTCACGGGTACTTGTTGTTTTTTTTGACTATGTACATTGTTTTGTTTTGCTATCCCACGGGTACTTTTGTTTTGTTTTGCCATGTACCTTGTTTTGTTTTGTTGAGGCTCACGGGTTACAAAATAATGGAACTCCAATTTTTAATATCACGGGCACTAGTCTTCCATTATATATATGATAACTCTTCACTCACACCAAACAAGACCAAAGCAACAAAACATTCTCAAGAAACACCATCAAAGCAACAAAATACTCACACCAAACAAGATCAAAGCAACAACACTTTCTCTTCCTTTCTCTTCCTTTCTATTCCTTTCTCTTTAATACAAGTTATTTCTTCATTTCTTTTCTTTTCTCTTGAAATGGGATCATCTTCAAACCATTATCACTACCAAGCCGATGATAATCATTATCACTACCAAGCCGATGATAATGATCATTTTGAGGGCTATTTAGAAAACATTTATGATGTTTCGCATATTATTCCGGAACCAAACCAGCCAAACGATAGGATTTTTATCGAGCAAAACCGGGAAGAAGGCCACAATAATCTTTGGAATGATTATTTTAGTGACACTCCAACATATCCAGAATATTTATTCCGGCGACGGTTTCGCATGCACAAGCCATTGTTCATGCGAATTGTGCAACGTCTCTCTACCGAAATCGAATATTTTCGCCAAACCCAGGATGCAACTGGACGCGCTGGTATTTCACCTATACAAAAATGTACTGCAGCAATTCGTCAATTGGCATATGGTACTTCGTCTGACAGTGTTGATGAGTATGTACGAATTGGTGCTTCGACAGCTCAGAAATGTTTGCACGAGTTTACCGCCGGCATCATCCAAGTGTTTGGAGATGAATACCTAAGACGTCCTACACAGGAGGATCTACAAAGACTACTCTATCAGAATGAACAGCGTGGATTTCTCGGGATGATTGGTAGCATTGACTGTATGCATTGGGGGTGGAAGAATTGTCCCACGGCTTGGAAAGACATGTATTCACGATCAACCAGAAAACCTACAATTGTGTTGGAACCGGTAGCTTCGTATGACCTCTGGATATGGCATGCCTTTTTTGGAGCTCCAGGTACTATGAACGATCTTAATATTCTTGATCGATCTAATGTTTTTGATGACATAATAATCGGTCAAGCTCCGGAAGTCAACTTCATTGTCAACGGAAGGGAGTACAATTTGGCGTACTATCTCAGTGATGGTATTTATCCAAATTGGGCAACTATTATTCAATCAATCCGACTTCCACAAGGTAGGAAAAAATCTCTCTTTTCTAAAAAACAAGAAGCTGTGAGGAAAGATGTTGAGCGTGCCTTTGGAGTCTTGCAAGCTAGATTCGCTGTTATTAAAAAATCCGTCTCGTTTATGGGATAAAAACATAATGACAAATGTAATAAGATCATGCATAATACTCCATAATATGATTGTCGAAGATGAACGACATACATACAGTTACCGAAACATTGTTTCTGAATTTCAACACGGAGAACATGTGGATCAAACATATACCGTTGGTGCCGCCGGTGTGGGTTCAAATATCAGCAGTACGATTACTCGTCAAACAAGACTTCGGGATAAACAAGCCCATGACCAACTAAAACATGATTTGATTGAGCATATTTGGACTAACTTTGGACATCTCTCGGATAATGAAGATTGATTTTAAAATTTCTATGAGTTGAATAAAATGTTTGTTTTTGTTTTGATGTTTTTATGTTTTATGTTTTATGTTATTAATTTCTTAATTTGTATGTTTTTATTTTTTTAACTTTAAATAATTAATGTTTAAACTTTCAAAATATTATTATTTTATTCGGGGGACCAAATACAAATAGACACCAATGCTCATACTAAAAATAAGAAACTTTCAAAATATTGTTATTAAATGTGAGGGACCAAAAAAAGTTCCCAACCAATGTGCATGCTCTGAGGGTTGCACCTTCAGAACGGTGTCAAACAAAAAGACTAGGGCAAGTACGCAGTTGAGTGACTGAGTCTTCTATATCTAGTGAACTAGGAAATTGAGTTCCAAACTTATATTTAGAAGGGAACACTTTTATATGTCTATTGCTATTGTTTGCATAAGAGCATATTTATTGGGGGGTTCATATAAGGGGAGTTCTTAATTTTTTTATGAATTAATTGTGTACTGTTTGGAATATAAGAACTCATGATCTCTTAGATAAAATTTTCTCTTTTATTGGTAGGTTCTTATTTTGGGTCTCTTATTTTTAAAATTATTGTTTTTTAAAATTTTAAAATTTTAAATAGAATAGAAGTAGTATAAATGTGTAAACATTTAAGATTTTATAAAATTAGAAAATATTACATTTAATTAATTTTAGAATATACAAAACATAATAAAAACAGTAATACATATTACAATAGAAGTGCAATTCATAAATGGAGAAAATGATTAATTTTAATACTGATTTGCTTTAAATTTTGCTTAAATATTCTCAACCAAATCATCTTGCAAGTGTTAATGATGGTGTGATTGTTGGACCAAGCTTAACAAATTGTTAGATATAAGTATTTGGCAATCATTTACAAGATTGATATAATGTATATAATGTTAAAATCTTGAGATTTTGCATCAAAAGACAAGAAGTAAACTCAACAAGAATTTTTTATTAACACCATAGGTTTTTTTTATGTGTACACATATACCAAAGAGAAGACCTTCTGGCTTACACACCGGTTCAATGAGCCGGTGAGGGAAAGCGGTGTGGGTTTCGTGAGACTGGAGGATGCATGCACAGTGAACTGATTGTAAATGGAGACAACCACTCATGACAAGTGAATGCCTGCCTGAACAAGTGTGGAGCGCTGGGAATGTATTGCTTGAACCAATGAGTACATCGCTCTGTCTGTAATGTTTCTGCAGTAGTATAACCCCAATGACCTCAAGTGTACACACCGGTTTGCCAAAGCCACAACACTCTCATCTGCAACAACAACAAAAACAACAACAAATGTTTAAGAGTAGAAATCAAAATCATCTGCCTGCTTGAAATAAAAAGTTTCAAAAGTATCAGACCATGAGGGCTCACCTCACTTGCACTATCTCATAATATTAGTCAACCATCTCTATACAACACAAACGGATTACAGGTAGACTCTAGACATATGAGTTACAATAAGCAAACACCCACTATAGTAAAAGGATAAAAAAAGGGAATTTGCATTCAATCAAACCAGACAATGTAACATAAACAAAATCTACAAGATCTCACAAGACAACAAAGACTGAAGCTTTAAGGAAAAAGTGAACCGGATTGATGCAAATATGAGCTAAGAAGATGATCCAAGATATTGAGATTACAGTTTACTTAAGAAGAAAGCACACTGAATCCAAAAGTGAAGATAGTAGGGAAATGGGAAGATAAAAAAAACCTTAGATCAAATGAAATGTTGCTTTTATTCTCAACGAACTTAATAATTGGTACACGAGCCTTAGCAATCACCTGAACAATTAGAGAGCTAATTATACGACATGATCACACTGAGATACTGCCATATCATAGTAATAATAAAAAGTCAAAATACCAAAAAATTCTTTGCAATTCCCCTTTGTGACAATGCCCTGGAGAGTGCGCGTAAACCTAGCTGTGGATTAGTGAGACCTGATTCCAGAATCACCACCTATACATACAGCAAAAAGGGATGAAGATTTAGACATGAAGATCTTTCCAAACACTAATCTATACAGTAGCTAACGTCTAAGTATCAAAACAGTATTATAATAGCTCCAAATGGATGTGAGATAAGGTATTCTTGTTAATTATGTATCACAGAGTCAATCAAACAAAACTGGTGTCTACACTTACATCTATATCACTTGTTGGAAGATACAGCCCTGTCCTGTATGACCCAAAAACCTCAACCTGCAACAGAGAATAAGCAAGAATTAGAGATTGCAGTTTCTGAAATCAAACAATATACTCAAAGAGAGAGAGTGAAGTTTTCGTACCTTGCAACTCGGCCAGATATACTTAATAACACTTGACACACTCGCCACTGCCTCATCACGCTCAGCTTTCTCTGCTTGTGTTGGTAACAGAAAATCACAGAAATCTACTATTTCTGCAACAAACTCCACCACCACAACTTCCTCCTCCTCCACCACCACCACCAAGCGATGACATCATCATCATTAAACCCGCCCCCAAAAACAAAGATTGATATCAGATTCAATTCCAATTTCAAAACAGAGAAAGCGGGAATAAAAAAAAAAAATAATCAATTTCACTAACAATATCAAATCAAATGATTAATTTGGAACACATGCTTCTGATTCCAAATTCATCATTTGTTTACGAAAAAAGAAATAAATGGAGGAAATGTTTTTTTTTCTCTTTTGTTTTATTCTTTCAACCAATATAATGGCGACACGTATCGCCTCTTAAACAAAGATTCGGTCTCTTATATAAAAGGAGATCTTACAATTTTTTCCATTTCTGATTTATTTTTTTTACCCAAAACACTAAGAACTCTATCATAAACCCCCCGATAAACAAGGTCTAACTTTCTTTAGATCTGTAGTCTATCTTAGAATAGGACTGAGAAAAGAAAATCCAAGTAAAATGTTTGAATATGTTGTTGCATTGAATTTTCTAGAAAAGTGATATTTTCAGTTTTGATTAAAGGGGAAATTTATATAGGGCATTGTTTAAACAATTTTTTCTTGGATCAAGCTTTACTGTTTGGGAATAAAGTGATGTTTTTGTTTTTCTACCGGGTTCTCTAGTCATCTTAATATTAAATTATTGGTAACAATTTTTCTTGTAGTGATGACTCAATTGTACATTTATTTGGTTACCTTTCCGAATTATAAACACTGAACAGAGTTCTTTTTGTTTGAAGAGTAATGGATATCATATAGTTAAAATTGAGATTGAAGCAAAGCCAAGTAGTTAACACGAAAGATTCCATTGTGCAAGCCTCTTCTTTACTCAACTATGTATAAAGGTTCCAACAACTCAAATTCATTTGCCTTTTTTATATTCTTGGTCATGTTAAATATATGTATTCTTTGTCATCTTTTCGAGAAAACCATGATTACCATAGGTATATCGTATACTTAACAATATAATGCATTTCTTAACTAGTGTTATACTGTGTATATATATATGTACTTATGACTATGCAAAATTTTTAATGCATGATGTTTGTCTTTGTTTAAAAAAGTATTAGTTTTTAATAGCCTTTTTTACTATTTGACACCCAAATGTTCAGTATGGAACAAAACAAAAACTGTTACGATAATCAAATACGACAAATAATAATCTTCTAATTGCTTAAAAGTATAAATCAAAGTTTTTTAGATAACCAAAAACTTTTGAGCTTTATAGGCGTAAACAAAGCCGTCGCACAATATATTGAGGCCACAAGCCCAACATCATATTAAGGTTGGACCAAAGGAAAGAAAGAAAAAAAATTGTTAAAAAAAATGTTGCTGAGGTTCGAACCCAGAATCTCATTTAGTTTATAGTTGACTTTTACTACTACACTAATGAAACTTTTATTGAATTAAGGGCCGAAAATTTACATATTATTTCAAGACCGCAAGCACATGCTTCATCAGCTTGTGCTTTGGACCGGTACTGGGGCGTAAATTATAAAATCGTAGAACATATCAGATTAAACTAGTACGTACAGTATCATTTTGTATTATTAGCAACTGAAGTCGTGATCTATTTTATTCTTCTCTCGTATTTTATGACCAAAACATATACACCAATGCAACAGTCAAGTGTCAATCAATCCCGGTTGGAAAATTCAAAGTATTAAGACACTAATCATATTCACAAGTACTTTTTTTGTTTGTCTCTTTCTTGGTATTTTTAAATAAGAGCAAATGAGTAA
Organism: Camelina sativa; assembly: GCF_030686135.1. Classification (NCBI taxonomy): domain Eukaryota; kingdom Viridiplantae; phylum Streptophyta; class Magnoliopsida; order Brassicales; family Brassicaceae; genus Camelina; species Camelina sativa. Next base: position 16,190,197 of record NC_141891.1, read on the forward strand.
TAATCTCTTGGTTACAAACAAAAGAACGACAGCCAAGAGTTCTGAATTCAGCTAAACAAATTGGAGTTGAATGCAAAACATGTCGGATAAAACAACTAATGTAAAACAGGATTCAGAAACAAACTTCAGTTACGTTTCACATTTATATAATACGAACAAACTATACGAAATGAGACTGGACGCCCCTAATAAAAAAAAACCTTAGGACGTGGAATGAATGGCTTCAACGTACTTTGGACCTTGTCCTATCATCATTGTGTAGTCATTCAATCACCTTATGGGTCGACCATCGTATGTTAAAGGATATCAATCTAAGTACAATTATATACATGTGAGATGATTAGATTATTGTCTCGACTTTTAACTGTTAAAACTCATTACTATCAAGTTATTTAAACGTTTAAACCGTTTAAAAATGACATTTCAGCATTTAAACCTCAACGCTCAATTAAATAAATCAATGCAACTAATACAATCGTTTATATCATTAGAACCTCGACGCTTCAACCGATTTTGCCATTACACTTCCTTCAACTAACCCAACCAACATAATTCACACATAAAACTTCGTTGTGCTTAGAAATTCTTTTTTTTTTTCTTTCTTTTTGTTTGCTTTAAGAAGTCATTAATCAACTAAAGAAGCAAAACAACAGCTTTTTTGTTTTGTGCTTTGTGTTAAGAGTCTATCTATCTTTTAAGCAATACCACCTTTGTAGTTAACTAATAATTCAAATTTTAATCTTTCTGCATTAACTCGAGATTCTTCACTCGGTGGTTATCGTTGTCAGCCGAGCATTAAAAATAGTATAGATTTATCTTAATTTTTTTCTTTTTTTACTAAAACTAAACAAAAAAACTTATCTTTACGTATCATTAGTAGTAGTTATCGTATGGACCAAAAAGTCATAATTGTTAATTTTGGGGGTTTGTGAAAAAGAGAGGAATGCTTATTACCTACTCTTATTAACTTCTCTCATTCTCTCTCTCTCTTCTCTACACACTTACAACAGTCTCTCTAATCAAATTGAGACACACACATAGAAAGAGAGATTTGACAAAAAGAAACTTATTAAAGTCTTCTTAGGTTTCTTGCTTGCTTTTTGTTCTGTTCTTGTTCTCTTTGGCAACAAAAAATGCAGAACAAACACAAATGCAAGCTTTGTTCCAAGAGTTTCTGTAATGGCAGAGCACTTGGTGGTCACATGAAGTCGCACTTGGTCTCATCCCAACCGTCCACTCGCAAGAAACTCGCTGACTCGGTCCATTCATCTTCTTGCTCTTCCTCCGACGGTAAATCTCTCGTCTACGGGCTGCGTGAGAACCCGAGGAAGAGTTTCCGGGTCTTTAACCCGGATCCTGAGTCTTCCACCGTTTACAACAGTGAGACAGAGACCGAACCTGAGTCCGGATCCCCGGTAAAGAAACGGGTCAGAGCGGAGGTTTCAAAGAAGAAGAAGAAGAAGAAAAAGAGTAGTAAGAGAGTTTGTGAGAACTCGAAGAAGCAGAAGACGAGCCACGAGTCACCAGAACCGGCGAGTTCTGTCTCTGATGGTTCTCCGGAACAAGATTTAGCTATGTGTTTGATGATGCTGTCAAGAGATTCAAGAGAGCTTGAGATTAAACCGGTTTTTGCATCGGAGGTAGTAGAAGAGACAAAGCCGGAAAAAATACATTTCCCGGAGCTCCGCCGCTGTATGATAGATCTGAATCTTCCTCCACCACAAGAAACCGAAGCTGTCACCGTCGTTTCAGCCATATAAAGGTTTCAAGAGATTAGATAACATCGAAAATCAAAGAATCTTGATGGTTTGGTTTGTCTTCAAGATTATTATTATTCTTTATTAGGAAAAAAGAAAAAACCGTTTACTGGTTTTGGAACCTTTGGAATGATATTATCAAACAATGTACTTTTGATGTAAGACAACAACAAAAAGAAGCAAGCTCTGTTTCAAGTTTTCTTAACAATTTGAGCTTTTCTTGAAATATTCGGGGTCATGGATGATTCTTGATTGTTTGTTGGATCTTTGTTATGTCGTTTTGATATTTGGAATTCTTGAGATGATTCTTTTGCATGATCTTTGGATCTTGGATCTTTAATTTTTATTAATGTGTTTTTTAATGGAACTATTTAATTTCAACTGCATTTTTTATGGCACAAGTGTGTGTGTGCTAGCTATTATAGATAATGTAAATATTATTCTTGCTATCACACAACTAGACAGACACAAACTGTGGTGAGACTCAAACCATCCAAAATATGGTCACATAAAAAAATATTCAAAAAATATCTAAACCCAAAATACTGAGATATTTCACCTAAAATAGTAAAATACAATGAATAAATAAGTATAATTCTCTTGTTGAACATGTATTAATTCTGTGAGAACCTATCTACGGGTTAATAAAAAAGTCGATTCATTATATGAATCAGAGATCGTACATCATAAAATCGGTCTATATCCACCACCTTATGCATTACTACTTTTTTTCTTGAAACAACAAAGAGACAATTACTTATTGACAAAACAGAACAAAAATAGAGAGGATAGTTACTTATTTGGTTCGTTAATTCCTAGTTTGTTTGTGGTGTAGTTTGTGTCGCCAGCTGCATCTGTGTAAACTCTGTCCAGTAGTAGTAGTTTGATACCAAAACAGAACCATTTATGTTTCTTTCTTGACAAAAACAAAAACCACACAACACTCTTCTTTTTTTATGGGCACCATTATTAAGTAACGTCCTAATTTAATGACAGAAGTATCCCTGCACCGAAGCCATCTTTAAACTCACGTTTCTGCATGTTTTACCCTTGCCTCCTGGCTTTCAGAGTTAAAATAAACAAATTATTCACTGACAGATCGACACCAGAATTTAAACGAAAGGTCTTTTTTATTTTTATAATAAGTACGTTTTTAACTGTTTAGTACGTAATTTTCTTATGAAGAAAATATATGTTGTTGCCTGAACAATTGGAAATAGAATATTAGATGAAGGGTAACTTTGGCAAATGTGATCGCTGGTCATATCAGAGATTAAAAGGGTCGGACATGTGGCACAACTTTTTCGCTTTATGCTTCCGTTGGAAAATACGTGGACCGACACCGACCCGATCATGCTAGCACAAACACAATATATTAACCCAATTTCCTTTTTATTTTAACTTCTATATTTGATCTACAAAGGTATAATAAGTATATGAGATTTGGTGACGATCATATTTACACATAATAATATAATTTGTATAAAAAAGGTGTTCGGAATCATAACACATTGTATCTTTTGACAAAATAGATCATATGATATCCTTAGGAGTGCAGTGGCATTTGGGAAAATCTCACTGTATTGCCTCTGAATCTGAAGTGGGCCTTTATCGGTTTCTTTAGAACTGCCCCATTTTAATGTTCTCACTTCTCATATAACCCCATTACGTGTGCAAATTAACTTCCCAAAAGTGTTTTGTTTAGTGAATCAAAAGCTATAAAAGGTGATGTGATTATCTTTTGTAGGGTAAATATGTCTTTGTTAATCCTCTCTAACCTTTTTAGTTTTTATACAGTAGCTATCTATCAAGATGATTAAAAATCTCACCGTCCTACTCAATACACTTTGCAGAGTCCAGCCCTAATTCCGGATTCACCCAAACGCGGAAACATAACCTCTTTGTCAATCAAAACCTGAAGATGCGAAGTGATTTTCACAAAGGAGACCCACAGAAACGGTGCACAGCAAAAGGCATACCCAAAAACCGACAATGCTCTGACAATGCCATCAGGATAAGAGGGAAAAGCCATCACGAGGAGCGTCCCCAAGATGCCAAACCATGGTGTTAAGACAGTGAGCATTGGAAGCAAGAAGGCGTTGACGGGTATGGTAGAGAGAGCAAAGGAGCCGGTTAAGTAGAGCGACCAACCAATGAGCGGGTGGACCGTTTTTGGGATGATGAAGAATGGTATAACGTAGGCTGAGAGGATCAAGAGAAGAGCAACCAACTTGAAAGTTGTCTGGATCATGCCTAGATTCTTATCAGAACGTTGGTAACATAGCTTGGTCAAGCTGGGACGCACTAGACGCGTGACTAGTATGATACCTAAGTAAAACACTGCTTGAATTAGAACCCAAGGCATCTCTGCGGAGTAACTGCAATGAAAACTACGGATTAGTGCACACCATACTGATCCTAAAAACGAGAGTATGTATCTAATGGGATTCAGTAGTTGTAAGTTGTGAGTATTAGTCTCGGTTTTGGGCTGTAATTAATTCAAATGTACCTGATGGTGTAGCGGCGCTGGTGGTGCCATGAAAGGCCTAAAGGAAGAACAGGCCATGACCACTAATACCATGGCTTCAACCAAACTGCTCCTGGGAACGTGATCACACTGTTCGGTCCACACGGTACGTTCCATCTGAGTTTAAGGTCTGATCAAGAGAATGACATGCATACATAGAAAGATTAGTAAAAACGTTTTAGATATATTTGGGGTTACTGAAATGGGAGAGTAGTAGCCACTTACAATAGTAAGATGCGTCCATTTGATAACCCAAAGGAAGCCTAAAATGTCCGGTAAGCGCAGTGGTGCGGTTATCTGAGGGAGGACGAAAGAGAGGCTGATCGAGTAAATTGGAGAAGTAGCTGACAAGGAACCCTTGGTCAGCTCCATCAGGGCTATCTCTCTTTATTTCAAGCTCATGAATCATATCTCTAAAGACCTCCATTGACGGCTGCAACACGAAGAGGCCAGTGTGGAAGATGCAAGGGTTAATGAAGACAGCACAGAATTGGCCGCATTGGAAGAGCTCGTCCGTGTTCTTGAGGAAGAGATTGTCGACGTCAAGCATAACGACACGGCCATAATCAGAGAGAGACCAAGCATAGAGCTTGTTTAGACTAAGCTTGAATCTGTTGTCGAAGGTAGTTTGTTTCTGGTATGGATTCTCAAGATTCTCTACTCTCACTACTTTAGCTCCATCCTCTTCTTCCCTACATATCCCATTATAGTGTTAATTATACTACTAATCAACAGTTTCTTGTATTATTGTATAAATGCAACAAGAAAGAAAAGAAAATATTATATATTTTTCTTACCAATTCCAGAAAAGGGAAACCAAAAAAAAAAAAAAGTTGTGAAAAGGTCTGAGACTTTTTAATTTCTTTTATAAGGCATTTGACAACTATCCCATTTATTATTTTTAACAATATTATCTTTTCTAATCAATACAACAAAAACACAATGTGTTGCTTTCTTTGCTTGACACATCAGATTCTGTATTGAACCTGGTATTGACACATCAGTAAAAACAAGTAACCAATGAAAACATTTTAATTAATACAGCTCATCTAAATTTAGTCATACGTGTACTAATGAAAATAGAAGTGAACGTGTGAGTTTTTTCTATTCTTCGAGTTCTTCACTTCTTCTTCTCCGTCGTCGCTTTTTGTTTTCTCTTCTTCGACGTGGTCTTTTATTTTTCTTCGATCTACCAGAACATGTCAGCTGATTTATTCTCTTCTTCGATGCTTGATTTCTTCTTCTTCTTTCTAATTAGATTTCTACTTTTTAAGAAGCAATCTTAGATTTGTGCATCGTAGGAAGAGATGCTTCAATGTATATTTCTCCTCTCCGATTCTGGGTAAGTGAATCTTCAAATCTTTCTTTCCGGATTCAGTTCGACTTTGATTGATCAGTCTGATTGTTCTTAATTCGTTGATCTGATTTTGAAATTAGATGTGGATATTATCACTTTATCTATCTATTTGTGGTGTTGGAAAGGTTTTATTTTGAAGAACTGAAACCGATTGTCAAATAAATTCTAATAAATCCAGCTCAGTTCGGTTCAATTAAATTCTAAATTCTCTTATTTTGTTTTTGGTTCTCTTATTCTAAATTCTCTTATTCTCTTATATGTGGTGTTTTTAGTTATGTTGTTGCAGAGGTTTTACGAGCTTGTTTATGGTCAGATCACTTTTGATGGAGTTGAGATCAAGACATTTCAAGTGATATGGTTTAGAAAATAAAGCGGATTGGTGAGTTGAGAATCTGTTTTGTTCAATGAAACGATCAGATCAAACATTACTTATGGTAAAGGAGGAGATGCTACTGAAATCAAATCGTATTTGCAGCTGACCTATCTTACACTCATGGCTTCATTGTGGCCTACAATAGGTAACTTAAACTGGAATAATCGAACCTAATAAACAGATTGTCTAGCCCTAATTCCTAAGTCCATGGTTTCAGATTAGACTGAAAGATTTAAGTTAAATATACATTGATAAAGCATAGAGTATTTAGAATTGTTTATTTTAGAGTTGATGAAGCTACAGTTTTTGAAGCTACATACAAAGGCAAAAGGTAACGTACACATTCCTGGCAGATGAAGCTACAGTTTTTGAATAGATGCAGCTTCATTGATTTTAATGGTTTGCAGGAAGAACAAGAAGCGGCACTAAAACAACTTAGAAAGAATCTAAAGTTCAAGGCTAAACCCGTCCCCAACTTCTACTACGAAGCGCCTCCTGCAAAACCTGAGCTCAAGAAGGTATGTTTCGAACTACATAATAAATCTCTCTCTTTCTTCAGAGTCTCAAGCATTGTTGTTCTTGTGACAAAGTATAACTTATGTTATGTTTCTTTCTAGCAACCTCTGACGCGTCCCAAGTCGCCAAAACTGATCCTTTCTCGGAGAAAAAGCTTCAGCGACGCAATCACCTCATCTTCCCGTGAAGAGGTTCTGAAGACAGTCTCTAACAGAAACCAACACAGCACTGGAACAGTTCAGAACAAAGACGAGCGACTGTATAGAAACCATGGACTTAGGAATTAGGGCTGTACTGCAGGTCTATGATACAATGGTTGGTGAAAGAGGAGTTCAATTATAAGATGGGCAAAAAGCATAGAGTAGCCATAGCTAGAGCAATCGATAAAGACAATGGTAAAATGGAAAATCTGAAACCTGTTTGTAAATTCTTCAGAGTCTATCCATATGTTTCTCTCTCCCTGCCTCCTCTGTTTTGCTTTTAAACGAAGGATCCCACACAAAAGCTCTAGAAATGGTGGAAATAGTGATCTCCTATGTATCATACAAATGCAGCAAGAGATGATTGTATAACCAGAACTATGAACAAACAAAAACCCAATTTTCTAAACAAAACCCACTAGACCAACGCTTCCACCTCCATAAACCAAATCAAACAAAAACAATTGATACACGACAAACCATAAAATAAGAAAACAACAAAAAGCCATCGAACCAATGAACAAATACAACTTAAAACCATCAAAATCAACCGTGATTGTATAACCCAGATACTTAAAACAAAACCCAGATAAAATCAACTTAAACCCAGCAAAATACGAACATGAAAAGCTTAAGGGCCAATTATAACATGGGTTGAAGAAGAAGCGAATCTGAGACGGATTAAGAAGAAAGAAGCTCAATTATAACATGGGTTGAAGCGACCTCAAGCTGGAGGATTGGAAAGTCTTTGATTTTTACCCAAACGCTTCTGAATCAAATTTGATTTTACTAGAATAAAGAAAACAATGAAGCTATTATTTTGGAGAAATTTTGACCGGTTTACACATTTCACCGGTTTAGTGGTTTCGGTAATTTTGAGAGGTTTTAGTAATTTTGACCGCTGTAAGCATTAGATGGATCAAATGGTTAAACCATTACTCATTATAACATAATTTTGATTCATTAAACCATTTCACCCACTAATTCATTTAGTTCATGAAGTCATTAGAATAAATTTCCTTAACATATTAGGGTCTAGGAGTTGAGTAAAGTTGTGATAATCCATGAGACTTGACCAATTTTGAAATTCCTAAGTACATAGTATACATAAATTAAATTGACATATAAAAGCTAAAAACATCAATAAAAGTAAAAAAAAAAACAAATACAGCAAAACAAAACCGCACAATGAATAAATCACAAAACAAATAACAAATAATATGCTAAAGATATAATGAATTTCTAATCCAACAACACAAACATACAAAACAACACATAATAATAAATAAAAAAATATACAAACAATAATAAAAATTACACAAAAAAACACAAAAAATATACAAAATCTTTCCGCGGCGTAGCGCGGGTACTATCCTAATCTCTTTAAAACAAAATGAACAAGCAATTAGTTACACATCTAATCTCTTAAATACTCACTTTCCCCACTCACTAACAAAAGGAAAAACACCAAACTTCCACCTAAACCCTTGTCTAGGTAATAAGGTTTGAATATGAGATAAGGGTGATATGAATTTGAATACAGAAATATTAACAACAATGACAAAAATAAATAAAAAATAAACCATTTTAGACGTAAGCTGATATTTTTTTGATCAACAATAGAAAAAGACAAGAAATCTGAAAAAGGTCGTGGAAACGAAACTGCAACGAATATTGTATTTGTTCAGACATTTTCAAAATTTTATAACATTTTAGTAATTTTTAACTCCAAAACTTCCTAAGCATATTCTTATTATTCTGATGTCCCTGTTGCTTCTAATCTAAAAATTATAAACTATAATCTTAAAGTTTGAATTTTTTTAAATACTGTTTTCATGCTGTTTCCCGCATTACTGCTCTCTTCCATGTTCTCCTATATATACTTTTGTTTAAGTAAAAACAAATATTATGAAATATGTTTAGTTTATATGAGCTTGTAAAAAAATTATAACAAAAGTATTATGAAATATGTTTATAACAAACTACAATAACTCAAGTGTAGACTGTAGAATTATTCAAATGTCCTGTGCGTTTTTGTTAGAATTGTAAAAAAATTTGTTAGGCTATGGTGAGTATTTTTCAAACTTTCTGTAAACCTATTGACACATTAGAGCGTTGATGAATATGAGTTTCCCTAAAGTAGATAGTATCTTTATTCTTCAGTCGTGAATATATATATATATATATATATATATATATATATATATATATATATATATATATGTATATATGTCTGACCCCTGAGTTGTTTCTGATTTCATAGTGTGCATTAAATTTGAATGGTTCTGAAGATTTTTAGACTAACTTCTGGTCGTCTGATAACAGTTAACACTTAACAGTGCGGTAATACTCATTTCTTTGTTTTTTTGTTTTGGCACCTGATTTTCACAATGTCGGAATGTCTATTTTCACATTCCGTCCATTTCAATTATTTTTAAAAATAGTTAAATTTGAATATGTTGGGCCAATTTGATAGTTTTCACAAACGTTAAAACTTATAGAGGTATGTTCCCACGCTCAATCCAAATAGAAAAATACTGTTTCTTATAAGGTTTATTTTAGAGATATTCCACATCTTCTTTTTCAATCTAATTTTAGAAACTCAAAAGTTGCGTCACTTGAAAGAGAGAGTTCATATATATTCTTCGAGAACTAAACCAAATTCTCCAAGTGAAAGGAAAGAATGTTTTGTGTGTGTTTTTAAGATTTTGAAGAGCCACATCTACTTGACTGACTGGTTGAAATTGAGAAGGAAAAAAATCTAATATGGGAATGAGGCAATGAAAAGGAAAGATTGGGTCCGATCAAACAATGGATACCACTATTATTTTACTGCCATTTAAAAAAAAAAACATAGATGTATTTTGTTTCCGAATTCTTGTTATTTTCTAATGTCAAACATCCATAATTTGATCGTCATATATATAAGTTAGAAACTATTTTGTTTTAGAGGCAGACACATACATTTACGTTGCCCAATTGAATAATTTGATCGTCATATAAGTTAGAAACTGTAGAGAATGAAATGTATTGATATTGAATGAAAGGGTTTACATATTTATACTAAGACACAGCTTAAACCTAGTACTAAGTAATTACATTTAGAGTCCTATATGTATTGACTCTTATACACCCCGGCAAGATGGAGGAGCGCTTGTGACACCAATCTTGGAACATGTCATCACAAACTGTTGTCGAGATAGCGGTTTAGTGAGGGCATCAGCGAGTTGATCCTTGGTGGATACATGTTGAACCTGAAACATACCATCTTGAATGTGATTCCGCGTGAAATGATAGTCAAATGCAATATGTTTCATTCTTGAATGGAAAACCGGATTGGCGCAAAGGTAGGGGACGCCAATGTTATCACAATAAATGATCGGAGGTGAGCGAAGAGTGAGACCCAGTTCAGTAAGCAACAAACACAACCAACAAATCTCCGAGGCTGTGTTGGCCATAGTCCTATAATCCGCCTCAGTTGAAGAACGTGTAACACCCGTTGCTTCTTTGAGCTCCAAGAGACAGGGTTCGTGCCAAGATAAATGACATAGGCATTGGTAGAGACATAATCATCAACATCACCAGCCCAATCAGCATCCGAAAAACCTCGAAGAGTGAGAGAAAAAGGTGCACGAAGAAAGATACCGTGAGTTTGAGTGCCAGCGAGATAACGTAGAACCCGCTTAGCAGCCTGCCAGTGAAGATCAGTCGGCTGATGCATGAACTGAGAAAGACGATTCACAACATAAGAGATATCAGGTCAAGTGAAAGCAAGGTACTGTAGGCTACCAACGACAGAGCGATACGGAGAAGGATCAGTCAGAAGGGAGCCACCGGACATTGTGAGCTTCAGAGAAGTCACCATTGGCGTTGCAACAGGCTTTGCATCATGCATATTGTGTCTTGCTAAGAGGTCAACGATATACTTACGTTGCATTAAGTGAAGTCCAGCTTTGGTCCGTGTGGCTTCAACACCAAGAAAGTAGCTCAGGTCAGTGGGATCCTTGATGGAGAAGCGAGAAGCGAAGGAGGCAAGTGTTTCAGCAATGTGCGATGAGCTGTTCCCTGTGACAAGGATATCGTCAACATAGACAAGAACATAAACATACACCGAACCACTCCGTTTAATGAACAAGGACGTGTCAGCAAGAGAGTTGGTGAAACCGGACTGGAGTAGGTGTTGTTTGAGAGACATATACCAAGCGCGGGAAGCTTGTTTAAGACCGTAAATGGGATTGCGTAATCGACAAACATAGTCTGGGCGAGTAGGATCAACAAAGCCTTGGGGCTGTTCCATGTAGACCTCCTCAGTCAACTTACCCTGCAAGAAAGCATTGTTTACGTCTAACTGTTTTATCGGCCATGAGTGAGCAACAACAACATCGAGAACCAAGCGTATCATCGTTGTTTTAATGACCGGACTAAAGGTGTCAGCATAATCGACCCCATGGCGTTGATGATACCCCTTTGCAAGAAGGCGTGAGTTATAGCGATTGAGGTCACCATTAGGATGGTATTTTGTTGTGAAAACCCAGCGTGAACCGATAACATTTTGGGAAGGATGTGGAGGAACTAAATCCCAAGAGTGATTAGCCATCTGAGCGTTGTACTCATCAGACATGGACGGTCGCCACCGATCATCCTTTAAGGCTTGAGCAGCGGTACGGGGTTCCCTGTATTGACGTGGACCTGTAACATGTAGATTCAATTTGTTTTTCGGTTTGGTGATGTTATTTTTGGCTCAAGTTTGCATTTTGTGGACATTTTGTGGTGGTTCAACGGGTTGAGGTATTCATGGTTGTTGTGGTTGAGGTTGGTGGGGAGTGATAGACGTAGAGCGATGTTGCTCAGGAGGGGCGGAGGTGTTGGAAGAAGGTTGTGGCTGAATCGTGGGGTTAGATTCATTTTCAGTGTGAGCAGTGGGCTCATTCGAAGTTGTTGTTTGTTGGGCCTGGGTTTGTGGCCGATTTAGTGGAGCAGTAGGCTCAGTAGTGAGAGAGAGAGGAGATAAGTGAGGCGAAGAAGATACCTGAGGTCACGGCGGAGATGAGCGTAACGGCGGGGACGGCGGTTCAGGGTGAAGGATGATGCCGGAGGTTCCACTAGAGGACGAGGGCGAGGATGAAGTGCAAGGGACCGGAGTGACCAGTGAGTGTAGAGGCGGAACCGAAGCAACAACGGGAAGAGAAGATGGTGGCGGTGTAGGTTTGGCAAACGGAAACACTGTCTCATCAAACGTGACATGCCGGGAAGTATAAATCCGGCCAGAAGGAACATGAAGGCAGTGATAAGCACTCTGCGTGAGGGAGTAGCCGAGAAACACACACAAGAGGGAACGACTTTGAAGCTTGTGTGTCGTGTATGGCTTCAACCAAGGGATGCAACGACAGCCAAAAACTTTAAGCTTGTCAATGTTTGGCGAAGTTTGAAACAACATCTGAAATGGAGAGCGCTGGCCAAGAACCGGCGTAGAGAGACGGTTGATGAGATAGATGGCAGTGGTGAAAGCATACGGCCAGTACGAAGCTGGAATCGAGGCAGTAGACAGAAGAGTAAGGTCTGTCTCCACAACATGGCGATGTTTGGGCTCAGCAATGCCGTTGTGCTCTGGCGTATGTGGTGGAGACGTTAAGTGAGAGATGCCATTAGTAAGTAGAAAACTACGTAAGCCAAAAAATTCACCTCCATTATCAGAAAACAAGGTTCCAATTTTCTATTGAAATCGATTCTCCACCAACGATTTAAAAGCAACAAAAAATTCTTTGACATCAGACTTGCGTTTAAGTGGATACAGCCAAGTATAACGTGTGAAGTGATCGATGACAAGCAGGTAATACTTAAAATTATCAACAGAGAGAACATGAGACGTCCAGACATCCGAGTATAAGCATTCAAGTGGTCGTGTAGTTTGAATAGTGTTTTGGGAAAAAGGAAGCTTATGACTTTTATTAAGAGAACAGTCTGAGCAAGATAAAACTTTTTGAGAACCCAAAACAGAAATTTGAAAACTAGAAAGCATAGTGTTTAAAACAGAAGAAGACGGATGGCCAAGACGGGAATGCCACACTGAAAGAGGAGCTTTTGAACTAGTGTAGGTAGACAAGGCAGTCATTTCGTGTGGCGAAACTGGCCACTCATACAGTTCATCCTTTGTGCGGCCCTGAAGAAGTAGAACCCCCGTACTGAGATCCTTCACCTGAAAGAAGGCAGGATAAAATGCAACAGAGACACCATTAGCATTGCATAGCCGGTATACATAAATCAAGTTCTTATGAATGTCAGGGACACACAAGATTTTATTCAAAAGAAGATCACGTGAGCGAGAGGGAAGAAGTTTGGAACCAGTATGAGAAATGGCTAACGGAGAGCCATTAGCAACAACAACATCTTCCCCACCGGTGTACTGTTCGTGAACAGAGAGGTTCGCCAAGTCCGATGTCATGTGGTGCGTAGCACCACTATCAAGTATCCACGGGTTTGGATCATAAGGAGATCCAATAGCAGCATTAGCGCAGGGTTGCCACGGACGGAAAGGACTGCTTTGCGGAGAGGAGGTAGCGCGAGACTGAAACTGCGAACACCACCTTGCACTATGGCCTTGTGTGTAACAGATTTGGCACCGACCTTTGTAACCTCGAGGCTCATTGGTGGACAGCGGCTGGTGGAACTGACTGTGAGACACACCCCCGTAGTTGGAGCCAGAGGAGTGATGTGAGAAGGACCGCTTGTTGGTGTTAGTGTTGTGGTATCCACCACGAGATTGGTGACGAGGACGATTGGTAGCAACATTTGCCGTAACAGGAAACGTCAGTGGAGTAGCCTTGGAGAGAAGCTTAGCTTCATGATTGAGCAAACCATCATGAACGTAGGCGATGGTAGGAGATGTATCACGTACAGCCACCTGATCAACAATGGGACGATATTCGTCGGGGAGACCATCAAGGATCTGCTCAATCTGGTCATCATGCTCCATGGGGCTACCCAGATTGGCGAGAGCATCAAAACGAGTCGTAAGGCTATGTAAGTACTTATCAATGTTTTTGGTTCCTTTAACAATGAGTTTAAACTGATCCCTCAACTGGCGTGCATGACCCCTGCTTGGTTTAGCGTAGTTATCAGCAAGAGTGGTCCAGATCTCAGCCGAAGTAGTGCTCCGGGAAAGCGCAGACTGGACGGTGGGAATGACGGATCCGAGGAGATCACTGTAAAGTAGCTTGTCTTGACGCTGCCAGTGTAGAAGAGCCGGATTTGGAGAAACAACATCACCGGCGGTGACTGTAGCCGGCGGGATTTCAGTGAAGCCATCGAGATAACCAGCAAGTCCATGACCATCGACAAAAGCATGAAGAGTTTCCAAATGACGTAAGTGGTTGGCGTCAATTTCGTTATGTTAGCCATGTTGAGGCTAAGAAGAGTTTGGTTGTTTGGGTTGATGGTGACATAATCAGATGTGTTTGAGGTCTCGGGTGTGGTGGCCATTGCAGCGGTGAATTTTTTTTTTTTTTTTTTTATGTTTAGGTTTAGGTTAAGGAGCGTACTGCTCAGGAGCATACTGCTCAGGAGCGTACTGCTCAGGAGCGTACTACTCTGATACCATGTAAAGAATGAAATATATTAATATTAAATGAAAGGATTTACAGCTTAAACCTAATACTAAATAATTACATTTAGGGGGGTGTATTCAAAACATGATTTTGAGGAATTTTGGATTTTGTTTAAAATCACATGTTATTCAGCTTAGAATTTTAAAATCTCTTTCTAAATCTGGTGTTATTGAAAATGAGATTTTTATAAAATCAATCAAAATGACTTAAAATCTCTTGTTATTCAAACAACAATTTTTAAAAATCATATGAAATCAACTGTTATTGAAAACATAACTTTATATTTCTTTAAAACCTCATAACAATGATTTTGGGAGATTTTGAGAGATTTTGTATACATTTTTACACTAGAAATCCAAGTTATAAAATCACACCTCTAAGGATGATATTTGAGATATTTGTTTTACAAAAAGAAAACTGTAGCCGATGTAAAAAAAACTTTTCCGCAGAGAGCAAAAACTGAAAACTAATAAAACATAAGTAAATTATTAACCTTTTGATCCATTCACATACGATTGAATTGATTATACATGTTCTTCTCCTTCCCCCTTCTCTCTTTCCCAGAAAGTATCACTGTAATTTTTTTTCACTTTTCCTTTTCTCCTCTTTTTTTTCTCCTCTGACTTTTTCTCTTTCTTCTCCGAAGGAATCTTTTTATTTTTTAGATTTTCCATCTAGACATTATAAAGTCTCGATGCAAGATATTGGTAATAAAGGAGATAAACTATACTGGAAATTAAATCCTTTTTTTTCTAAAGTCTTTTAAAATCACCCAGCAAAATCCTTTTGAATCTCATCAAATCACAAAACAAAATATTCAATAATTCCACCAAATATTCTAAAAACTTTCATTAAATCTCTCAAAATCCTAAATTTCCTAAATCTCATAAAATCCTCTAAAATCATGGTTTCAATACACCCCCTTAGAGTCCTATATGTATTGACTCTTATAGAAACTAAACAATTTAATTAACCATAACAATAATCGTTTCATTTTGTAGCTTTCCTTGCGGAAAAAAAAAAAGATAGCAACAGAGTGTCATGTAGAGTTGAGTAATACTGGTCCACTTGTGTGTGATATCAAAGTCAAACTACTACAAGTAAAAGTCAACAATAATTATAAGATTACTAATTACAATTTACAAAGAAAATACAATGATAAATCAAATTAATCAGGTACTAATACATTATATTATTAGAGTGCAAAATGTGATTAGATTCAGACAACCTTGAGAATGTAGGGAGTCAAAGGGCATAGATTCACGCAACTTTTAGACAAACGTCACCTTTCTTTATTCACTATAGCAAATTTAGTTTACAAACAGAATTAAATTTCTTGATTTTTATTTTATCTTATTTTTGCATTAATGAGCTTATAATTAACATTTTTTGTATTTTTTACACCTATCACTGTATTTACATCCCCTTTTAATAAAAGAGAAGTACACAACTTAGTTTTTGTAGACTTTATAAAAAATAAAAATGGTTACAAATGCATAAAAATAAAAATAGGTTATATATAGGATATACATTAACCAGTGTTCTAAAACGCACTAGGCGCTCTCTAGACGATAGACGAACGCATAGCACCTAGTTGTATATGCGGGTGTTTAGGCGGAGCCTAGGCGGATATTTATATATACTAAATAATTATATGTAACATATAAATTATAAAACAGTTATATTTTTAAAGCAGTTATTTATGCAAATTCAGTCATAGTTCATAGCAGCTAAATTTTGATGATAATCCCCTCTAATTTTTACTGAAAAACAATACAAAAAATATAAACAAAAATAATTAAATAATCAAATCATGACAACAGAACATGATTGTTACTCCAACGTAACAATCGATGTATATAATCACTTCATGAGGAATAGCCACGAACAATAAACCAAAGGTATCAGAGGCATCAACAAACTATTACTAGAATAGCATAATATTAAATAATAAAGAAAGAACTGTACCACAAAGATTGCGATACACGAAAGTGACCATGAAGCAGCTTACGTTAAGAAGAAGGTCAATCGGAGTAGAGAGGTAAACCAAAGAGGAACACCGAATAACAGAGAAGAGCAATACAATTTAATGAGCTATGAAAACGAGGTATAGCCAGAGAGATATCAATATTAGTTGGGATTGTATTTAGGGTTTTTTATTAAGTATTGAGAAACTAGGTTTTTGTCCACTTGAGAAAACGTACAGACAACGTCTCGGCGGTGTTGTATACGCGGACTATGCGGTGCCCAGGCGCCCGCTTTATAACAAAACGCATAACAAGCCGTATATGATGTATACGTTACGAGACCGAATAGAGAATAGGCGGCGCATATACGGGCAAAGCGCCCGCGTTTTAGAACACTGACATTAACCCTATACTCTTCATAAGATAACTCTTCATATATAGATAATAAATAATAAATGATAAATGATATCAATAGATCGTGGAGCAAGATTTAGTTATAATATATACGAAGATCCTCCTTTCGTATGTTTGTATCAAATCGTAGACTTTATAAAAAATAGAAATGGTTACAAATGCATAAAAATAAAAATAGATTATATATAGGATCTACATTGACCCTCTACTCTTCATAAGATAACTCTTCATATATAGATAATAAATGATAAATGATAAATCCTCTTTTTAATAAAATGGAAGTACATAACATTGTTTTGGTAGACTTTATAAGACTTTATAATTTTAATAAATGGTTACAAATAGGTTATAGATTAATCTATATATTAATTAGTTACAAGTTGATAGTTCATATATTAAAGGTAACAAATAAAACCTTAATTGTAACAGAAAATCTTAAACGTGATATTCCAAATTGATAGTTCATGGATATTCCAAACTTTATTTTCGGAAGATCACGTTGTTTCCAAAGATCTACAATTACAATATTACCAATTTATTTTCCTGAGATTTTATTGATAGACCACAACGTTAACCAAGTTATTAAAGGGGATAAAAATATACTCTCAATCATAAATAGAAAGTACACAACTTTTTTTTTTTATAATAAAACGGAAGTACGCAATTTTTTTTGTATAATAAAACGGAAGTACACAACTTTTTTTGTAGAATATATAATTTTTATAAGTTGGTTACAAAATAAATAATATATTAAATATAGGTTGGTTAAAAAAAAAGTTATAGATGAAATCCGTGGGCTATATGAAATTACAAATATACTTCAGAATATCTCAAAGAATCCTCTTATAGATAATATTCCAATGATTTATACAATTTTCAAAAAAAATCTTAATTATTCCATATATTGTTACACTATATATAGTGTTTGGCACAAAAATATACTGGTAGGTATAAAAAAGAATAAAATCTTGGCAATTAATCACACTTAATCGTGATTTCTGAGATTTTATGTCGATATCAAAATAAAATCTGACCTAACATCCTTCCAAGCTTTTAATATAAATCAATGTCTTTAAAACCGGACCGGAAGGTGAACCGGAAGTCTTTCGGGTCACTGGGTCAACAAGTTGGACCGATTGAATTACAGGTCAATTAGTTTATTAGTTTGATTACATTTTATGAATATAACATCTACTTTTTATAAATATATGAACAAAACATACATAGTTAGGTACTAAGCAACTAAAATTAAACTTTTAAATGATTAGATAAAATAACTAACTGATTCTTTTATAAATAACAACATTTATTTTTAATTTGGTTTGAGTTTAAAGTGTGACCAAAATAAAATATTTTAATTTGAGATCGACAACCCGGTCCGACCCTCCTGTTCAACCATCGGTTCACGGGTTTTTAGTGGGTTTTTCTATTTTTTTGCGGGTTTAATTTTTTAGGTTTTTAGAGGTTACCATGACCGGAATATCTATTGAGTTGTGGTTGGATCGAACCGACCGGCCGGTCTGGTCCTGATTAAAAAACATTGATATAAATCATTCAGATCTCCATTCAACAAAATACATATTCATACAAAAAAAATAATAATAACAATCGTTTCTCAGTTTACAATGCTAAACCGTCTTCTAAATTATATTTTATTTTGAAATTATAATAAAGATAAAAGAAATTTTAACCTGTGCTCTAGCACGAGTCCAAATCTAGTTTTAATTATAGATGACATTCAAAAATTATTTAGGAGGTTGAAGATATTGTTATGCAAAAAGTAGGTAGCACAAAAAACATGTGGATGACTGATGAGCCTTGTGTAAATTAGTCATATGTGGTAATCATGCACAGATAAAAACAAAAATTGTAAACATCTTGTCATATTAACTTACACACCTATTTCATTATCAGTTAACACAAAGATTATAAAACACACTAATTAGAGGAGATATATTAAGAAAAGAACTTTTAAAAAAATTAGAGAGTGCTAATTTTGTAAATAAATTAGAGATGTGTTGGGTCAGAGTTAAAGGTCGCGGCCATATATATAATAAGCTCTCTGCTTATCTTCTTCACGTCTCAAACCATTCTCTCATCTTCTCTTCCTTAAACTCAAACTCCTTCTTCTTCCAAATTCCCACACACATGGCAACGTGCATCGACACATGCCGAACCGGCAATACCCAAGACGACGATTGCCGGTTCTATTGTACCAAGAATTTCTTCCGACCCGGTTACTCTCTAAACCGGAAGATCCACACCTAAACCGAAGAAGACGTCTGGATCAAGATGCTTGAAGAAGTCAAATCCGATGTCGAGCAAGAACCCATTTTGTCAGACTACTACTACGCTTCGATCACATCTCATCGATCATTAGCTTCTGCCTTAGTTCACATCCTCTCCGTAAAGCTCAGCAATTCAAACCTATAAAGCAACACACTCTTCGAGCTGTTCATCAGCGTTTTAGAAGAAAGCCCCGAGATCATCGACTCGACGAAGCGAGATCTGGTAGCAGTTAAAGAAAGAGACCCGGCTTGTATAAGCTACGTTAATTGCTTCTTGGGTTTCAAACGCTTCCTCGCTTGTCAAGCTCATCGTATAGCTCATAAGCTCTGGAAACAGAACAGAAAAATCGTAGCTTTACTGATCCAGAACAGAGTATCTGAAGCTTTCGCCGTCCATGTTCATCCCCCGGAGCTGAGATAGGAAAAGGGATTTTGTTAGACCATGCGACGGGTGTGGTGATCGGAGAGACGGCGGTGGTTGGAGACAACGTTTCGATTCTACACGGCGTGACGTTGGGAGGAACGGGGAAACAGAGCGGTGATCGGCATCCGAAGATAGGCGATGGAGTGTTGATCGGAGCAGGGACTTTTATATTGGGGAATATTAAGATCGGAGAGGGAGCTAAGATTGGATCGGGTTCGGTGGTGGTTAAAGATGTGCCGCCGCGTATGACGGCGGTTGGAAACCCGGCGAGATTGATCGGTGGGAAAGAGAACATGAGAAAACTTGATAAGGTTCCTCCTGGTCTAAGTATGGACCAGACATCATATATAGCGGAATGGTCTGATTATGTGATATAAAAAAAAAACAAAAGAGGTGTAATAATAATTGGTCTTTCTTCTTCTAAAAGTCATATGTTTGTATCTATTTTTCTTGTAGTATAACTGATGAATCAAGTCAGACTAATCTTACCATTTGAATGATGATGATGATCATCTCATCTTACAAAAGTTATATTGTCGTGTACGAAAGCTGCATCATCCATTCAAGAAATAAGGAAAAAAGTGAATGATAAAATTCAATTCCACCATCTCATAGCAATTGTGATGTTGTTTATATAACTCAAGCTCATAGATCTTTAAGAAAAAAAGAAAAAAAAAAAACTAGAGATTTAACTATATAATCATCTTGTTAATTATTGAGGATCAATGTCGATTTGCTGGCTTGTAAATTGGGCCTAAGTCAATTGTTTAATGGGCCACGTATCAACCAACCTCCTACTCATCAGTCATTTAATAAATTTATTTACTGTTTCGTCGGCCGGTGTATTTATTATTAACATCGGCGGCGGCTATGGCGTCATGCTAATTGGGACTGTGTAGAGAGAAGGGAATCGCAATTATGAATTAATAAAAGGAGCCTTCAAATTTTAAAAACTAATCCCTCTGTCCCACAAAAACTGATGTTTTGGGATATTTTTTTGTCTCACAAAAATTGATGTTTTGTAAACTTCAAGAAATAATCATTGAAAATATTTAAAATTCTTAATTGTTATTGGTTTAAAATTAAATAATACATTTTTAGTCAAAGTAAAAAAATATATTTAAACTCACTAATCATTGTTTTCTTAAAATGTGTAATATCCCAAAACATCAATTTTTGTGGGACAAAGGGAGTAAAAATTAGATTTAGAGACGTTCCGTTTTCCCAAAATAGGGACTTTTGGGATTTCCCAATAATAATAATAAGGGTAAAAAAAAAAAAAGGAAAAATGACCTTTGAGATTTCTACTTACTCTTTCCCTATATAAATGTCTGTCGTCCACAGAGACTAGTGAGACAGAGAGCCTCATTTCTTCTTATCTTCTTCTTCTTAAAAAAAAAGACATTAAACACACACACTATCACTATGGCTTACGAAACATCAAGTTGTGTTTTCATTAAAAAAATGAAATTAACGCGTTAGGGAGAAAAATCGGGCGAGTGAACCCTACGCGTGGTAATTTTTCTCTTTCAAAAAACCTACTTCTTCTGACCACAACCTCGTGCGCCGACGTCAGGTCCTCCGTCAATTCCGGTGGCGATGAGGACTCTCCGGTCCATGGTTCTTCATTCGCGACTTGTTGCATCATCTCGGCGAAGCTGTTAGACGAAATCAAGGGAGCGGTGGAGAGAAGAAGCATCTGCGAGGCGCCGATGGTAAAGAGCTCTACCGGAGGTGTTGCTACGCGGAGTGGAAGAGGGAGATCCACGGCAAAGAACGAGAAGAGAGGGTAGATAGATCTGGAGATTGGAGATCTTGGAGGTTTCACCGGATCGGTTATGATAGGGGAGGTAATCTCCGATCTGGTGAAGCTAAGCCACCGTTGACGGTCCTCTTATCTACTCCCTGCTGCCTCTCTCTCTCACGACTGAGCATGGAATCCTCCACGACGAATGACAGATCGGAACTCTTCCTCCTTCTCAAAACGGTTCTACGGTGGCGGGATGACAAACGAATCTTGGATCACCATCTTCGTTCGGTTACCGTCGTCCAGACTTGCCGAAGGTCCTGTTCCGGTCGAGCATCCGCAATCATGGACGGCGGCTACAAAACGAGTTCTTCGTTTGTAGATTAGGGTTTCATGTATAGCCGGTTAAATCCGGTTGTTGTAACCCGGCCGGTTTTGTTTTCTAACGGTTTAATCCGGTTTGATGTAAATGAGTTGAACTCTCTGGGATTTCTATATGGGTCTACTCCAGAAATAGTCCACTGGGCATTATATGTTTATAATTGAAAGCCTTTTAACAAAAAAAAAAAAAAAAAGTTGTGTTTTCATTACGACGAACAAAGATACACATTTTGGTATTCTTTTGGACAGAGACGATACGGTCTCTGTTATTAAAGGTCAGTTTTCTTCTTCTATCTTTATATGGTCTCTTTCTTTCTTTCTTTCTTTTTTCAAATATATTCGTAAATTTGCTTTTGTATTGAAAACTCACTGCATGCATGTGTGTTTTATGCAGAAAAAATAAGCATGGAGCACCAACAATGCTTCCCTAGTTTTGGGAAAATCACTATCTCTGCCTTGAAGGTATAATTGTTCAAAACCCACGTCTTTCTTTCTTTCTTTTTTTGGTTTAAGCAAAAGCATCAACGTAAAGAAGGATCGTGTTTTTGTTTATTATATAGGTTAACTTGGGAGGTCAATTTTATCACCTATCAGACTCGATTATTTTGAGCAAAGCTATCCAAGGCATCAGAAACGACGACTGGTACCTTTTCGTTGATGTTGAGGTGAATGGTGAGATGCTGCCTATTACTGCTCCTTGTTCAAACCCTGATCCGAATCTGATAACCAAAGTCGCTGAGGAAAAGACCAAAAAGAGGAAAGTCAGAACTTCGGCTGGTGACAAAAAGTCTCAAAAGATACCCGCTATTGGTGATGCTACAAGTGGCAAAGGAGTTGTTGAAGCCATCGGTATAGGTAACCTTGTTTTTTTTTTTTTCTATTTTTGGAACATGTTATTTACACATTGATATTTACACATTGATATACCTTTGATGTTCTCAATACTGTAAGGGAACTCTTAAAGTAGCTATAGAAATTAAATTTAGTTTATAACTATGGTTTAATTTCTTCAGTTGTTATCAGTTGTTCTAGATGTGTAATGTTTAATGTGTAATGCTTTTTTCCAGTTGACGTTGAAAAGGATTTAACAGATGCCATGGATGTTGCTCTGGCGTTGAAAGCTATGGATGTTGTTCATGAGAATCCCAAAGGTAATATTCTTTCTGAAGCAGTAGTAATATATAGGTAGATTTATTTTGGTTGTTTGTATTTTTAATTCACTGATTTTCATATTCAGATGTCACTTGGGTACATCACTGACTCTTCATTAGCTCTTCATTAGCTCCAACTGCTCACAATAGTTACCTTAATATTTTTTAATTTATTTGTATGTTCAGTAGACCTTGGAAAGGAGGTAACCAATCTTCTTTCTGAAGCGATAGGAGAAGGTAAATTTTGTTGGATGGTTTATATATATGGTTGAAGTTACTTCTTTTCATTTCTAGATTGTTACTTGGTGTACATTATTAACATTTCCTAAGCTCCAACTACCGCTAATAGTTACCTTTTTAACTGCTGGATTTTTAGCTTGTCCTGCAAGTAATTTGGAGGCTAGTAGCTCAGCTGGACATGAGAAAAGCTCAAAAGATCAGATTGATCTGTCTCTTGTTGCTCATAATGAAGGCCTGAAAGATGGCATTGTTGCAGCTTCTGAATCTGTTCTAAACTCGAGTGGAGGAAAGATTACCAATACTCTTGTATTATTGGCAGATCCAAGAGGTAATTACAGTTCTTGGCTGAATAATCATTTTCTTCTCTATAACTATGTGTAATTGGGGCGTTTCTATTAACTCGTAAATTGCTGATTCTGCTTAGCGAAAGAGATTGGTGCAAAGGACATTGGTGAAAAAGATGCTGATGAGGCTAGCAAATCTGTGAAGGCTACAAAGAAAGCCAAGGCACCAGCTAATGAAGAAACTGAAGGTTCTTCTATTGCGCCCAAAGTTGAGCCAGGTGTTGCGCCCAAAGTTGAGCCTGGTGTTGCGACCAAAGTTGACCCTGGTGTTGTTGTCAGTGACCCTCAGGAGAACATGGACAAAGTTGAAAAGAAGTCAAGCAAGAAATCAAAGAAGAAATCATCTTCGAACGTTGTGGAGGAGGCTTGGTTGTTGTCATCTCTAATTAAAAAAAAATTGCGCTGCTACATTTATCTAGTTTTGTGTCTTTTTATTTTTCTCTATTGCTACATGATTTCCCTAGTTTTAAAAACATATTTGCTGGTTCTTTTGTTTCAAATAATCGTTTAGGTTTTTTTTTTTTTGTTTTTTTTTTTTTTGTTTCTTTTTTGTTTTTTTTTTTGTTTTTTTTTTGTTTAAAGGTGTTCAATTTTAGTATTAGAATTAAATCCAGAAATAGCCCATTGGACATTTATTTCTGGATTTAGGTCAATTACAATCTTCAAAGGACCTAAACCACATAATACATCAAACCAAGTAAAAACTGTAAATCAAAATTGACCCAGGTTTAATCACGCACCGGAATCAAACCGGCACTCGTTTACCCTAATATCCAACCAAAGAACTCAGTTGAAGCTGCTGTCCATAATATTGCAGATGCTCATTGGAACAAGACCTTCGACGAGCTTGGACGACGCGAGTCAAACGGAGATGGTGATCCAAGATCCGTTGCCATCTCGCCACCGTAGAGCAGCTTTGAGGAGGAAGAAAAGAGCTGAGCTTTGTCGAAGAGATACATGCTCATATGTGAGAAGAGATAGGCGGTAGGGAGTAGATCTGAAACCTTCGACGGTGGCTTAGCTCCTCCTTGCCGTAGACGACCTCCCCTATCGAACAACAGCCCTGAGAAACCTCAAGAATCTCCAGTTTTCAGATCTAACCACCTTCCTCTCTTGATCCTTGCCGTGAATCTCCCTCTTCTACTCCTCATCGCATCACCGCCGATAGAGCTCTTACCGTTGGTGTGTCGAGGAAACTTTTCCCTTCCACTGCTCCCTTGATTTTGATCACGAAGCTTTCACCTTATTGATGCAGCGGTTAACGGATGAAGCGCCATGGACCCCGGGGCTCTCATCGTCGCCGGAATCGACGGAGAACCCACAACGACGGTGCAAAAGAACGTGATCAGAAGAAGAAGAATTTGGGAGAGAAAAAATCGCCGCGCGTGAGATCCAGTGGCTCGAATTTCTCTCAATAATCGTTTAGGTTGTTTTCTTGTTTCTGTTTTATTCTAATGCATGATTGCATTTTGGCTTTCAATGGATTTTTTTAAGACTTCAAATTTTCACTATCTATGTTGAGATGAAAAGGAGTGTGTTTATGGATAAATATTGTTTGTATTTGGACCTGTTGTGGCTGAATAGCTTAGCTAAATGTGCTGAGAAAAGAAATTAGGACAATGGAAGAGATGAAAACAAATTCATGAGAGATATTTCATATCCGATCAAGATTCAAGAAAAGTGTGGAAGTGGAACCGCCTAGAACTAGAAGCAGAGCAGGCTGAAACTGAGCCACATACCAAACATGAGAAGCTAGCATGCGAAGATACAATAGTTGTTGTGCAGCTTTTGGCAGATGCTATTTTACATGTTCTTTCTTTTCTGATCTTACATATATATTTTGGGTCTATAACATAAACATAACTAGGTTCGGACCCGCACGTACCTGCGGGTTTAATTTCAAAAACTAAATTTGTAATCAAATTTGCAATATATAATGTATATATGGATTTGCAATATATATTTTCTATATCATATAATAAAACAATATTACAAAATTAGTTGACTTTTTATTCTTTTTATTTTATGTTTGGTTCATCTATATTGCATTACGTTTCTTTGTTTTTAAAATTTTAATATTGTAAAACACACTTTAATGCCTTTTAAAAAATATGTTACATATAAGATTGTAAGCGTCGATATAATTCAAAAATAAAATAATATTTTCGAGAAAAAGAAATAGATAAATTAGCTCAAAATAAAATAATATGGTTAGATATAATAATGATTTATAATACGTTCTAAAGGTATATCATTATATATATAGGTGAGAGTTTATGTTGCTTTTAATTGTAAATAGTAAGGATCACAAAGTTTCTTTTAGTTGCTTTGTGGTTATTTTCAGTTTTGGGAATTCTTGATCGCAAATATTTCTGAGTGGATGTAATTATTTGATCGGTTTATTAAAAGAGAATTAATAAACTAATTTACAAACACAGTAACCACCATCAACATTATGCACACAAAAAAAGGGTAGATTGTTTTTCTTATGAGAATTATGTGTTTTTGTAAATATTATTTGTAGACAAAAAATCTTAAATAATTTCAATATTGTTTTTAAGAAACAGTTGAGAACTTTATAACATAAAAACAGAAAAAATGAATAATAACTAGGATTTATCCCGTGGTACACCACGGGATCATTTTTTTTTTAACATTATCAAATTTTGTTTGTTTGCAAAAGTTTCAAGTTTTTTGTTTAGCATGCTAAGACACACTAAATATATTTGCACAACCTCAGTTTGATAAAACTAACTATATATATATATATATATAGTTATTAGTTATCTATCTATACATTTGTAACAATCTCTAACAATGACTCACATACAAAAACAATTAAGACGTGGACTTATGTAAAATATAAATCAACAACCAATAAACAAACATAAAGCAGCCATTCGAAATTAAGGGGTTGGTTTGAGATTGTGCATTTTCGATGAAATATAACCTTGGTATTTATAGAGTTTTACTGGTGATGATAATAGTAGTTGTGATATCAAATCGCAAAAGAAATTGGTGAGCAAGGAAAATATCTTTGCTAATCATACAATTACGAATTAATAGAAAAGAATAAGATGTGAAGATAAGGAATATGCCATTATATTTAACTCAATTAATTCT
Source organism: Camelina sativa (assembly GCF_030686135.1). Lineage (NCBI taxonomy): Eukaryota > Viridiplantae > Streptophyta > Magnoliopsida > Brassicales > Brassicaceae > Camelina > Camelina sativa. The sequence continues at coordinate 16,216,610 of NC_141891.1, forward strand.
CTCCTAAGTTAGTCACAGAAAATTTAGAGTTTAATTCGATTTTATTGTGAGAAATGTCAGCATTTATTATCAATTAATTTGTTATTAAGACTTATCCCATAAAAAATAGTAGTAAATCGGGACATATTCCATTTTCGAGTTTTATATCTTAATTAGATCTTACCTAATATGATTGTATCTTTAATTTGTTGCTATAATATAGGAATGTAAATATGATTGTATTTTTAGGAAAGATCCGATTTTTTGAATCAGTTTAAATTCTTAAAAAAAACCCGATCCGTAGGAATGTAAATATGATTGTATTTTTAGGAAAGATCCGATTTTTTGAATCAGTTTAAATTCTTAAAAAAAACCCGATCCGGGTGTAAAAAAGAAGGAGACAAATTTGTACTCTAAAAATGTATAGATAGATGAGAAGGCAGAATATATAAGTCAAATTTCATTTTTGATGTCTCAAAATTCATTACAAATTTTAAGTAAAGTAAAGAAAAAAATGAAATATCAATTCGAAACTAAAATAATTCCAAATGGCTCTTACCAATTTTAATTTTAGACTAAAATAATTCCAAATGGCTTTTATCTCAAAATATATAACTAAATTAAATAAGTTTACATATATAAGTTTAAATTTAATTGCCGATAGTAACAAATTTACTTTTTCTAAATTTGAATTTTAAATTAGTTGTTTGTAATTGGATAGTTTCATTTAAATGCATTTGAGTGATTTTAGGGATTAAATATGCTTGTAGTGAGTATTATTATTTTACCCCCGCTGGATAGGATCCAAATCCTTTCAAACCGGATAGCATAGGATCCGCGTATTTTTTATTTAGCCCGACTACAAACGAACTGGGTCACTTTAGGATCCGCGGGTTTTTTTGTTTTTATTTTGACCAAACTACCATTTTCTCTGTTTTTTGTTTGTTCTAACTTGAATGACATTACATTTAATAATAGAAAACTTTATGACTATATAATGAAAAATATTTCTCTTTTAATAGTATAAATATATGGGTGAGTTACTAGAATATTGCATAAAAGCTTCCTTATTACAAAAGTAACATACAATTGTTTGTTATTACTAGACTAATCCATTGTACCTATACTACCCCTGAAACTAGTGTTGGGAAAAAACGTAATTACGGCTAGTGCCATTAGAAAAAAAAAAACATTGGAAGTTGGGACTAAGTCTACCGATCCTTTGATGGTAGATTTATACACGTGGACTGATTAAAGGTGTACGTCAGATATTTTTGGTACACTTAGTTGTAGTGCTGGTACACTTGCCGTCGACGTAGATGGTACACTTAGTTGTAGTGGTGGTACACTTATAGGTGGACGTATATGTGTATCAAAAACTAAGTGTACCAAAAATATCTGATGTACACCTTCAACAGTCAATATGACCCAAAAGATATTTATGGTAGACTAATGGCCTGTTGCGACAGATTTATTCGACAGCCTTCTCTCGTTTCAGATATTTTTGGTATACTTGTTTGTTTTTTTGAAATAGTTTTTGGAGTGTGATGGTAGGTTTCTTGTCCGTGGTAGATTTAGTAAGCATTTTTGACAGCTGTAAAGTCTTACTAGAATAATACGAATTTGTTTGAGCTGTCAAAGACAGTCTAGCGTTGCGATAGACTTATTGGAGATAGATCTAAACACGTTTGCTGTTCTTCCGATCTATGGTGTTCATGTAATAACGTTTATAGCAGATTCATCAATCGTATTCTGTTTGTCGGCCGGAGCAAACGTCTTTTTCCTACTCTATTTCGTTAATCTTTCCTCTGGGTTCATCCATGGAAGAGCTAGATATCTGTTCGAAAATCTATATAACTCACTTTTTATAGGTTTTTAATTTAGAAATCAGATGTTGAGATGAAAATCTATAATAGTTGAGTAAAAAACCCACAAGTGAAACCAAAAAAATAGACATAAGTCGTGAAAAAATAAAGTGAGGCAGGGAAAATTAGGGTTTTCAGTCGTATGTTAGAGGTAGAAGACGAGGATATTCTGGTAATTTCGGGTTCATTAAACCTAAAATCGAACGTGTACGTACATATAAACGTGTACGTACATATGAACGCATACGTACATAATGTTCTTGAGATTAGAGTATGTACATAATGTTCTTTTGCTTAGTGTAGGTCCATAAATCCGTTTTAATGAACAATATTATTGTAATTTTATAGTCATCTTCAACATATCTTTTTCTATAACCCTAGCTAATATTGTCGTTGTTGTTCACCGGAAATGGAACAAGTAAGAGATGTTACTAGAAAAAGTAAGAGATATTACTAGAACAACCTATGTAATTCGTAATTGTTTATTTATCATATTTTCGAGAGGTAATGAACAATAACCATACAAAATTACATTTTAACTATAGAGGGTAATATTTAGATAACATAAATATATAATACTCAGTTCAACTAGGTACAACTAAATATATATTTAGATTTGCATTTATATTTAAAATATGAAAATGATAATTAAGGTTTATAAGAATTTCTAAAACATATTGAACTATTAAAGAACCATGTTTAATCAACAAAACAAGAATTTATCACTTTCTAATATATACTATCGTTTTCACATAAAACACTCTTTATAGTATAAGGAAGACTTAGTAAGTGATCACCTCAAATGAAGCAAAAGAGGTGAAACCCAAGTTTTTATGAACATTGTGTTATGAAAACCTTGTATATGCTAATTAATACTGATAAATCTTGTGGCCAACTGCTAATTAATAAATTATATTATAGTCCAACTGGAAATACGAAAAAAACGCAAAAGTTCAACTATGGATATGAGAGTACAACTGGATAACTATGTGTATACCAAATAATTTTTTACTAATATCATGTTGTCTTTGGTTCATTTTACCATAGTGTGATGATTTTAAATGAATATTCCGCCGCCAAAATCTATTTTTTATTCGTTTTCACATGATCCATATTGAAATTTATTTTAATAATTCTAGTACAGTTGCACCAAGTAGTTCAAGTTATACTGAAATTTTCTACCTAAGTGATTTAGTTATACATAAGATCTCACATTCACTCTAAAATTCTATTAATTACAACCAAACAAATCTCTCTCTGTTGTAACTCTTTTATCTTCTGCAAAGGCTCCATCTTCTACTCCTTATAGTTTCTAAGTAGATATTACAGGATACCTTAAGCAATCATGAGGGACCTAAACTTGCAAAACTGGCTACACTCAAGTGATAGCGACAGAGAATTAGTGATGATGAAACTATTATGGAAAGAGAATAAAAGTGGAATTAGTGATGATGAAACTATTAGGAGAAGTGGGGTATTGACGGCGAATTGATAGCTCTGTTAAATTTGGATTTACGAGAGATATGATTAATGTTAATTAGTGGTGGTTAATTTGATCGGGGCGTTTTGGTTTGGATTAGACTTCTCTTTTCGTCTCTCAATGCAAATAGTTACTAGTACATATACAATCCACATATGTGTAGACTATGTACATGTTCTTATATACGTACATTACACATAACAATGATCATGATGACGGTGTATAGTTAATAGCCACTAACTGAATGAGGTATGGTTAAAATCTTAATTATAGATCATGGCCAAGCTTTTTTTATTCTTCTATATTATCAATGACGTAACCAAAAAAAAGTTTTTATATTCCATTTCCACAAAAGAAACGATCCAAAAGCTAAAGAGATTTTGAGTCCTTAATTAGGGTGTCTGAGAAACCGTTTGGAAGAAGAGTTAGTAGCAAAACCTCTGCTTCTACTCTTTTGATGTCTTGGAATTGTAACTTTCTCAAGAAGAGACAAGACCTCAGGCATCGATGGTCTAACTTTAACCTCTCCAATACATTGTAAAGCCAAGAAGACATCATAAACGCTGCTTTCTAAGGGTATTGACCCACAAGCTTCGTGTCCATTATCCTAAACACTTTTCGCTTGTCTCGCAAGTAAGGTGTCGCCCATTCCACTAAATATTCTTCTTCTCGAGCTTTAGTTTTGTCTATTGCTCTACGTGCAGATAGAATCTCTAGCAAGACTACACCAAAGCTGTAGACGTCACATTTCGTTGTTAGATGACCTAACAGAGACCAAAAGCAGAGACCAATCAATGTGTTTTAGAAATTTCATGTTTTGTTAGTTGAAATTGGAACAAATGAACCATCAAACAAAGAGAAACCTGTCGCTAGATATTCTGGAGCTGCGTAACCTTCTGTACCGATGACTTGGGTTGTCACATGTGAACGGTTGTCTTTTGGACCTTCTTTCGCCAATCCAAAGTCTGAGAGTTTTGGGTTGAATCCTGAATCAAGAAGGATATTTGCTGCTTTGAAGTCTCTGTAAATGACTTGATCCTTAGCTTCGTGCAAAAAACAAAGCCCTCTAGCAGCACCAATCGCCTCTTTCATACGCAGTGACCAAGAAAGCACATTAGAACCCCCTAGAATAAACAAGATTCATCAGGTCATGAACAATGCCAAGTAACATAAACATAAATGTTGGATCTTAATTCTTACTTACTTTCAAACAAATGATTTTCAAGACTACCATTAAGCATATACTCGTAAACCAAAAGAATGCTTTTGCGCTGTCCATAACAAAAAAAAAGACATCAATTGTTCTTCCAATCAATGTGTCATTTTAGCAAGAACCACACTATCTCAGAAGTTTCTGGTTTCATACCATTTTGCAACAAGTCAATACCGCGACCAAGTGCTTCTAGAGATGTCGGGTAAGAAATAGTTTTTCCCTCCTCACCATTATTCTCACCAGGCAATAAAGGTCTAACTCTACAGAACACACGTATATTGCCTTTCAATTCCTGCAACATGAGAAATAAACCAGGATCAGTCAAGCTTTACACACATAGGGGACGAAAAAAATGTGACAAAGGTTTAGTTAAGTGAATTCTACAAGAATGGTATTGTGCAACTTCTTCCGTAGTTTTTCCCCTTCAACGAGTTTAAGTTCTGCTTCTTCTACTCGACTTTTCAGATCGATAATGCTTTGCTTCTGGTCTTCAAACTCATTTATTTTCTCAAAAGTAGTTAGATCAGACACCTAAACCATAAACAATCCAAAAATGTTATTAAAAACATAAGAGGTTGTGAAATCTAATAGATTCATATGTTATATGTGTTTTGCTCGAGAATGTGATAAAAACCTGCAGTCGCCTCTCAGAATACACTAGTCGATCCTGTAACTCTTGTATCTGAGTACTCTGGGATGAACATGTAGTCTGGACCAAAAACAATTTACATCATCTTAAGAAAAAACAATTGGCAGAGAATATATAGAAAGAAATTGTAAACGGATATGAGACCTCAAGTTCAGTTATGGTGTCTTTGAAGTCATTGTACTTGGTTGCCTCAGTTTGTAAGGTTTGTACTTCCACTAAATGGCGATCACGGTCTTCCTTGGCCTGCTGAAGCTCGACCTTGAGACTCGCAATTTCGTTTTCCAACTCACCTTTCTGCTTCATGATATCTTCTTGAGAAGCCTACCAAAAAAAAACAAGACACTCAATCACATTTTGACCAGAACTACAAAACATTTACTACCATTGATCGGATATAACAGAACATCATCATATACCTTAGAAGCAGCAAGCTGATCCTGCAATGCTGAAAACTGGCCCTTCAAGTTGCCAATATTTTCGACAATGGCAGTCCTTTCTTTCTCACCGCGTTTTATAGTTTCATGAGCTTCATCAAGATCACCTTGTAGCTTGCTGTTATACAGCTGCAGGCTTGAGTTATACTCTTGCAACAGTTTGTACATGTCATTTACCGATTGTATCTGAACATAACAAAACAAACAGTCAACATTAGTCTAAAGTTAAGTGACAAAACATTCTGATCATTTCAAAACCTTTTTAAGTTTTCTCACCCTCTGGTTAGCCGTTTGAAGATCTCCTTGTGCTTTGTCTAGCTCTTCTACAAGACCAGCTTGTGCCTTTTCAACAGCAAGTCTTGTTTCTTTCTCTTTTCCAAGAGAATCATTCGCAGCCTAAAACAGAACATATTGAATTAAACCCCACAAATATGAATTAGACACAAGTAATTTAAAGTAGAATTAGCCGCCTCTTACCAACTTCTCCGTTTGTTCCCTGGCAAGTTGCACTTGAACAGATTCAAAGTTTTTCCTCAGCTCTTCAATTATCATATTCAGCTCCTCTTCTTTGTTTCTCAAACTAACCTCTATCATCAAAATTGCACAAATATAAAGTTCAAAAATCACAAAAAAATTTGAAACAAAAAAAAGTAACAGCTAAACTTTAATTATGGAAACACACCCATGTCAGCACAATGCTTCTCATTCAATTCCAATGCATTCTTCAACTTCTCTTGCTCAAAAGCATAATCCAACTCGAGTTCTTAAAACCACCTAATGCAAAGTCTAAGCCTTTTTATATATTCCATCATGTTCTCACATCTCTCCTGCAAAACCCAAAAACCACCAAGAAGAACATTCAAATTCAAGCTTAACTAACTGAAACCAAAAGGGAGACCAAAGCCAAACACATAAACAAAGTCTTTAATGCTTTTATCAAACTGACAAAACTATTTTGGTCCCACCAATTGTCTTATAACACAATCAAATCTTCTTCTTAGAAAAAAAAAACAATAGATCCAACGAACAAAGCCAGTAAGCTAACAGAAATTAAAAGCTTCAGATTCTATACCATAAGGATCAATCAGAACACATAAACAATGTCTTCAATGCTATTGCCTAATACTAAAGGTCCCACAAATTGTCTTATAAACACAATCAAATCTTCTATAAGAAAACCAACGGATTCAACGAGAAAAGCCAGTAAAAAAAAAAGCTACCTCAAATTCAAAACTTCACCAACTAAAACTCTGTCTCTGCTAATAGAAACCCTAATTGATAAAACTTACTCAACAATCAAATTACAGTATAGACACTTTTTCTTTTTCATCCACACATCACAACTTAGATTACACAAGAAAGTTTAAATTCAGGTAAAAAAATAAAATTGAGGGTGGGGGAAAAAGTAGAAACCTTGTAGTTGAATTTGCTCTTGTACTTGATTCGTTCATTAAGAAGAGTTTCAATGTAATCTCTTGTGAACTCAACAGGACCATATTCAGATCCCGTTGTGCTCGCTGGAGCGCTGTTCGGAGTCAGATCTTTTGACCCATTAATCACCGGAGAAGCTGACCGGATTCTTCCATTGTTTGCCATCGCCCCCACCATAACAAACCAAAAAAATTAAAACTTTTGTTCTCTTCTTGTTACCTAAATTACTTCAAACTCCTCTCTCAATCAAAGCATAAACCTGCAGCAACAAAAAAAAACAAAGTTTGTATTGTTCTTCTTTCTTAGAGATCTTCAGAAAAAGATAAATTGAGTAATGAGAAGAGGCTTACGTGAAAAGGGTTTGGAGTTAACTGAGGAGTCGTCAACATTAACATCTTCATTCTTGGGGGAAGATCCAAAGCAATTCCCCATTATAGAGGTCTAAAATCTAAATCATCCAAAACCCTATAGAGACAATTTTAAAGGAAAACAAAACACTAACTAATCTATCATCTATGGATGGATCTTTGTCACTGCCTCTGTCATCGACATTCTTCCTACGGCTAAAAGAAGGAAGAACGATCTAGACGAGAGAGTGGCGAGGTTCAAAAAATGTGTTTGGATTCTGAAGGTTTGGAATTTGAGAGATCAGAAAAAGCAAAAAGAAGGTTGAATATAACTAAAATTGTTAAAATAAAATAAAAAGGATACCTAAACACTAAAATTAGAGAGAAAGGAAAAGAGTTTCCGTGTTGTGTTAACTTCGCTGTCAGAGTCACCCCTATTCACTGCCTGCAGAGGAGTAGCAGCCGCTTCGTCGATCCCGTATCTGCGACTGTACAGAAGCATCAAATTGATAGATAACGTGACCAATTTAGCATCAATCGAGAGCAAACCTAGAATCGGAAAACAAAATTAGGGGTAATAAAAGAGAGTGACAAAATTACTCGAAATAGACGTAATCGGAGGATCTGTATCTGATAAACGACATCTTTGAAGAGCATACGAGACCAACTGCACAAATCAAGTTTATCGAAACTTTTTTTTTATTTGATAAGAACTGCGGCCGTCCTCGAGCTGCTTCCCGGCGAAAATCAAAGGCTGCTGGTCCGGTGAGATCCCTGGATCTTCGCTTTCACATAGTCGATGGTGTCAGATGACTCGACCTCTAGCGTAATGGTCTTCCCGTTAGGGTTTTCACGAAGATCTAAATCTTTTTGAGACTACCGCTGCATCCAAGTTAATCGAAATTTGATGATTTTTATTTTGTTTTTAATTATAAATGGCATAAACCGTAATAAAACACACAACTCTGGTTTAGAAGTAATAATCAAACTTTTATGTATTATTCGAGTAAGTCGGAAATCTCAACGTGTTAGTCTAGTAATAAATCTACTTTTATGTAATATTCTAGCTAATTTCCCTAAATATATTTAGCTAATGTGAGACTCTACATACACTTTTCTATATCTTTTAATATAAAATCAAATTATTTTTTTTTACATATATAAAATTTTGATTTTTAATTCTTTTTTATCTATACTAGTCGTGATTAATTACTTAAATTTCGTTTAGGAAATATTGCAGAATCTAAACTAAATAATTATTTGCTTTTATCTAATTGTATTAAATTGATTTGTTATTTTCATAAATATCTCACAATATAAAACCAAATGAAATATGTTTACATATATATATGGAACCAAACTTTAAATAGCTTTCAAAGATATTGATTAATTATCGGTTCTATTTGTATGGCTGTAGAATTAAATTGTGATTTTCTTATATATCAAACAAATTGATTAAATTCATTTTTTGAAAAAATCTGTTTGTATACGCATCTATACTAAGGTTTTAATATTTTTAATAGTAAATATATACTAAGGTTTTCATATTTTTTTCTGTTTTTTCCATATGTATTAAGATGAATTAATTAACATAGTTTTTTTTTGGTTAAGAAAATTTAAAAATCTAAAATAAAAGATAATATTCAAATGTTAAATTAGATTTCTATAAATATCTCAAAATCTAGAACCATTTACGTTATATATACAATTTCAAATTTAATAATTTGCTTTTATGGTAACAACTTTAAATCATTTCTAAAAATATCGGCTAATTTAATTTTATAATTAATTTTGTAATTATTGTTTCCATAAATATTAGATTTTTGAATAACAGATTTTGTTTACCATATATTATTATTTTTTTAATTATATAAGTAATTGGACCTGTTTTTTTAATATAAATATATCGATATATGATATGTTTTTTTTTCCAAAATCTTTTGTACTCTCCAATTAGTAGCATAGATGCTATTTTCAAGAAAGAAACCGGGTTTATGGTACCAAACAAATTGAACCGGTCTGGTATGGCTTAACGTTGCATAATAAGATAAGGGTAGTAATGTCATTTAACCATTTCTCTCTCTCTGTCACCTGCTCGGCGGATCCCGGAAAAAGACGCCGCCGCCTTTTTCTTCTTCTCTGCAACGTTTCACGGGCACGAGAGTCCGACTCATATAATCTTAGTTTCGTCGGTACTTCGATCAACAGATAAATCTTTCTCTTAGGGATATCAAAGAATTATAAAAAGGAGAAGAATTTGGTTTACACTCTTATCGCCGGAGAGATTTGGAGTTAATCATATTCATATATATATATGGAACTTGATTTATCTGTTCTAGGTCGTTTATTCATTGCCCCCAGGAGGAACTCAAGTCTCACGCAACTGTGTCTCCAAAGATCAAAATTTTCAGTTCAGAGAAACAAGCAGCCCCCGCTCTCTGTCTTTTGTCTAGTAGTCCCTCTAGTTCCAGTTTTATTAGATTCCGGAAAAGATGTGAATTTAGCCATAGAAACCAGTTTGTTGTGTTGAGTTGAGTTCGACTGGAGATCATGTGGGGACAAGTCAGAAACATTCAGATTCCGGCGACAATCTCGATTCGGTTAAGATTTTGCTGAAACGAGGAATCGTGTTAGGAGCAGTGGTGTGTGGAGTTTTGTTGTATGGATGTCGGAAAGTATTAGCATCAACAAATGTGATGGATGTGGCTCTTAGTCAGAGCAAATTGTTGTTGAAGAATGCTTGGCCTAAAACTTCTTGGGTCTTAAGCTTATTAGACCATCATTATTGTTTTACTAAATTAAGTAAAACAATCCTAAGAGAACTTAAGCAAAATCACTCTATTACTAGAGAACCTCAGATAATATTACTCAAGCATTTAAATAATAATTTTTTAATTTGTGTTTATTAATTATCAAATTTTAATTATCTAAAATGACAAAACAATTATTCAATATATTTAGTTTCAATTTGATCTTGTGGTCTAATATCAATACAACAACAAAACAAAAAGAAAGAAGAGTACTTTGGATCTCCAATTAGACTTTGTTCTCCAATTTCTGGTTTTGAATACTTTGTGTACTTTGGATCTTTGGAACCCTGCAAAAGCAAACTGCAAAACGCTATATTACCACAATCTGATTTGAAACGGGGGGCTGCAGGGGAAATCACATAACACAGTCAAAGAGATATGAAACCAACACAGGATCTCAAGCAAGAAAACAAGCTGAGAAAGAGTTATATGAGACTGAAGAAGCTTATTGTTAGTTATGGTTCTAGCTCCCTTCACTCTACTTAAGCTTTGAAATTGGATAGTATATACAGTAGAAGTTAGAAACTAAGGGCACTGACGATGGTATAAAGTATTAAGAAATTTGTAACACAATCTTGCTATGAAGTTACTAACAAAATCAAGTTAATTACCATTGATATTACAGAAGGAAAGTGATGTGGTAGATTGTATCTCTCTGTTCCTGCATCAAAAGAAAAAAAAAAGGTGAAGAAGTCTAGATTACAGTCTTAATGATTCTATCTCATCGTAACCATTTCCATTGGTTTTGATGCATCAAAAAATGTACACCCAGCAAAATTTTACTACATTAGCATCTGAATCACCACTGTTATATTTTATCCAGAAAAACAAAAGCAAAGTGCTTCTTGAAAAAATCCTAAGAATCTGTGTGTTTCTGGCATTAACATTCAACCAAGTGCATATTGTCACTATGACTACCATCTACAAAATCAATAAGATTCTTGTAACTCCATCACTAAACTAGAGCTCTCATATGTCACCAATCACGATTCTATAACAAGACTTGAAATATAACAGCATGAGAAGCATTTGAGAACATATGATTTTACTATTTTTAGTTAACCAAAACTAGAACACCGAAACCAATTTCTTGAATCCAGAAGCTGAAACAGACAAAGTTACCAGGAAAATCAAAATCAACCACTGTCTTTAACTTCCAGCCATCTCCGTAACTAACAAGAGAAGCATCATCCCCAAAACTGATGGGCTCTTCACCTTCCTTTGCTGCTTCGATGAAAACTACTCGGGGTTTCAACGAACCAAGTTTCTTGTTGATCACAGAGACAACATATTTCGCCTTTGTCCATTGATCCTGATTTTAAAAACCAAATGTGACATAAAGATTACTTCTCAAAGCACTTCAGTGATGAAACATTAAACAAATAATTTGATCAGACACACTCGTCATCACATGCAAAGAACAACAACACAAAACAGGGTACAAATAAAACATCCAAATTTTCACACATGAAAACAGAGCAGAGTTGAAATTTCACATCAAAATTACAATACACTACAAATATTTTGCATCAAAGCACACAACAACACATCAAAGCACACAACAAACTTGACCAAAAAATACAACACATCACACAATTATTTATACAAAACATCAAACTATTCTTACACTCTACTCCTAAGAACATCAAACGGGTTCACTATACAATCAATAACACAAAGACAAACATAACATAATAAGAACATCAAACTATTATCAGAGTCAATTGAACATCAATCGAAGACGAACCTTCTCATCTCCGATTCGTTAGCCGGTGGTCCAAACCCTCCCCTTCAAGTCTTCAGAAGAAAGCTCCACCGTCGTTGTCCCACCAAAAGATACCTCCGCCGTCGTTTCTCGTGAGTACCGAAGCGTCAAATCCAAGAGTTGCCGATCGTAAAGCTAATTGACCAACAAACCTCCAATTTTAGCCGGAAACTTCATGGGAATCGTTGTAAATCGATTCGATTTTCCGATCAAGGCATGAATCGCCTTTCCTTTCGCCGTTTGCAATGAGAGAGAAGAGAGAGAGTCGCGATGAATGAACGAATAAAATGAGAAAAAAAAACAGTTTTATATTTCTGTGTCAACCTATCAGAGAAGGACACATATTGTTCTTAATGTGTTGCTCAAAATGCTTTCCACGGAATCGATACTCTACACTGTAGACTCAATAATGGGTTTTTTAATCAAATTTGGGGTCCAATTTTATGAGTACCTCTGTGAGTACTCACCAGTAATAATGCTCTTAGGAAGCAAGGTTTGATATTGGCTGTGCTTCTCGGTCTTTCAGCATTCTTCTCCATGGCGGAGACATCCATCACCACTCTCTGGCCGTGGAAGGTAATTTATTCATCTCCTGGATTTAGTAAAGTGCTCTATATCTATTGCATGTGAAAGAACCGACCTTTTTTTTTAAATAATAAATAGTAAATATAATATAATAAATAAACTACAATTAGTGGTCCCATACCTACCACTAGCCACCTAACTACAATCACAACCAACAGCAGAATAACAATACCAATATCCAATAATAAAATGACCAATAATCAATATAACAATAATCCAATAACCAATCATCAGGAAGCATGAAACCAACAACCTAGCAATGTTTCTAATGACCCAACTCTAGCAACCTAGCAATGCCAGACAACATCCAATTGAGTCCCTAGAACATCCTCCTCTTCATTGCCTTGATTCCACGATCACACTTTGCCTTTACCTGCACCACAAACACATATTGCAATGCATGAGTATTTTATAAACACTCAGTAAGGCAGTTCTCCCATCTACTGGGCTATACACAAAAGCAATAGAGTCATCTTAAACCATCAAACAACAATCAACAATCAACAATAACAAACCAGGACTCTGCATCGACCGACACCAACATGCATCGACCGATACCACATGGGGATGCATCGACCGACACAGAAGTTGCATCGACCAATGCAAGTTACACATGCATCGACCGATGCATGCTCGACATAACACGAAAACCCTAGAGTTTTACGCGCCATCCTCGCACTTGCATCGACCGACGCAAGATATGCATCGACCGATGCAATGCCGAGCATCGTGTTTTTCCCGAAGCTTCTCGCTGGATCTTCGTTCCTACAACCACAAAACTTGATCCCAAGCCACAAGAAAGCTTCCTAACATCCAAAGTAACGATCTAACAAGTCTAACATCACACAACAAGCAGATTAAAGAGTTATCTAGCTTAGATAAGCCATGGTCTAGCACTTACTTTTGCCACAGAAGAAATCCGACCCAAACACAGAGAGAAAACGTTCCTAGGACGCTCCTACAACGATCCTAGCTATAGATCTCCACAGAACAGCTTCCAACACCAAGAAATCACCAAGAACACTCAAGAACACCAAAAACTCTTCTATTTCTCGAAAACAGCCAAAACACGTCCAATGAGACAAAAGAAACGATTAAGGATTTTCCCTTCTCCTTTTGCCAAAAATGCAGCGTTTAACTTAAGTCAAAACGCAGAAACTTGAACCTGCATCGACCGATGCAACATCTGCATCGATCGATGCAATCCCCAAACCGGGATTTCGGTTCACGGATGTTACAGCATGCTTCTTCAAATGTGGTGGTGTGATGTGTTTTGTCTCAGGTGCGCGAGTTGGCTGAAAAAGAGCCTGAAAATGGCGTTTTCAGGATGCTACGCAGTGATGTTACCAGATTCTTGACAACCATAATTATTGGAACTACGTAATGCTACTTACTTGGAATCTTGTTTTTGGGTTGTTTTCTTGACTTTTTTGTTGTCTCTTCTCAACTTCTTCGGTTGTTATTTGGAGTTGTGAATATTGCGGCAACTGCCTTGGTCACTGAAGCAGCAACAACTATTTTTGGTGAAGCTGGTGTTAGTGCAGCCACTGGATTGATGACGCTACATATAAGTTTTACTTATTACTCTAGATGGAGATAGCTATACAAGTTTTGAGTCTTGAATGATTATAGGTAGCCATAAATATTGCTCATGACTGAGATAACTCCAAAAAGTGTAACGGTTCACAATGCTCAAGAGGTTGCAAGGATTATGGTAAGTTTGAATTAGTTATCATCAGAAAAGGCTTGACAAACAAAATATGCTCATATGATAATCTGATTTATGTTGGTTTTACTATGCATCTAGGTCAGACTAGTGGCATGGCTTTCCCTGATATTATATCCTGTTGGAAGAGTTGTGACATATCTTTCGATGGGAATTCTGAAAATTCTTGGTTTGAAAGGATGGAGGTATGCATCACATTGGATTTGTCTGTCCGAATCAAAATATAATACTGTGCCTCTTTCCGAGTTAAGACAACTTACCTATAGTCTATTGTTCTTTTTGTGCTAGTGAGCCATATGTTACTGAAGATGAATTGAAACTAATGCTACGTGGTGCAGAATTAAGTGGGGCCATAGAAGAGGAAGAACAGGTAATGAGTTTGTTATGGAAGTTCAATGAGTATGTACCAGTTACCTAGACTTGTGATAATTCAAATGACATACGTTTCAGGATATGATTGAAAATGTGTTAGAGATTAAGGATACTCATGTTCATGAGGTGATGACTCCTCTTGTTGATGTAGTTGCAATAGATGGCAGCAGCAGCCTAGTTGATTTCCATGAATTTTGGGTTACCCATCAGTACTCAAGGTTTTATATATTTTCACAGCTTTTTGAATGAACATTTTTCTTCTTCTTAGGGTTATTTGTTGTGCTCAAAGGTTTTCATCACAGGGTGCCTGTTTTTGAGCAGAGGATTGACAACATAGTTGGTATTGCATATGCTATAGATCTCCTAGATTATGTTCCAAAGGTCTGGCTGCTTCTTTTTCTCTGTTTCTTGTATTTGTTTTCTTTTCACTGATGGCGAGTGAGGACACCATAGCCGTGCACTTATGGATTATGTATGTTTTGAAGGGTAAATGTTAAGGTCGAACCCTTAACTTGATTTAGAACAGTGAAGAAAGAGAGAGAAGAGGATAATGCGCCTATTACGGCGGAGAGTTAAGAGGAGAAGAAGATAGAAACTTTGATTAATGTGATAAGGAAAACCTAAACTTAGGCTCCTTCATTTAATACAACTCCCTTACTAGGGTTACTGATAAAACAACAACGCTTTGGCTAAACAAAACCAAGCTCTTTATTTGAATATTAAACCTTCTACTGGATTCTAAGTGTTTGACCTCCTTAGCCACTTTTGACCTTCTCCATTTGTCTTGCTCTTCTCCCCTTTGTTCTCAACTTTCTCTTCATGAAAGCTACTGGGACTCTTTGCCTATCAATACTCCCCCGCAGAAGACTGATCTTGTCCTCAAGATCAAAATCAGGAAACTGCTCCATTAGAGTTGTGAGTGACTCCTAGGTGGCTTCTAAGACTGGTAACCCTTTCCACTGTACCAAAACCTCCGTTTCTGTACCCTGAGCAGACCTGCGAATGTCTAACAGCGTGACTGGTTTTGTAGCCCATTCGAGATCAGGTGTCAAAATTGGTGGTAATGCTTGAGCTTGATACGGTGCTGGAACTACTGATTTCAGTTGGGAGACATGAAATACTGGATGAATGTTATTGTGGGCTGGTAACTCCAACTTGTAAGCCACTCTCCTAATCTTCTGCACAATCTTACAAGGACCAAAAAACCTCTGTGACAACTTCTCATTCCTCCTCTGAACCAACGAACTCTGCCTGTATGGCCTCAACTTAAGGTAAACCCAGTCACCAACTTCCAACTCTATGGATCTGCGATGCTTATTAGCCTCCTTCTGCATCCGATACTGAGCCAATTCCATATTCTCCCTTAGTTCAATCAGAAGACTGTCACGATCCTTCAACAACTCTTCAACCATTGCATTTGGAGTGGGAGTGTCCCCATAGCGTATGAGTTTTGGTGGCTCACGACCGTATACTGCAAAGAATGGTGTATTCTGGATAGAAGAGTGGTAAGAGGTGTTATACCAGAAATCTGCCCACGGTAACCACTGAGCCCACCCGGTTGGTCTCCTACTTGTGAAACATCGCAGATAGGTTTCCAAGCACCGATTTACTACTTCTGTCTGACCATCGGATTGCGGGTGGTAAGCTGTACTTCGATTAAGAGTAGCCCCTTGCAACTTGAATAGTTCAGACCAAAAACTGCTGAGAAAAATACGATCTTGATCCGAAACCAACCTCTCTGGAAACCTGTGTAACTTCACTACCTCCCTAATAAAAGCTTCTGCCACGACCTTCGCAGTGAAAGAATGTTTCAGTGCTATGAAATGAGCGTACTTGCTTAACCTGTCAACCACCACCAGAATTAAATTGAACACTTTGGACTTTGGTAAACCCTCCACAAAGTCGAGACTCACATCTGTCCACACTTGTGTCGGAACTGGTAATGGTGAAAGTAACCCAGCAGGTGAAAAAGTAGAGTACTTGTTCTCCTGACAGGTTTGGCACTTACGAATATAGCTCACCACATCCTTCCTCATACTGATATATCATGGTTTTTAGGTATTTTTAGCCATGATATAAGTCTTAATTATAGAGTCTTTTTAGTATTTTTAGAGTCTGTTGAGTCTTTATAGGATTTAACATGGATGAGAGCATAATAGAGCTAAATAGGAAGATTTGGAGCTTAATCAAGCATTGAGGCTGAGCTACGAAGTTGGGAGACATGTTCAGAAGAGTGCATCGATCGACACAGCATATGCATCGATCGATGCTAGGCCAAAGACGAAATCAGAAGTTTTCCTCACAAGTTTTGAAGATTTACAAAGCTGCCCCAAAATTTTCCATATTTGCATCATTAGTCCCTGGACGTGTTTAATAAATAGGATTTTTATGGTCATTGTTTAGACCTAAGCTTTATTTTTCCCTGCAATTTTTGAGAGCAAAACCCTGAGAGATTTTTAGAGAGTTTTTGGAGAGAAGAATCAAGACTCCTTCAGAGAAGATTCAAAACTCCTTTTCTTCTTCTTTTAATCTCTTAATGCTATCTATTTTATTCAAGATTTGTGTTCTTACAATTATGTCTGAGTAGATCTGCTTGTTAGGTTTAGGATTTCTCATTAGGGATTTCATGGTTTATTAGATCTGTTATTATTTAGGATTCATTATCTTTCTTGTTCTTCATCATAGGTTGTTTTTAATGCTAGATCTTTGATTAGTCATCTGGATTTAGATCTTAGGATTATTGATTGATATGAGAATATAATTGATTTTCCTGATAAAACCTTTGGTGAGCAAAATTACTTCTTGCAAAGAGATTTGAATTAGTGATTTTGTGAACTTATCTAAACCTGATTTTATTGCTGGTTTTTAACTTGAATTTTGCAAAGAGATTTGGATTTTCTGGTTTTAAAACTTAGATAATATTTACAGTGAGAACTGATTTATTTTATAATTGTGTTTAGAGTTCAAGAACGGTGCTTAATTATTGAATCCTGCTTGTTTAATTAATTGATCTGATTTTCCATGATTTCCTGAGAATTTCCCTAAGCCTAGCGTTTATTCCATCTGAATTTACATCTCTTTTATTTTCTGTTCTATTTTGCAATTTAATTAAATATTTATGTTTAGCATAATTAAAAAATTATTAAATCTATTGTGTGAAACTAGAGTTCTTGTGGATTCGATCCCTAAATACTACAATTGATCTCTTAATTTGAGAGAGTAGCTCTAGGGTAAATTTGAGCATATCAAATTTTGGCGCCGTTGCCGGGGACTCTTTTGATTCACCATTAGATTAAAATCTTTGATTTTGTCTAAATTTTTCTTTTTCTGTTTTACTCACACGCTTTTGTTTCTTTTCTCTTGTGTGTTTTAGGTACATGCCTATGCCTAGCACCAGAAAAAATCCTACTGGTCCGGTTGTGAAGCTTACAAACCAAGAGTTAGGACAACTAGAGCGTGAGAACACAAAAGCAGCCAAATCAACAAAGATGGTCAACCCAATCATATTGAGACCAGATGCGGCTGGAGTTTTGAGAGATCAAGAGGGTCATGTGCGCAACGAACTAGGCCAAAAACTTGATGCTGAAGGACAAGTTATTCAGGAAGAACCTATCGTCGTTGATGAGAATGCAGACGGCATCGATCGATGCAACGTCGGCATCGATCGACGCAATCAAGAAGGCATCGATCGACGCAATGTCAGGGCAGGTGCGAATTGAGCCAATTTGGATGGTAACAACCAGCAGAACCTTCAGCCTAGACGGGACAACAATGGAGAGCTTGTCAAGACTCTTGCGGACTTCAACAGGCCAGATTTGTTTTATGAGAACAGCTCTGCGATTGTCCCTGCTCCATTCCCAAGGAATAATTTTGAGCTGAAGCCTGCCTACTTCGCTCTTGTTGGACAAAGACCATTCCAAAACTTGCCACATGAGAAGCCTCTGGACCACATTGAGCACTTTGAGGATATAGTCACAAGCATCAAGGCTAATGGAGTTACTAAGGACTATCTCTACTGTAAGCTTTTCCCCTACTCTCTTGCTGGGGAAGCTTCTCACTGGCTAAGGCAACTCAAGCCAGGATCCCTGACAACCTGGCATGACATCAAGGTGGCATTCTTGAACTACTTCTATGATGATGCAATGTCTGATGAGCTGAGGATCAAGCTTTCCACCTTTAGAAAAGGACCAATTAAATCTTACAAAGCTGCTTGGGTAAGATTCAAAGCATACCAGAGGGACTGTCTACATCATGGTTTCTCAGAGGTGCAGTTGATTAGTATCTTCTTCAGTGGTATTGATTGGAGGTATCAGATGGCTTTGGATGCTGCTAGTGATGGGAACTTCAAGACAAGGTACCCAGATGATGCTGAAAAATTGATAGAAAGGCTAGCATCAAGCAACAGCACTAAGAATGCGGACCTAGAGCGGAAGAGAGCACATGAAGGCCATGATTCAAATCAGTTTGCTGCAGTGAATGCTAAGTTGGATACAGTGCATTTTGCTGAAGATGTTGGAAAGAAGTCTGTCCATTTTGCTGAAGATGTTGAGATTTTTGAGCCAAAGCCAGAGACTAGAGAAGAAGATGTCAACTATGTGTATGGAGCTGGGTATCAAAATTAGAGATTTGGTCAGAAGAATTCCTTCATAGGAAATCCAAGCAATAACTTCACTATGAACTATGGTTCTTCTTCTTACCAACCCCTCCCTCCACCCACTTCAGAAAGCAAAATGGAATCAATGATTGGACAGATTTTGGAAGGTCAACAGAAGTTAACGGTGGACTTCAATGGCAAGATTGATTCTGTTTACACTGAGCTGACTGGGAAGTTTGATGCATTAAACACTCATGTCAAGAAGATGGAGAATCAAGTGATTCAGACTGCTGGGTCTGTCAAAAGACAAGAAGAACTTCTGTCTAGAAGAACAGAGATGGATCCAAGGTATGCTTGCAATGCAATTCTGGTAAATGAAGGAGAAAAATATGATATGACAAAAGTAGAACCAGCATCGATCGACGCCATCACAATGCATCGATCGATGCAGTTACCATCCATCGAGGCAAACTCATTACAGAACGAGAGTGTTGACCGATGTACAACCATTGTCGATCGCCGCACCCCACAGACAGCTCCGGTTTCTTTTCAAGCTCCACAAATCGATTCAGAGCAAGCTTATAAGCCTAAGGTTCCTTTTCCTAAGCCTAGGAGGTCTAAACAGGAGATTGAAGAAGCTAGATGCAAGGCTATGATGGATAAGGTGATGATAGAGATGCCTTTGATTGATGCTGTCAAGTTTTCTCCTGGGATTAAGCGGTATGTCAAGAGAATGGTCACCATTGGTTTGAGTCCTGAGGAAGGACCTTTGCTTACCAAGGATGTTAGCTTAATTTTGTTGAAGCAGCCTCCACAGAGGAAGAAGGATAAGAAAGAGAAAGTGGTTGTCTCTGAGAAAGTGAGTGCATTGATTCAGAGTAGGATTGCAAAGAAGTTACCAGATCCTGGAAGTTTTGTGTTAGATTGTTCTATTTCAACAGGAAGGTTTGCACACTCACTTTGTGATCTTGGCTCTAGTATTAACTTGATGCCATATTCTGTTGCTGTGAGACTTGGGATGACAGATTTCAAGCCAACTAAGATCTCTCTTATCTTAGCTGATCGGTCCAGAAGGATTCCTGAAGGTGTCTTAGAGGATATTCCAATCAATATTGGAGATTGCATGATTCGCACTGACTTTGTGGTGCTGGAATATGACAAAGAGCCAAGTGATCCTCTCATTTTAGGACGCTATTTCTTGGCTACAGCTGGTGCTATCATAGATGTGAAGAAGGGACACATATCTCTGAATGTGGATGATTTGGTCATGAACTTTGAGATGGACAAGCTGAGAAGGGTTTCCAATATTGATGGTCAGACATTTCTGTGGAGATTGCTTCTGATGATGATCCACTCATAGAGCTTCATGAAGACATTACTGCTGGGTATGTCAAAGAGTTGGAGACTGTTGAGAAAGTGAGCAAGCAAGTTGTTGAGCTTGAAGATTGGAGTGGAGATCATCTAATCAGTACTAGAGACCATGATGAGGTTCTGATCCATGACAAGTCGCTGGTAGATGATTTTTTTGTAATGGAAACACGGATTGCTGAGGAAAGCTGCAAAAACGTTGAAGAAACACGAGTTGCAGGCCAAGCATCAATCGATGCAGCTGTTGCATCGATCGACACTCCTTCCAGAGACAGCTCGGACTCGTCCAAAACCAAAGATTCTCGAGTTGATTCCTTAGCTGCAAGTCCTAGACCAGTTATAAAGCTGAAATCTCACCATTCCACAGTCCAGAACCCACAGGTAAGGCCAAGGTATGCATCTCCTTCTCCCAAACCTTCTCCATTCATCAATAGGAATTTGAAAGGTACAAAACTGTTGTGCAGTTAACCAAGCCACGAGATTATCGTAGTGCGCTTGTTTCTTCAATTGATAATTTTGTAGGACTTAAAAGAAAGCCACCCTTACCTAAGTCCCGCCCTGGTCCTGTTCCTCACATCCTTGGCAGATCTCATGCACATACTGCCTACACACCACCTTGGATGAAGAGGACTTTCTCTCGGAAGCATTCACTGCCCTGTTCCGATCCACCGGATGCCTGAGATCCGACACAGTCAAGCTAATGACTGAAAACAAGCTCTTAGTGGGAGGCAACCCACTGGTAGGTTTTTCTTTATCATTTTTCTTTTGATTTTCATTTATTTTTATTTTATTCGCCAAACTCTTACTTGATAGCACTGGGGACAGTGTTGTTTAAGTCTGGGGGAGGCAGTTACTAACTACATTTTTGTTTTTGAAAAAAAAACTGGTTTTATTGATTCAAAATTTTGTTGGGAACTATGATTTTTGTTTTTTAGTGTACTGCCTTGGTTGATTAATGCTGCAGATTGAATCCACAAATCCGACTAATGAAAAATCCAATGACTGACCAGTGAACCAGAGACATCCAAATTTCCAACAGAATACATAAAAGCTTGAGGTAATTTCTGTACTTTTATTTTTACCTCATCAAGGAGATTGATGTTTATAGAGCTTGACTCCTTGTTCATACCTGACAAGTAAGACTTCAGAAAACAAAAAATTTGGCACTCCTCTCCCTTATTTAAGTTTAAAATATTTTTCCTGAGAGCTTTGTAAAGAAAAGAAGAGAATAAAAGATGAGATGATTTTGATCAGTTTAGAGAGGTAGGTAAATTACCTGTGACCTCATTATTCTACTCTTGAGTCAAATGATCATACAAAGCTTGGAAGCGAGGGATAGGTAAATTACCGATGACCCCATTATTCGCCTACAACTTTGAGAAAAAAAAGAAAAAGACAAAAAAAACAAAGCAAAGATCTAAGGAAGATTAAAAAGAATAAGTCTGGGGGAGAGAAAGAGTACCACATGTGGTAAAAGATATGTCTTGCTTGTTATGGTATTGTACGGGAATGAGTCTAGAAGGTTCTTGATATTGATCAAATTGATGAGACTCACTGATGAAAGCTTTATGGAGGAAGTAGTGGAATTTGGTTTGAATTTGGGATGCTATGAAAGTCAACGGAGAAGTACATGGTGGTTCGATTCGGATTTATCTGCTAAGCATGTGGATTAAGGTTTGTATGATCATGGCATTACTTTAAAAAGAAAATGAGTTCCTGCGTTTTCAAACCTCTTTCACAGATGAAGTTTTTGATTTGCTTGAGGGCAAGCAAAGGCTAAGTCTGGGGGAGTTGATATATCATGGTTTTTAGGTGTTTTTAGCCATGATATAAGTCTTAATTATAGAGTCTTATTGGTATTTTTAGAGTCTTTTGAGTCTTTATAGGATTTAACATGGATGGGAGCATAATGGAGCTAAATAGGAAGATTTGGAGCTTAATCAAGCATTGAGGCTGAGGTACGAAGTTGGGAGACATGTTCAGAAGAGTGCATCGATCGACACAGCATATGCATCGATCGATGCTACGCCAAAGACGAAATCGGAAGTTTTCCTCACAAGTTTTAAAGATTTACAAAGCTGCCCCAAAGTTTTTGATATTTGCATCATTAGTTCCTGGACGTGTTTAGGAATATAAATATGATTTTATGGTCATTGTTTAGACCTAAGCTTTATTTTTCCCTGCAATTTTTGAGAGCAAAACCCTGAGAGATTTTTAGAGAGTTTTTGGAGAGAAGAATCAAGACTCCTTCAGAGAAGATTCAGAACTCCTTTTCTTCTTCTTTTAATCTCTTAATGCTATCTATTTTATTCATGATTTTTGTTCTTACAATTATGTTTGAGTAGATCTGCTTGTTAGGTTTAGGGTTTCTCATTAGGGATTTCATGGTTTATTAGATCTGTTATTATTTAGGATTCATTATCTTTCTTGTTCTTCATCATAGGTTGTTTTTAACGCTAGATCTTTGATTAGTCATCTGGATTTAGATCTTAGGATTATTGATTGATATGAGAATATAATTGATTTTCCTGATAAAACCTTTCGTGAGCAAAATTACTTCTTGCAAAGAGATTTGAATTAGTGATTTTGTGAACTTATCTAAACCTGATTTTATTGCTGGTTTTTAACTTGAATTTTGCAAAGAGATTTGGATTTTCTGGTTTTAAAACTTAGATAATATTTACAGTGAGAACTGATTTATTTTATAATTGTGTTTAGAGTTCAAGAACGGTGCTTAATTATTGAATCCTGCTTGTTTAATTAATTGATATGATTTTCCATGATTTCCTGAGAATTTCCCTAAGCCTAGCGTTTATTCCATCTGAATTTACATCTCTTTTATTTTCTGTTCTATTTTGCAATTTAATTAAATATTTTTGTTTAGCATAATTAAAAGATTATTAAATCTATTGTGTGAAACTAGAGTTCTTGTGGATTCGATCCCTAAATACTACAATTGATCTCTTAATTTGAGAGAGTAGCTCTAGGGTAAATTTGAGCATATCACATACCTCTCCAATATACTTCTTGAGTGAGTCGCTTAAATGTTTTCAAAGCTCCCTCATGCCCTCCCAACGCGCTAGCATGAAACTGCTCCAAAAGCTTTGGAATGAAGGGAGATCCTGGTGGAATAACTAAACAGCCATTCTTGTACAGCATGCCTCTCTCCAAGCTGTAACCCGGATAATCAGATGACTTGTTCTCCAGAGCTGCAATTATACCTTCTAACTCTTTATCCTTCTTAATCTCCTTCAGTAACTCCTCCTTGTCCAACGTTAAAGGAGCATTAAGAGTCAGTTGTTGCAAGCTCTCCGTTACCGGTCTCCTTGATAATGCATCAGCCACTCTGTTTTCAACCCTTGGTTTATACTCAATGCGGTAGTTGAGGCCTATGAGCTTGGCAGCCCAACGCTGTTGAACCGATGAGACTGCTTTTTGTTCAAGAAGATGCCTGAGACTTCTCTGATCAGTCTTAATAACGAACTCGGATCCTTTCAAGTAATGCTTCCACATACTCACTGCTATCACAATGGCTAGTAGTTCGCGCTCATAAACCGATTTAACTCTTCCCTTTGATGAGAAAGCTTGACTGAGGAATGAGATTGGTCTTCGATTATGAGAAAGAACCGCTCCAATCCCTACTCCTGACGCCTCAGTTTCAATGTTGAATTCTTGACTGAAGTCTGGAAGAGCTAGCACAGGCAGACTGGTGACCACTTGTTTTAAACTGTGGAAAGCCTTTGTAGCCTCCTCTGACCACTCAAATCCTCCTTTCTTGAGTAACTCCGTCAATGGTCGAGCTATCTGCCCATAGTTCCTGACAAAACGATGGTAATAGCCTGTCAAACCAAGAAATCCTCGTAACTCCGTGATGTTCTTTGGAGTAGGCCACTGAACCATTGCTTCCACTTTGTCTGGATCCGCTGCAACCCCGTCAGCTAAGATCTTATGTCCCAAATAAGACACTTCTGCATTCCCAAATGAGCACTTCTTGGCGTTGGCGTAGAAGTGGTTCTTTTGCATCAAGTCGAGTACTATCTTAAGATGTTGAAGATGCTCCTGTAAGCTGGGGCTATAGACCAGTATATCATCGAAAAAGACCAGGACAAACCGCCGGAGATATGGTCTGAAAAGGTCATTCATGATGCTAAGGAATGTTGAGGGAGCATTCGTCAAGCCAAATGGCATAACCAAGAATTCGTAATGCCCTTGGTGAGTTTTAAAAACAGTCTTCTCAACATCACTTCTTCTCATCCTGATTTGGTGGTATCCCGACTTACGATCCAGTTTCGAGAATACCTTCGCACCCTGCAACTCATCGAGTAGCTCTTCTATCACTGGAATCGGATACCTGTCCGGGATAGTCGCCTTGTTAAGAGCTCGATAATCAACGCAGAAAGGCCATCCCCCATCCTTCTTCTTCACCAGCAAGACGGGACTGGAGTATGGGCTCACACTAGGCCTGATCACTTGAGCATCTAGTATCTCCTATACTAACTTCTCAATCTCATTATTTTGGATGAATGAGTAACGGTAAGGCCTTAAGTTGATTGGTGAGGTACCAGCTTGTCGATTGATAGCATGTTCTCTGTTGCGTGGAGGAGGAAGAAGAGACTGGAACTTCTTCACCAAGTCCTGAACAACAACAACTTCTGGGATCTTCTTGTCCAGTGGCTCTTTACTTTCGAATAATGTGGTCAGCTCCAACAGATAGGCTTCTCCTTTATGTTGAATGACTCGTTCCATGGAGCGAAGAGAAATGGGCTCTTTGCTAAGAGCAGGATCACCCACTATCGTAACCCAACGAGGACCAATCTTCCAACTCAAAGTCCTGTTGAGCCAGTTTATCCTTGTATCCCCCAAGGTAGCGAGCCATGAGTATCCCAGCACCACATCTATGCTTCCCAGTTCAATAACCAACAGTTCCTCCATAATTTCGACACCTTGTATGCCCAACAAAGTACCAGAGACTCGACCTTTCCCTTTTAATATCCTACCTCCACCAACTCTAACTCCAAAAGGTCTTGTAGTTGCTATGGTCAACCCGAGTTCCTGCACCAACCCATAGTCAACAAAACTCCTGGTAGCTCTCGAGTCTATTAGGACCACCACATCACGATCAACTAGCTTTCCCATCATCCGCATAGACTTCTCATCAGTTAGACCTGACATAGAGCTAAGAGACAACACTGCATACTCCTGTATCTCCTCTACGCCTTCCAACACTTCTTGAGTCTGAGGTTCGTCCATGGCATCACAATACTGTTCTTCTTCCTCAGCTACCTCCAAACACTTCAGTTTCTGCTGAGTTCTGCATCGGTGACCAGGAAACCATTTATCGCCACAGTGCCTACACGGGTTGGTGTTGCGAGTCTCATTACTCCCTGTAGGTCGCTTGACATCCTTGTTAGTCTCCATTGGTCGTTTGCCTTGTGAGTGGTCCACAGGTCGTGAGCTACTAGCTCCTTGCCCATGTGTCGGAGAGTAAAAAGATCTCACTGTCTGCCTAGGCTGCAGACTCGAGTTCTCAACTTGCTGGTGTTCAATCATCTTCGCAGTGTCCACTATCTCCGCTAAATCAAATGGTCTGCAACGTACCACCTGATCTCTGATACTCTTTCTTAAGCCATGGAGGAAGGCGGATTCAAGGACGTCATCAGAGACGTGAGGCAACTCCACAGCCAACTCTTCGAACTGCTCACAGTACTCATCGACACTACCCCTTTGGTGAGTACTCATTAGTTGATCCAACGCCGACAACCCTCTGCTTGGTTTGAAACGCACTTTAAACTTCTCCATAAAGTCCTTCCAACTACCTATCCTCTGTCTACCATACGCCATACGCCACCAAGTGACCGAGGAGCCGGTAAGACAAGAAATAGCTAGATCTATTTTGGCATATTCAGGTGTTCCTCTACTAGCAAAACACTTCTCCAACCTAAACAACCAATCATCAAGACTTTTACCTTCGAATATCGGAAGCTCCATCTGTCTGTTAGGATACTCCGCTGTGTAGCACTGCGACACGGTTTGTTGGTCCGGGGGTGGAGCCGAGAACCGCAGAGTCGCCGGCTTAAGGTGGGATTCCTGCTCCGGGTTTGGTAGAATTCCCACTGTCGGTTGACTGGTCGACCCATTCATCGGCGTCGTTGTCAGCTGATTCTGAACCACCGGTGCCAGGCTGTTAAACCCTGGAGGAATAGAGGACTCAGTGATTACCCTGAGTGTCTGATTTCAGAGGATCTTGTGAAGGATATCCTTGATGAACGCAAGGTCATCGTCGTGTTGGTTGACCCGTTGTTCCAACAAAGGAGACGACGGTGAGGTTTGGGAGGATAACTCGAGCTCGCTTGCATCGGTTTGAATGTTTTTCCCGGTATCCATTTGATGAGGAGCCATGGGGAAAAAACTCTCAACGAAAGTACCACTTGTTAAGGTCAAACCCTTAACTTGATTTATAACAGTGAAGAAAGAGAGAGAAGAGGATAATGCGCCTATTACGGCGGAGAGTTAAAAGGAGAAGAAGATAGAAACTTTGCAAAGAGGGAATTGGTAAACACGAGGGTCAACCCGACACCGTACTCGACGCGCCTGATCGTGTCTCTGCTCGGGTAGCGAGTGGAGTCCGAATTCCACAAGCCAAGCCCACTCTCGGTGAAGTCCACCAACCAAGCCCTAGCCTATTTAAGGGTTTCGACTTTCTCTCCCCAAGCATCACCGATTAGTTTCTCTCACTCCTAGAGTTTTTGTATTCCATAGTTTCTATTATCTCTCAACCTCAAGTCTTACTCGATTTTCTTTGGGACTAACCCTATTAACGTCAAGACTTAGGTTTTTCTTCTCAAGGAATCATCATGGAGCCAACCTCTAGAACCTACCAAAGGAAGGGAAGAAGATCCACCTCCACCGCTGCTACAACCGGAGGAGACGCCGCCGAAGTTCGACAATCTCAAGGGAGAGGAAACGTTCCACATTCCCAACCGTTGGGTGGACGTTTAGCCTCCCCTACCCGATGCACAACTCGATCCACCACCCGACCTGATGCTCGAGTAACTGATCGAGTAGGCCCCCGAGTTTGCTCACCGAGTCCAATGGCGAGTGCTGTCCGCCGTTCTCCTCGACGTAGGGACCTGTCTACGTCCAAAAAGACACTTACCGACCCTATGGAGGTCGATTCTGATGCTGGAGGGGAAGACCAAGGTGAGATCCAAACCTCTTGATCGAGGAGTAGAGCCGCAATTGCAAGGGGGAAGAGACCGGCTTCGGAGAAGGCTGAGAAGGTGGTTGAGAGAGCAGTTGAGGAAGAAGATCAACACGCTGAGGAGGAGGAAAGAAAAAGAGAAGAGGAGCATAGAGAGAGAACCCGCCAAGCCTCGCGGAGGCTAAAGCAAAAGGAAGTAGACACTCTAGCGAGACTATTCAAAGCCTTCTAGAAGATGAGCTTTGTTGGTACCCGATACCCTCACCGTGAGACCATGAAGCAATTGGCCATCGCTAGAGATGTTGAATTTTTGTTCGATATGTGCCACATGGGCAATATGATGCGATCCCACCTAAAAGCATATGAGGAGGAGACGGTCCACTTCCTTTTGACCCTGAAGCTGCACTATTTCGAGGACCACCCGACCATACTACCCGATGGGGGGATCGGATTCATCACCTTCTCCGTTCGGAACACGGAGTACCAGCTCACTTTCAAGGAGATGGAGACGCTGTATGGCTTCAAGGCTGGTAGTGGGGAAGGTATGGAGGTCAGCAAGGAAGAGATGAGGTCCCTATGGCTGAAATTAGGAGACAAGCACCCCTACAAGTCCACGAGCTCCAAATCTGCTCAAATAAGGAGCCCTGTTTTGAGGTATTTCCACAAGTACCTCACATGCACTCTTTTTGCTAGAAAAGAGACTGGGAATGTGAACGACCATGAGCTTCAGTTGTTAGATGTTGCATTGTGTGGAGTTTTGGATAGTGCTAGGGATGGAACACCGCTAGTTCGTGCTACTCGATCAATTCTTGTACTTCAAATCTTGGGCCGTGAAAAGAAGAGAAGGAGGCGGAGAGATCTCTATTAGGGGACTAGTCACACCAATCCTAGTGGCATGCGATGTGCCCTTAAAGGGAATTGTTCACAAACCAAGGTGGCTGGATGCGGACTACCTCGTGCTGGCGAGATTTTTGGGCTATGAGAGGCCAAATGAAATGACATTGTTCAAGTTTGTCCATCCAACCGCTAGAGCTGCTCAAATGGTTTTACCTAATGTCGTATACACCAAGGTTTGGCTAGGAAACAACATTGACTTCGCACCACCATTGGAAGAGCTGTATAACCCGGAGGAGGAGTCCGAGGCTGGGAAGAAGAAACCGGGTAGAGACAAGGAGATAGCTCAGAGGAGTTTGATTTTGAAGAGTATATATGCTCTCAAAAGCAACCGGTTGGAGTGAGAGAAGCTCACAAAAGGATCGAGTGGTTAAAAAAGATGAACAAGTTCTTGGTGAAGAAGGTGAAGGATCTTGCCGGTTCGGTGAAGATAATGGGAGGTCAGATCAAGGAGTTGCAAGACAAGGCAAGTTGTGCCCAGCTCCTACCTCGGCACAAGCACCTACATGGATGGGGAGAAGCGGACCACTAGGAGGAACTCGAGGACTGCCACCTCCGGAACCTCAAAGAGCATCATCATACGAGCCCCGAGCTGAGGAGGACATAACCCGACCAGAAGCATCGAGGAGAAGCCACTCTGACGCCTACCCGACACCCAATCCGATGGGGTACACGATGCACTATCTAATGCACCCATCGAGCACCCAATCGGGTGATTATGCTGGACTTTTTCCTCCACCGTACCAGATGCCATTCACGATGCCGTACACGATGCACCCTACGAGTAGATACACCGGTGATCATTCTGGACCCCTTCCGCCATTTCCATCCTACTACCTGATGTTGGTCCGAGTAAGTCGTCCGTGCACATTACTGAGCTCTCTGACGAGCAAACACCGGCACCTGCTGAAGCCGAAGACGACCCTGGCTATACGTTGGCAAGTATGGAGGCTGCTGCAACCTCCTTCTTCACCAACCCATGAGGTACCACATTCATCCGACCTTTGTAAATAACATTGCATTTAGTTTTATTTTATTTTGTGTGATTCTGGGATTCTTTTCCAACTTTTATTTACACAGGGACTGTGTAATTTAAGTTTGGGGGAGGGTCCTAGAATGTATTTAACATTGTGTTTTATTTTCTTATTTTTTATTATTTCAAATTTTTGCATGCTAGTTTTATTCATTTGAGTGTGCATTTATGTGCATTAAAAAACCCAAAAAAAATTGAAAAATTTTGAAAAAAATAGAAAAAAAAAGAGAGAGTGTTCATGTAGTTGCATTTACATATTAGGATTGAGTCTAGTTTGTTTCATATAGGATTGTTGCATATGCATCTTAGGGGAAAATGATTAAAACCACCCTGTTTAAAGATCAAACCTTAGGATTGAAAGTATATCCCTTAGTCACAGTTCATTGTTGCTAGATCAGTCTTTGAAAAAAAATGAAAAATCTTTGCTTAGACCCTTTGTGTCGATTGAATGCTTCCTCTACTTGCTTGAACAATAGAACATCTCTATATTATTGGATTTAATTTGAACTTTAATTGTCTTGCTTATGGAACTTGAATACTTACTCATGGTAACTCTAAACTCGGGTCAACACTCCACATTTTTACCAATCTTTTCGTTTAACCCGATTCAGTTGTCCTACCCATGAACCCAAACCTTTCTTTCAAACCTTGTTGTGAATTGTTGAGTGAGGCCTTTTTCATTGTGCTATAGGTTGTGAAACCTTGAGAGTATTGAGAACGACAAAGAACTGCCTCTTGATTTAGCTAAGTTAGATTTGAACTAGCTAATAGATTCAGTTTTGAAAGATAGGTGGTTAGAATGTTTATTTGGGGGTTGGGTTGTGGAATAATAATTAAAAAAAAAAAAAAGTTAGAAGTAATTAGCTTTAAGTCTCTAAAAAAAAAAAGAGAGAAAAAATTCTTGCTATAGTCTCCTAGAAAAAAAGAAAAGAATATATGTATATTAGGAGTTTAGCAAAGAAAGAAAAAAAAAAGGGAGAAAAGAAAAAAAAGAGAGAGTAAGAGCTAGAAGTTTTAAAGTCTAAACCTTATGGAGTAAAAAAAAAAGAGTTAAAATCAAGGTTGTGGGTAGTTTAATTCTAGGGGTTTAAATAAAAAACAAATGACGAATGTATGAGAAAAGGGTAGGTCATCAAGAGTTAAGCTTTGTATGCCCAAATTTTTCTCAGTCCTAGATAGTTTTCACGACTGTCTAGCATTTCACTTTTTGAGAGAAAACCACCAAAAGAATTTGCTTGAAACCACCTTATCAAAAAGCCTTACCCTTGAAACCGATTGAGCTTGATTCACCTTCCATTTGCAAGAATTCACCAAACACTTAATTGAATGTGAAAGAGATGTTCCTTATCTTTAGTTGGAGGTTGAGCTAGATCGATGCATGGTAATAGGCATAGAAAAATATTTGTAAGTATGTTGATTGATCTTAGCACCATTAAACTATCTTTAAGGACTATAGCTTGCATCCTTCGGTTAGCATCTTAAGGTTATGAGTCCCCACTTTCAAACCGTACCTTCTTACTTCCTTGCTAGAGGACTAGCAAGATTTAAGTTTGGGGGTCTGATAACACTCTAATTTACATGTTTTTAGCATCCTTTTTTGTCCATATTTTGCTATGTTCACACCTCTAACTTAGCATTTTTAGGTCATTTACTGTAAGAATCAAGTTTTAGAGCATTTAGGGTGTTACATTTCTGCATTTGCATATATTTGATGAAAACAGGTGCTAAAGAGCCAAAAATGGGGAAAAACAAGGACAATTCGAGCATGTACCCGAAGGAGCCATCGAGCTACAAGAACAAGTCTGGAACAAGACTATTTTGGTGGATGAAAGATGGAAGTGTGATGAATGCAATGATGAATAAATGGATGGATGGGTGTTTCAATTCCCCTTATGCAGTTGCAGTATAAGAGGTGTCAATCCAATCTGAGTGTTTGTGATCACTAAGGATGTGCTTATTATGCCTAAGTCAAGCCAATATGTAAGGATGTTTGTCACTAACAATCCTATGATGAAAATGTAAAGTGCAGAAAGTAAACTATAAGAACTAGATGCTGAATGTAAAAGAAACAGAATGATTATGAATCTAGAACAGAAATAGAAACTACTAATATGAAAGAACTTAACTAATGCAAGCTCGTAATGAACAAGACAATAAGTAAATGCAATAGAAATGCAAATAGAATGTAAGACATGACAATCATAAAGCATAAACAAGAGTTCTGGGGATGAACTCGAGCAGGCACTCGATCGAGTGTAGATCGAGTGCTAGGTCGAGCTGGTCAAATCCGGGAAACAGAGCAATGCAATAAAAACAGAGTAATGCTAAAGCAAATCAAACAACAATCAAACATCAAGATTAAGACTTAAAAATCTATAAACAAAGAAGGCCTTGAGGAGGGATTCATGGGCTGAACTGATCATTGTGATTATCTAACTTGGTCAACAAATCTCAAGCAAGCTTTGAGCTAATCTCTAGACATATAAATCTAAGACAAGTTTCTCCCACTCTCATGGTCAAGAAACAATCAAACCTGTGCATCTTCTAGACTTGTTCTCACAAAGTAAAGAATCTACACAAGCAGGCATTAAGAAATACATCTCAAACCAAACAATACCTCTAATCTCTTAGCAAGCCTAATGGTAAGCTCTAGATCTAGCTTTATCTATGCTTCTTAAACATTGGTGTGATGCTAAGATGCTTGAAATCAAATCCTACCCTCTAAGATATAGGATCAGCATTAAGAACATCTAGCCTAGAAGAGATCTACAACAATCAAGCTTGACCAAATCAAACAAACCACAAGATCAATCCAGCCTAACCCATCCTCAAGATCCTAGAGAACTACTCACAAGAACACATGATGAACAAAGTCAAAAACCCAGAAAAATAGGAAAATTGCATCATTAGAAAGATGAAACAAAGATCTACAATATTGGAGAAGGAATCAAACTCGAATTCTCAATATTAAGAAAGTTATGAAACAAACAATATTGAGGAATTTAGCTTTTCTCCTTAAGAAAGTGCAAGATCTAAAAATAAAAAGAAAAGTGCAAAAGGAATAATCCCAAAAGGGGTAAAAACTAGGTTTTGACTATTCTAAAAAGCTGGATTCTTTTGGTGGCTGCAGGTACAAGCCCTTTTATAGTAGAGGAGGTGGAAGCCCTAAAAATGCTAAAAGACAAAACAGTCAACGGCTCGGTCAACTCGACCCTGTGCTCGGTTGAGTGCATGGTCGAGCTGGCTTCTCTCTTGCACCTCCACTCGGTCGAGCCCATCTCCCCACTCGGTCGAGTGTTTGGTCGAGCTGGACTCCGGGGCTTAGTTCTTCAGCCTTAACTCTCTTGCTTTCCCTCCAAGATTGCTTCACTTCTCCTCAGGATTGTTTCCATGCTCCTTGAGCTCCAAAATCACCTGATTATGCATGAAAAGATGCAAATGCAATGCAACTATACTCTAATGCATGATTAGTCCTAAAGCTATGCAATAATGGTGAAAATGGATAGCAAAAGATGCAAAAGATGTGAATAAACTAAGGGAAAACATGGTAAAATATATGAACATCAACACCCCCAAACTTAGTCTTTGCTTGCCCTCAAGCAAATAAACAAGACATAAGAAGGTAGATGAGGTTTAGAGGTGGGATCTCAGCTCCTAAAGCATGCCTATAGACAGCTAGAATCAATGTCCAAGTTACTAGTACTAAGATGCTAGGTGAATGAGCTGTACTTAAAGACTTTAGACAAGTAATCACAACCTTTACTGATTTGAGCCTTGGTTATCCACATGCATTTAAATCAACCATTTCCTTTAACATTCATTAATCAAGAACATGAATCAATTCTATACAATGCTTAAACTCATTTGGCTTGGTAATAAAAGGGTTAGAGACAATGATGGTCTCTCTTTAGAAAAAGGTTTCACAATGACAAGGTTCTCTCATAAAATGGATTGAGCTTTAGAAGAATGCTAAAGGTAAGAACACTTAGACACATACAAGAACAAAACCTTGTCTACCCAAAGGTACCCAAAGTATTCATCCTATCAATCTAAACCCAAATGATCCTAGTGCTACCCTTTTAACTTCTTCTTTTCTCTTTTACCCTTTTCTCTTTTGGTTTTCGAGTCTTAGGAGAGGTTTCTTATTTGAATCGGATGGGGGATTCTTACTGATTTGCTATGGTTCTCTTCTTATTCTTAAGACACTCAAGCATTTTGCTAGATTTTTCTTTTCTTTCTTTTCTTTTCTTTAACTAGAACCATCTTAAGCAACAATTTTTTTTACTTCCCATCCTTTCACTAGACTTTAGTTTTTACTTAAACACAATCTCCTTTTAAAGACTCTACCCTTTTTCTCTTTATTTTTTTTTTCTCTTTTCTTTTCATAACTGCCAAGTCCCAAACCCAACAAGTGAACCACCTAGTCCTATCTAGTTTGAAAAATGCAAACTAGAACTACACAAGGCTTTACTCTTGTCAGTTCAAACCTAACACTTTCTACCAAGCTCAATCCAGAAAATAGGCCTCACACACACAAGAATAAACATGGCTTGAAAGAAGGTCTAGTTAAGGGGTAGGGAAACTGATTTAAAAGTGAAATCAGCTACTTGGATCAACAAGAGTGGCAAAAGGAGAAAGATGATCCAAAATATGTATATGGTATCCATGAGTTTAAAACAATGCATACATTGATAATTAACAGTCAATATTAGGTTCTTATAGATAGGAAATGGCATCAAATCACAACATGCTTCAATTTAGACCAAATGCAATGCAGGAATTCAATGTTTGGTTCAATCTTATGCTTCTAACCACTCAACTAGCATCAAAGTACTATTAACTTGGGCATTGATCCTAGTTTGGTGAATCTAGCAAGCTAACAAGGTCAAACTCATCATAGATCCCTAATGCAAGCAGTCCTATATGATAAACAAAATACTTGAATATGCAATGCAAACTACATTAACACTCTTTTATTTATAAAGATTTTTGCAAAAAATTTTCAAATTTTCAGGGTTTTTCTATGCCTTAGATGCTATGCAAATACTAACATGATGATGCTAAAAATTTGAAATAAGAAAACAAAACACAATGTCAAATGCTATCTCAAACCCTCCCCCAAACTTAATTCACACAGTCCCTTGTGTGAAAGAAATTTGTTTGAGGATTCAAGACTTAAAACAAAACACATAATATGAAATGCAATGGTATTTACAATAGAAAGGTGATAATGTTACCTCAAGGATTGGAGAAGAAACTGTCCACATCCTCCTGCATGCTATCAAAAGTGTAGCTGGGGTCCTGCTGGTGACTGGAGGAAGGTGACTGGGGCAGCTCGACAATCGCAATCGACCGTGACTTGGTCGAGTGAGTGTCCGAGTGGGGGGGGGTCGAGCTGGACCGCGAGTCTCCAAATCCTGAGCCTGGTACTGGTAGAACTGCTGGTATAATGCTGGATCCATGAAGAATTGGGGTGGGAAGGGAGGGTAACCTGGATAGCCTGGATAAGCAACTGGAGGTGGGAAGCCAAATGGTGGTCTAGGCTGGAACTCGGTCGAGTGGCTCCCAGGTGCTCGGTCGAGTGGGTGCTCGAGTGACCCGGTCGAGTGCCTCGAAAATTGTTGTTCTCGGGTACTTGAACTCCTCTTCCTCTGATTTGGCTCATACATTGAAGCCCTAGCTGGTTCCACAGGGTTTGCAACTCTTGTTAGTGCTCTAGTTGAGCTACTCCTCCTCAAAGGGCTTGATGGAGTTGGTGAAGAGTTTCCACTCTTCAAGTCAGCAATCTCCTTCTTTAAACCCTTGATGGATTTAGCCATGTTGCTCACCTTCTTCTTAAGCTTATCAAACCTCTTTCCATTCCACTTGTTCCATCTTTGCAACAATGTCAACCTCTTGCTATGCTCTCTCACTCCTCTACTATCCCTTGGGTTGGGCTCATAGTCCTCAAAGTAAAACTGCTCCTCCCCATCAGCCATTTCTACATCTCCAGTTGCATCAACTCTAGGCTGAAATTCCCCATCAAACAAGTACTCATAAGCTGGCAAAAAGTCAATGTTGGCTCCTTCTTGAATGGTGGTGAGCTCCTTGTTTGGTAGGATCACTTGTTTCTTCCCAACTGTTGGCAGCTCAAAGTTAAAGATGTGGTTTCCTTGATGCATCTCCTTGGCTAGGATGAGTGTAGAGGTGAGGTAGGTGGAGTCTATCCACCTTGGTGAGACCCTTTCTCCCTTAAGTGTGATCTTGGCAGCTTGAAGGATTGGAGTAATGATGCCTCCAATGGTTAGTGCTCCTCTTGAGCCTTTGCTCTCCAACTTGCCTACCCAGCTTCTCAAGTATATCATATGGTCTATGAGCACCATTGCAAGATCAGTCTTCACAGTGCTCCCAAGAATGATGGTTCCATTTCTTGCTTGAAGGAGAACTCCATTGAGAGCCAAGTTAATCATCTTTAGCTCTCCCTCGTTGATGTTCCCAGTTTCCTTCCTAGCAAAGAAGGTGTTGGCAAGAGATTTGTGGAAGTACCTTAGGATTGGGCTCCTAATCCTTGAGCTCTTGGAGTTGGAGGATGAGTAGAGCTTGTTGTCCCCAATGGTTTCCCTCACAGCATACAGCTCCTCTCTTGGAACCATCAAACTCCTATTGCTCCCAACCTCAAAACCAAACACATTGGCCAACTTCTTCATTGAAAGCTCATGCTTCTTCCCTTTGATTGTGAAAGAGATGTGACCAGCTCCCAACTCAGCATCCTTCCTCACATATGTGTGTAGCTTGACAGTGGCTAGGAACTCACAGCTTTCCTCTTTATAGCCCTCCATACAAAGCCCCATGAACTTGGTAAGGTTGCTCTTCTCAAAGAGACACTCCACATCCTCATCAATGGCTAGTTTCTCCATGGTTTCCTTGTGTGGATATCTAGTCCCCAGGAACTCCATCCTCATGAAGGCATCATAAAGCTGCTTCTTTGACAGTCCACAAGACTCAGCTTCTCCATCATCCATCAACTCTTCTTCTTCACTTTCTTCCTCACTCTCACTTTCACTCTCCTCTTGTTCAACCTCAACAGCTGGCCTCTTCCCTTTGGCCCTTGCTCTCCTAATAAACTCCTTGAGAGTTGTCTGCCTTTCTTCCTCACTTTCAGTTCTCTCTGGATCTTCCTCAACAGATTGGTTTCTGGAACTCGTAGGCTGGCTCGACCGGCTGCTCGACCCACCACTCGGTCGAGTGCATGATCGAGTGGGGCGTCGAGTGGCTATTCCAGCTTCTCCTCTTGAGTCAAGGCTAGCATCACGACGTTCCATGGAGCTTGCAGCTGCTTGTTTGGACTTCTTAGTGATCTTGGAAGACATTTTTGAAAAGAAAACTGAGAGGAATAGACTCAAAGCTCAAAGTTAGTAGGTTAGTGACCCAAAAACTAGAAAGAACTAAGCTTTGAGCAAAAGATGAACTTGAGAGAGATTTTAAAACTTGAATTTAGATGTTTTGAGCAAATGAGAGAGTGTGAGAGGTATAATCTCGTGCAAGGACTATATAAAGAAGCTAAGGGGACAAGGAGACAAGGGTGGAGCGTCCATACCATTCAAATTTGAAATGAGAATCTTTGACCTGCTTTTTGCTGGCACTCGACCCCACACTCAACCAGCACGTGGTCGAGCTCCTTGACCAAATTTTGAAAATTCAAAATTTTTCTTCCTTTTCTCCCTCCACTCGATCGTTCTAGAAGCTTGGGAATTGAATGGGCCTTTGGTTAGTCCACAGCTCGGTCGAGTACCTCTCGTGGGCTGGTCGAGTGGGCTTGCGAATCTCCTTGCCCAAGTCCAAATCTTTCCATACCCAGCTACACTTTCTTTTTAAAGGCTGCCCAAAACAAACATAAAAGAAAACTCATCAAAACTACTAAGAAAATAAACCATATTTACAAAGGATACCTTAAGGACTTCCTCCCTAGTGAGCTTGTTTAAAGTCACTAAGCTTGACTTTGGTTTCCTTCTTAGACTTGATCTAGATACCAAGGAGGTGATGAAATCCTCCCTGGAACCTCCTGGTCACCGTGAAGTTGATCCTTGATAACCTCACCCTTAACACTCAAACCATATTTCTTCTTGATTTTGAGCCTAGGTCTTGCTTTCCTCAAAGACCTCTTGTTCAACTTCACTTGGAGTTCCTTAACCATACCAGTCAGCTCTTGAACTGACTTCTTAAGCTTTTCCACAGAATCATCTTGAAAAGAGAGCTCAGCCTTAGGATCTCCTTCATACTTAAAAACCTCATGATCAACTCTTTCCTTGATAGTGAAGGGTTGATCATCAATGGTAGGAAGGTTGGTTGGATTATAGATGTTGAACTTCATGACTGTATCCTCAGCAATGTTCAAGGTCACAAGACCTTCCCTAACATCTATTACTGCCCCAACAGTGGCTAAGAATGGCCTCCCTAGTAAGACTAGATCTTCAGGCTCTTTGTCCATCTCTATGACCACAAAATCAGTATGGATCCTTGCTTTTCCTATCTTGATTGGGACATTCTCCAACCTTCCAACCACTTCTTTGTTTGACCCATCAGCTAGGCAAACATGGAGATTAGTGGATTTGAAATCAGTTCTTCCAAGCTTTTAAGCTATGGAGTATGGCATAACACTTGTTGAAGCTCCCAAATCACAAAGGCATTGATTGTAGTGAAGGTAACTGATTGTGCAAGGCAGATAGAATGGTCCTGGATCACTAAGCTTAATTGGAATGATCACTCCTCCAAGGTTCTCAAGATACTTTTCATCTTGAGCTTCAGCCTTCCTTTTAGACAAATCAAGCAAAAAATCTCTATAGAGAGGGTATGGTTCATACTGTTCCAAGGCAGGTCCTCTCTCCTCTTCTTGGGAAGAAATGATGATCTCTTGTATAGCCAACACTTCTTCATTTTTTTCAACCAAAGCTTCTTCCTTCAAAACCTGTTCTTCCTCTTGTTGCTTAGCCAACATTTCCTTTCTCTCAATAATTTCCCTTAATTCCTTGATCTTCTGTGCTTTGAAACGCCAAGAGAATGGTAGTGGAGGCTTGTAGGCAGGAGGAATATAATTGGCAGGTTTAACAGCTTCGGAGTCTCCAGCTCGATCGACCACTCGAGCATGCACTCGGTCGAGTGGCTGCTCGAGTCCTTGGTCGAGCTCGGGTGCGAGCTCCATTTTCTTTGCACAAACGTCACTTGGGGCTTCAGTAACTAATGAATTCCCCCAAACTTGGACTTCACTGTCCTCAGTGACTTCTTCCTCATGAATTTGAATGGCTTTGGCTGTGAACTCCCTTGGATTTTGAACAGCTTTTCCAGGGAGTTGGTTGGTCTTTGGGGCTGAAGTAGAGGCTATGTTACTCTCCATGTACTTAACTCTGGAATTCAGACCCTCAAACTTCATATTCAAGTCATTATACTGGGATGTGAGCCTTTGGTTTAGCTCAACAAACTGTTTGGCTTCCTCAATCTTCCCTTGTGTTTGACCAATCAACAGCTGTTGCACAATGGCTCTAAGGTCTTGTTCCTGACCTTGGTTAGTCTGAAACCCTGGTGGGGGACACAACTGGGGCTGGAACACCTGATGCTGTTGTTTGGGGACATAGTTATTCTGTTGAGGAGGCTGAGGAGGGGGGTAAACTTGATCTTGTGGGTTAGCCACATTGGTGCTTCTATAGGACAGATTATTGTTCTTAAACCCTCCTTGGTTGTAACCCTTGAAGCCACCCTGGTTCTGCATGTAGCACAACTCAGCATACTCCCTATCCCCTTCTTGAACTAGAGGCTCCTCTTCACCAATGAAATGAATAGACTTTTGCTGGCTGAGCAAGATCTTATCAAGCTTTCCATTCACCATTTTCAGATCCTTCTTGTATTTCTCCTCATTGTCAGTAGATGAAGACCTTAGTGTCCTATCATAATCCTCATTATAGTTCCCATAAGACTGTGCTAGATTCTCAACTAACTCCCAGCCTTCTTCCACATTCTTGTTGAGAAAGTTTCCATTGGAGGCTGTATCAACAAGCATTCTAAATTTGGGAAGCACTCTTCTATATAATGTGCTCAACAAAGACTCCACACTAAAACCATGGTAAGGGCACTGAGTTTGGTATCCCTTGAATCTTTCCCAAGCTTCACAAAAGCTTTCATTACTCCTTTGAGCAAATCCAGAGATCTCATTCCTCAGCCTTGCTGTCCTAGCATTAGAGAAAAACTTGGCTAAGAAAGCCTTCTTGCATGCATCCCAAGTAGTAATTGCTCCAGTAGGAAGAGTCTTTTCCCATAAGTGAGCCTTGTCCCCAAGTGAGAAAGGGAACAACCTTAGCTTAAAGCCATCTTCACTCACACCATTGATCCTTGTAAGGCTGCATATCCTGTCAAACTCATCAAGGTGATCAAGTGGATCCTCCATTGGCAATCCATGGAATTTATTGGCCTGAATCATTGAGATCAATCCACTCTTGATCTCAAAGTTGTTGTAGGCAACAGTTGGAGGCACAATTCCAGCTCTTTGATTGTGGGTGTTGGGTGCATCTCCAGCACCAATGTTCCTTGGTCTCTGAACCTGATCTTGCTGATCCATAACTACTATAACCTCTTGTTGTTCCTGAACAACTCTTCTTTGCTTAGTTCCCAAACTCTTTTGCAGCCTGTGGATGTTGTCAATAGGCCTATGAAGATGGTCTTTTCCTTTAGACCTTGTGTGCATCAACAAACGCAAACGATTTTAGACAGGCACACGACCGAGCACAGGCTCAAGTAGGTGGTCAAGTCGACTGGAAACTGATGGTTATAGAGATCTGGGGTCTGGCTCGAGCAAGTGCTCGATCACAACTCGGTCGAGTGGTGGTCGAGTTACTGGTCGAGTGGTACCTGAAATTCAACTTCAACCCAGCAACAGAAGATTCAAGGTTATAAACGAACTTAATCTTAGACTTTTATGATCCTAAATGTCACAAAACAAACTCAAATAGGCAACGGTGCCAAATTGGAAAAAGAATATTTGGTGGATGAAAGATGGAAGTGTGATGAATGCAATGATGAATAAATGGATGGATGGGTGTTTCAATTCCCCTTATGCAGTTGCAGTATAAGAGGTGTCAATCCAATCTGAGTTTTTGTGATCACTAAGGATGTGCTTATTATGCCTAAGTCAAGCCAATATGTAAGGATGTTTGTCACTAACAATCCTATGATGAAAATGTAAAATGCAGAAAGTAAACTATAAGAACTAGATGCTGAATGTAAAAGAAACAGAATGATTATGAATCTGGAACAGAAATAGAAACTACTAATATGCAAGAACTTAACTAATGCAAGCTAGTAATAAACAAGACAATAAGTAAATGCAATAGAAATGCAAATAGAATGTAAGACAAGACAATCATAAAGCATAAACAAGAGTTCTGGGGATGAACTCGAGCAGGCACTCGATCGAGTGTAGATCGAGTGCTAGGTCGAGCTGATCAACTCCGGGAAACAGAGCAATGCAATAAAAACAGAGTACTGCTAAAGCAAATCAAACAACAATCAAACAGCAAGATTAAGACTTAAAAATCAATAAACAAAGAAGGTCTTGAGGAGGGATTCATGAGCTGAACTGATCATTGTGATTATCTAACTTGGTCAACAAATCTCAAGCAAGCTTTGAGCTAATCTCTAGACATATAAATCTAAGACAAGTTTCTCCCACTCTCATGGTCAAGAAACAATCAAACTTGTGCATCTTCTAGACTTGTTCTCACAAAGTAAAGAATCTACACAAGCAGGCATTAAGAAATACATCTCAAACCAAACAAGACCTCTAATCTCTTAGCAAGCCTAATGGTAAGCTCTAGATCTAGCCTTATCTATGCTTCTTAAACATTGGTGTGATGCTAAGATGCTTGAAATCAAATCCTACCCTCTCAGATATAGGATCAGCATTAAGAACATCTAGCCTAGAATAGATCTACAACAATCAAGCTTGACCAAATCAAACAAACCACAAGATCAATCCAGCCTAACCCATCCTCAAGATCCTAGAGAACTACTCACAAGAACACATGATGAACAAAGTCAAAAACCCAGAAAAATAGGAAAATTGCATCATTAGAAAGATGAAACAAAGATCTACAATATTGGAGAAGGAATCAAACTCGAATTCTCAATATTAAGAAAGTTATGAAACAAACAATATTGAGGAATTTAGCTTTTCTCCTTAAGAAAGTACAAGATCTAAAAATAAAAAGAAAAGTGCAAAAGGAATAATCCCAAAAGGGGTAAAAACTAGGTTTTGACTATTCTAAAAAGCTGGATTCTTTTGGTGGCTGCAGGTACAAGCCCTTTTATAGTAGAGGAGGTGGAAGCCCTAAAAATGCTAAAAGACAAAACAGTCAACGGCTCGGTCAACTCGACTCTGTGCTCGGTTGAGTGCATGGTCGAGCTGGCTTCTCTCGTGCACCTCCACTCGGTCGAGCCCATCTCCCCACTCGGTCGAGTGTTTGGTCGAGCTGGACTCCGGGGCTTAGTTCTTCAGCCTTAACTCTCTTGTTTTCCCTCCAAGATTGCTTCACTTCTCCTCAGGATTGTTCCCATGCTCCTTGAGCTCCAAAATCACCTGATTATGCATGAAAAGATGCAAATGCAATGCAACTATACTCTAATGCATGATTAGTCCTAAAGCTATGCAATAATGGTGAAAATGGATAGCAAAAGATGCAAAAGATGTGAATAAACTAAGGGAAAACATGGTAAAATATATGAGAATCAAAGTCCGAACCCCAACACGATCGAAGAGGATCCAAGAGCGAGAGGAGCAACCCGAAGATCCACAAGAGGAGTTACCCGACTTCACCCTCTTGTACCCCATCGAGTAGACCATCGGGCAGGTCTGGGAAGCTAGGTCAAATGGGTTTCCATATATAAACCCCCTCTTTCCTTAGCTCGCAAATGAGCACGCCGCAGACCCTCAAACTAGAGAGCGAGAGCTTTTGTGAGAGAACTGAGCGACTCAACATTTTTTTTCTTGTTTTTGTACTTTTATTTTGTAGTTTTTCTTAGAACTTTATCCCATACTCTTTTCTACTCTACTCTATCTCTTTAATAATGTTATTTTCGTTTATTTCTATGTCTTTGTCATTCGTTTATATGTCCGAGTAGTGTAGCAAAGTTTATAGGGATGGGATAGATGATTAGGTGTTCTTGATCGGTTAGGATGTTTTAGTTGATTGTTATGTTTGATAGATTTCCTTCTAGGTTGATGTTCTTAATGCTGTCAACAAACCGAAATGTTGAGATTAGATCTAGGGCGTTTACAATGCTACAGGCCAAAAGGAGTAGATAAAATGCTTGATTAGGTCAATGCTAGAGGTATACTTAACTTTGAGTGACAAAATTAGATAAGTCTAAGTTTACTGACAAAAATGAATTGTTCTTAATGCCTACTTGTTCATATTGCTAGTGCGACAGTGTGGTAGTATGTTCAAGGTTGATTGCTGCTAGTGCGAAAGTGTGGTGACAAGGTTTTAGAGGTTCATTGTCTAGGAAATAATTGCTTGAGGCATGTAAGGCATCCGTACTGGTCTAGAACACTTAGGATTCGATTACCCCCCATCCTTAGGAACTTTCGTATTTAATTTCTTGCAATTTCCTTACTTACTCGACCACTTACCCGATCAGGTACACAATAACCTGCATCAAGTAATACCTCGAGCTGTTCATATTTTACCGATCACCCCACTCGATCCTGTACTCGATTGCTTGCATCGAGTGCTTAGGTCGTGTGGTTTACTTGTTTGTATTCTTTTACTTTGTTTATATTAGGACTGTTAGAACCAAACCATCATATTGCTTGGCTTGACTTGCTTGATTCTGATTGCATCCTATCTGCTGGCATAACAACCATTTGGATTGATAACCCTTTGTACTACAACTGCATAGGGAATTGATACCCTGGGTGAAAACCTGTCTATCACTTAGCTTTTTTAAGTTTTTGGGTCACTAACCTATTAACCTTAAGCTTTGAGTTTATTCCCTTTAGTTCTATTCGAAAATGTCTTCAAGGATCACTAGCAAGTCTCAACAAGCGGCTGAAAGTTCCCTGAATCGTCGTGATGTTTGTCTTGAATCAAGGGGAGAAACTGGAAGGACCACTCGACTACCCACTCGAGCAAGCACTCGACCGAGTAGCCGATCGAGTCAGATGCCGTGTTCAAGAAATCAGTCAGCTGAGGAAGATCCTGAGAGAACTGAAAGTGAAGAAGAAAGGGAGCCAACTCTTAGGGAGTTCATGAGGAGAAACAAGGCCAAAGGGAAGAGGCCAGCAGTTGAGATTGAATAAGAGGAGGTTGAGAGTGAGAGTGAAGAAGAAGATGAAGAAGAAGAGGGAGAAGATGATGGTGAGGAAGAGTCTTGTGGTTTAACTCAAAGGCAGCTTTATGAAGCCTTCTTGAGGATGCAGTTCTTGGGGACTAGATACCCACACAAGGAGACTGAAAGACCCCGACCCGGAATACCCAGCTTCCGCGGTCACGGCTTCCATTCGGCCCTATCCCTGGCCAAATATCCTTTAACTCGTCCACTTAGCTTTTGCTCACGGCCTTGCTTTGTGGATCTTTATACGCAGCGGAATATAACTTTACCCTTGACCCATCCCTTTGTGCTTAGCCATACAACCAACCAACCCCATAGGCTTTGCAATTATTAGGGATGGGGACTTATAGTCCCTTTGGTTCACGACGATCGGTTGCACTGTCGCCTTCTCGTTCCACTAGTGTCCGAAGCTTGATATC
This sequence comes from Camelina sativa, assembly GCF_030686135.1. Lineage (NCBI taxonomy): Eukaryota > Viridiplantae > Streptophyta > Magnoliopsida > Brassicales > Brassicaceae > Camelina > Camelina sativa. The sequence goes on from NC_141891.1 coordinate 16,261,130, forward strand.
GGACTTTTACCGTCTGCTGACCTATCAGTCATACCTTGATACCTCGGTCGACTCGTCGGTCTTGGTATCAGAGCCAGGTCCGATCAAACGATCCGACCCCATAATCGAATCGCCGATCGACCTCCGACCAGGTCGACACTTCTGACGGACTTGCCGACCACCCGACCGATCGATCCAACCTACGGCTCTTATGGTCAATCCTTTGATCGCCCGATCCGACTAGCGATCGAATCACCGGTCAATCCTCGATCGATCCGTCCATAGGACGCGGATCGTCGATGCCCTTTTCGGTCGGTCCGATGCTACGATCGAACCGTCGATTGTCCTGCGATCAGTCCGAATCCATTTCCGAACTGCCGCTAATCCTTCGATCGGATCGACCCTATTGTCGATCTGTTGCTCGTCTCATCGTACCGTCGATAGAGAGGTAGCGTGCGCATCAGTTCGGACGATGTACCGTAGTACTCGCCGAGCCGCACCCCCTTTTCTTCTTAGGTGTTGATGGACGAATGAATGGACGATGGTGGGTCCTTGGAAATGAAGGCAACGCCCTCTATTTATAGGGTTCTAGGCCGAAGTCTTTGTCCCAAAATGTACCTGTTCGACGAGACCCTTCGATCGTGTACGTTCGGCCGTGCCTGTCCGGCCGTGCCTGTTCGACCATGACCGATCGTCCGTGTCGTTTCGGTCATGCCTCTTCGGTCACGCCTGTCCAGTCGTGCCTGTTCGGTCGTGCCTGTTTGGTCACGACTGTTCGTCCATACCTGTTCGTCACCGCGTCTCATGACCGAGCTCCGAGCTCCCCAGCTGACTCGTTCACTGTCCACTACCGTCCAGCTTGCAGAGCTCGGTCGAGCTTCCTGGCAGCTGGTCGAGCTGACTCTAGCTGTCTGAGAGCTGTCCGCAGCTGGCCGCAGCTGACTTAACTTATTCATCGAGCTCGCGGAGTTTGTTAAGCTCATATTCCAGCTGGTTGAGCTAGTAGCTTAGCTACTTGAGCTCATTTAGCTATCGATTTCCTTAAAACAAATTGCCCCTCTTCAGGATCGCGGGACGCGGGCGTTACAGAGACCATGGAGAAGCTAGGAAATGATGAGGATGTAGAATTTCTCTTTGAGAAGTGCATGCTAAGCAAATTCATGGGGTTTTGCATGGAGGGGTATAAAGAAGAGAACTGTGAGCTTCTAGCTATTATCAAGATGCATTGCTACTCAAGGAAGGACAAGGAGTTTGGACCTGGTCATGTTTCCTTCACCATAAAAGGGAAGAAGTATGAGCTTTCATTGTTGAAGATAGCCAACATCTTTGGCTTTGAAGTTGGTAGTGAGAGGAGCATGGAGATACCAAGAAAAGAGCTCTATGGCATTTGGGAAACCATAAGAGACAATGTCACATACTCCTCCACCAAGACCAAGAGTTCCAAGATAAGGAGCCCAGTCCTAAGGTACTTCCACAAGGCCTTAGCAAACACCTTCTTTGCTAGGAAGGAAACTGGAAATCTCAATGAGGAAGAGCTCAAGATGATTGATGTGGCACTTAATAGCATAATTCTGGAAGCAAGGGATGGAAGCATCATCCTTGGAAGGAAAGAAGGAACTGACATTGTAATGGTGCTTATTGACCACATGATCTACTTGAGAAGCTGGGTAGGGAAGTTGCACAACAACGGTTCCATGGGAGCTCTAACCATTGGAGGCATCATCACTCCAATTCTACAAGCTGCTAAGGTGCCACTTAGAGGAAAGAAGGTCATGCCTAGATGGATAGATGCAAGCTACCTCACCTCCACTCTCATACTAGCCAAGGAGAAGCATCAAGGAAATCACATTTTCAACTTTGAGCTTCCAACAATTGGGAAAAGACAACTTGTCCTACCCAATCAAGAGCTCACCACCATTCAAGAAGGAGCAAACATTGACTTTTGGCCAGCTGAGGAGCACTTGTTTGATGGGACAGCTCAAGTTAGAGTTGATGAAGCTGGAGATGTACAAATGGCTGATGGGGAGGAGCAGTTTTACTTTGAGGATTATTTGCCCAACCCAAGAGATAGTAGAGGAGTGAGGGAGAATAGCAAGAGGTTGACACTCCTACAAAGGTGGAACAAGTGGCATGGGAAGAAGTTTGATAAGCTAAAGAAGAAGGTGGGCAATATGGCTAAGTCCATCAAGAGCCTAAAGAAGGAGATTGCTGAGTTGAAGAGTGGAAATTCTTCACCAACACCAACTAGCCCTTTGAGGAGGAGTAGCTCAACTAGAGCACTTTCAAGAGTTGAAAACCCTGTGGAACCAGCTAGAGCCTCAATGTACGAGCCAATTCAGAGGAAGAGGAGTTTAAGTAGCCGAGAACAACAAATTTCAAGGCACTCGACCGGGTCACTCGAGCACCCGCTCGACCGAGCACCCCATATGCACTCGGCCGAGTTCCAGCCCAGAACACCTTATGGCTTCCCAGCTCCAGCTGCTTATCCAGGATATCCAGGTTACCATCCCTTCCCACCCCAGTACTTCATGGATCCAGCACTAATGCAGCAGTTCTACCAGCAGCAAGGTCAGAATTTTGGCATCTGCAGTCCAATTCGACCCCCCCCCCCCACTCGAGCATGCTCTCGACCGAGTGCTAGTCGATTGCTATAGTCGAGTTGCCCCAATCACCTCCTCAAAGTCAGCAACAAGACCCCAACTACACTTATGAGAGCATGAATGAGGATGTGGACAGCTTCTTCCACAATCCTTGAGGTACCACTATCACCTTTCCTTGTAAATATCATTGCATTTCATATTGTGTTTTGTTTTTGGTCTTGAATCCTCTTACAAATTTCTTTCACACAGGGGACTGTGTGATTTAAGTTTGGGGGAGGGTTGGAGATAGCATTTTAACATTGTGTTTTGTGTTCTTATTTCAAATTTTTAGCATAATCATGTTAGTATTTGTATATCATCTAAGGCATAGAAAAACCCTAAAAATTTAAAAAAAATTTGCAAAAATCTTTATAAAAAAAAAAAAGAGTGTTCATGTAGTTTGCATTGCATATTAGGATCTTGTTTAGCATGTTTCATGTAGGACTGTTAAATATTTGCATTAGGGATCTATGATGAGTTTTGCCTTGTTAGCTTGCTAGATTCACCAAACTAGTATCAATGCCCATGTTAATAGTACTTTGATGCTAGTTGAGTGGTTAGAAGCATAAGATTGAACCAAGCCTTGAATTCCTGTATTGCATTTGGTCTAAATTGAAGCATGTTGTGATTTGAATGTCATTTCCTATTTATAAGAACCTAATATTGACTCACAATTATCAATGTGTGCATTGCTTTAAACTCATGGATACCATATACATATTTGGATCATCTTTCTCCTTTTTACAACTCTTGTTGATCCAAGTAGCTGATTAAACCATTAAAATCAGTTTCCCTACCCCGTAACCAACCCTTCTTTCAAGCCATGTTTATTCTTGTGTGTGTGAGGCCTATTTTTGGGATTGAGCTTGGTAGAAAGTGTTAGGTTTGAACTGACAAGAATAAAGCCTTGTGTAGTTCTAGTTTGCATTTTTCAAACTAGATAGGACTAGGTGGTTTACTTGTTGAGTTTGGGACTTGGCTGTTTTGAAAAGAAAAGAGGAAAAAGAGAAAGAAAAAGGTAGAGTCTTTAAGAGGGGAATGTGTTTAAGCAAAATCAAAATCTAGTGAAAGGATGAGAAGTAAAAAAATTTATTGTTGAAGATGGTTCTAGTTAAAAAGAAAAGAAAAGAAAGAAAAGAAGAGTCTAGCAAAATGCTTGTATGCCTTAAGAATAAGAAGAAGAGAACCATAGCAAATAAGTAAGAATCCCCTATTCCACTAGAAAGATCAAATAAGAAACCTCTCCTAAGACTTGAAAATTAAAAGAGAAAAGGGTGAAAGAGAAGTGAAGAAGTTAAAGGGTAGCACAGGATCATTTGGGTTTAGATTGTAGGATGAATGCTTTGGGTGCCTTTGGGTAGACAAGGTTTTGTTCTTGTATGTGTCTAAGTGTTATTACCTTTAGCATTCTTCTAAAGCTCAATCCATTTTTATGAGAGAACCTTGATATTGATAAGCCCCACTCTAAAAAGAGACCATCATTGTCTCAAAACCTTTATCTCCAAGCCAAATGAGTTTAAGCATTGCATAGAATTGATTCATGTTATTGATTAATGAATGTTAAAGGAAATGGTTGACCAAATCAAACAAACCTCAAACACAATCCAGCCTAACCCATCCTTAAGATCCTAAGCAACTACTCACAAGAACACATGATGAACATCAAAGTCATAAACCCAGAAAATACTGAAACTTGCATCAAATGAAAGATAAAGCAAAGATCTACAATATTGGAGAAAGAATCAAACTCGAATTCTCAATATTCTGAAAGTTATGAAACCAACAATATTGAAGAATCTAGTCTTTTTCTCCTTTAAAAGAAGTACAAGATCTAAGAAAATAAAAGTGCAAAAGGAATAATTCCTAAAAAGGTAAAAACTAGGTTTTTGACTATCTAAAGAGCTGGACTCTTGGTGGCTGCAGGGTACAAGGCCTTTAAATAGAAAAAGTAGTGAAAGCCCTAAAAATGCTAAAAGACAAAATAGCTAGGCGGCTCGGCCAACTCGACCCGGTGCTCGGTCGAGTGACCGGTCGAGTTGGCTTCTGTCGTGCATCTTCCACTCGGTTGAGTCCATCTCCGCACACGGTCGAGTGTCTGGTCGAGTGGGCGGTCGACTGGGACTACGGACGTTGGTTCTTCAGCCTTAACTCTCTTGCTTTCCCCTCATGATTGCTTCACTTCTCCTCAGCATTGCTTCCATGCTCCTTAAGCTCCAAAATCACCTGATTATGCATGAAAAGATGCAAATGCAATGGAACTATACTCTAATGCATGATTAGTCCTAAAGCAATGCAATAATGGTCAAAATGGATAGCAAAAGATGCAAAAGATGTGAATAAACTAAGGGAAAACAGGGTAAAATATATGAACATCACCCGTTTACCCCATCGAGTAGACCATCGGGCAGGTCTGGGAAGCTAGGTCAAAGGGGTTTCCATAAATAAACCCCTCCTCCCCTTCCTAGCAAACGAGCACGCCGCAGACCCTCAAACCAAAGAGCGAGAGCTTCTGTGAGAGAACTGAGCGACTCAAACATTTTTTCCTTTTGTTTTAGATTTTATTTCATAAATTTTTATCATTTCTTTAGATTTCTATCCTGTATTCTTTCTACTCTACTCTACCATTTATTATAATGCAATTCTCGTTCTTATTTGTTGTTATGTTTCTTGTTATTATGTCCGAGTAGTGTAGTAAAGTTTCTAGGGATGGGATAGATGATTTTGTGATCTTGATCGGTTAGGATGTCTTAGTTGATTGTATATGTTTAATAGATTTTCTTCTAGATTGGTGTTCTTCATGCTGTCAACAGACTGAGAGGTTGAGATTAGATCTAAGGCGTTTTATCCCCGAGAGGTGTAGATGAGATGCTTGAATCAACCAATGCTAGAGGTATACTCACTTACCCTAAGAGATTAGATGAGTAAGGGGTTTGATGACAATAATGAATCGGATCTTAATGTCTGCTTGGTCATGTTTCTCCAACGAGAGTTGGGTAGGGAAGTGATTCAAGGTTGATTGTTTCTAGTGCGAGAGTGTGTTAACAAGGTTTTAAAGATTCATTGTCTAGGAAATATTTGCTTTAGGCATGTAAGATATTTTTGCCGGTTAGGAATACTTATGATTCGATTACCCCATCCTTAGAAGCTTTCGTATTTTAATTGCTTGCATTTTATTACCTTACTCGATCATTTACCCGATCAGGCACACGATAACCTGCATCAAGTAATACCTCGAGTTGTTCATATCCCATTTGCTTACTCGATCACCCCACTCGATCCTGTACTCTAATGCTTGCATTGAGTGCTTACGTTATGTGGTTTCCTGTTTATATTATTTTCTTTTATTATTTTAGGATTGTTAGAACAAAACCCTTAATTCCTTGGCTTGACTTGCATTGTTCTGATTGCATCTTTCCTGCTAGCATTAAACAACCATTTGGATTGATAACCCTTTGTACTACAACTGCATAGGGAATTGATACCCTGGGTGAAAATCTGTTTATCAATTTAGCGTCGTAGCCATTTGGTTGTGTTTATTTTGCTACGTTTAGGATTTCAGCACTTGCTAGATCAAGTTCTTTTATTTATATTGGTTCAGAAACTAACTTGTTTGCTTTCGCTCTTGTCTGTTTTGAATCTCAGGTACAACCCGAGCACCCACCCAACCCATCAATCGATCACCTGGATCGAGTTGACCCTCTTGTACACACTCAGACACCTACCTGTGCATGCAAACACGATCCAGAGGTAGCCAGAACCTGAGTCCTTTCATCGACAACATCGACAGACCAAGGCTACTCAGACAGCAACAAGCTCAACAACCGCAACCAGCAATCATTGAGGAGACAATGAACAATCAAAACGGTCCACTAGCTCCTCAAGCAAGGACCAACATAGGAGCAGGAGATGCTCCATTTACTCATACTCAAAGGAATGGTATTGTGCCACCTACTGTGCAGAACAACAATTTTGAGATCAAGAGTAGTCTCATCCAGATGATACAGAGTAACAAGTTTCATGGATTGCCAATGGAGGACCCATTGGATCATCTGGATGAATATGATAGGCTATGTAGCCTAACCAAGATAAATGGAGTTAGTGAGGACGGATTCAAACTCAGGCTTTTCCCATTCTCTTTGGGAGACAAAGCACACATATGGGAGAAATCACTCCCCAAGGAGTCCATCACCACTTGGGAAGCGTGCAAGAAGGCATTCCTGGACAGATTCTTCTCGAACTCCAGAACCACAAGGCTGAGAAATGACATTTCCGGCTTTGTTCAGAAGAACAATGAGACGTTCAGTGAAGCTTGGGAACGTTTCAAGGGATACACTACTCGATGTCCACAGCATGGCTTCAATAATGCTTCATTGTTGAGTACACTTTACATAGGAGTGGTCCCCAAGATACGAATGTTGCTGGACACCGCAAGTAATGGTAACTTCCTCAACAAGGATGTTGATGAAGGTTGAGACCTAGTGGAGAACTTGGCTTAGTCTGTTAGGAATTACAATGAGGAGTATGATCGCATTGTGCGATCTACCGGAGAGGAAGATGCCAAGTACAAGAGGGACATGAAAGCCCTCAATGACAAGCTTGATAAACTACTCAACCAGCAGCAGCATGTCCATGCCATATTAGAGGAAGAGCAGTTTTTACAACAAGATAGGGAGACTGTACAAATAGAGGATGTTAACTACATCAACAACCAAGGAGGTTACAACAAAGAGAACAACTTCAAGCCAAATCCAAATCTGTCCTACCGGAACCCGAATGTTGTGAATCCTCAGGACCAAGCCTACCCATCAGCAGTTCAAGGGAACCAGGTCCAACAGAAGCCTTTTGTTCAGTACAATCAAGGCTATGCCCCTATGCAGCAGTACTCTGGAAACTACAACCCACCACCTGGATTCCAACAACAACAGGGCCAGCAGAACCAATCACAAGAAGCTGAGTTACGCGGCCTACTTCAGCAAATGATTCAGAATCAGGCTTCAGCAGCTATGGATACCACAAAACGTTTTGCGGAGATGAGCAACAAGATCGACTCAGGGTACAATGATTTGAACGCCAAGTACAAATCCCTCAATACTATGCTGAGATACCTAGAGGGTGACCACAACAACCAACCAGCTCCAAAGATCAACCAACTTCCAGGTAAAGCTGTTCAAAACCCTAAAGATTATGCCACTGCCCAAGCCATCTTCCTTGATGATGACTATGAGGATTACCTCACTGAGACAGTGCTGTACAAGATGGGGAGGATATGGATCACTATGGGTTAAACGAGGCCAAGTATTACATATCCGAGTATGAACACAAGCGTTCACCCGAGGAGACTGATCGAGTTGATGATCGAGCACTGGTTTGAGAATCACAAACTGAAGAACCTCCCGAAGCTGAACCCGATGATGGTGATGAGATAATACATCGAGTAGATGTTGAAACGAGAGATCAACCTCAACTACCTATGGAAAAGGAAGGGGAGCTAGAGGAAAGGTTCAATGTTGCACTTGACATCCAACTGGAGGCGCTTGCAGAGCGTATGGCCAAGCGTAAAGCTCCACCTCCTAAGCTTTTACCACCACACGAACTTCAAGAGGAATCTGCCAAGGAGGCAGCTCGGCTTGAGAATGAGGTTAAGCAGGCTGTCAAGGATATTGGGTTTTAGATTCTTAAGAGTGGAGTGTGTTTAGATCCTGAGCTACGAATTGAGGAAAAATTGGAGGATCCTGGATCTTTTACTTTTCCATGCTCGATAGGACTCCGGATTTTATTGAATTGCTGTGCAACCTTGGAGCTTCAGTTAGCATTATGCCACTGTCAATTGCCAACAAGTTGGGTTTCATCAATTTTAAACGAGTAGTCTGTATTTGGTTCTAGCTGATAGAACGGTCAGACACCCTATTGGGATCCTGGAAAATCTGCCTCTCAGGATTGGAAGAGTGGAAGTCCCTACTGATTTCATGGTCCTTGATATGGATAAGGAACCAGAAGATCCACTGATCCTAGGAAGACCATTCTTGGCAATAGTAGGAGCTGTGATTGAGGTGAAGCAAGGAAAGATCAGAATAGAGCATGGTGAGCATTTCAAGATGGAGTTGTATGTGAAGAAGGGGATTAAGAGGCCAACCATTGATGGTCAAGCTTTTTCCACCAAGACAAAGCAGAGAAAAGTCAAACATCTTGAGGAGGTCAACACCACATTTGCCTTGGAACCTAGACAAAACCTCGAGAATCAGTTGAACCAGCCTGCTACAGTGGAGACGATTTCAAAACCTCTCCCCCAAAGATCCCATGCTTAAGGAGCATGAAGAGTCAAGCTTAGTGACTAAAAACAAGCTCACTTGGGAGGAAGTTCCAAAGGTATCTTTTATTCTATTTTAATTTTGATTTATTTGATTTAACTTATTTTCTGTTTTTGCATGTTTATTTATAAAAAAAAATAAAAAATAGAAAAGTGTAAAAAGGAAATTGGGGAACCCGAGGCTCAACCCGACACCGTACTCGACGCGCCTGATCGTGTCCCTGCTCGGGTGGCGAGTGGAGTCCGAATTCCACAAGAAATCCCACTTTGGTGAGGCCCAAAACCCTAGCTATACTTTATTTAAGGGTTTCGAAACCCTTCTCCCTCAGTATCACCGATAAGTCTTCTCCCAACCCTAGAGCTTTTAGCTTCCATACTTTCTATTCTCTCTCAATCTCAAGTTCTATTCGATTTTCCTTGGGACTAACCTTATTAACCTCGAGGCTTAGCTTTTTCTTCTCAAGGATTCGACAATGGAGCCACACACAAAAACCTACCAAAGGAAGGGAAAAAGATCAACCTCTGCCGATGCCATAACCGGAGGTGATGCTGACAAACCTCGAGAATCCCAAGGGAGAGGAAACGTTCCGCATTCCCAACCACTGGCTGGACGTTTTGCTTCCCCAACCCGATGCTCAACCCAATCCACCACCCGATCCAGTGCTCGAGTAACCGATCGAGTAGAACACCAAGTTTGCTCACCGAGTCCAATGGCGAGTGCTGTTCGCCGATCTCCTCGACGTAGGGATCTGTCTGCGTCCGAGAGAACCGTTACCAACCCCATGGAGGTCGATTCTGATGCTGGTGGAGAAGAGGGAGATCCAAACCTCTTGATCAAGGAGCAGAGCTGCGGTTACAAGAGGGAAGAGGCCAGCTTTAGAGAAGGCTGAAAGAGTAGCTGAGAGAGCAGTTGAGGAAGAGGATCGAGACTCAAAGGAGGAGAACCGTGAACGAGAGGAGGAGCAGAGAGAGAGAACACGCCAAGCCTCGCGGAGGCTGAAGCAGAAGGAGGTGGAGACTCCGGCAAAACTCTTCAAGGTTTTCCAGAAGATGACCTTTGTTGGTACCCGATATCCCCACCGTGAGACGATGAAGCAGTTGGGCATCGCTAGAGATGTTGAGTTTCTGTTCGACATGTGCCACCTGGGCCACTTGATGCGAGCCCACCTTGAAGCCTATGAGGAGGAGACGGTCCACTTTCTGTCAACTTTGAGGTTGCACTACTTTGAAGACCACACGACCCTACTACCCGATGGGGGGATCGGATTCATCACCTTCTCCGTGAGGAACAAAGAGTACTGGCTCACTTTCAAGGAGATGGAGAAGCTGTATGGTTTCAAAGCTGGTAGTGGAGACGGAATGGAGGTTAGCAAGGAGGAAATGAGGTCCCTATGGCTGACAATAGGAGACAAGCTCCCCTACAAGTCCACAAGCTCCAAATCCGCTCAAATAAGGAGCCCTGTCTTGAGGTATTTTCACAAGTCCCTTGCATGCACTCTTTTTGCTAGAAAAGAGACTGGGAATGTGAACGATCACGAGCTCCAGCTGCTGGACATTTCATTGTGTTGAGTTTTGGACAACGTTAGGGATGGAACACCGTTAGTTGGAGATGTTGCGGATACTAATATGGTATTTGTGCTACTCGATCAATTCCTCTACCTTAAGTCATGGGCGATGAAGAAAAGATAAGGAGGCGGAGAGATCTCCATTGGAGGACTAGTCACACCGATCTTAGTGGCTTGCAATGTGCCCTTGAAGAGTGGTACACGATCCGAGATGGCTGGACATAGACTACCTCGTGCTGGCGAGATTTTTGGCCCATGAGAGGCCCAATGATATGATGCTTTTCAAGTTCGTCCATCCAACTGCCGGAGCTGCACAAATGATCCTACCTAATGTCATATGCAGCAAGTTTCGGTTGGGGGAAAACATCGACTTCGCACCACCTTTGGAGGAGCTGTACAACCCGGACGAGGAGTCCGAAGCTGAGAAGAGAGAGGAAACCGGGCAGAGACAGGGAGATAGCTCGGAAGATTTCGATTTTGAGGAGTATGTGTGCTCTCAAAAGCAACCGGTTGGAGTGAGGGAAGCTCACAAGAGGATCGGATGGCTGAAGAGGATGAACAAGTTTCTAGTGAGGAAGGTGAAGGATCTTACCGGTTCGGTGAAGATGATATATCATGATTTTTGTGGTTTTTAACCATGATATAAGGAGTCTTATAGAGTCTTTTGATTTGTTTTCTAGGATGTTTTTGAGTCTTTACAGGTTTTCTAGGATTTTGGCATGAAATAAGCGAAATGGAGCAATTTGGATCGTTTTGGAGCATAAATCTCGGATCAACACAAGAGCATCGATCAACACCAAGATTTGGAGCATCGATCGACACCCTCTCCAGACGATGAAGAATCACAAAATTGGAAGTTTTACAATTCTGCCCCATAGTCTTCCAAAATTGCAACATGAGTCCCTGACGTGTTTTAGGACATATATATATAGTTTTTAGGTTTTGAAAACCTTTAAGTTTTATTCTATCAAGTTTTATTTTTCCTGCAACCTTGAGAGATTTTTGAGAGCTTTGGAGAGATCAGATCTGCTTTGTAGAGAAGAATTTCTAAACTCTTTCTTACTCTTTTAAATCTCTATTGCTTATTATTCAGAAAGATGTTTTGTTCTTCAATGATTATGTCTAAGTAGTTTACTTGTTAGGTTTAGGGTTTTTCACTGGGATTTTATGAATTATTAGATCTGTTTATTTAGGATTCATTATCTATCTAGATCTTCAACTTAGGTTGTTCTTCATATTAATCCTTGATTGGCCATCTAGAATTAATACTTTAGGAAAATAAATTGATATGAGAATATAATTGATTTTCCTGATAAAACCTTTTGATGAGCAAAATTATTTCTTGCAAAGAGATTTGATTTAATAATTTTGTGAACAATCTAAACCTGATTTTATTGCTGATTTATTACCTAGAATTTTACAAAGAGATCTGGATTTTCTGGTTTTAAATTTAGATATTATTTGCAGTGAATACTGATTTAATTTACAAAAGTGTTTAGAGTTCTAGATCTGTTCTTAATTGCTTGAATCCTATTTATTTTCTTGATTTAATATTTCATAATTTCCTGAGAAATTCCCTAGGCCTAGCTTTTTGATCATCTGAATTTACACAGCTGTTATTTAATATTTTGCTTTTATTTTAATTCAAATTAATCTGTTTAACTTAATTATAAAACTCTATAATTTATTGTGTAGTCTTAAGTCCTTGTGGAATTCGACCCCTAAGTACTGCATTGATCTCTTAATTTGAGAGAGTAGCTCTAGGGTTAATTTGAGCATATCAAATTTTGGCGCCGTTGCCGGGGACTCTTTGATCTACCATTAGATTTGAGTTTTGAATTTTGTCTAAATTTTTCTTTTTATTTTCTACTTACACGTTTTTGTTTTTCTTCTCTTTGGTGTTTTAGGGTGCATGCCTCCTAGACCTCACACAAGGAGCAGCAAGTCTGGTCCTACTGTGAATTTGTCAAACCAAGAGTTGGGAAAACTTGAGCGTGAGAACAGAAAAGCAGCTAAATCTCTGAAGATGGTTAATACGATCATTCTGATGCGTGATGAGGCTGGTGTTTTGAGGGATCAAGAGGGCCACTTGCGCAATGAGCATGGCCAAAAGCTTGATGCAGAAGGAAACGTGATTCCTGAACCTATTGTATACGAGCAGGCTGTAGTGAACCAGCAAGCTGGTGTCGTTGATGATCCGGATCTTGGTGTCGATCGACATCAACCAGGTGGCATCGATCGACACCCACCTGCAGATGTGCGTGGAGATGCCAACCACGTACAGAACCCCGTTCCCGTTCGACGACAGGAGAACAACCGGGATCTGATCAGGACCATTGCTGACTACAATCAGGCTGATCTGGTGTACGAGAACCGGTCTGCTATTGTTCCTCCCCCTTTTCAGAGGAATGATTTTGAGTTGAAACTTGCGTACTTTCAACTAGTTGGGCAGAGACCTTTCTCTGCTTTGCCCAATGAGAAGCCCTTGGACCATATTGAGCATTTTGAGGATCTGGTGACTAGCATCAAAGCTAATGGGGTGACTGAGGACTACATCTTCTGCAAACTCTTCCCTTACTCACTTGCAGGAGAGGCATCTCAGTGGTTGAAACAGCTGCCTGTTGGATCATTGACAAACTGGCATGATGTCAAGGTGGCCTTCCTCAACTACTTCTATGATGATGCCATGTCAGATGAGTAGAGAATCAAGCTGTCTTCTTTCAAGCAAAGACCAGATGAAGCTTTCAAAGCAGCTTGGGTGAGATTTAAGGCTTACCAAAGGGACTGTCCACACCATGGTTTCTCAAAGGTTCACTTGCTAAGTATCTTCTTCAGAGGGTGTGACTGGGAGTATCAGTTAGCTTTAGATGCTGCAAGTCATGGGAATTTCAAGACAAGACTTCCAGAAGATGCTGAATGTTTGATTGAGAACTTAGCTGCTAGCAATAGTACTAAGAGAGCAGATGCTGAAAGGAAGAGATTACATGGAGGATATGATTCAAACCAGCTAGCTTCTGTTAATGCTAAGCTTGATTCAGTGCATAATCTCCTTGTGGGCAAGAAGTCAGTTCACTTTGCTGCTGAAGTTGAGACATTTGAGCCACAACCTGAGACAAGGAATGAAGAAGCAGATGTCAACTTTGTCTATGGAAATCAGGGTCAGAGATTCAGTAATCAGCAAGGCAACAGGCCTTATAGTGGGAACTTTTCAGGCTACACTTCCAAGCCAGAGTATCAGCAGCAGCAACAGGGCACTGGGTACACAATGACTTATGGCAATAATTCATATCAGTCCCCTCCTCCCAAAACAGCTGAAAGTAGTAAGATGGAAGCTATGCTTGAGCAGCTTTTGCAAGGTAAGGAGCAAATGACAGTGACTTTCAATGGGAAGCTTGACAATGTCTACACTGATCTTAATGGGAAGTTTGAAGCTTTGAATATTCATGTCAAGAAGCTGGAGAGTCAAGTGGCACAGACTGCTGGGTCTGTTAAAAGGCAAGAGGGTTTTCTCCCTGGAAGACCTGAGTCAAATCCAAAACATGCTTGCAATGCCATATCAGTGGGGGATGAAGAAATTGATGAAGTTGTTTCTGCAGAATTGGGAGAGCAATCGGACAAATTCTCGATTTCAGATGATGGTGTCGATCGACACCACCTGGGTGTCGGTCGACACTCCTCTCAGACGAACCCAGAAACTGCAAAATCTCATGTTCCAGCTGCTGAAAGGGTCTACAAGCCTAAGGTTCCTTTTCCAAAGCCAAGAAAGTCCAAGCAGGAGATGGAGGAAGCTAGATGCAAATCAATGATGGATAAGGTGATGATTGAGATGCCTTTGATTGATGCAGTAAAGCTTTCACCACCACTCAAGCGCTATGTTAAGAGAATGGTATCAAATGGTTTGAGTCCTGAAGAAGGAGCACTGCTTACCAAGGATGTTAGTGCAATTCTCTTGAACCAACCTTTTCAGAGGAAGAAGGAGAAAAAGCAGGAGGTGGTTGTCTCTAAGGAAGTGAGTGCAATCATTCAATGTAGGACTGCAGAGAAGTTACCAGATCATGTAAGCTTTGTACTTGATTGCTCAATCTCCACAGGAAGGTTTGTACACTCACTTTGTGACCTTGGCTCTAGCATCAACTTGATGCCACATTCTGTTGCTGTGAGACTTGGGATGACAAAATTCAAGCCAACTCAGATTTCTCTTATCTTGGCTGATCGCTCCCAAAGAACTCCTGAAGGTGTTTTAGAGGATATTCCAGTTAAGGTTGGCAACTTCATGATTCCCGCTGACTTTGTGGTGCTGAAGTATGATCAAGAGCCTAAAGATCCTCTCATCTTAGGAAGATCTTTCTTGGCTACAGCTGGTGCCATCATTGATGTGCAGAAGGGACACATAGCACTGAATGTGGATGGTTTGAGTTTGAATTTCGAGATGGATAAGCTGAGGAGGCCTCCTACTATTGATGGACAGACTTTTTCTGTTGAAAAAGTTTCTGCAACACGAGCATCAGGCTCAGTGTCGATTGATGCCACCAAGAGGGTATCGATCGACACTCCTCCACGACCGCGACAAAGCTTGTCCAAAACTGATACTCCAAGTCAGAAACCTGTTCCCAAACAGAAGAGTCATCAATCCACACTCCAGAGCCCTCAGGTAAGGCCAAGGTATGCATCTTCTTCTCCTAACCTTCCTCTTATCATCAACAAGAATTTCAAAGAGATAAAAACTGTTTTGCAGTTAACCAAGCCACAAGATTCTCGTAGAGTGCTTGTTTCTTCTGTTGATGATTTTGCAGGACATAAGAGAAGCAAACCCATCCCTAAATCCTGTCCTGGTCCTGTTCCTAACATCCTTGACAGACCTCATGCACCTAAAGCTTATACACCACCTTGGATGAAGAGGTCATTCACTCAGAAGCATTCAATGCCATGTTCTGATCCACCAGGTTCCTGAGCTCCAGCACAGTCAACCCACTGGTAGGTTTTTCTGAAAACAAGCGCTTAGTGGGAGGCAACCCACTGGTAGGTTTTTCTTTTTCTTTTGATTTTGATTTTTATTTATTTTATGTTTCTTTTTGCTTTCCTCTTACTTGATAACACTGGGGACAGTGTTGTTTAAGTCTGGGGAGGTTAGTTGCTAACTATGTTTTTTTTTTTGAGTTTCAGTTGTGTCAGTCAAAACCATAAAGTTTGAGTCAAATTTTTCAAAATTTTCTTTTTGTCTTTGGGAATTATGATCTTGATTAATGATTCCTCTTATTTGGCTAACACTCTAATGATTATTTGTTTATGCTTGATCTGAGAACTGAAGCTTAGAAAGACTATGAGCCTTATCAACAATCCTGAAAGCCCTTATTCAATGGATATCTGATTGATCTAACGTTGTCTCAACCTTTATCAGGATTTTGACCGGACTTAATCGCTTACTTTGGGGTTGGAAATCAATGGACTAGACTTCTTCTTTAGGCCATACAAGATAGTGCAATTTTTCAAAGTATGTCTCCCCTCTCTCTTCCCTTCAGTGCTTTAAAAAAAAAGAGAAAAATCAGAAAAAAGAGAATAAAAGATGAGATGATTTTGATCAGCTTAGAGAGGTAGGTAAATTACCAGTGACCTCATTATTCTACTCTTGAGTCAAATGATCACACAAAGCTTGGAAGCGAGGGGTAGGTAAATTACCAATGACCCCGGTATTCGCTTACACCTTTGAGAAAAAAAAAAGAAAAAGAGAGGAAAAAAAAAAAAAAATGGAAGTGAGAAAAGGGAGAGGAAAGGAGATGTAAGAAGAATGTCTTGGCCTGAAAAGAGTCCATATGCCACTGATCAATACAGCCAAGGTAATAATTCACCTTATTTGTGCCTTAATATTGACTAATGAGATGACAATGAAGATTTCAGAGATTCCAAAGGATTGTGGGATTTGAGTAAGGAATGTTGATGCTTATCATGGTTGAGTATAAGAAGTAAGTTCTTGAGTCAGGTAAATGAAGAGTGCAAATAAAAAATCGTCATGCAGTTGAGTGAGTTCCCTGTTTTCAAACTTCTTTCACAGGTCTAAGTTTCTGTTTTGCTTGAGGGCAAGCAAAGGCTAAGTCTGGGGGAGTTGATATATCATGATTTTTGTGGTTTTTAACCATGATATAAGGAGTCTTATAGAGTCTTTTGATTTGTTTTCTAGGATGTTTTTGAGTCTTTACAGGTTTTCTAGGATTTTGGCATGAAAGGAGCGAAATGGAGCAATTTGGATCGTTTTGGAGCATACATCTCGGATCAACACAAGAGCATCGATCGACACCAAGATTTGGAGCATCGATCGACACCCTCTCCAAACGATGAAGAATCACAAAATTGGAAGTTTTAAAATTCTGCCCCAAAGTTTTCCAAAATTGCAACATGAGTCCCTGACGTGTTTTAGGACATATATATATAGTTTTTAAGTTTTGAAAACCTTTAAGTTTTATTCTATCAAGTTTTATTTTTCCTGCAACCCTGAGAGATTTTTGAGAGCTTTGGAGAGATCAGATCTGCTTTGTAGAGAAGAATTTCTAAACTCTTTCTTACTCTTTTAAATCTCTATTGCTTATTATTTAGAAAGATGTTTTGTTCTTCAATGATTATGTCTGAGTAGTTTGCTTGTTAGGTTTAGGGTTTTTCACAGGGATTTTATGAATTATTAGATCTGTTTATTTAGGATTCATTATCTATCTAGATCTTCATCTTATGTTGTTCTTCATATTAATCCTTGATTGGCCATCTAGAATTAATACTTTAGGAAAATAAATTGATATGAGAATATAATTGATTTTCCTGATAAAACCTTTTGATGAGCAAAATTATTTCTTGCAAAGAGATTTGATTTAATAATTTTGTGAACAATCTAAACCTGATTTTATTGCTGATTTATTACCTAGAATTTTACAAAGAGATTTGGATTTTCTGGTTTTAAATTTAGATATTATTTGCAGTGAGAACTGATTTAATTTACAAAAGTGTTTAGAGTTCTAGATCTGTTCTTAATTGCTTGAATCCAATTTATTTCCTTGATTTAATATTTCATAATTTCCTGAGAAATTCCCTAGGCCTAGCTTTTTGATCATCTGAATTTACACAGCTTTTATTTAATATTTTGCTTTTATTTTAATTCAAATTAATCTGTTTAGCTTAATTATAAAACTCTATAATTTATTGTGTAGTCTTGAGTCCTTGTGGAATTCGACCCCTAAGTACTGCATTGATCTCTTAATTTGAGAGAGTAGCTCTAGGGTTAATTTGAGAATATCAGAAGACTATGGGAGGTCAAATCAAGGAGCTGCAAGACAAGGCAAGCTGTGCCTCAACTCCTACCTCGGCACACGCACCAACTTGGATGGGGAGAAGCTGACCGCTAGGAGGAACTCGAGGGCTGCCACATCCATAACCTCACAGAGCATCATCATATGAGCCCCAAGGAGAGGGAGATGTCACTCGAACTAAAGCATCGCGGAGAAGCCATTCAGACGCCTACCCGATGCATAACCCGATGGGGTACACAATGCCTTATCTGATGCACCCATCGAGCACACAATCGGGTGACTACTCAGTACTCTTCCCTCCGCCTTACCAGATGCCATGCACCCTGCAAGTGGCTATACAGGTGATCATTCTGGACCTCTTCCACCGTACCCATCGTACTACCCGATGCCCTACCCGATGAGCTACGCGATACCCCCCTCGATCAACCCCTCGGATGCTGGTCCGAGTAAGTCGTCCGTGCATATCACCGGGCTCTCTAACGAGCAAACACCGGCACCTGCTGAAGCCGAAGACGACCCTGGCTACACGTTGGCGAGTATGGAGGCTGTTACAACCTCCTTCTGCACCAACCCATAAGGTACCACTTTCATCAAACCTTTGTATATAACATTGCATTTAGTTTTCTTTTATTTTGTGTGATTCTTGGATTCTTTTTCCAACTTTTATTTACACAAAGGACTGTGTAATTTAAGTTTGGGGGAGGGTCCTAGAATGTATTTAACATTGTGTTTTATTTTCTTATGTTCTTATTTCAAATTTTTGCATGCTAGTTTTATTCATTTGGGTCTGCATCTATGTGCATTGAAAAATCCAAAAAAATTTGAAAAAAATTACAAAAAAAAAAAAGTGTTCATGTAGTTGCATTTACATATTAGGATTGAGTCTAGTTTGTTTCATATAGTATTGGTGCATATGCATCTTAGGGGACAATGATTAAAACTATCTTGTTTAAAATCAAACCTTAGGATTGAAGCTATAGCCCTTAATCACAGTTCATTGTTGCTAGATCAATCTTTGGGAAAAAATGAAAAAGCTTTGCTTAGACCCTTGTGTCTTTTGAATGCTTCCTCCACTTGTTTGAACATTGGAACATCTCTATATTATTGGATTTAATTTGAACTTTAATTGTCTTGCTTATGGAACTTGAATACTTGCTCATGGTAACTCTAAATTCGGGTCCACTTTTATCAATCTTTTTTGTTTAACCCGATTCATTTTTCCTACCCATGAACCCAAAACTTTCTTTCAAATCTTGTTGTGAATTGTTGAGTGAGGCCTTTTTCATTGTGCTATAGGTTGTGAAACCTTGAGAGTATTGAGAACGACAAATAACTGCCTCTTGATTTAGCTAAGTTAGAATTTAAACTAGCTAATAAATTTGGTTTTGGAAAATAGGTGGTTAGTATATTTATTTGGGTTGGGTTGAGGAATATATAAAAAAAAAAAGAGAAAAGTCCCTAAGGTTAGAATCAATTAGCTCTAAGTCTTTAAGTAAAAAAAAAGAGAGAAAATATCTTGCTATAGTCTCATAGAAAGAAAGAAAAAAAATATATATATATATATATATATATATATATACATATTAGGAGTTTAGCAAAGAAAGAAAAAAAAAAAGAAAAGAAAAAAAGAGCTAGAAGTTAAAATCAAGGATGTGGATAGTTTAATTCTAGGAGGTTTGATAAAATAAAATAAAAAGCGAGTGAATGAGTTAAGGGTAGATCATCAAGAGTTAAGATTTGTATGTCTAAATTGTTCTCAGTCTTAGATAGTTTTCACAACTGTCTAGCATTCCTTCTATTGAGAGAAAACCACCCAAATAATTTGTTTGAAACCACCTTACTAAAAAGTCTTACCCTTGAAACCGATTGAGCTTGATTCACCTTCCATTTGCAAGAATTCGCCAAACACTTAATTGAATGTGAAAGAGATGTTTTTTATCTTTAGTTGGAGGTTGAACTAGATTGATGCATGGTAATAAGCATAGAAAAAATATTTGTAAGTATGCTGATTGATCTTAGCACCGTTAAACTATCTTTAAGGACTATAGCTTGAAACCTGCGCTTAGCATAAAAAGGTTATGAGTCCCGGTTTTTAAACCGCACCCTCCTACTTCCTTGCTAGATGACTAGAAAGATTTAAGTTTGGGGGTCTGATAACACTCTAATTTACATGTTCTTAGCTTCTTTTTGTCCATATTTTGCATTGTTCATACCTCTAACTTAGCACTTTTAGGTCATTAACTGTAGGAATTCACTTTTAGACCATTTAGGGTGTTGCATTTTTGTATTTGCATGTTTTGGATGAAAACAAGTGCTAAAGAGCCTAAAATGGGGGAAAACAAGGACAAACCCGAGCATGTACCCGAAGGAGCCATCAAGCTGATAGAACAAGTCCGAACCCCAACACGATCGAGGAGGATCCAAGAGCCGGAAGAACAACCCGAAGATCTACCCGAGGAGTAACCCGACTTCATCCTCGTGTACCCCATCGAGTAAACCATCGGGCAGGTCTGGGATGCTAGGTCAAAGAGGTTTCCATATATAAACCCCCCCACTAGTTGTCCAAACGGACCCCAAGCTGGCCCTGCAGATCAATTGGTGGCAACTTGTCATGTGGGAAGGTTGTTAAAGGGTGGGGACCAGGGTTCAAGGAACGCCTGGCGCACCAATAACCTACTGATGGATTGGGATATCCACAGTGATGGATTAGGATTGATGCCCTGCAGGTCCAGCTTGGGGTCCGTTTGGACAACTAGCAGTGAGGCTAGTGGGATCCATGGGATGGGTTGTTACAATAAAAAATACGTGGAATCAAACTCTAGAACTCTAAATACGTATAGGAGACTCTCAACCATTGCGCATCAATGATTTTCTCTCCTTTCTCTCAAAACAACAAAGCGGCGACAAAATAAACTTCCCAAAACCCTTCTTGTGTCGAAACCCGCTTAAATAACCAGGTTCAATGGTTTCCTAAAACCAAACCGAACCAAATCGATTAAAAACTCAATCTAGTTGAACCAGAATTTAGTGGTGTCGATCTACACCCCCTTGGTGTCGATCGACACCCATCCCCAAAAACCAAGTTTTGGTTCGCGGATGTTACAATTCTCCCCCACCAATCTAGATTCGTCCTCGAATCTCGAACAACCATCAACCAAGGACTCCTATGCAACTGTCTCCACGGCCCGCACTCCTCTGATCGATCTACAGAAGGTCACCTCTAGGCGATAGACTCACGCTCCAGGCGTCACTTGCTCTTGACTTTTGGACTTTTCTTTTCTCATAGGCCTAAACCTTGAGTTTTTATTGGCTCCTCATCAGACCTAAGTCCGCATGCCATAATATTGGCCCCTCATCGGGCCTAAACCCGCATGCCATAATATATAAGGAAAAATCCAACTCATCTCTCGGGTTGCCACCCTACAGTGCGACCCCGGATCGTCATCCGTAGTCGATATACCAACCATATTCCCAAGCCACAAAGTCTCAGAATATGGCAGTACTAGGAAAACCTAAGTCCTCCAAGAATCGCGAGCAAACAATTCTGAACACGTCTGAGTCCTATCCATATCCAGGTTTCCTTCCTGTGGCTCACGTAAGACTTCACAATGTCCTACTAACCACATATCCCCTCACTGGAATACCTCATGACCGCATAAGGATCATATACATGCCACAAGGCCAAACAAATGTCCTAAACAGGACCACCACCAAGGTCAAACAAGTGTCCTAAACAGGACCGCCACCAAGGCCAAACAAATGTCCTTAACAGGACCGCCACCAAGGCCAAACAAATGTCCTAAACAAGACCGCCACCTAGGCCACTCGTCCCGAAGGACCGTCACAAAGACCATATGTCCCGAAGGACCGCCTAAACAGGCAATCTCGCTAAACAGCCCGCCACAAAGGCCACTCAATTGGCTAAACAGCCCGCCACAAAGGCCACACAATGGCTAAACAGCGCACCACAAAGGCCACAAACGGCTAAACAGCCTCCCACAAAGGCCACACAATGTCTAAAAAGACCGCCACACACGGTCACACTAACTCGAAAGTCCGCCACTAAGGCCACACAAGCCCCTCCAAGGCTCTTCACCGCTAAAATGGACAATTTCTAACTCCCGTAAAAAACTTTCCATATTTAGCACTTTCCATTTTTGGAAACTTTCCTTTTTGGAAACTTCTATTTCAGGAAACTTTTCCCAAAACCCCGCCTCACGAAAACTTTGTACCCCGAGCACCACCTCATCTTGTTACTGAGTCGCACAACCAACCACCCCAAGCGACCGAGTAAACAAAAGAGATGGGCTGGAATACTCCATTCCCGCTCCAGCCACGAATTACAGATGGGACCAGGCTAGACAAGCTCAAGTCGCAGCTTGCTTCTCATACCACTTATTGAACCTTGCCTTCATTTTCGCCTCAGGCTCCCAAGTCTGCTCCTCAACACCATCACAGTCCCAAAGGACTCTCATCAAAGGAATATTCTTCTTCCAAAGTTCCTTGATCCTCCTCCCGAGAACCCTCACTGGTCTCGCCTCCACAGTCATGTTAGGCTGAAGATCCTCAGGAATCTTAGCCAACACCTGCTCACCCTCACGGAGACACTTCCGCAACATAGACACATGGAAAACCTTATAGAACGCATGCATAACCTCAGGTAACTCCAGCCTATATGCTACAGGTCCCACCCGCTCAATCAGTCTAAACGAACCCATAAACCTCGGACTCAACTTAGTCTCTGCCAATGACCTGTTTGGACCCCGCAACATGGCCATCTTGAGGTACACTCTGTCTCCCACCTGAAACTCAAGATCTCTCCTCCTCATATCAGCATAACTTCTCTGCCTATCCTGAGCCTCCTTCATGTTCAGCTTGAGAACCCGAATCTTCTCTGAGGTCTCCTGAACAAAACTAGCACCAAACATGCTCCTCTCCCCCACCTGATTCCATCATAACGGTGTACGACATGGTCTCCCATACAAAGCCTCATAAGGAGCCATCTTAATACTCGCCTGATAACTGTTATTGTAAGCAAACTCTACCAGGTTCAGGTGATCTGCCCAATGGCCACCCCAATCCAACACACACATCCTCAGCAAATCCTCCAGCGTCTGGATCGTCCTCTCAGACTGTCCATCTGTCTGGGGATGATAAGCCGTACTCATATGCACCTTAGTGCCCATCTCTGCCTGAAATGCCTTCCAAAACACCGAAGTGAACTTAGAATCCCTATCAGAAACAATGCTCGCTGGCACCCCATGCAATCTGACTATCTCTCTCACATACTTCTTAGCCAAGACCGCTGGTCCATCAGTCTTCTTAATGGCCAGAAAATGTTCTGAATTAGTCAACCGGTCCACAATGACCCAAATAGCATCAAAGGTCCGTGACACTGGCAATCCTACCACAAAATCCATAGTGATCATATCCCACTTCCACTCAGGAATGGAAATACTCTTCAGTAAACCGCTAGGAACCTAATGCTCAGCCTTCACTAGCTGACACACATCACACCTCGAGACCCAACTAGCTACATCCTTCTTCATCCCGACCCAGTGATAGTACCTCTTAAGATCACGGTACATCTTAGTCGCTCCTGGATGAATAGAAAACCTGCTTGCATGAGCCTCTCTTAGGATCTCCTATCTCAACTCCTCATCCTTTGGCACACAAACCCGACCGTGCACCAAGATAGTACCATTATCTGAGACCTGATACTCTGAATCCACATCCTTTGAGGCATTCACCAGCCCTAAATCCTTCTCCTTAGACAACCGCACCCTACTCAGAAGATCTGCTCTATCTACTGCTTCCAAACCTAATGGTTCTTGTGAAACAGCACACAAGCTCAAAGCACTGATCTCTCCTACTAGAGACTTCATCTCCTGCTCCTGAGTGTTTATCAAATACTCATGCATCTCAATATGTGTTTGTGGTGCAGGTAAAGGCAAAGTGTGATCGTGGAATCAAGGCAATGAAGA
Organism: Camelina sativa; assembly: GCF_030686135.1. Lineage (NCBI taxonomy): Eukaryota > Viridiplantae > Streptophyta > Magnoliopsida > Brassicales > Brassicaceae > Camelina > Camelina sativa. Next base: position 16,284,893 of record NC_141891.1, read on the forward strand.
GGAGGATGTTCTAGGGACTCGGTTTGATGTTGTCTGGCATTGCTAGGTTGCTAGAGTTGGGTCATTAGAACATTGCTAGGTTGCTGGTTCTATGTTTCCTGTTATTTGATTATTGTATTTATTAGTTATATTATTGGATATTTATTGGATAGTGAGATTGGTTATTCCGCTGATGATTGTGATTGTGGTTAGGTGGCTAGTGGATATGGGACCACTAGTTGTAGTTTATTTACTATATTATATTTATTATTTATTATTTAAAAAAAAAAAGGTCGGTCCTTTCAGTTTGGCGATTTTTATGTGAAAACCCGTCCTGTGGACCCCGCTAGCCTCATTGCCAGCCCAATAGCCTTACTGCTAGCCGCCCAAACGGACCCCAAGCTGGCCCTGCAGGGCATCGATCCTAACCCATCACGTTGGATATCCTAATCCACCAGTAGGTTATTGGTGAGCCAGGCGTTCCTCGAACCTTGGTCCCCACCCTTTAACAACCTTCCCACATGACAAGTTGCCACCAATTGACCTGCCAGCTTGGGGTCTGTTTGGGCGGCTAGCAGTGAGGCTAGTGGGCTAGCAGTGAGGCTAGCGGGGTCCACAGGACGGGTTGTCACAGCATGTCTTAGTTGATTGTATATGTTTAGTAGATTTCATTCTAGATTGGTGTTCTTAATGTTGTCAACAGACCGAGAGGTTGAGATTAGATCTAAGGCGTTTTACCACCAAGAGGTGAAGATGAGATGCTTGAATCAACCAATGCTAGAGGTTTACTCACTTAGCCTAAGAGATTAGATGAGTTAGGGGTTTACTGACAATAATGGATCGGATCTTAATGCCTACTTGGTCATGTTTCTCCAACGAGAGTTGGGTAGGGAAGTGATTCAAGGTTGATTGTTTCTAGTGCGAGAGTGTGTTAACAAGGTTTTAGAGATTCATTGGCTAGGATATATTTTCTTGAGACATGTAAGACATTTGTACCGGTTAGGAATACTTTGGATTCGATTACCCCTTCCTTAGAAGCTTTCGTATTTTAATTGCTTGCATTTTCTTACCTTATTCGATCACTTACCCGATCAGGTACACGATAACCTACATCGAGTAATACCTCGAGTTGTTCATATCTCATTTGCTTTCTCGACCACCCCACTCGATCTTGTACTCGAATGCTTGCATCGAGTGCTTAGGTCGTGTGGTTTCCTGTTTATATTATTTTCTTTTATTATTTTAGGATTGTTAGAACAAAACCCTCAATTGCTTGGCTTGACTTGCATTCTTATTTCATCCTTCCTGCTAGTATTAAACAACCATTTGGATTGATAACCCTTTGTACTACAACTGCATAGGGAATTGATACCCTGGGTGAAAACCTGTTTATCAACTGGCAACCGCCTTCTAGAAGTAACACAACATTGGGCTTCTCAGGTTCGTCGCTTTTGTTTTTGATGAAGTGAATGTGGGCGCGCTTTTGATCGTTGCCAAGAGTGCGGATATCTCATTCCTATCAAACTGCGGTGTTGTCCCCGTTTTGCTGGGAAATCTAAATACCTCGTCGACGGTCCTGAAGGTAAGAGTGTAGAATTGGCCGTGAACACGGAATGTAATGTAGCCCAAACCTCCATCAGACATTCTTCCCGGCTCATCCGCATACAAGTGCATCTCCAGAGTCGAGAGGAACTGGATTGTCTCCTCCCTATATCCATGCTTCGGGGTGTTCATGATTCTCTCGAGATGGCATCGTCTAAATAGATACTGAACATCCTCCAAAATCCAGAGTTGCTCCATCGTCTCGACATGAGGATATCTTATTCCATTGAACTCCAACTGCTGGAACAGCTCGTAGTACTCCTTGGGAGTCAGTTTTGTCTCAACGCCTTTCCGTCTGACAGATTTCTTGGGAGCTTGTCCTGAGCACAACTCAGGTTCCTCCTGTTCGTAATCACTGCCTTTCTCTCATGAGTTGGAAGCTCGTGTCGGTCTCTTCCCGCTACTCTTGCTCTTAGAGAGCGGTTTGTCTGGCCTGCTTGACCCTGCTGCCTGTGCTGAACCCCCAACAACTTCATAAACCATGTTCTTCATTTTCAAGAAATGCTTTACCATGGACTCAGGTGATGAGCGCTCTCCACCAACACAACCATATGCCTCTCTCATCTCATGTATAAGCTCAGAAATTTTTCTGTTTCTCTGAGACATGGTGAACTCAGAGCTAAACGTTAATATGTTAGTGAGCAAGCAACAAGAGCAAATATGAAATTAAAAACTTGAACAAATATCCAGACGGTTGTAGTTGAGTTTGTCGGTGGTGAACGGGAGCGAGGCTATCCGTCTTCATGATTTGCAGCTCAAACGAGGAAGTATGTCGGCTCGAGTAGTGTCGTGTGAGAGTGGCTCGATTGGGATTTTGAAATTGGCTTGATCGATGGGAATGATGGTAACTCGAGGGAGGCGGCGATATGTTGGCTCGAGCGTGTTGTCGAAGATGGCTCGATAGAGTGGGTTTGGGCGTGGAGTCGAGTGGGCTCACAACATCGGGGGGTGACATTCTTGGTGTGCAACGAGAACGTTGCAATATGTTAGTGGGGGTGAATTGTGACACCCTGGTTTCAGAGACTTGCGGAGAGGTTTAAAACAATTGATTTGGCCACTTATGTCACCAAAGGACACTTATTTTGTCGGTCAAGGGTCCTGAGAGAACTCCAGGGTTAAGCATGCTTAAGCTAGAGTAATCGCAGGATGGGTGACCTTCCGGGAAGTGACTGTCAGAATAGTGCGAGTGAGGAAAAAACACAAGAAAATATCATGTGGTGATTTGTAGGGACGGTAAACAAGTCTTTAAAGCATTCCGGACGTAGCAAACCGACCGTCGGATATGGATGGGCTCACGGACCTAGTGAGAGGACGTGAAACCCATTAAAAACATGGGCCCATGGACTGAGATTGGACATAGGGCCCACTAAAAGGTGGCGGTCGGAGCGTTACAATAGTTGATATAGATGAGGCACAATCAAAATATGGTTTTTGGGGATGGAATTTTGGTGTCAACCTATAGATTTTATCATTTTCTAATTTCTTCGCTAGCAGAATGGGAGAGGTTACCATTTGATTTACCAGAAGCGGAAGAAGAATTAATAGTAGGTTATCAAACTGAATATTCAGGTATCCAATTTGGTTTATTTTACCTTCCTTCTTATCTAAATTTATTAATTTCCTCATTATTTGTAACCGTTTTATACTTAGGCAGTTGGAATATATATTCCTTATATTTCTATTCTAGAACTTTATCAAAGGGATCAAAGTTTTGTAACAACAATTGGTATATTTATGAAATTAGCTAAAACTTATTTGTTTTTGTTCATTTCTATCGTACCTAGGCTAAGAATGGATCTTGGATGGAAATTTCTTTTACCTATTTCCCTTGGTAATCTATTTTTAATAACTTCTTTCCAACTCTATTTACTCTAAATTGAAAATGAATCCAATGTATTCATTATTTTTTAAAACAAGAGAAAGAGACAAAGATAAAATTATTCAGAGATAATAATTACAATATGCTTCCTATGATAACGGGTTCATGAATTATGGTCAACAAACCCTACGAGCTGCAAGGTATATTGGTCAAGGTTTCATGATTACCTTATCCCACACAAATCGTTTACCTGTAACTATTCAATATCCATATGAAAAATGAATAACATCAAAATGTTTCCGCGGTCGAATCCATTTTGAATTTGATAAATGCATTGCTTGTGAAATATGTGTTCGAGTATGTCCTATAGATTTGCATGTTGTTGATTGGAAATTGGAAACTAATATTCGAAAAAATGATTGCTTAATTACAGTATTGATTTTGGAATTTTGTATATTTTGTGGTTATTGTGTTGAATATTGTGCAAAAAATTGTTTGTCAATGATGGAAGAATGTGAATTTTCCACTTATGATTGTCACGAATTAAATTATAATCAAATAGCTTTGGCTCGTTTACCAATGTCAGTAATTGATGATTACACTATTCGAACAATTTTGAATTCATCTCAAACAAAAACTGGGGTAAACCCTTCAATTTGATTAAAAAATAAATTCTTTTTTTTTGGTGCAAAATTAAAACATGAATTCAAAATTGTTGAATTATATAAAGATTATAATTAAATCATGTATTATATTTTTATACTAATATTAAGTATTAAGGCGTATTCTTTTAATATAATATATTTGTAATTACTTTCGTGAAATAGATAGGTTGAAAATACATTTTAGAATTAAAAAAAAAAAGAGAAACTGTCTAATAATTGTATCTACATCAATCCATATCCATTAGATTCTAATTTCACTCTATTAGAAACATATATAAAAAAAAATTCCTAGTGATGGTGCAGTCTCCGGATGAATGGCCCGCTTTCTCCATTCTATTCGATGAATTTAGTTTACTTCGATCATCCTTTCCATTCTTCATGCTTTCGAGGATCCCACCCACGTCAAACGTACGGGCAGACTGCCTTGCTCTCTCTTCGAGATCTTTATTTTCTGAAACTTCTTTTGTAAACTCTTACCCTCCGGTTTGGGAAACCAACCTTGGAGTTATTTTCTAATTTAATGTTTGGTAGACAAAATTAAAAAAAAAAAATTCCTAGTTAAATTAATAGGGTCATGAAAAGGATTTCGATTTTTATTTTCTATTAATAATATAATGGATTTGCGTAGACTAATACATGATTTTTTTTTAGTTTTTCTAGGATCCAGTCTTTTAGTAGAAGGTCTGGGAGTGGTATTACTTCCCAACCCAATATTTTCAGCCTTTTCCTTAGGATTTGTTCTTGTTTGTATATCTTTATTGTATACTCTATTAAATTCCCATTTTGTAGCTGCTGCACAACTCTTTATTTATGTGGGTGCCATAAATGTTTTACTCATATTTTGTTGTGATATTCATAAATGATTCAGAATATTCCACCGATTTCAATCCGTGGACCATTGGGAATGGGATTACTTCGTTGGTTTGTACAACTATTCATTTATTTATTAATGTCTACTATTCCCGATATGTCATGGTAACCGGATTCTAGAGAAAGATTTAATAAGTAATAGTCAACAAATAGGAATTCATTTATCAACAGATTTTTTTCTGCCATTTCAACTCATTTCAATAATTTTTTTAGTTGCTTTGATAGGTGCAATTTCTGTGGCTCGTCAATAATAAATAATTAGTTAAGACCAAAGAAAACTTTGTGTATGTTTTGATTTTTCTGATTATTCAATTAAATTTGATTGAATACTATTTCATATTTTAAGAATCAATTTTTATACTTCATATTTATTAAAAAAAATTACCTAATATTGTTTTTATTCGTACTTTTTTTGTTATATTCTAGTTGATGGAGTCCGGTGAACTATTTTTCATATTGAAATGAATCAAAATTGATAAGGACTTGCTGAATGATACTCGAACATGTACTTGTTTTGAGTGCCTGTTTATTTTTGATTGGTCTTTATGGATTGATCACGAGTTAAATATGGTTACGGCTCTTATGTGTCTTGACCTTATACTCAATGCAGTTAATATGAATTTCGTAACATTTTCTAATTTTTTTGATAATTCCCAACTAAAAGGGGATATTTTCTGCATTTTTTATAGCAATTGCAGCCGCTGAAGCAGCTATTGGATTAGCTATAAAGAAACAGTCTATGTCTTACAACCTGAAGGATTTCAAAAGGCTGGAAGTGAAGGGAAGGTTTACAAGCTAAATATAGCCTTGTATGGATTGAGCCAAGCACATAGAGCCTGGAATAACAAATTAACCACAATATTGTTGGGATTGTGTTTTGTTAAGTGTTCAAAGGAGCCTTTAATGTATCGCAAAGAGGTTGGAGAACACTTACTAGGTATTGGTGTTTATGTCGATGATCTGTTTGTGACAGGTACAATTCTAAAAGTAATCAACGAATTGACAAAAGAGATGTCATCAAAATTTAAGATGAATGATCTAGGCAAACTGACGTATTATTTAGGAATTGAGGTGTCACAACATCAAGGGAAAATAACCTTGAATCAAACTCATTATGCTCAGAAAATTCTTGAAGAAACATGGATGAGAGACTGCAATTCAATGCATACACCAATGGAGATTGGTCTGAAATTGTCTAAAACCGAGAATGCGTAGGAGATTGATGCAACAATATACAGGAAAAACGTGGGATGTCTTCGTTACTTGCTTCATACACGACCTGATTTATCTTTTTGCGTGGGAGTTTTAAGCAGGTATATGCAGAGTCCTAGAGAATCACATGGAGCAGCCATGAAGCAATGCTTGAGTAGATATCTAAAAGGAACAACAACTCTTGGATTAACATTTGGCAGAACAAAGATACCAAGACTAATAGGGTACAGTGACAATAATCACATTGTTGATCCAGACGATGGCAAAAGTACTTCTGGACATATCTTTTATCTAGGAGAAAGTCTGATAACGTGGTGTTCACAGAAGCAGGGTGTGGTAGCTCTGTTTTCTTGTGAAACCGAGTTCATGGCTGGAACAGAGACAGCTAAACAAGCCATCTGGTTACAAGAACTGCTTTGTGAAATCACCGGAGATCCATGTGAGAAGGTTACAATACGACTTGATAATCAGTCTACAATTGCGTTGAAAAAAAAATCAGTGTTTCATGGCCAAAGCAAGCACATACATAGGCGGTTCCACTTCATAAGAGAATGTGTCGAGAACGGGCAAATAGAGATAAAGCATATTCCTAGAAGTGAGCAAAAGGCAGACATTTTAACAAAGACACTTGGGAGGATTAAGTTCAAAGAGATGAGGAATCTTATTAGAGTTAATGATGTGAAGAGCACTTTTAAAGTAAAGTTACCTAAATATCCTCCAGCCATCTTATTATATAAAGTTTGATGTCAAAATTATTAATTAACAAGATTTTGACACGTGTCAATTATACCATTCAGATGTTGACACATGTCAATTCTAAAATTATTAAAATTTTAGAAAATAAAAATTTTAAAATTCAAAACCTACCATAAAAAGAAAATATCATTATAAGGAATATATATATATATATATCAAAAAATTCGAAATTGCAATATTGTTTACTTATTTTAATTTTAAGTTGCTAATTTTACAAGAAAAAATTACTTTTTATATAAGATAAAAAAGTATGATTGTGAAAATTATAAAACTAGCTATTGTTTCTAGAAAAATATAAATATTCACCTTTACATAAAGAAAGAGATTGTTGAAGCAAAAGATTTAAAATAAAAATAGATCGTTTCATATTTTTTTCACCAATCAAATAATTTATTTAAAACAACTGCTATTGTAACATATAAGATAGGAGTATATAAGATTAACATATGCGTTTTTGCAACTATAAAAATGTTAAAGTGAAGAGACATATAATAGGTTATTTAATATTTTCATAAAGACAATTTGTTGGTAGTAGTAAAAAATAATGAGTATATTTTAACAGTAAAACATATTTGTGTGTACAAATACACTTCAACAGTAAAATATATTTGTGTGTACAAATACACTTCAAGTGGTAATGTAGATAGTAGATTTGTAAATGGATATACATTAGTGTATTATAGCAAAAAAAACAACTATTTTCTATAACTAAAAGTTTATCTCTTTACTTTTATACATTGTTTTTACTTACAAAAAGAATTAAATAAATATATATTATTTATCAAATTTAATTTAATTTTAATAAATTTGAACTCATCTACAACTATTTACTTAACTAAAAGTGTATCTGTTTACTTTTTTTTCATGCAAACAATAAATTAAATGAAAATTCCTTGGTTAGTTGCCCAAGCCGGATGGAAGGGGTTTACAAAAGAAACTTCAGAGATAAGAAAACGCGAAGCACGAACAAGACAATTCACCTTCTTATTTGACGCACGCGGGATCCAAAAGATGGAGAATAGTTGGAAGGACTCCAGCGAGTTGAACTCAACAAGCACGTTGGAGAAGGACGGCCAATCTTTAGGGGACTGAACCATAGTGAGTAACTCAGCACAATCAGTCTCGAAATGTTGACAAGCGATCTCTGCAGTACGTATCCGCTCCATGGCCCAGTACAACGCTTCTAACTCCAAATGCAGGGGGGAGGGGCTCCGTCTTAGAGACATGGCCCCCAACAACAAGGTTCGCTCCTCACCAACGCAAAACCACTAGTCCAATCCTGAATGCTCATTGGTTGCTTTCCAAGAACCATCAATCTGATAACGAGGTGAAGAAATCTGGACATCCGAAGATGGAGATGGAGCTGACATGACCGCCATAAAAGAGAGCGCTTCTTCCCAGGCTAACTTATCGTCTAAAGCCTGAGAAATTATATCATTCACCTTGATCTCTAAACCTGAAAAAAACTTTTTTATTTATGGCCTTCCGGATTGAAGAAGTTGATTAGGATCACCCTGTTGAAAGGCATCCATACATAAAACAAAATCCAAATTCCAGTACACCGACTCATATGGAAAACCCTCTGACGAGACAGGAGTCAGAGATAAATCCCAAACTTCACAAGAGCGAGGACATTCAAAGAAAACGTGACTAATAGTCTCAACCACAAAATCACACATTTACACCAAATATCACATTGGACACTTCGGTGTATCTATTGACTTTTATAGATAATTTTTACTTATTAAAAATATTTATTTTAAATTCTTTGTTAAATTTAGTTTTATTTTAAAAACTCTAAACCCGCACATTGGACGGGTCCCTAATCTAGTTATATATAAATGTCCGTCAATGTTTTTTGAGTTAGCGATAACGAAAAGCACTTTTAAAGTTTTTTAAGTAACAAATTTGGGGTTATTGTAAAGTGGAACTTTTCCAAAGATATATGAGCATTGTTACACCCGAAAGAAAGTAAAAAACATTTTTGTTTTTCTTTTTGGTAAAATATTTATTTGCTGCTTTATATATTCAGAACATCGGAATAAGAACAACAAATTTTTTGCTTGATCAGTTACAAGAATATCTGTTAGATATCCTAAAATGTCACTCCGCCTAACAAAAGCTTAAACTGTGACTTCGGTCCGACAAATTTAGGAGAACGTCTAGAGTGCCTTAACTCCACACTCACCTATATAAATAGCTCAAGACATTTATTGAAAACCTCATTCGGTCCCTTGGAGATTACCTTTAGAACAATATTCTCTCTCGAAATAGAAATTTATTATCCTCTTATTATCCTCTTTGTAATTTCTTTCTCGTTTTGAGCTTGTTGCTCTTCGCTCGACAGCTTGCATGTAAGCTGTTGAATTCGATCTCAACTCTTTGTTAGTTTGACGACCTCATTTTTCGTTAATAAAAAGATCTGCTCCGCTCACCTCAGTACAAAAAATATCCAATACGATTGTTGGTCTCACGTCCTTGAGGAGTTGTCTCCGATTCCAAAGAAGGTATCATCCGTAACTCTTTTCAACGGAGGCTCAGTTCAAAGTTGTTTTTCCTAAACTGCAGAGTAAACACGATAGGTACGAAGAAATATACTGTGATAAAGCCAAGTTTGCGTTATGATTTGAGATTTTAGGAGCTTATACATGTGCTCAGGAACCCACCAGTCCATATGAATATTAGTAATTTCTTTTTGAGCTTATTATATTATTTTGAAATCACAGTAGAATAAAGCTATATTTTCTCTATTTTCTTTATTTTAGAGATAAATATATTAATATAGGGAAAACCAGATGGTCTTAGTTGCTAAATTGCATTACTTGTAAAAACAAAACGAAAACATAGTATTCAAATTCACTCGAGGACAATGCATTTTCGTCCAATCAGAAGCCAGAGGACTCGACTAAAGCTGAGTAAGACGCATTCTCGTCCAAAGTCGTCATCATATCCCTAGTCACCCTTCTGTTTTTGGTCCTGAACACTATTCCATGATCTAAACTAATCAATTCACACAAAGCTAACCTCTGATATTGGGTTGAATCCATGTCAGCATCCCAACATGTCTGAAACAATATATCTTTCACATTCTTAATCTTGCCCTCCGGTACTAAGATTTCGTTTTGAAGGAGCGCAAGATAGGCATGTATAGCCGCCGTATTTCGAATCTGGATCAAGTCAAAACAATTAAGTCATGTAACCAACATGAATTTCCTAAACAGAGTTTGACAATGCAGAGAAGTGACCTTTGGGTATTGGTGGGAAAGGAACGGTAGAAGCTGAGAGAACGCTTGAGCGCTGATGGGTTGGGAGACAGAAGCGATAGAACCAAGTATTAAAACGCCTGTCTCTACCTTTTCGAATTTCTTTGAAGCTCTTAGTTCGATGGCTAAGGAATCCATTACTCCCATGTAGAAACCCAGCGTATAAGCCTGAAATCAAATGACACACAAGCTTTGCGTGGAATTTATAAGCTTTGGCAAAATCTAATCTGAACAAGTAAAACTGTAAAATCAACCTCTTGATTCCGAAAAATCTGGTTCAAGAGCTCATGAATTGTCTGTGTCAGAAGAAAAGTCGTTAAAGATCTAAACACATAGAAAATAGAGGTTAATTGATACGGATCGTGGTATCACGTAGAACATAAAGCCTTAACTTGAGGCCAAAGTTCCAAAAGTTTCTAATGATACAAGACTAGTTCTTATTATTAGATTATTAGGTTTCCTTTTCATAATTAGATTAAGGGCTTTGGAATATTTACTTATTACTCTTTATGCTAATGAGAATACTAAGCCCCAAGAATTAAGAGGGAGCTAAGCTTTCTATCCTTCTTAATTCACAAGCAATAAAAGTAGTTCATAACATTAATCGTTTATTTACCTTCAGACAGGGTACGATAACTCGGTCACATTTCTTGTACTCTTGGAGTATCCAGACGATATCCTCACAGATCGCAGATTCTTTAGATTGTTGTTGTGTAAGATCTTTAGCTTCACCTTCTTCCCTCACATACTCCAGTAATGCAGAGAGCGAAGCCGTTTTAAGCGACTTTTGTAACCCTCCAATAGAAATTACTAATCCAGACATTACCTGTTTGCTATAACATTGGAATTTCAATAGCTGAACAAAGCGTGGGAAAGAGAAATCCGGAACCTACAAAAGAACTAAAAAACTTATTGTCTGATAAACGCTTTGAAATAAATGAAGCAACCCAAGGCTCCAGGATCTGCATACCGCCCATTGTAAGCTTGCTTTGTTGGGAAGAATTTCTTCCAGTGCTTCTCTATGAGGTATGAAAGGGACAGTAACAGTTTTGTTATACAAAATCCTTTGAAGAGCTTTTGCAGCGGTTTCTCTTAATTTATCCATTTTCTCCATTCCTTGCTTCACAATACCTCCAATCAAATGGTTTGCGAGATTTGAATCAAAAAGCGAAGATGAATCATTGTTATGATCACCCGCTGAGTTCATTTCGACCTTCTTACAGAGCATATACGTACATTTCTCAAGTCCATGGATTGCAGCTTCACGAACCCAAGAACCAACATCACCTCTGTTATCAACTGAATAGTCATCAAGAGCTTCCAGTAAAGTAGTTACCACTTTAGTCTTGATAAGACTAAAAAGAGACAGGTCATCGTTTTCAGGATCAGTAGCACTTTGCTGAGTAAGAGTCTCACACACAGATGTGAGTCCTTTCACAGCATTCATGCGTGCCTCAGCATCTCTATCTTCAGGATTCGCCTGCTTGGAAAAATAAATAAAAAACATCCGTCAAAGTCAATAAAATGTTTTCCAAGGATTGGCAACCGATGTAGCCACATGTTATCTTCTTTACCTCTATCTGACACGCACTGCAGAGCTTCAAAACTACGTCCATCCATTTTGCAGTCAATAGTTCACATGGCAAGACACCTAGTGCAAGTGCAAAACCTCTTCGAACAGCTACGTTTGTGTCCGTTAGATGTTTCAGGTGTTTTGATACTAACTCAACAGCAATCTTATTATTGCAAACGAGATATGATTGCACAAGCTGTTTAACAGCATTCACAGCTGCATTCTGAATAATATGTGAAACTTATTAACTAGTAAATTATGCTAACAGGATGAAAATAAATAACTATATGATATTTAGAAACGTAGGTACCTGAATTTGAGAATTGGGATGTCTTAAATTCTCATTGAGGGTATCAAGCAGGATCCGTTCTGTTCTCTCAGATAATATCACATGCGATAACGAGATACACTCGATAAACCGTGAGACAGCCAGTCGCATTATTTCTCCACCTTTTCCACGGTAAAGCCTTGCTTTCTCAATGGCAGGGACAACCCCAGCCATACGCTTATGGCTATCTGTAAAAATAAAGTGAACTAGGAACATTTAATATAAGAGATAATGATGCCAATCCTCGAACTTGTTAATTTTCTCCACTAACAGAAAATTAAGCTCCAACGGGTCTGAAGATTCCAAGATGAGTCCATATATTTCATTATCCATACCAAAACACCAACCAGCAGAAAATTGAAAGCTGAAAAAGTAGACGGTACCAACCAGCAGAAAGAACATAGCCACACTGGTGGAGAGCTAACACAACCTCTCCAGCTGCCAATGTTGCACCATGGCGCATGCACAAATCAGTTGAAAGGGTACGAGGAGTTAGTTTCTCCAACACATAGTTGGCAAAGTGCTTAGGCTCGTATTTAACAAGAGCAGCAAGAGTTTCTGCAGCAAGTTCTCTCAAGCTTTTATCCTGAAATGACAAGATTGAATAGTTAACATATTATTGGAAGATACAATTGGGATCAACGATTTGATACAGTTCCCAATCAAACTATTGGCTCTAGTTTATGGGTTGTCGGATTTTATAATTAGCATGTCGACCACTTAAGAAAGAAGCGTTTAACAGAAAATACAAGCAGGCTTAAAGAGGTTTTATATTTGCAGAAACCAGAGGCGAACCAATATCAGATAGAACATACCCAGTGGCAGATCTTGTTGTATAGCAATTCATCCACAAAAGGATATAGATACCCTTCATACTGAGCAACGGAAACAGCAACCTGAAGGAACGAGTTTACCCGAGAAGAAAGGGAAAAATAGTTAGCTATGTTCACTATGTCAATCCCATGAGGGTAATTTCCTTGCCTTCCAACATTCTCTTGGAAAGCAGCTGCAGCAGCCCTTCTACAGTTCACCTGATAAAAGACATCAATAAACTTTACGCAGTGATAAAAGAAATCAATAAAATTTATGCAACATTTAGATCTACAAAAATACAACTCTTCAACTGAGTGATTAGTACCTCTCTGTCGAAGGAAGCCACTATCAATAAATCTGGAGCAAGCTGATCGAGGACGTTTTTCATATCTTTGTGGTAATAGGCGCGTCCAAATGCCCAACAAACATAGGCAGCTGCATCACGTACATGAGATCCAACACTGTGCGGACCTCTACGGACATCGTAATGGAGTGCCTGCAAATGACATTTACATGTAAATCCATACAGCTTCTACATAATTTGGGTGAGTGACGTGATGGCTTTGTATGCATTGAGTAGAGAAATAAGTAACCCAGTGAATGGGAAAGAGTACGACCTTCACAATAACTGGGACGACTTGTGGGAAACTTTTAGGCAACAGTAACCCTCTACGAGACAGTTCAGCTAAAGCCAAACAACCCCCATGCCATGAGCCATCTCCCTGAATATCATGAAAATCACAATAACTGTCAGTTAGACAGTGCCTGTTTTAATTGGAGTGTCGAACGTGCAAGTCATGCTGCCAGATATCCATTGACTTTGAGTACCTCTCCTGGTGAAAACAGTTCCAATACAGATGAAAGAACTTGTTCAGAAAGAAAAGATGTTAGTCGTGAAGTTACACGACCTATACCCTTTGCAGCAGACCAACGAACCACGGTGTCCTACACAATTCAGAAAATAGAAAAACGAAAAACATATTAAAGGAAAATGCTTGTAAATCCTGGTAACATGTGAAATATTCTGGTTGGCAGCTAAAGTTTCATGTGGCATACAAATATAAATAGCATCCAAGAAAAAAATATCTGTTTTAACTGTTAACTGTCACTCCAGTCTATACCTTAGTACATGCATCATATTTTTACTCAGATTATCATGTTGTTAATTACTTGTATAAGTTGAGATGTAACCACCTGTAGTTATCAGCGTAACAGTAGAATCTCACCCACTAAACGTACCGTGTCTGTCAAACCAGAGAGTAGCATTTCAATTATCTGTTCTAAGATTTCAGGAACATCCATATATTCATCCGCTTGGTCATTCGCACTTTCTGGTTGCGAGATGGCAGCGACAACATGATCAGGCGGCACCAACGTTTGGGTCGAACTCGTAGATATATTCTCATAAAGGGAGGCGGTGCGAGCCTGCACGGTAGTTCCAAACAAGTTTCAGATGACTAACTTGAGAATGAGATTATGACAATTACGGGCATAGTCAGAAATTTGAAAATATTAAAGCCCATGAAGGGTGTTTATACATGCTAGAAGGTCTTTACCACATAGAGCCAGGAAGGTGAGCGATGAGAAAGACAAACAAGCCCTATCCTCTGAGTTAACTTGATCAGGTACTTGCGAAGCAGAGGACTTCTAGTTGCTGCATTTGATTTGCTTAGCATAGTCACATCTTTCAAAACGACAGGAAGGGCTTCAAGCAACACTTCTCGGCTAGCAGTCTGCCAATGTTAAGACATATAAACCCAGATCAAAATACGAAAACTTAAGTAATCAAAACCATCTATATTCCCTACAAAATAAAAACATGCAAATTAAATCGGATATTTACTTTACTAGCATCTTTATCTATGTTTAACATGTGGTATATGGACCATTATTGAAAACATAGTGAATAACTCCAGGTTAAAGAAAAAAAAAACCATAAAAATGGCAGCCAGAGCCTCCATCACACCAAGCAAGCAAAAGTTGTTCACAACACTATCTCCCTCAGAAGATAAAACTTCATGTGTCCACTCAAAAAAACTGAAACAGAAATGCCACAAAGCAACAAAGAAAAGTAGTTGATTTGAGTAATCCGAACAATCTTGTTGATGAAGTCAAGTGTTCAGACCAGAACAAACACATAAACAAAACTCAAAACTGAAGCTATGGTGATAGAATCAGACCTTGCAAATGCCTTTCCCATATCCGGACGCGTTAAAAGCTTAGAGAGGAGCAACCCCGAAATCCTGCGCATAGGGCCAGCAGTGGACAGATAGTCCTTACAGAAACCCAAAATCTTCAATACCAGAGGAGCAAGGTCGTCCACACCAAAGCTCTTGTCGTTGGCAATGCTTGTATCAACAGAAGAAATATCAAACGAGACCAACACAAGGATTGAAAGCCACAAAAGAGTAACACACTTGGCCTCCATTTCTCCAGTGCTTTCTTGCCTCAAGGATGAAACAGAAGTCATGCTATGGCACTTGTCCAGAAGCGCCACAGCGAGTTCTAGATCGGAAACTTGATGCGGAAAGTACTTGATTACAGCTTTGTACCCACAGACAGTAACTAAACTGTAGATAATGATGCATATGGGTTTGATTATTTCGAGAATTTCATGGGATCTCGGATCCAGTTCAAGTGTTGTAGAGCGAATGATTAACATGAGTGGTGAAACTATGCTCTCTAAGTAGGGTTCCACCAGCTGACCTTGCTCCTGGTATTTGTCCATCTACAATACAGAAAAACAATGTCGGCAAAGATATCACACAAGAAGAAGATGAAGCTAAAAGAGTAAGAAGCAAGCTTACAATGGAGCGGATGTTGTGAACAGAAGAAGGATCAACGACACGGCCATTTGCAACAATATCATCAAGAAGTGATTTAACAATCTCCCATTCTTGCAAAAAGTATCTAAGTAGAAATTTTTCCCTGGAATCATGAATGTCCTCTTCTCCATTCACAACCACCAAACTTTCCTCTTCTCTAGCTGCCATTACTCTCTCAGTGTAAAACTGGAATAGAGAAAGGGATTTCAACGCTAGCGAATTGAACAAATTACTGGTTCCTCTTGAAACTGGAAAAGACAGAGATCTTCAGAAGGTTGGTGAGGCAAGAAATAAGAAGATGAAGAACAACTGGCTGGGTCTACCAAGGTGAAGACTTTGCCTGCGAAACCAAGATGAAAAGAATAAACCGAAGAGCTCCCAAAACAGACTACTAACTACTATTACATACGTTCATTTGTCTTTCCCAAACAGACAATTTCTAGACTGAGCCAAGCCTCATAAAGAACAACCACAACAACAACTTGTGAATAGCGTTTGGAAATTTGAGCAAAAGGCAATCAATCACAGCGATAAGAACTTAAACAGAGATTCAATAGCATCACCAAATCAAAACCCACAGTCAGAGATCTCAATAGCTTTTTCAAAATGAAAAATTTAATAGATACAATGAGCAAAAGATAGATCTCACTCAAAAACCCAAACATGGATCTAAAGCCGCCATTAGAAGACTTGTCGTCGGGTCATTACAGAAAAAATATATAAGTTCGTGAGCAGATGGATCAAACTAACCTCAATTGAGCTAAACCATCAGCTTCCCTCCAGGTATTTGTTATCTTCCAACACAGATCCAGAACTCGGCCTCCAGAGGGAATAATCAATCACTAATCCAGAAACTGAACTCTCCTGAAACTCAGCTTAGCAGAAAAGATGCCAAAGGGAATATGCAGAGACCGCCTAATCCCGGTGCAAGATAACCAAGACGGCAACTCTCTCTACGATGGCGACTAGGGTTTCTCTCGGGGGGCTTGTGACGGCGATTTTCATCTCTTTCCCTTGAAACACTAGATTTCATTCCGTAATTAGAGTTTCCTATTGCGGCTCATTAGGTCCTGTTGATCTCTCATTCCATAATTAGAGTTTCCTATTGCGGCTTATATTTAGTTCTCATCCTCTTCTCTGGTTTTTCGGGGATAATTTCTAGATCTGGATAGAGTTATAGTGTGAGCTGCAGTTCTGTCACTATACAGGGCCGATTAAGACCTTTGAGGAGGAGAAAGAACTGCCGATCTGTTATTTCATTGCGGGTTGTAAGATTCTGGGTCTGTGAGGATGAATAGGCCTAGAAAGAAGAAGGAGCTTTTCGCTCATGGAGGAGTTAAGGGAACGCAACTTACTTCAGGAAGGAGAGCTGGTGGAGGTTCCAGATCTGGAAAATAAGGATTTAATCGAGGAAAACTCGATGAGTGTTATTGTTCGATGTCTAAACCCGGCAGCCCATAAAGTAGGAGCATTAGTCAAAGTTCTACCTCCAATCTGGGGTCTCGATGATAGAGTTAAAGGGCGAGGGGTTGGAGATAATAAAGTTCAATTTATCTTTGAATCAGAAGGGGATTTTTATCATGTCCTGTTCCGGGGTCCCTGGTTTGTTAATGGTTGGATCGTCTCTCTGGATCAGTGGAAACCTAACCTAGGACCGGATTTCCTCAATCGAATTCTTTTCTAGATCCGCATAAGAAATATTCCTATACATCTTCTAAAAAAGCAAGCGGTAGAAAGTATAATTGAGCCAAAAGGGCAGATAGAAGCTGTAGAGTTACACGCTAAAAACTCTTCGTCTATAGAGTATGTTAGAGCTCGTGCTTGGTTCAAAGCTGATGAGCCACTGGAGTTTGTTAAGCAGGTTAAATTCTCTTTAGGAGAGGTAATTAAAGTGGAGCTAGAATATGAGAAATTACTGAAAGTGTGCTTCTCGTGTTTGAGACTCACTCACGACCAGAATTCCTGTCCGTTAGAGGTAGTTCAGAATTCAATCCAGAAAAGAGGTCTCAAAAAGGATTCGCACAAAGCTGTTGGTCGTTCAAAAGGAAAAGGAAAGAATGTGGTCTCGGAGGAAGATCAGGATCACCAACATCTCCCTAGAAGATCATTTGAATCTCAATCAGAGCAATCTGAGCCCCCTGTTCAGAAAGCAGCTTCAGGACCGCCTTCAGTGGCCTAAGAAGCAATCACATGGTAACAGATCTAGATCATCACAGGAGTGGCGGTCAAAGGAGTTACAAGATGGAATAGTTGGGCAAGGAAACTCTAAAGGAGATTGCTCCAAAAGTTCTGGTGAGTCCACCTATACGCCATCAAAGAGAAGGAGATTGACTAATAGTGGAGAAAGACAAGCCAAAAAAGCTCGGACTGAGGAAGCTGAGACTATGAATCAATCTCCATCCGTTTTTGAAAGACTTGGTTCTAAAGGTGATCCCCCATTAGTTACGAGTCAAAAAGGTTCATCTGGGGGCAAAAAGAAGGCTTCTATGTCTGTCTTTGAACGGTTAAGTTCTCAAGCCTTGAGTTCTAGTGCAAGAATGGAAGCTAATGCCACCCACTCACACTCTGGTCATTCTGCTCCAGTAGCAGCTCGGTTACCGACTCATTCTGCTTTTATAGCAGCAAAGACTCCCGTGAGCAAACGTGGAGCAAACTTGAAAGAAGGGTTGATGATTAATTCCAACCCTTCGAAATCAATATGAGAATATTGAGTTGGAACTCACCTGAGGGAAATACGAGGTCGGTATTTCCCGGAGGTTACATTCCTCTGTGAGACCAAGAAAAAACGTGAGTACTTGGAGAATGTTGTTGGTCATTTAGGATACTACGATCTTCATACTGTGGATCCTATTGGAAAGAGCGGAGGGTTAGCTTTAATGTGGAAAGACTCGGTTTCAGTTAAGATATTAGAGTCAGATAAAAGGATGATTGATGCCTTGGTTTCATGGCAAGGGAAAGAGTTTCATTTGACTTGTGTTTACGGGGAGCCAGTTCAGAGTGAACGAGGTATCTTGTGGGAGAGGTTGTCAAGGAAGGGAATTCATAGGCGGGGTCCCTGGTTACTTATGGGAGACTTTAATGAGCTTATTGATCCAATGGAGAAGTTAGGAGGCCCTACTCGTATAGAAGCATCCTGCCAGGAGTTTAGGCAAATGCTTCTAACCTGTGGAGTGTGGGAAATATTGCATAAGGGTTACCAATATTCCTGGTATGGCACCCGAAACGACGAGCTTGTGCAATGTAGGCTGGATAGATTTGTGGCCAATCAACTCTGGATGGAGATATTTCCTAAAGCACAAGCGATTTATTTGAAGAAGGTCAATTCTGATCATAGTCCCCTGATCACAAGTATGATGGGAGAACATTGTAAGAAATGGGCGGGCTTCAAATATGACCAACGTTGGAAAAGAAGAAAGGGTTTCAACGAGCTTATTTCGGACTTCTAGAGAAATGCAAGAGATAATAACCAGAGGCCAATGATGGAAAAGCTAGCGGATTGGAGAAGGGCTATCTCTAGATGGAAGAGAGATAGCCAACCTAATGCGGCTAAGAGGATCCAAGATTTACAGTGTCAAATTGATATGCTTACCAGACAGAATCCTTTTAGACGAGAAGAGCTTACCAGACTTAAGCAAGACCTTCATCATGAATACCAGAATGAAGAGATATTTTGGAGAGATAAAAGTAGGGTTTCTTGGCTTAATTATGGGGATAGAAACACTAAGTTCTTTCACGCGGCAACTAAAAACCGGAGAGCTCAGAATAGAATCCGTAGTCTGATTGATGATAATGGGAAGGAATGGTTTGCGGATAATGATCTGGGAAAGCTAGCTGAACACTACTTCCGATCATTATTTACTTCTGAGGATGTTGGTCACCGAATTGGTGACAAGGTTGGTGATGGAAATGTAGTCTCCCTACTTCAAAACGAACAACTTCTGCAGCCAGTAACTATGGAAGAAGTAAGGCATGCTTTATTTCACATCAACCCGAATAAGAGCCCGAGTCCTGATGGCTTGACAGGGCACTTTTATCAACAATATTGGGAGGTGCTGGGGGATCAGATTCTAGAGATGGTCAAGGATTTCTTCAGGACTGGCTGCATTGATAAAGAGATGAATAAAACCAGCATCTGCTTGATTCCTAAGAAGCTGAAATCTGTCAAGCTCTCAGAGTATAGGCCAATAAGTCTGAGCAATGTTATTTACAAAATTATAGCAAAAGTTTTGGGTAACAGACTCAAGAGAGTTCTTCCTGACGTGGTGTCGGATACTAAAGCAGCATTCATACAGGGCGGACTCATTTTAGATAATATTTTGGTGGCGCATGAACTTCTCCATGCACTTAATTCCAAGAACAAGTGTTTAGAGGAGTTCATAGCGATCAAAACGGATATCTCTAAAGCATTTGATAGAGTCGAATGACCATTTTTGAAGGAAGCTCTAAAGCTGTTGGGCTTCTCAGACAAGTGGATTCATCTGGTAATGAGCTGTGTGGAATCAGTTAACTATTAGGAGTTGATCAATGGCAAACCCTATGGTGAGATTATCCCATCGAGAGGACTTAGGCAAGGGGACCCACTCTCACCTTACCTCTTTGTTCTTTGTACTGAAATGCTCTTATGAATGCTTTCGAAAGCAGAGATGGAAGGTCGTATCTCAGGGTTGAAAGTTGCAAGGAAGGCTCCTCCTGTGTCTCATCTTCTTTTCGCCGATGATAGTATCTTCTATTGTCAGCATAAGGATGAGGAGCTCCAATGCTTGATGGGTATCCTTGAAGATTATAGTCTAGCCTCGGGTCAACGAATTAACTATCAGAAATCAAGCCTATACTTTGGAAAACAGGTTCAAGAGGATCGAAGACCTTGGATTAAAAACCTTACTGGGATTAATGAGGAAGGAGGTGAGGGCTTCTATCTTGGTATACCTGAAGCTTTTGGAGGTTTGAAGGTCACCATCATGGGATACTTGAGAGATAGGCTCCAACAAAAGATATCAGGTTGGCACTCTAATCTCTTGTCACCAGGGGGTAAAGAGATTATTATTGAAAGTTGTTGCAATGGCGCTGCCTACTCATACGATGGCTTGCTTCAAGCTTCCCAAAGCAATATGTCAACAAATGGCTTCGGTAATGGCTAATTTCTGGTGGACAACTAAGCAAAACTCAAAAGGGATGCACTGGAAGGCATGGGATAAGCTTAGTATTCCAAAACATCAAGGAGGTTTGGGGTTCAAGGACATTGAGGCTTTCAACATTGCCTTATTGGGGAAACAGCTTTGGAGAATGCTAACTCGACCTGATACTTTAATGGCCAAAATCTTTAAGAGTCGGTATTTTAGCAAATCGAATCCTCTCCAAGCTTAGTTGGGATCACGGCCTTCGTTTGCCTGGCACAGCATATACGAAGCACAAGAATTAATAAAACAAGGTGCAAGGCGGGTGATAGGAGACGGAGACCACACTAATATTTGGAATGAGCCATGGCTTAGCTCCAAACCTGCCAGAAGCTTACAACGCGTCAATCCTGTTCCATCCCATCTAAAGTCTTCGGTGTCCTCCCTTTCTCAAGTTTGTGAGCTGATGAGTGATAACAGAAGAACTTGGAGGAGAGACATTCTGGAAATGATATGTAGCGATGAAGACAGAAGGCTTATTGAGGAGCTCAGACATGGGGGAAACGGTAGAAAAGATGTTTACTCTTGGGATTATGCCACTAATGGGCATTACTCTATTAAATCAGGCTACTGGGTACTTACGCAGATAGTAAATCAAAGAAGGCGACCCCAGGAACTAGACCAACCTAGCCTAAATCCCCTAATCCACCAAGTCTGGAAAACTGAGGCTAGTCCAAAAGTCCAACATTTTTTATGGAAATGTTTGACCAATTGCCTTTATGTTGCAAAGAATTTGTCTTATCGGCATTTGAATAGAGAGAATAGTTGTGCCAGATGTCCTAGTGAAGAAGAATCAGTTAAACATCTTCTCTTTCTCTGTACCTATGCTCGACAGGTTTGGGCCCTCTCTCCTGTTCCGGCTCCACCAGGGGGATTATGGAGCAACTCCATCTATGAAAATATGTTCCGTGTTCTAAACATAAGAACACTTCTCCCTCAGTTTGATGGATTAGATTTGGTTATATTGTGGTTGCTTTGGAGACTCTGGAAATCTAGAAATGCTTATGTCTTTAAGGGGAAGGTCTTTAATGCACAGGAAACTGTGGAGAAAGCACTGGAGGATGCGATGGAATGGAACCAGCGGAAGGGTCCAAATGAGCAGGAGCGGGATCAGACCTCAAGGCGCAGAAACGACAGATTAAAATGGCAACCTCCTCCCTCTGATTGGGTTAAATGCAATACGGATGGTGCCTGGAATGGAGAAACTAATCCCATTGGAATAGGATGGGTTTTACGGGACCATGAGGGAACCGTGTTATGGATGGGAGCTCAAGCTTTTCAGCGAGCTAGAACAGTTCTTGAAACTGAGTTAGAGGCTTTAAGGCAAGAAATTTTGTCAATGATCCGACTAAGCTATCATCGAGTAATCTTCGAGTTGGATTCTTTGGGGGCAGTTAACTTAGTTAATGGTGAAGAGCTCTGGCCAGCATACGCATCTGTTCTCCAAGACATCAAAGAGCTGCTTCTAAGCTTCCAGGAATACAAAATCATCTTTTCCCCTCGAGTGTGTAATGGTGTGGCAGATAGAGTAGCGAAGGAATCTCTTTCTACACTGAATTATGATCCTAAGCTGTATTCTACTGAGCCAAATTGGATTAAATCTCTTGTAAGAGTTGATAAACCAAGTGTACACTGATATTGGATTAATGAAAGTTGTTGTTGAGTCAAAAAAAATAAAATAAATAACCAAGACGGCTCACTCTAGAGTTTACTCTGCCCTCAATTCACTCAACTCAAAGAGATGAAATTCTCAAACCCGAAAGCAGAAAAAAGTCTTTGAATTGTAAGAACAAGACAAAAAAAAAAAGTCTTTAAATTGGCACAACTCTCAACTTTAAATCGCCACCAAATCAAGCTTAATCCCACATCTGCCTCAACGCTACCAAATCATTTAGAAAAAGTTGCAGACACGATTTAACCTTTTTTTTTTCATAAACGAGGGATTATAAAATTCACTAATTAAAACCAAAGTAATAAACCCAATATGACATATATAAAGCCCAATTTAAAGAAACATACCCAAATCTTTTCGCCATATCACATTACTACTAGATCGGATCAGCTCTACAGCCCAAGAAAATATTTACGAGTATGTAAGGCTCATAAGAGCAGGTCCAGTGGTGTATTTTGAGCGATACTCATACAATTTCTTGGAAAAAAAAAAAAACTAAAAGAATTGAGCCATAATACTGAGATCCGTTATTCTAGGAAGTATCGGAAGAAACTCTGAAGACATGCTACGTGTCAATTTTTAGTTGGGTATTGATAAAATATAAAACAGAGATTATTTTATTCTCTCACTTTCTTCTTTTCTTTTCCCTAATTTCTCTCTTTCCTCTGTCGAGAAAACACAAAACAGTGAATTCGATTGCTTGATCCGGCTTAAAAAACACAACGAAACTATCAAAAATCACGAGATCCAGATCTCAATCACAGATCCACAGTAAGCTATGAGGAGAGTTACCGGACTTGCTGGGCGCACAATCTCATCTTCCGTCACAATCCATCCACAACGATTTTAATGATCTCGCAGTGGTTTGTTTCTTTGTTTATCTTATTCCCTAATTAATAAACCTATACTACTGACAATTATTCTCACTTTATTTTACCTTTGGGGGAAATTGAATCTGGTGATGTGAGTAGGATACGTTGCGGTGGTGGGGATGCCTAACGTTGGGAAAATGATTGGTCAGAAAATTTCGATTGTTATAGATAAAACTCAAACCATGAGGCATAGGAGTCTTGGTATATGTTCTAGCCCTCAATATGAGGTTGGTTTTTTTTTTTTTTTTATCTACTAAGCCCACATTGACAACATTATTTGCTTAGCTAGTAATTTGTGTTTGGGGTTTGATAACTATTTCAAAATTTATGATGTATGTCGACTGATACAAACAAAGCTTGTGTTGTGTTTGCAGATGATACTCTTTGATACCCCTGGTGTAATCGAGAAGAAGATGCACAAGATCATACAATGATGATGAAGAATGTCAGAGACGCTGCCATCAATGCTGATTGTGTTGTTGTTCTCGTTGATGCTTGTAAAACGCCTGCTAAAGTATGCTTCTCTGTTATGATTGATTTATACCTCCTGAATTGTTATTTTTAGAAATCTGTCTTAATGCTGGTGGTAATTGTGTGCTAGATAGAAGAAGTTTTGAAAGAGGGTTTGGGAGACTTAGAAAAAAAGCCACCGATGTTGCTTGTTATGAATAAGAAAGATCTGATCAAACTTGGTGAGATTGCCAAGAAACTGGAGGTGAGTCTGTAGTTGTAACTATTTTGGTAATGGTGTCCTGTTATTAAATCTCCCACCATTTTAGAATGAACTTGCACTGGTGGGAGATTTAATAACAGGACACAAGTGACTATTTCTGATCTGACTGTAGTATACTATTAAGAAAAACAAGGTTATGTTACAATTACAGTTTAGTGTTAATTATTTGTTTAACCAGGTTGTTTCTTATTTGTTATATTGTGCAGCAGGAGTAGCTCCGAGATGGTTTTGAAGAATGAATTCAACAGTTGGCTCTCTCCTCCTACATACCGAATCAACCACATAGGTTAACAATTACAGTTTTGTTGGGTTTAATTACAATTACAGTTTTTTTTTTTAAGTTTCATCTTATTATGGCTATGTTGTAGATTGTACATTCATGTTATTGTTTTCTATTTTATGTAATATATATAATTTAAATTTTATTGTATTGTCATTTTAGATTATTAAAATTTTATAATTACTAAATAATTGTTTAAAAATTAATATTTAAATGATTGAGCAACTTTCTTTGGAATACTCTAATGGAAGGATGACTTTGTTGAAGTACTTAATGGGTTGCTCTGATTAGTTTAATATAAATTATATGATTAATTTATTTTTGAGCAACCCATATGGGTTTCTCCATTGGCCATGGTCTAACAGACATGAATATAGCATCATTTCTCTTAGAAAAGGGCGATTCTTATGGCGATTTACAGTTATTTTGTCGATCTTCTTCTCCTAGCCGGAGTGCTTCTCCGATTGAATCTTATACCGGTTTGGAATTGAGATTTGTCGGTTTTTCTCTGCCTAAACGGTTACATGGCAGTTTCTCAGATCCATTTATCTCGTTAGATAACTGCTTTGAGAAACCACCATAGCCAAAAAAAACTATAAATACTTACTTCCCATCATTTCTTCTATCACAAATCTATTACTACTTTCCTCTCCTTCATTGCTAATAAAATCTTCGCGACTATGAGTGACTATGTCAGAAAATCTCTCCAAGATCTCGATTTGGGAATCAATGAGGCGTTAGTTTCATTAACCCCCCCTGGGTGCAGATAATTCCTTTCTGGGTGCAGATAAGAGGAATTCCTCTCCTTTATCTCTCTTCTGACATGGCCAGGTATGTTAATGACTAATTAGGACCAGTTAATATTGTTGATTTTGATGAAAATGCCCATATGGTGGAATTTGTCCGGGTTAGTATAGACTGGAACATAGATTGGCCTCTACGCTTTCAAAGGAACTTTTAGTTTACTGTAGGCGATAATACCACCATTGGGAGGCTTAGGAAGTTATGTTCTAAATGTGGTTCTTTGAAACATGATGTTGTTGAGTGTGATTTAAATGAGGTGGAGGAAGAGTTTCGCCAGCAACCTCTGAATAACAATGGACCAAATGATGATGATCATCCGGTGGAACATAGATTGGCCTCTACGCTTTCAAAGGAACTTTTTTAGTTTACTGTAGGCGATAATACCACCATTAAGTATCGCTTTGGGAGGCTTAGGAAGTTCTGTTCTAAATGTGGTTCTTTGAAACATGGTGTTGTTGAGTGTGATTTGAATGAGGTGGAGGAAGAGTTTCATCAGCAACCTCCGAATAACAATGGACCAAATGATGATGATCATCCGGTGGAGCATGATGTTATGTCGGACATCAATACGCTCCAAACCATTGAAACATTTGCAACAATCCCTGGACTTCACAACCATTTCTCTACTCCGGGTGCTGGCCCAAGTTCTGAACCATCATCTACACCAAGTGTATTCGAAGACACTGAATTAACTGTTGAAAGACTCTGCTACTTACACTCCAAGTTTAGCAAACAGTTTGTTGACACATTCTCTCCCGTTCATGATGGTAAGAATGCTGACTTGACATCTACTCTTGGAGTCTCCAAAAGGAAACGTGTGGATGTCGAAGCTTTGTACCAATGATGGGAGGCTGTTGAGGATCATGCAGTCCTGTGCTAGATCCGCAACAAGATCGAAAGAGGTGCGGGGGGGGGGGTGCGGTACCCCCACAGTTCATATGAAGATTGCCTCCTGGAATTGTCAGGGTCTTGTTGGATCGCTGACTCAATCACGACTATGTAGTATATGTCGTATGTATAAACCTAATATATTATTCATAAGTAGAAACTCTTAATAAGTGTAATATGGTGTGTGACTTTTCTCTTTTTCTAGGATTTTCTAATGTAATTACTGAACCCCCTCATGGTCGGAGTGGTGGTTTAGTGTTTTGATGTGGAAAAACAATGTTTCGGTATCAAAGAACTTTCAGGATGCTCGAATCATTGATGTAAACATTAAGTATTACGGCTTTCATTTTTACTTGTCTTGTGTTTATGGTCACCCAAATCCAAACCTGCGACATCATCTGTGGGAACGACTTGAAAATTTATCCATAAACAGAGATGGTCTTTGGGCCCTAATAGGTGGAAATTCTTTCTAATGATGAGAAAGTTGGTGGACCTCGCGTGGTGAGTCTACTTTTAGAGATTTCAAACACATGGTGTCCTTTTGCGATCTATCAAATTTAAAGGCCACCGGTGATAGGTTCTCTTGGGTGGGGGAAAGATATTCACACATGGTTAAATGTTGCTTGGACAGAGTTTTGGTAAATTCAGAATGGACTGCAATCTTTCCAAGAGCTATTTCTGAGTTCCTTGATTTTAATGGTTCTGATCACAAACCAATCCTACTTCGTTTAGGGATTCTCAATCTGACCAGACAAAAGCCATTTAGATTCGATAAAAGGCTGATATGCGTTGCAAATTTCAAAAACTATGTCAATAAGGGATGGAATGTCTGCAAAACAACATCATACAATTGTTGACCAAATAAGCCATTGTCGTCGCTATATGGCCAGGTGTAAACGCAAAAACAATTTGAACTCAGCTAAACAAATTGATGTCCTTCAACATCAGTTAAATAGAGCAATGTCTAGTCTTCATAGATGTGATAGAGAGACTTAATACCTTGACTATGTAAAGACCTTGCCTCGGCTTACAAAAGTGAAGAAATATATTGGAAACAAAAGAGTAGGAATCTCTAGCTACAAATTGGGGATCGAAACACAAAATTTTTTCATGCTTGTACAAAAAATAGATTTGCTCATAACTTCATTCACTCTATAAAATATGATGAAGGCAATACCTTTAGTGGAGAGACTGCAGTTGGTCGACATGCTGCAGATTACTTTCAAGCTATTTATACTTCTACTCGGCATCAAGTCTCTCCTATGGATTTTGCAGACTTTTATCCTACAGTCACAAATGAAATCAATGAAGAACTTACTAAGGACTTCACTAATGAGGAGATATTTAAAGCCCTATCGTTGATCGGTGATTACAAGGCGCCGGGTCACGATGGTCTAACTGCCCGGTTCTACAAAGAGTGTTGGGACGTTGTGGGAAAAGATGTGACAAAGGAAGTCAAGCAATATGGATAATGTAATTTTCGACCACCCGCCTTGTCCTGTTACCTCTGTAGACCCCTCTGTGCAAAGTATGATATCGGATTTAATTCATACTAATGGATCTGCTCCCTCCTAGAATATACAACCCGTTGAAGACATTATTATCCCAGCCAATGTAAAGAGGCTCACCCGAATCTACATTCCCCAATCATGTCCAATGGATAAACTAATTTGGCACTATAATATATCAGGAGAGTATACTGTTATGTCTGGATACTGGTTGGCTATTCATGACCCATTTGATAATGCACCTGCGCCAATTGTCCCACATGAAAAATCAAATTTGGAAGTTGAAGATTCTACCTAAAATTAAACACTTTCTCTGTAATATCTTATCTAAATCTCTGGGAACTGCAACAAGATTGGCTACTCGTGGAGTTTCCATAGACAAAGTATGTCAACGATGCAAGAGGTCAGAAGAATCAATCAACCAGACTCTGTTTACGTTCCCATCATCTCAGTCAATTTGGAATTTGGCAAATATTCATCGTCCTCTACCTTCAATGTAACAGATCCAGAAACTAATATCTCAACTTTGCTAGAGGTGTACAGTGACAATTTGAGTCCTCATGAACTAAATATACTACCATTCTGGCCCATATGAAATATATGGAAATCGCGTAATAATTTCATTTTTAACAACATCACTGAAAATCCTCAATATTGCTTCCATCAAGCTAATTAAGGGTAATGTTTCCGAATGGATCTCTGCCACAGGTGCTCAAACATAAGTTTCTCCTACGAGGATACATCCATGTAATAATTATTGGGTACGCCCACTGCCTCCTTTTATAAAATGCAATTTTGATGCAAGCTATTCAGCGGTATCCAACAAAACTAAGGGGGGATGGGTCATATGTCATTCTTTAGGTATTGAGTCTTCTTTGGGATCGTCTGTTTTCAGAGCCGCACAATCTCCACTTGAAGCTGAAGCGGAAGCATTATTATTTGCAATGCAACAGACTTTGCACCAAGGCTTTGATAATGTTTGTTTTGAAGGCGATTGCAAAGTATTGATTGATCCTTTCAATGGTTCCTTGATGGATGTCTCCATATAGCTTACTACAAGATATTCACCTTCTTGTGGGCCATTTCAGATTGGTTTCTTTTGCATTTTCACATCGTTCAACTAATGAAGTAGCACATTTGTTAGCACAACTTGGCTGTCTTAATACAGATTTCTATACTGATTGTACTAATCCACCTGTTTGGATGATGGAATCCTTGTATGTTGACAGATTCTATTCTTAATAAAATTTATTTTGCTGAAAAAACGGATTGAATATATATTGTACTAAAGAAGTTACCCACGTTCGGGCAAATATATATATTTTTAAATAGTTCAATTAATTAAATATATATATATATATATTATAATATTTTGATGTTTTATTTGGTTGGTTATTTAAAAAACTTGAAACACGATATGTCTTCTTCTAGCAATATGTTTAGCTTTTGTGACCATCTGATATATTAAAAGAGAAGTCAGAAAGAGCTCACGTTAATCTTCAGCTATTCGACTTCTCCTTAATTACCTTTAATGAAAAATATCCTTTTAAAAAAATTTTGGACAAGCTTTCTTCTCCTATTTCAGATGCGGAAACGCACAACATTCATCTTCAGACCTAATTCATCCTCAGACTTAGAATTACTCTTTTGCCATTAATGAAAATCA
The DNA here is from genome assembly GCF_030686135.1 of Camelina sativa. Taxonomy (NCBI): domain Eukaryota; kingdom Viridiplantae; phylum Streptophyta; class Magnoliopsida; order Brassicales; family Brassicaceae; genus Camelina; species Camelina sativa. Next base: position 16,314,195 of record NC_141891.1, read on the forward strand.
AAACTGGACATTTTTACCCTTTTTCCTAATTATTTGAATTATTTAATAAATTAAAATTATTAAAATTATTAAAATTATTAAAATTATTACAAAAAGGGGCCTTAAATCTAACATAAATGGGCTTTTGAAAAATCTTATTAAAAAAACCAACGTATTTAAAACCTTAAAAACATAGGTCGTTTACTAATATAAATACGGAATATTCTAACCATTCTCCATATCTCGAAAACAAAAGAAACAGAGAAAAACACTAAATTACTAAATCTTTGTGTATTGTTTATTCACATTTTATAATACGTATATTGTATGATGTTTTGTGGTTTGATTTATGTTTTGTAAGCTAATACAAATTTATTATGTTTCATGTGATTTCCTAGATGATCGTGATCTTAGGATTGACAAATTTGAATACAAAGAAGAACAGCTTTTTTTCATAAAAAAAAAACCCTAAACTTTATTCATTTGATTTATTATGTTTAAGGTGATTATGTAGAAGATCGTGATCTTAGATCTACAAAGAAAAACGCATATTATTTTTTTTTTTTACAAAGCCCTAATCCTTATTCTTTGATTTACTATGTTTCAGGTGATTTCGTAGATGATTGAAACAATCTGGCCCATTTTTTTTATATATAACATTAAGCTAGTGATCCCATACTCACTTAACCACAACGGAAATAACCCAATTTAACCAATGAATAATTAATCAATAACCAATAATCCAACTTCCTCAATCCAATAATACCAACAACATAAACCAAGTCATAAAACAAAGAACCAGAAACCTAACCATCCATTATAGACTACTACATTCCATTCTAGCAACCTAATAGAACCATAGAACAAACAACCAAGCCTCTAGAACATCCTCCTCTTCATTGCCTTGATTCGAAGAATCACACTTTGCCTTTATATGCACCACAAACACACATTGAGATGCATGAGTATTATTATAAACACTCAATGAGGCAATCCTCCCATCTACTGAGCTATACACACAAGCATTTCAGAATCCAATGTTCAACAAGCATCAAACAAATATAATCTAACCTAGAAAACAAGTAACAGTCGTCTCCTGAAGGTTGGTGTCGACTGACACACTTTTAGTGTCGATCGACACTGGCTTCTACGAAAGCTAGTGTCAACCGACACCTTACTACTGTCGATCAAAACTGACAACCTGGTCTCGGTCGACATTTCTCAAAAACCCTAGTTATGTCGACCGACACCTCCACATGGTGTTGATCGACACTTCTCAGTGCCTCCAAGTCTTCCTCGCACTAGTGTCGATCGACACAGTCATGGTGTCCATCAACACCGATGCCGAGCATCGTTTTCCTCGAAGCTCCATTGTAGATCTCCGCCTCCAGACATCTCCCAGGCGTTCCAGACTCTCCCACAAGCTATATAAGGCCATAGAAACCCCTAATCGACCACATGCAAGCAAGAAATCAATCATACAACTCAAAAAACACCAAAACATAAAATTCTCAAGCTTAGATCAGCCATGGTCATGCCACAAGATCTCCACTCAAGCGCTCTCTTTTCTCCCTCTGTTTTCTTTATGAAAATGGCAGAATAACTTTTTCCCACGACCTAGGTCGAGTTTTGCCTTAAATATGTTGGTTAAGAAATCCCAATTGAACCAAAACGAACCAAACCAACAATTTAAATCAACCCGGACGAACAGGAATTGATGGTGTCAATCGACACCCACTCCCAAAACCAACTTTTTGGTTCTCAAATGTTACAATTCTCCACCATTAACATAGATTTGTCCTCGAATCTCGAACAACCATCAGCCAAAGACTCCCGTGCAACCATCTCCACGGCCCACACCTCCTCCGATCGATCTACGAAGGTTACCTCCAGGCAATAGACTCACGTTCCAAACATTATTTGCTCTCGACTTTTGGACTTTCCTTTACTCATAGGTCTGAACCTTGAGATTTTATTGGCTCCTCATCAGGCTATAGCCTGCATGCCATAATATTGGCTCCTCATCGGGCCAAAGCCCACATGCCATAATGTATAAGGAAGTCTAATATTCGTCTCACGGGTTGCCACCCTACAGTGCGCCCCCGGATCGTCATCCGAAATTGATATACCAGCCATATTCTAAAGCCACAAAGTCTCAGAATATGACGGTTCTAGGAGAACTAAAGTCCTCCCAGAGTCTTTTAGGACCAATTTTCCTTAGAGCAAAACAGTTCTGAACACGTCTGAGTCCTATCTGCTAACCAGGTTCCCTTCCCGTGGTTCGCGTAAAACATCACAATTTTCTACCAACCACATATTCCCTCACTCGAATACCTCATGACCACATAACGACTGACACCCTTGCTTCCGGAAAGTGACTGTCGGAACTGTGCGAGTGAAGACAAAACACAGGGAAAGATCATGTGGTGATTTGTAGGGACGGTAACAAGTCTTTAAAATCTCCCGGATGTAGCAAACCGGCCGTTGGATATAGATGGACTCACGGCCCTAGTGCCCATTAAAGAAGATGGGCCCATGGACTGGGATTGGACATAGGGCCCACTAAGAGGTGGTGGTCGGGGTGTTACACAACTTCTACATTTTACTCTTTTCCGAAACTTTGCTTTTTCACATTAGATTTGTTTTTTTTTTAATGACAAGATTTGTGTTGCTTGACAAATTGAATCCTTTGACAAGGCAATGGGTGATTTGTTTCAAGGTGTATCATGCATTGCAAGTGAAAAATTGTTTAAACAATATATCGAGAGACTAATCTTGGTTGACGAGGAGGTATTGTCAATTTTATTTAATTCTTTCTTTCTTCGTTTTTATAGTGTGGCTAAAGATCTCAGCGTCTCTTAAATTTTAATTACACTTATACTTTGAAATTAGGGTTCATTTGGACATGCTACTATTGAAATAACCCTTCCTATTTTTTTTTTAATAATAATAAAAATTCTCTAGTGGTCTCATACTCACTAACAACCTAGCAACAATCAACAACAGCAGATAACCATTCAATACCATTAAAACACATAAGAATCCATCAACAAATAATCCAATAACCAACAAGTCAATAATCAATTCCAACATCCTACAACATTCTATCAACTCAACTCTAGCAACCTAACAATAGCTAGACTATAATCAATCAAACCTCTAGAACATCCTCCTCATCATCGCCTTTATTCCACGATCACACTTTGCCTTTACCTATACCACAAACACAAATTGAGATACATGAGTTTTGTCATAAAAAATCAGTGAGACAATCCTCCCATCTATTGGGCTATACACACAAGCAGATGAGACTCCAATGTAAACAAGCAACAAACAACACAGACAAACCAAGGAAATAACTGTTGGATAAAATTGGTGTCAACTGACACCAGACTGGTGTCGACCAACACTGACTGCTGGTGTCGACCCGACACTGTTCTGCTCGAAACCGATCGACAAATCTCCGTTTCTAACCACCTCCAATCCGTCCAAAACTCGCCCAAAAGCCACAGGAAAACTATAGGAACCTTATAATATCCGAAACAAACAAGAAAACACCACAACAACACCAAATAAGCAAAACAAAAGAGATCTCAGGCTTAGATCAGCCATGGTCATGCACTCACCTCTTTTGCAGGAAGATCTTACCTAAAAACTACGAATCTACTCCTTAGAAAGCTTCTCCTCCGTCTCTAGCAACAACACTCCCTTCAACAACAACAAATCTCACCAAACAAGCTAAGAAAAACCTCCAAACTCTCAAGAACATTCAAGCTCTCTCTTTTCTCCCTCTATTCTCTCTGGAAACAGAGACAAAACCACCAAACCCACGACTTAGGTCAACTTTTCCCTTATATACTCGGTTTGGAGATTCCACTTAAACCAAACCAACCCAAATCGATAATTTAACTCAACCTGGCCTGATCACAAATTACTGGTGCTATTCCGGCACCACTCTATGGTTTTTTGTATTTTGATATGACAGAGAATCAAACTTATGTTATAGAGAGCTTCAAAGTTAAGGAAGATAGAGAACAAATCCAAAAAACTAATCTCGGTGATCGAATTTTCTTCACAAACAAGACTATGATAAGTCGTGCAAGAGATCCTATCATTTGTAAACTTTTCAATAACGTTGATTTTAAATATGTTCATGATAATGAGTTTCATGGACGGTGGCCTGACGGTAAGTTATACTTTATAATAGATTGTTTAAAGAATCTAATATTTGCTTCTTATAACACATGTTTGTATTATTTTTTGGTAGTTAATTTGATTGGATGTATCACTAATATGGGGGAAATCAAGAGTTTCAAAAAAGAAGACAATGTAGATCGTTTGATGGATTGCTACATCAGATTCAGAATCATGTCAATTGAGTAAGTTTATATATCATGGCATACAAATAGAATTTATGACTCATATATAGTTATTTTATCTAGAAGAAATCTTAGTAATGAATGGAAATATCATGGTACCGTGGATCAAAGTGTGCAGTTGAGGGCGTCGGCGAGTCGCAGGGCTTCCACACGGGGTCCCTGAGTGTGGCCGGTGGAGGTGCCGATAGGACCATAGGCGCCGAGGGAGTCGGTGTGGGCGGTGTAGGTGCCAAAGTGGCCGGTGATGTTAAGGTTCTAGGTGCAATAGTCCCAGTGGAGCCCCTGGAGGAGGTGTTGACCTGGCGGGCTTGTTGACGCAGCTGTTAGAGCGGTTGCTGGGAGTTGTACCGGCACAGCCTCAGGTAGTACCGCCTATGGCCGTGATGGTGCAGCAGCCAGAGGCTGCGTGTGCAGTAGCTCATTCTCGATATGTTAGTATGATGACAGAGATGAGGAGGATCGGTACAGTGGTACCGACCCTACTGTTGCGGATGCATGGAGGACGATAGTTGAACGCAACTTCCAGTCTCTCAGGTGTCCTGAGGAGTTTTGGGTGGACATTAGGGTCCACTTCCTAGCAGATGATGCTCACTTATGGTGAAGGTCAGTGGCTGCCAAGAGAATGCTGAGGGAGTTATCTTGGGTTGATTTTGTAAAGGAGTTCAACTGCAAGTACTTTCCCTGTGAGGCACTAGGTTGGCTGGAGGTGCAGTTCCTGCAGTTATCTCTGGGGACTCGGACTGTACGTGAGTTGGATGTAGAGTTAAGTCAGCTTCTGATGTATGAGGATCGGGTGATGGAGTCCGAGAAGCACAGGTCCGGAGTTCAATGAGGGCCCTTCAGCATGACTTGAGGGTTCACTCTAGAGGGTGGAGCTATGCATCAAGAGCCGAGCTCGTGGAGATCACACTGTAATTAAGCAGGATATCCGGGCACATGCAGTGGTGTTTAGTGCAGCGGTTTAGCCTAGGAAGGCTTAGCATCTTGGAGGTTTTGGTAAGGGCGGGAAGCCTGCACAGGTGACCAAGAGGACGTGGGAGGCTACGCAAAGGCCTAGTGGTGCAGGGTGCTACGGGTGCGGTAGCATGGATCACAAGGTAGGTAGACGTCCCCAGAGGAGTCCCACACTGGCAGCTTAGACGGCAGTTTGTGTTTGCTCTCACTATAGGGAGCCTGGGCACTACAAGCCCAAGTGTCCCAAGTGTCCTCAGACTTTGTGAATTTCAGTAGGTTCAGATTTTATGAATTGCTTGTGATAAGTGTTAGGGTTCTTAGCACAAGAGGTTTGTCTAGGGATCTTGTTGGTTGGCGGGTTTAGGTCCCACGTTATATTTGATTCTGGAGCAACCCATGGCTTCATTACTCCTGATTGCGCAGACAGCGCTAATATCAGAGGCGTTGGTGGCAAGTTTCTGAGAGTCTTTGGACGGGCGAGGGAGTTGATATGAATATCGCAGGGGAGTCATGGCTAGTGGATTTTCTTATCAGCCCGGTAGAGCTGTATGATGTTAGATGGATTGGTTACACCATCATATGGTTCATGTTCATCTTGATTAAGCATCCCGAAGGGAAGTTGGTATTTGAGGGAGTGAGATCGACTTCGGGGAGTCTCATGATCTTGACCATGCAGGCCGGGAAGATGATCAAGAAGGGATGTGAGGCCTACCTGGTTAACATTTCTATGCCGGAGTCAGTAGGGCGGTCTATAATTAGCGGTATTCAGTTTTTTGAGGAGTTTTAGGATGTGTTCTAGTTGTTTGAAGGGTTACCACCATCTTGGTTTGATCCTTTCATGATTGAAGTCAAACCGGGGACAATGCCGTTATCCAAGGCGCCTTATAGGATGGCTCCAGCAGAGATGGCAGAGCTGAAGAAGCAGCTAGAGGATCTTTTGAGCAACGGATTCATCCGCCCTAGCGTGTCACCGTGGGGAGGGCTGGTGTTTATCATTAAGAAGAAAAACGGGAGTTTCCGCTTGTGCATTGATTATTGGGGTCAGAACCGGGACACTATGAAGAACAAGTACCCTCTTACAAGGATCGACGAGTTGTTGGATCAGTTGAGAGGTGCTACTTGGTTCTCCAAGATTTATCTGGGGTCGGGTTACCATCAGAAACTGATAGATGAGGCAGATGTGAGGAGGCTGCATTCATGAAGAGGTATGGGCACTATAAGTTCGTGGTGATGGCTTTTGGTCAGACTAACGCGCCAACAGTGTTTATGGGATTGATGAACAGCGTGTTCCAAGAGTTTCTAGATGTGTGTGCCATCATTTTGATCGATGATATACTAGCCTATTCCAAAAGTCTTAAGGAGCATGCACTAAATCTAAGAGCAGTTCTGGAGAAGCTGCGGGAGCATAAGTTGTATGCCAAGTTGAGCAAGTATAGTTTCTCGCAGAGGGAGATGAGTTTTCTTGTGTCTTATTGTATCTGCGGGAGGAGTTTCTATAGATCTAGAGAAGATTCAGGCCATCAGGGATTGGCCTAGACCATTGAATGCCAAAGAGATAAAGAGTTTTCATGGGTTGGCAGGTTACTATAGGAGACTGGTGCATGGGTATGAAAGACATGGCCGATGACTAAGTTGACAGTGAAGGGTGTTTCTTTTGTTTGGTCACAAGAGTGCAGGAAGGGTTTCGCAAGCCTGAAGGATTGCTGACTACTATGCAAGTGTTGGCAGTGCCAGAGCAGGGAGAGCCCTATGTGGTTTATACAGATGCATCCAGAGTTGGTTTAGAGTCTATGTTGATGCAGCATGGGAAGGTGATTGCCTATACTTTGCGGCAGTTGCGAAAGCATGATGACAATTATCCTACTCATGATTTGAAGATGGCTGTTGTAGTTTTCTCCCTAAAGATTTGGAGATCTTTATGGTGCGAAGGTACAGGTGTTTACAGATCATAAGAGTTATAAGTATATATTCACTCAGCCTAAGCTAAATTTGAGGCAGAGGTGGTGGATGGAGTTGGTGGCAAATTATTATCTGGAGATAGACTACCACCCTGGTAAGGCTAACTTGGTTGCGGATGCTCTGAGTTGGAAGCGAGCGGCTTTGGCTCAGGAGCAGGACATAGAGACTATGGTTGGGGAGATTAGTGCATTGAGGCTGTGTGCTATTTCTCATGAGCTGTTGGGTTTGGAGGCGGCTGATAGAGCAGATCTTCTGATCAGAGTGAGGTTGGCTCAGGATAAGGATGCAGGGCTGGTGAATGCCTCTAGAGATGCGGATTCGGAGTATCAGGTCTCTGCCAATGGTACCATACTTGTACACGGTCAGATCTGTGTGCCCAATGATGACGAGTTAAGGCAAGAGATTCTGATGGAGGCTCATGCGAGCATGTTCTCTATTCATTCAGGAGCGACCAATATGTATTGTGGCCTCAAATGGTATTATCAATGGGTCGGGATAAAGAAGGATCTAGCTAGTTGGGTCACAAGGTGTGACGTTTGCCAGCTAGTGAAGGCTGAGCATCAGGTTTCGGGCGGCTTGCTGAAGAGTTTACCCATTCTAGAGTGGAAATGGGACATGATCACCATGGATTTCGTTGTAGGTTTTCCAGTTTCTTGGACTTATGATGCGATTTGGGTCATTGTAGACCGTTTGACTAAGTCGGCACGTTTTCTGGCCATCAAGAAGACCGATGGAGTAGCAGTCTTGGCAAAGAAGTATTGGAAGGAGATAATCAGATTGCACGGGCTGCCAGTGAGTATTGTGTCTGATAGAGGTTTCAAGTTCACTTTGGTCTTTTGGAGGGCATTTTAGGCACATAAGGGCAGTAAGGTGCATAAGAGTACATCTTACCATCCTCAGCCTGATAGGCAGTCGGAGAGAATGATTCAGATGTTGGAGGATTTGCTGAGGATGTTTGTGCTGGAATGGGGTGGTCATTGGGAGGATCACCTGAGCTTGGTAGAGTTTGCTTGCAACAACAGCTACCAGGCGAGTATCGGGATGACTCCTTATGAGGCTTTGTATGGGAGGCCATGTCAAACACTGTTATGTTGGGATCAGTTGGGGGAGAGGAGCATATATGTTGCTAGTTTTGTTCAAGAGACCTTAGAAAAGATTTGGGTTCTGAAGCTAAACATGAAGGAAGCTTAGGATCGGCAGAGGAGTTATGCCAATAAGAGGAGGAGAGATCTTGCTTTTCAGGTTGGTGATAGAGTGTACCTCAAGATGGCCATGTTTTGGCGTCCAAACAGGCCATTGTCAGAGACTAAGTTGAGTCTGAGGTATATGGGTTTATTCAGAGTGATTGAGCAGGTGGAACCATTGGCATATAGGCAGGAGTTGCCTGATTTTATGCGTCAAGTGTCAATGTTGTCAATGTTGTCAATGTTGCGGAAGTGTCTTTGCAAGGATTACAAGCTGTTTGCTAAGATTCCCGAGGATCTTCAGCCCAACATAACCCTAGAGGCAAGACCGGTGAGGGTTCTGGAGAGGAGAGTCAAGGAACTTCAGAAGAGGAAGGTTCCTTTAATGAGAGTTCTATGGGACTGTGATGGGGTGGAGGAGCAGAATTGAGAGCTAGAGGCAAGGTTGAAGGCAAGGTTCAAGAAGTGTTTCGAGAAGCAGGCCGCGACTTGAGCTTGTCTAGCCTGGTCCCAACTGTAGTCCTTGGCTGGAGTGGGAATGGAGTATTCCAGCCCATCTCTGTTGTTACTTGGTTGCTTAGGGGTGGTGATATGATCATGGATGGAGCTAAGGTGGAGGAGCTTGCAGCTGAGCTTAAACATGAGTAATATGTAGTTGAGCTTGAACCTGAGGAGCTTGTAGCTAAGGAACCATTGCTTGTACCTGAAGGACCAATGACTAGAGCAAAAGCTAAGCAGCTAAGGAATGCACTAAATGGGCTTATTCAAGAGCTTATGGCCAAGGAGAGCATGGGAAAATCTATTGGGGAAGATACTTATCAAGACCAGTCCACTTTGAGCATAATTCAAGTCCAAGAAAGCCCAAAATAATCACTTTATTTTGTGGTCCAAGAGGAGTGACGAAATAAAGTTCAAGAGTCACCTTGGGAAGGGAAACACCAAGAGTTGAATCTTCATTCAACTATTTATCTTTAATGTTTTTAGTTTTCAAGAATAATAAGTATATGGCTTTGTTACCAATGAAATAATCATCCAACTTTTTATCAAAAACTTTTTCTTTTTGAGAGTGATTATCTTTTGTTCTTTATGAACAAAACCGATTGCTTGGTGTGATTCCATTAATCAAAACCCCGATCTCCTTGGTGCGAGGCTGAGAGATCCGATCTTTTTGGTGTGAGGCTGAAAGATCAAACCGGTATATCAAGAGTCTTTCCGCAACTCTTTTGCGACCATTCATTCCACCATCCTTATTCTTAAGGCTTCATTGTCTTTAGAATCAAGGTGTCTCTATCAACCAACTTGAAGGTGCCGATTCCTTGGGAGGATCATATCAGGTAGGGGTGTTGTGCGACTAAGTACCAAGATGAGGTGGTGTTCGGGATATGAGTTTTCAGCAAAGTTTGTGTTAAAAGAGGAAAGTTTCGTGAAGTGGAAGTTTCTGAAAGGGGAAAGTTTCAAGAAATGGAAAGTGGTCAAAATAAAAAGTCCTATGGGAGTTAGAATTTGTCCTTTTTAGTGGTTGTGAGCCTTGGTGAGGCTTGTGTGGCCTTTGTGGCGGGCTGTTTAGCCAATTGTGTGACCTATGTGGCGTGTTGTTTAGCCAATTTTGCCTGTTTAGGCGGTCCTTCGGGATGTATGGTTTTTGTGACGGTCCTTCGGGACGTTGCTAGACAGGTTTTCACCCAGGGTATCAATTCCCTATGCAGCTGTAGTACAAAGGGTTATCAATCCAAATGTTTGTCTATTGCTAGCAGGAAGGATATGATCAGAATAATACAAGTCAAGCCAAGCAGATAGGGTTTTGTTCTAACAGTCCTAAAATAAATAAAAGACAAGAATATAAACAAAAAAACCACACGACCTAAGCACTCGATGCAAGCAATCGAGTACAAGATCGGGGGGGGGGGGGGGGGAGAGTGATCAAGTAAGCAAATGGGATATGAACAGCTCGAGGTATTACTCGATACAGGTTATTGTGAACCTGATCGGGTAAAACCAGAGAGCAAGAGCTTCTGTGAGAGAACTGAGCGACTCAACATTTTTTCTTGTTTTTGTACTTTTAATATGTAGTTTTTCATAGATCTTTTATCCCTACTCTTTTCTACTCTACTCTATCTTTTTAATAATGTCATTTTCGTTTATTTCTATGGCTTTATCATTCGTTTCTATGTCCGAGTAGTGTAGCAAGGTTTCTAGGGATGGGATAGATGATTAGGTGTTCTTGATCGGTTAGGATGCTTTAGTTGATTGTTATGATAGATAAATTTCCTTCTAGGTTGATGTTCTTAATGCGGTCAACAGACCGACAGGTTGAGACTAGATCTAGGGCGTTTATAATGCTACAGGCCGAAAGGAGTAGATAAAATGCTTGATTAGGTCAATGCTAGAGGTATACTTAACTTTGAGTGACAAAATCATATAAGTATAAGTATATTGACAAAAAAATGAATTGTTCTTAATGCCTGCTTGTTCATATTGCTAGTGCGACAGTGTGGTAGTATGTTCAAGGTTGATTGTTACTAGTGCGACAGTGTGGTGACAAGGTTTTAGAGGTTCATTGTCTAGGAAATAATTGCTTCAGGCATGTAAGGCATCCGTATTGGTCTAGAACACTTAGGATTCGATCACCCCCATCCTTAGGAACTTTCGTATTTCATTCCTTGCATTTTCCTTACTTACTCGACCACTTACCCGATCAGGTACACAATAACCTGCATCGAGTAATACCTCGAGCTGTTCATAGTTCACTTGCATACTCGACCACCCCACTCGATCCTGTACTTGATTGCTTTCATCGAGTGCTTAGGTCGTGTGGTTTACTTGTCTATATTCTTTTACTTTGTTTATATTAGAACTGCTAGAACCAAACCCCCTTATTGCTTGGCTTGACTTGCTTGATTCTGATTGCATCCTATCTGTTAGCATAACAACCATTTGGATTGATAACCTTTTGTACTACAACGGCATAGGGAATTGATACCCTAGGTGAAAACCAGTCTATCAATTTGGCGCCGTTGCCATTTGGTTGTTTTATTTTGCTACGTTTAGGATTTCAGGACTTGCTAGATCAAGTTCGTTTATTTATATTTGTTTCGGATACTGACTTGTTTGCTTTTGTCTTTGTCTGTTTTGACTCTCAGGTACCAGAAACCCGAGCACCCACCCGACCCGTCACTCGATCACCTGGTTCGAGTTGATCCTCGAGTACACACTCGGATACTTGCTTGTGCATGCAAACACGATCTAGAGGTAGCCAGAACCTGAGTCCTTTCATCGACAACATCGACAGACCTCGGCTACTCAGACGACAACAAGTTCAACCGGAACTAGCAACCATTGAGGAGACGATGAATAATCAGAATGGTCCACCAGCTCCTCAAGAAAGGACCAACATATGAGCAGGAGATGCTCCAACTACTCACACTCAGAGGAATGGCATTGTGCCACCTGCTGTGCAGAACAACAATTTTGAGATCAAGAGTAGTCTCATCCAGATGATACAGAGTAACAAGTTTCATGGACTGCCAATGGAGGACCCATTGAATCATCTGGATGAATTTGATAGGCTCTGTAGCCTAACTAAGATAAATGGAGTCAGTGAAGATGGGTTCAAGCTAAGGCTTTTCCCATTCTCTTTGGGAGATAAAGCACACATCTGGGAGAAATCGCTCCCTAAAGAGTCCATCACCACTTGGGAAGCGTGCAAGAAGGCATTCCTGGCCAAATTCTTCTCAAACTCCAGAACCACAAGGCTGCGAAATGAAATTTCCAGCTTTGTACAGAAGAACAACGAAACGTTCAATGAAGCTTGGGAACGTTTCAAGGGGTACACAACTCGATGTCCATATCAATGAGCATACTATACCGAGGAGTGGTCCCCAAGATACAGATGTTGCTGGACACCGCAAGCAATGGTAACTTCCTCAACAAGGATGTTGATGAAGGTTGGGACCTAGTTGACAACTTGGCTCAATCTGATGGCAACTACAATGAGGAATATGATCGCTCTGTGCGATCTACAGGAGAGGAAGATGCCAAGTACAAGAGGGACATGAAAGCCCTCAATGACAAGCTCGATTAGCTCCTCAACCAGCAGAAGCATGTCCATGCTATATCAGAGGAAGAGCCGTTTCAACAGCAAGATGGGGAGACTATGCAGCAAGAGGAAGTTAACTACATCAACAACCAAGGAGGGTACAACAGAGGGTACAACAACTTCAAGCCGAACCCATATCTATCTTATCGGAACCCGAATGTTGCAAATCCTCAAGATCAAACCTACCCATCTGCAGTTCAAGGGAACCAGACCCAACAGAAGCCTTTTGTCCAGTACAACCAAGGCTATGCGCCTAAGCAACCATACCAAGGCACCTACAACCAACCACCAGGGTTCCAACAACACCAAGGATTATGCGACTGCTCAAACTATTTTCCTGGATGATGACTATGAGGACTACCTCACTGGGGACAGTGATGGTCAAGATGGGGAGGATGTGGATGACTCAATGAAGAATGAGGCCGAATACTATATATCCGAGTATGAACCTGAGCCTTCACCCGAAGAGACTGATCAAGTTGATGATCGAGCACTGGTTCGAGAATCACAAACTGAAGAACAACCCGAAGTGGAACCCGATGACCTACTCGATGGTGTTGATCGGATGATGCATCAAGTAGATGTTGAGAAGAAAGATCAGCCTCAACCACCTGCACCGGTAGGAGGGGAGTTGGAGGAAAGGTTCAGTGCTGCACGTGACATCTAGTTGTAGGCGCTTACAGAGCGGATGGCTAAGCGCAAAGCTCCACCACCTAAGCTTTTGCTCCCACATGAGCTTCAGCAGGAAGCTGCAAAGGAAGCAGCTAGATTGGAGGATGAGGTTAAGGAGGCTGTCAAGGAGATTGGATTTGAAATTCTGAGAGGTGGAATTTGTTTGGATCCCGAGGTAAGAATTGAGGAAAAACTTGAAGATCCTGGCTCTTTCACATTGCCATGTTCAATAGGATTTCGGATTTTCAAGAGCTGTTTGTGTGATCTTGGAACTTCGGTCAGCATTATGCCGCTTTCAGTTGCTAACAAGCTGGGATTCACCGACTTCAAACCAAGTAAGCAGTATCTGGTTCTAGCTGATAGAACGGTAAGACATCGATAGGCATTTTGGAAAATCTGCCCCTAAGGATTGGGAGACTGGAAGTGCCTACCGACTTCATGATCCTGGATATGGATAAGGAACCGGATGATCCACTGATTTTAGGAAGACCATTCTTGGCAACAGTTGGTGCGGTGATCGAAGTGAAACGAGGCAAGATCAGGATAGAACATGGTGAACACCTCAAGATGGAGTTTGAGGTGAAGAAAGGGTTTAAGAGGCCAACCATAGATGGTCAGGTTTTTTCCACCAGGACCAAACAAAGAAAAATGCTACATCTTGAAGAGGTCAACACCACATTTGCCATGGAACCTGGACAAAATTTGGGAGATCTTTTGAACCAACCTACTGAAGTGGAGAGGATTCCAGAACCTCTTCCACATGGATCCCATGCTTAAGGAGCATGAAGAGTCAAGCTTAGTGACTTTAAACAAGCTCACTTGGGAGGAAGTTCCAAATGTATCTTTTAATTTTTAGTCTACTAGCTTTATTTACTTTTATTTAATTTTCCTATTTTTGCAATTTTATAATAAAAAAAAATGGAAATTTGGGAAGAGAGAATTGGTAAACCCGAGGGTCAACCCGACACCGTACTCGACGCGCCTGGTCGTGTCTTCGCTCGGGTAGAGAGTGGAGTCCGAATTCCGCAAAGAAGCCCACTCTCAGTGAAGCCCACCAACCGAAACCCTACCCTATTTAAGGAGGTCGAACCCTTCTCCCTCTTCATCACCGATAAGTCTCCCTCATTCTCTTAAGCTTTTCAATTCCCATAAGTTTCTATTCTTCTCTCTCGATTCCAAGCTCATTCGATTTTCTTTGGAGACTAACCCTATTAATCCCAAGAACTAGCTTTTCTTTTTCTTCTCAAGGAATCGACATGGAGCCAGCCGCTAGAACCTACCAAAGGAAGGGAAGAAGATCCACCTCTGCTGCTGCTACAACCGGAGGAGACGCCGCCGAAGTTCAACAACCCCAAGGAAGAGGAAACGTTCCACATTCCCGACCGTTAGGTGGACGTTTAGCCTCCCCAACCCGATGCAAAACTCGATCCACCACCCGACCTGATGCTCGAGTAACCGATCAAGTAAGCCCCCGAGTTCGCTCATCGAGTCCAATGGCGAGTGTTGTCCACCGTTCTCCTCGACGTAGGGACCTGTCTACGTCCGAAAAGACGCTTACCGACCCTATGGAGGTCGATTCTGATGCTGGAGGAGAAGAACAAGGTGAGATCCAAACCTCTCGATCAAGGAGTAGAGCCGCAATTGCAAGGGGGAAGAGACCAGCTTCGGAGAAGGCTGAGAAGGTGGTTGAGAGAGCAGTGGTTGAAGAAGATCAATACGCTGAGGAGGAGGAAAGAGAAAGAGAAGAGGAGCATAGAGAGAGGACCCGCCAAGCCTCGCGGAGGCTTAAGCAAAAGGAAGTCGACACTCCGGCGAGATTGTTCAAAGTCTTCCGGAAGATGAGCTTCGTTGGTACCCGATACCCTCACCGTGAGACAATGAAGCAATTGGGCATCGCTAGAGACGTTGAGTTTTTGTTCGATATGTGCCAGATGGGCAATATAATGCGATCCCATCTAGAAGTTTATGAAGAGGAGACGGTCCACTTCCTTTCAACCCTGAAGCTGCACTATTTCGAGGATCACCCGACCCTACCACCCGATGGGGGGATCGGGTTCATCACCTTCTCTATTCGGAACACGGAATACTGGCTGACTTTCAAGGAGATGGAGACGCTGTATGGCTTTAAGGCTGGTAGTGGGGAAGGTATGGAGGTCAGCAAGGAAGAGATGAGGTCCCTATGGCTGACAATAGGAGACAAGCACCCCTACAAGTCCACCAGCTCCAAATCTGCTCAAATAAGGAGCCCTGTTTTGAGGTATTTTCACAAGTCCCTCGCATGCACTCTTTATGCTAGAAAAGAGACTGGGAATGTGGACGACCATGAGCTTCAGTTATTGGATGTCGCATTGTGTGGAGTTTTGGATAGTGCTAGGGATGGAACACCGCTAGTAGGAGCCATAGCTGATACTAGTATGTTGTTCGTGCTACTCGATCAATTCCTGTACTTGAAATCGTGGGCTGTGAAAAGAAGAGAAGGAGGCGGAGAGATCTCTATTGGGGGACTAGTTACACCAATCTTAGTGGCATGCGATGTGCCTTTAAAGGGAATTGTCCACGAACCAAGGTGGCTGGATGCGGACTACCTCGTGCTGGCGAGATTCTTGGCCTATGAGAGGCTTAATGACATGGCATTGTTCAAATTTGTCCATCCAACCGCCGGAGATGCTCAAATGGTTTTACCCAATGTCGCATACACCAAGGTTTGGTTAGGGCACAACATTGACTTCGCACCGCCGTTGGAAAAGCTGTACAACCCGGAGGAGGAGTCCGAGGCTGAGAAGAGAGAAGAGACCGGGCAGAGACAAGGAGATAGCTTGGAGGAGTTTGATTTTGAGGAATACGCATGCTCTCAAAAGCAACCAGTCGGAGTGAGGGAAGCTTACAAGAGAATTGGATGGCTGAAGAAGATGAACAAGTTCCTGGTGAAAAAGGTGAAGGATCTTGCTGGTTCAGTGAAGGTAATGGGAGGACAGATCAAGGAGTTGCAAGACAGGGCAAGCTGTGCCTCACCTCCTACCTCGGCACAAGCACCTACATGGATGGGAAAAGCGGACCACTAGGAGGAACTCGAGGACTGCCACCTCCGGAACCTTAAAGAGCTTCATCGTACGAGCCCCGAGCTGAGGAAGACCTCACCCGACCAGAAGCATCGAGGAAAAGCCACTCTAACGCTTACCTGACACCCAATCCGATAGGGTACACGATGCACTATCTGATGCACCCATCGAGCACCCAATCAGGTGATTATGCTGGAATTTTTCCTCCACCGTACCAGATGCCATACACGATGCCGTACACGATGCACCCTGCGAGTGGATACACCGGTGATCATTCTGGGCCTCTTCCGCCATTTCCATCCTACTACCCGATGCCCTACCCGATGAGCTACGCGATCCCACCCTCGATCAACACCTCGGATGCTGGTCCGAGCAAGTCGTCTGTACGCATATCTGAGCTCTCTGACGAGCATACACCGGCACCTGCTGAAGCCAGAGACGACCCTGGCTATACGTTGGCAAGCATGGAGGCTGCTGCAACCTCTTTCTTCACCAACCCATGAGGTACCAATTTCATCCAACACTTGTATATAACATTGCATTTAGTTTCATCTTATTTTGTGTGCTTCTTGGATTCTTTTCCAACTTTTATTTACACAGGGACTGTGTAATTTAAGTTTGGGGGGGGGGGGGGTCCTAGAATGTATTTAACATTGTGTTTTATTTTCTTATTTTTATTATTTCAAATTTTTGCATGCTAGTTTTATTCATTTGAGTCTGCATCTATGTGCATTAAAAAACCCAAAAAATTTTGAAAAAAAAAATTAAAAAAAAAGAGTGTTCATGTACTTGCATTTACATATTAGGATTGAGTCTAGTTTGTTTCATATAGGATTGTTGCATATGCATCTTAGGAGACAATGATCAAAACCACCTTGTTTAAAATCAAACCTTAGGATTGAAGCTATAGCCCTTAATCACAGTTCATTGTTGCTAGATCAGTCTTTGGAAAAAGTGAAAAATCTTTGCTTAGACCCTTTGTGTCGATTGAATGCTTCCTCCACTTGCTTGAACATTAGAACATCTCTATATTATTGGATTTAATTTGAACTTTAATTGTCTTGCTTATGGAACTTGAATACTTGCTCATGGTAACTCTAAACTCGGGTTAGCACTCCACTTTCTACCAATCTTTTCATTTAACCCGATTCATTTCTCCTACCCATGAACCCAAACCTTTCTTTCAAACCTTGTTGTGAATTGTTGAGTGAGGCCTTTTTCATTGTGCTATAGGTTGTGAAACCTTGAGAGTATTGAGAACGACAAAGAACTGCCTCTTGATTTAGCTAAGTTAGATTTGAACTAGCTAATAGATTCTGTTTTGAAAGATAGGTGGTTAGAATGTTTATTTGGGGATGGGTTGTGGAATATATTAAAAAAAAAAAAAAAAGAGAAAAGTCCCTAAGGTTAGAATTAATTAGCTCTAAGTCTCTAAGTAAAAAAGAAAGAAAGAAAAAGTTCTTGCTATAGTCTCCTAGAAAGAAAGAAAAAAAAAGAATATATGTATATTAGGAGTTTAGCAAAGAAAAAGAAAAAAGAGATTAAGAGCTAGAATTTTAAAGTCTAAAAGTCTAAACCTTAGGGGGTTAAAAAAAAAAAGAGAGTTAAAATCAAGGGTGTGGATAGTTAAATTCTAGGTTTAAATAAAAAAAAAATTATTATGAATGTATGAGAAAAGGGTAGATCATCAAGAGTTAAGCTTTGTATGCCCAAATTGTTCTCAGTCTTAGATAGTTTTCACGACTGTCTAGCATTCCACTTTTTGAGAGAAACCACCTAAATAATTTGCTTGAAACCACCTTATCAAAAAGCCTTACCCTTGAAACCAATTGAGCTTGATTCACCTTCCATTTGCAAGAATTCGCCAAACACTTAATTGAATGTAAAAGAGATGTTCCTTATCTTTAGTTGGAGGTTGAGCTAGATCGATGCATGGCAATAAGCATTGAAAAATATTTGTAAGTATGTTGATTGATCTTAGCACCATTAAACTATCTTTAAGGACTATGGCTTGCGTCCTTCGGTTAGCATCTTAAGGTTATGAGTCCCCGCTTTCAACCCGTACCTTCTTACTTACTTGCTAGAGGACTAGCAAGATTTAAGTTTGGGGGTCTGATAACACTCTAATTTACATGTTTTTAGCATCCTTTTTTGTCCATATTTTGCATTGTTCATACCTCTAACTTAGCATTTTTAGACCATTTACTGTAGGAATCAAGTTTTAGAGCATTTAGGGTATTGCATTTCTGCATTTGCATATATTGGATGAAAACAGGTGCTAAAGAGCCAAAAATGGGGGAAAACAAGGACAACTCGAGCATGTACCCGAAGGAGCCATCGAGCTACAAGAACAAGTCCGAACTCCAACACGATCGAAGAGGATCCAAGAGCGCGAAAAGCAACCCGAAGATCCACCCGAGGAGTTACCCAACTCAAGCCTCGTGTACCCCATCGAGTAGACCATCGGGCAGGTCTGGGAAGCTAGGTCAAATGGGTTTCAATATATAAACCCCCTCTTTCCCTAGCTCGCAAACGAGCACGCCGCAGACCCTCAAACCGTAAAGCGAGAGCTTATGTGAGAGAAATGAGCGACTCAACATTTTTTCTTGTTTTTGTACTTTTAATTTGTAGTTTTTCATAGATCTTTTATCCCTACTCTTTTCTACTCTACTCTATCTTTTTAATAATGTCATTTTCGTTTATTTTTATGGCTTTATCATTCGTTTCTATGTCCGAGTAGTGTAGCAAGGTTTCTAGGGATGGGATAGATAATTAGGTGTTCTTGATCGGTTAGGATGCTTTAGTTGATTGTTATGATAGATAAATTTCCTTCTAGGTTGATGTTCTTAATGCTGTCAACGGACTGAAAGGTTGAGATTAGATCTAGGGCGTTTACAATGCTAAAGGCCGAAAGGAGTAGATAAAATGCTTGATTAGGTCAATGCTAGAGGTATACTTAACTTTGAGTGACAAAATCAGATAAGTCTAAGTTTACTGACAAAAATGAATTGTTCTTAATGCTTGCTTGTTCATATTTCTAGTGCGACAGTGTGGTAGTATGTTCAAGGTTGATTGTTGCTAGTGTGAAAGTGTGGTGACAAGGTTTTAGATGTTCATTGTCTAGGAAATAATTGCTTGAGGCATGTAAGGCATCCGTACTGGTCTAGAACACTTATGATTTGATTACCCCCATCCTTATGAACTTTCGTATTTCATTCCTTGCATTTTCCTTACTTACTCGACCACTTACCCGATCAGGTACACGATAACCTGCATCAAGTAATACATCGAGCTGTTCATAGTTCACTTGCATACTCGATCACCCCACTCGATCCTGTACTCGATTGCTTTCATTGAGTGCTTAGGTCGTGTGGTTTACTTGTCTATATTCTTTTACTTTGTTTTTATTAGAACTGTTAGAACCAAACCCCCTTATTGCTTGGCTTGACTTGCTTGATTCTGATTGCATCCTATCTGTTAGCATAACAACCATTTGGATTGATAACCCTTTGTACTACAACTGCATAGGGAATTGATACCCTAGGTGAAAACCAGTCTATCAAAGGAGCAGAAGAAAATCCAACTCGAACGGTCACTTGACCGAGCACTGGGTCGAGTTGGCCGAGCCGTCTAGCTATTTTGTCTTTTATCATTTTTAGGGCTTCCACTACTTTTTCTATATAAGGGCTTGTACCCTGCAGCCATCAAGGAGTTCAGCTTCTTAGATAGTCAGAAAACCTAGTTTTTACCCTTTTTGGGGATTATTGCTTTTGCACTTTTATTTTCTTAGATCTTGTACCTCCTTGACGGAGAAAAACCAAAGATTCTTCATATTTGTTGGTTTCATAACTTTCAAAATATTGAGAATTCGAGTTTGATTCCTTCTTCAATATTGTAGATCTTTGCTTTATCTTTCTATTGATGCAAGTTTCGGTATTTTCTGGGTTTATGACTTTGTTGTTCATCATGTGTGCTTGTGAGTAGTTGCTTAGGATCTTGAGGATGGCTTAGGCTGGCTTGTGTTGAGGTTTGTTTGATTTGGTCAAGCTTGATTGTTTAGGATCTCTTCTAGGCTAGATGTTCTTAATGCTGATCCTATTACCGAGAGGGTAGGGTTTGATCTCAAGCCTCTTAGCATCACATCAATGTTTAAGGTGCAAAGATAAGGCTAGATCTAGAGATTTTCATTAGGCTTGCTAAGAGATTAGAAGTCTTGTTTGATTATTGACTTTGGATGATTTGTTGCTTAATGCTTGCTTGTATAAGTTCTTTGCTTTGTGAGAACAAGTCTAGAAAGATATGAGTTTGATTGTTTTTGCCATGAGAGTGGATTAACATGTTCTAGGAGATCATTGTCTAGAGATTAGCTCAAGTTGTTTGAGATTTGTTGACCAAGTTAGATGACCTCAATCATTAGTCCAGCCCATGAATCCCTCCTCAAGACCTTCCTTGTTTATTGATTTCCTAGCTTAAATGCTGTTGTTTGATTTGCTTTTGTATTGCTCTGTTTTTCTTGCATTGCTCTGTTTCTCGTGTTTGCCCAGCTCGACCCTGCACTCGATCTACACTCGATCGAGTGCTTGCTCGAGTTCATCCCCAGAATTCTTGTTTATGCCTTGTAGTTGTCCTGTCTCACTTCCTGTTTCATTCTAGTTGCATTTCAGTAGCATTCACTTAGTATTCTGTTCATAACTTGCCTTGCATTAGTTCATTACTTGCATTATCATAGCTTCTATTTCTGTTCTAGTTTCATCATAGCTTTGATTAGTCTGTTCTCTTTACATTTAGCATCTATCTTAGTAGCTTTTACATTCTGCATTTTACATTTCATCAATAGGTTGTTAGTGACAAACATCCTTCATATTTGGCTTGACTTAGACATTTATGCACATCCTGATTGCTTGCAAACACTCAGATTGGATTGACACCTCTTGTACTACAACAACATAAGGGGAATTGAAACACCCTGCCATCTATTCATTCATTTCATATCTCATCATCATTCACCAATCCTTACACCACAAATCTATGTGTTTCAATTTGGCGCCGTTGCCCATTTGAGTGTGTTTTGTGACAATTAGGATCAATATAAGTTTAAGATTGAGTTCTGTCTCTACTTTAATCACTACTGATCTAGATTCTTCTTCTGCTTGGTTGTATTGAGTTTCAGGTACCAACTCGACCATCAACTCGACCACCACTCGACCGAGTGTGTGATCGAGTACCTGATCGAGTCAGAAGCCGGATACAAATAGACCTCTCATCTCAGTCGACTCGACCTTCAACTCGAGCCAGTGCTCGACCGAGTGTCAGTTCGAGTCCGTAATCATGTTTCAAAGCAGTCTGTTCCATTATGTACCCACGCAACAGCAACCAGGGTTCCAGGCTCAATGGTGTCACCCTCCAATGTTTCAGACCTACCAATCCCAAGAACCTGACTTACAGGCTATGATGCAACAAATGTTGCTTGGGCAACCAATAAGCAGATTGAGGAAGCAAGACAGTTTACTGAGATTACCCAAAAGTTGAATTCTTATTCTAATGCCCTGAGTAACAAGCTTGAGAGTCTGACCTCTACATTCCAGTACATGGAGAGCTCCATTGCTTCTACTTCAGCTCCTAAGCCTAACCAACTCCATGGAAAAGCTATTCAAAACCCAAAGGAGTTCACAGCAAAAACCATACATATCTTTGATGAAGAAGTCACTAAGGACAGTGAAGTTCAAGCTGGGGAGGATTGGTCATTTCTTGAAGTTCAGAGTGAAGTTTGTGCAAAGCAGACTGAATCCGGTAGTGCACTCGACCATGTGCTCGAGCCAGAACTCGACCGAGTGCCTGATCGAGTGGTCAATCGAGCTGAAGGATCAGAAGCTGTCAAGCCTGCTAAGTACATTCCTCCTGCTTACAAACCGCCTCTACCATTCCCAGGACGTTTCAAGGCACAGAAGCTTAAGAAATTAAGGAAAATAATTGAGAAAAAAAGAAATGTTGGCTTTGCAACAAGAGGATGAGAAAGCCTTGAAGGAAGAGGTTGTGATTGAGAAACAAGAGGAAGTGATGGCTATACAAGAGGTTATCATTGCTTACCAAGAAGAAGAGAGAGGACCTGCCTTGGAATAGTATGATCCATATCCTCTCTATACGGACTGACTCTAAATTTAGTATAGTAGGTCCCCCTCTTACCATAACATTTTTTAAATGCTACGATAGTCAGAGCTAATATAGCGCTAATCGTCTGCTATAAAATAATCTTTTGTAACATTTGATTCATGCTATAATAAAGTTTTTCATAACTTTTTTTTAGTGTTGTAAAATATTATTTTATATCATTTTATGAGTATTATAAAATATTGTTTTGTATCTTTTTATTAGTGCTGTAAAATATTGTTTTGTATCATTTTGTTAATGCTGTTTAATGTATATTATTATGTGCTATATTTCAATTATTTGAAACCTATATTGCATAAAATATAAATTGCAAATTGATTCATAAATAAAATTAATATTACATTAAATTTATAAACCATACATTTTATATAGAATCATTCTATCAAATACCCAAAAAATACAAATGCTTGAATCACCAACCAAGTCATAAAAAAAAAGGCAAGTACATTTCTTCACCAAACCAAGTCATAAAGAAACCGAAGCAGCTCTAGTAGATCTCCAACTCATACCATTTAACAGCCAACGCCATTCCATCAGCAGATCACCTTAGAGTCTTTGGCTTTGTGTGAACTCTCTATTTCTTCATAGAGTCATAACGCATGTGCAGAGACCAATAACAATTGCCATACCTCAAAGATCTTCCTGAACTCAAGCTTGTCTTCCTTCTTGACAGTTATCAAACACAAGCAAGAAGCAGTTTTTTGTTGAACAACCTGAAATCAAGAAACCGAAATAACATAAGCAGACAGACATATGGTCCCAGGATCACCAGCTGAAGTTTTTCTCTGCAAAGTTCACCATCAAACAACAACGTAAATAAACAAAACCAAATACCAAACACAGAACAACGTAAATCCTTCCTCTATTAGAAGGATCAGAGGAAGAGGAACAAAGAACTTCACAAGTCATGAAGAAAACTGAGTTATATACATGTGATGTCTCCATTTCAGCTACTCTAATCACTTGCTCCTACACACACATAAATCAGATTCAAAATCAATCTGAGAAAAGCCATACTAAATCTCATCTTCGATCTTAATTAATAACCTAAACGAGAAAGAAAAAACTAGTAGAAGATTCAAGCCATTAACCTAATCGAAATCACAAGAACAAAAGCTAGAACGAAACAAATCTGACCTGAAGAGAAGGCGAGAATCCAAATTAGAAAGACTTTTGGCTGAAAACCCAGAAAGTGAACCAGCATCAGTCCCTGGGAAAAACAAACGGAAACCAAAATCAGTCACAGAATGATACTGAGTGTGTTTGATTCCGATGAACAAGTAAGTTTCGGTGGTGGTGTTGTGATTTTGCTTCCTCCGATTGCTACGAAAGATCCGATTTTGCCTTGGGTTTGGTCTTCGGCGAATCATCTGGAGATGGGAGGGATAAGATGAGAACGGTAGCTCAAAGGCAAAGAAGAGAAGCTAATGAAAAATCGTGGACATAGAGAGAAGCTATAGAGGAAGAGAAGAGGAAGTGTTTCTCTTGCACACACAAACAAACAAACAAAAAAAAAAAAGAAGAAAAGAGGAGCGTGAGTGAGACAGCAAAGGGAAGTCAGAAAGAAGGAAGGTAGTCCATTGATTTAAATAAAATCAACGGTGTGTATTAGATAAGGGGTGATCCTTAACTCTATGGATCAATCAATCAGAAACCAGCTTTTCTATTTACATTTTAAAATTTGTAATACTTGAAATATATATTTTCAAAATTACTAGATTAATTTTGTAATACTTGAATCTTTTTTATTTTTGATATATTTTATGATATTGGTGTTAAATAATTTACAATTAAAAAATTAGTGTTTATGGTTAAGAATTAGTAGTTTCAAACCCTATACCCTAAATCACAACCCTTATACCTTATACCCTAACATCAAAGACTCTATTGCATTCATTCTTATTTCTATTTTGTAATAAGACAATATAAAACATTAATAGTTTCTATATTTATTCTAAGTAGAAAATTTAATAATTTACAATTAAAAATTTAGTGTTTATGGTTAAGAGTTAGTAGTTTCAAACCCTATACCCTAAATAACAACCCTTATACCCTATACCCTAACATCAAAGACTCTATTGCTTTCATTCTTATTTCTATTTTGTAATAAGACAATATAAAACATTAATAGTTTCTATAATTTCATTGTTATTCTAAGTAGAAAATTTAATAATTTACAATTAAAAATTTAGTGTTTATGGTTAAGAGTTAGTAGTTTCAAACCCTATACCCTAAATCACAACCCTTATACCCTATACCCTAACATCAAAGACTCTATTGCTTTCATTCTTATTTCTATTTTGTAATAAGACAATATAAAACATTAATAGTTTCTATATTTTCATTGTTATTCTAAGTAGAAAATTTAATAATTTACAATTAAAAGTTTAGTATTTGTATTTATATTATAAGTAGATTTATATATACTTCAAACCTTATATACACTTATACCCTAAATCCCAAACCATAAATCCTACATTCTAAATCAAAAATTCAACTAACGTTTTATTATTATTTTGTATTTTGTAATAATTTTTATTTTATTTTATATTTTTAGTATGAAATAATAATTCATTATATTTTTTTTCTTAATTTTGAAACAGAAAAATATTCTACAAATATTAACCATTAATCATATTTCATAAATATCATGAATTATTTTTGTTGTGAGTTGATAATGTTATTTTAGTGATTCTGGAGAATGTTAAGAGATTGATATAAAAAAAATCTCTAACTTATTTTATTGAATTATCACAAACCGTTAGTAGTATAAAATTTGCATAATTCAGAATACATTTCCTATAAAAAGATGCAAAATGCTAAATATAATAAAAATTGTCACAACTCACAAGTCTCATATACTAAACTCTCACAAGTCCCCATTTCGTCCCACATTCTTGCAAGTATTCTATCTAAGTTTAGCATCACAATCTTTAACCTCGTCTGCCATATTTGCAACTGAATCAAATCCAATGTAGGCAAAGAACTGTGACTCGACCAGCAAACTCAAGACAACATCCAATCAATTTCCTGAAGCTTTTGTGACCACTCACCATCGATGAAACTGCTATGTCGTGTCAAAGTAAACTTCATCAAATTTGGACCTTCTTACAACTTTATCGATGAATATTTTGTGATGGTTCTCTGTTTGACCTGAATACCATTCGTAGCCAAAATCAGATAATTCAGAAATATGATTCGAGTCGCTGAAATTGTTGGTCGCTTTGCGGATCTCATCAGCAGAAAAGAATTTGACGGGATTGAGTTTGCCATCGCAACATTCGATGAGATCTTCGAATAACATCGCCCCGTCTCTCAGACGCGTAATCAGATAATGGCTTCTTCTTCTTCTCCCTCCGCCAGTTGAACCACCAAGAGTGTATTCCAGAATCAGTGTCAGCCAATTAACCACGCAACTATGCAGAATCCCACAAAATTCAAAAGCAAAACATTAAAGGCTCCAAATCCTTCAACGAGTGGTTAATGAAACCGCAACAAACTGCTAGATAACTAAACAAGCAAGTGAAATGATACTCTTCACCAAAGCAAATGTAAGAGTAGTGATAGGCACTTCCAGCTGAAGGAAAAAGGCTAGAGAGTGCTACAGAAACACCAGCTATAAAGAATGAAAAGGCTAGAGCAGGTCCTGAATGCTCTCTCCCCACTGTTCCCACAAGAATATAAACCCCTGCTCCAATTGTTGATACAACACCTAAAAATTTTACAAACCAAAACTCTGATGTTTAGCGAAGAACACATCCAAATACAAAAAAGACACATAATTTGTTATCATATCCTACATAAGGACAGCGAAAAACAAACAAAAAGCTACAGACTTTATAAACCCAGATATTACAGACACAAAATCAGATTGAGAAATTCATTGACTTACAAAGAAACATCGATTCCTAAAAATTAGTATTTTTGAGAAGATTGATTAGTTCATAATAAGAGTACCAATTGCGATTAAGTGAGGAAAGGTCAAGGCTTTGGCGAGCTGCTGGTCATGAGACTCAGTTTGGCAACCTCGTGAATGGCCACCTCTGGTGACGGCGGCTGAGATGATGGAGGAGAAAGTGGTGGCGGCGGAGGAAGAGAAATCGCCGATGAAGCGGACGTGGAGAGAGACGGAGACTGAGAGGGAGAGTAGAGATCGGAGAGAGAGGAGAAGTGGAGAGAAGAGGAAAAATTTTCTTCGATTTAGATTAGGGATAAATGAATTGAATTTTTTTTTTTTTTTGTATAAATGTTGTTTTTTAGGGAAAAAAAAGATGAGCTAAGTTTTAAGTTGGCGGACAAACTAGAAATTTGGCTAAGTGTTTTGCCTCTTCGATGATTTTCCAGTTACAATAATGATTTTTGGATTTCCGCTTATTGAAAATCTTTCATAGCGCTACAATAATGCTATAATAGAGTTCACTTCCGATTTTGACACTTTTAGTAGCAGTTAGTAAATTTGCGCTACAATAATATGCTACCAATGCCCATATTTCTTGTAGTGTAAATATGCTTTATTTTCTTAGTAGTTTTGATGTGTTTTCTTTTATGTTTGTGTTGGACAGGTCTTTCAATGAAAGTGTAGATGGGTATGGAGAGATTTGGACTTGGAGAAGTAGATTCGCAAGCCCATTCGACCGGCCCACGAGAGGTACTCGACCGAGTTGGCAAAGATCTAGAGCCCACTTGATTCTCATTTCTCTAGAATGATCGAGTGGAGGGAGAAAAAGAAGAAAAATTTTGAAATTTCAAACCTTGGTCAAGGAGCTCGACCACGTGCTAGTCGAGTGTGGGGTCGAGTGGCAGCAAAAAGAATGTCAAAGATTCCCATTTCAAATTTGAATGGTATGGACGCTCCACCCTTGTCTCCTTGTCCCCTTAGCTTCTTTAAATAGAGCTTGATTCGATCATATATCTCTCACACTCTCTCATTTGCTCAAAACAACTAAAATCAAGTTTGAAATCTCTCTCAAAGTTCATCTTTTTGCTCAAGCTTAGGGATAACACTCTAATTTACATGTTTTTAGCATCCTTTTTGTCCATATTTGCATTGTTCACACTTCTAACTTAGCATTTTTAGGTCATTTACTGTAACAATCAAGTAATAGAGCATTTAGGGTGTTGCATTTCTGCATTTGCATATATTGGATGAAAACAGGTGCTAAAAAGCCAAAAATGGGGAAAAACAAGGACAATTCGAGCATGTACCCGAAGGAGCCATCGAGATACAAGAACAAGTCCGAACCCCAACACGATCGAAGAGGATCCAAGAGCGCGAGGAGCAACCCAAAGATCCACCTGAGGAGTTACCCGACTTCACCCTCGTGTACCCCATCGAGTAGACCATCGGGCAGGTCTGGGTTTCCATATATAAACCCCCTCTTTCCCTAGCTCACAAACGTGCACGCCGCAGACCCTCAAACCAGAGAGCGGGAGCTTCTGTGAGAGAACTGAGCGACTCAACATTTTTTTCTTGTTTTTGTACTTTTATTTTATAGTTTCTCTTAGATCTCTATCCCATACTCTTTTCTACTCTACTCTATCTCTTTAATAATATCATTTTCGTTTATTTCTATGGCTTTGTCATTCGTTTCTATGTCCGAGTAGTGTAGCAAAGTTTCTAGGGATGGGATAGATGATTAGGTGTTCTTGATCGGTTAGGATTTTTTAGTTGATTGTTATGATAGATAAATTTCCTTCTAGGTTGATGTTCTTAATGCTGTCAACGGACTGAAAGGTTGAGATTAGATCTAGGGCGTTTACAATGCTAAAGGCCGAAAGGAGTAGATAAAATGCTTGATTAGGTCAATGCTAGAGGTATACTTAACTTTGAGTGACAAAATCAGATAAGTCTAAGTTTACTGACAAAAATGAATTGTTCTTAATGCTTGCTTGTTCATATTTCTAGTGCGACAGTGTGGTAGTATGTTCAAGGTTGATTGTTGCTAGTGTGAAAGTGTGGTGACAAGGTTTTAGATGTTCATTGTCTAGGAAATAATTGCTTGAGGCATGTAAGGCATCCGTACTGGTCTAGAACACTTATGATTTGATTACCCCCATCCTTATGAACTTTCGTATTTCATTTCTTGCATTTTCCTTACTTACTCGACCACTTACCCGATCAGGTACACGATAACATGCATCGAGTAATACCTCGAGCTGTTCATATTTTACTTGCATACTCGATCACCCCACTCAATACTATACTCGATTGCTTGCATCGAGGCTTAGGTCGTGTGGTTTACTTGTTTATATTCTTTACTTTGTTTATATTAGGACTGTTAGAACCAAACCCCATTATTACTTGGCTTGACTTGCTTGATTCTGATTACATCCTATCTGCTAGCATAACAACCATTTGGATTGATAATCCTTTGTACTACAACTGCATAGGGAATTGATACCCTTGGTGAAAACTTGTCTATCAATTTGGCGCCGTTGCCATTTGGTTGTTTTAATTTTGCTATGTTTAGGATTTCAGGATACTAGATCAAGTTCGTTTGTTTATATTTGTTTTGGATACTGACTTGTTTGCTTTCGTTTTTCTTTGTTTTGAATCTCAGGTACAACCTGAGCACCCACCCGACCCGTCACTCGATCACCTGGATCTAGTTGATCCTCGTGTACACACTCGGATACTTACCTGTGCATGCAAACACGATCCAAGGGTAGTCAGAACCTGAGTCCTTTCATCGACAACATCCACAAACCTCGGCTACTCAGACAACAACAAGCTCAACCAAAACCAGCAATCATTGAGGAGACGATGAATAATCAGAATGGTCCACCGGCTCCTCAAGCAAGGACAACCATAGGAGGAGGAGATGCTACGACTACTCACACTCAGAGGAATGGCATTGTGCCACCAGCTGTGCAGAACAACAATTTTGAGATCAAGAGTAGTCTCATCCAGATGATACAGAGCAACAAGTTTCATTGACTGCCAATGGAGGATCCATTGGATCATCTGGATGAATTTGATAGGCTCTGTAGCCTAACAAAGATAAACGGAGTCAGTGAAGATGGATTCAAGCTCAGGCTTTTCCCATTCTCTTTGGGAGATAAAGCACACATCTTGGAGAAATCGCTCCCTAAGGAGTCCATCACCACTTGGGAAGCGTGCAAAAAGGTATTCCTAGCCAAATTCTTCTCAAACTCCAGAACCGCAAGGCTGCGAAATGAAATTTCCAGCTTTGTACAGAAGAACAACGAAACGTTCAATGAAGCTTGGGAACGTTTCAAGGGGTACACTACTCGATGTCCACATCACGGTTTCAGTAATGCTTCATTGCTGAGCACACTATACAAAGGAGTGGTCCCCAAGATACGGATGTTGCTGGACACCGCAAGTAATGGTAACTTCCTCAACAAGGATGTTAATGAAGGTTGGGACCTAGTTGAGAACTTGGCTCAATCTGATGGCAACTACAATGAGAAATATGATCGCTCTGTGCGATCTACAGGAGAGGAAGATGCCAAGTATAAGAGGGACATGAAAGCCCTCAATGACAAGCTCGATCAGCTCCTCAACCAGCATAAGCATGTCCATGCTATATCAGAGGAAGAGCAGTTTCAACAACAAGATGGGGAGACTATGCAGCTAGAGGATGTTAACTACATCAACAACCAAGGAGGTTACAACAGAGGGTACAACAACTTCAAGCCAAATCCTAATCTGTCTTATCAGAACCCGAATGTTGCGAATCCTCAAGACCAAACCTACCCATCTACAGTTCAACGGAACCAGACCCAACAGAAGCCTTTTGTCCAGTACAACCAAGGCTATGCACCTAAGCCACAATACCAAGGGACCTACAACCAACCACCTGGGTTCCAACAACACCAAGGTCCACCGATCCAGTCACAAGAAGCCGAGTTACGAGGTCTTATTCAGCAAATGATTCAGCAACAGGCTACAACTTCTATGGACATCACGAAACGGTTCGCGGAAATGAGCAACAAGATCGACTCAGGATACAATGACCTCAATGCCAAGTACGAGTCACTCAACAAAAAGGTTCGACACTTGGAAGGCCACCACAACAACCAACCCACACCAAAGATCAATCAACTGCCAGGTAAAGCTGTTCAAAACCCCAAGGATTATGCGGCTGCTCAGGCCATTTTCCTGGATGATGACTATGAGGATTACCTCACTGGGGACAGTGATGATCAAAATGGGGAGGATGTGGAAAACCAAATGAAAAATGAGGCGAAATACTATATATCCGAGTATGAACCCGAGCCTTCACCCGAAGAGACTGATCGAGTTGATGATCGAGCACTGGTTCGAGAATCACAAACTGAAGAACAGGCCGAAGTGGAACCTGATGACCTACACGATGGTGTTGATCGGATGATGCATCGAGTAGATGTTGAGAAGGGAGATCAGCCTCAACCACCTGCACTGGTAGGAGGGGAGTAGGAGGAAAGGTTCAATGCTGCACTTGACATCCAGTTGGAGGCGCTTCCAGAGCGAATGGCTAATCGCAAAGCTCCACCACCTACGCTTTTGCCTCCACACGAGCTTCAGGAGGAAGCTGCTAAGGAAGCAGCTAGATTGGAGGATGAGGTTAAGGAAGCTGTCAAGGAGATCGGATTTGAGATTCTGAGAAGTGGAGTTTGCTTGGATCCTTAGGTGAGAATTGAGGAAAAACTTGAAGATCCTGGCTCTTTTACATCGCCGTGTTCGATAGGACTTCGGATCTTCAAGAGCTGTTTGTGTGATCTTGGAGCTTCGGTCAGCATAATGCCACTTTCAGTTGCTAACAAGTTGGGATTCTCTGATTTCAAACCAAGTGATGTTCATATATTTTACCTTGTTTTCCCTTAGTTTATTCACATCGTTTGCATCTTTTGCTATCTATTTTGACCATTATTGCATAGCTTTAGGACCAATCATGCATTAGAGTTTAGTTGCATTGCATTTGCATCTTTTCATGCATAAACAGGTGATTTTGGAGCTTAAGGAGCATGGAAGCAATGTTGAGGAGAAGTGAAGCAATCATGAGGAGAAAGCAAGAGAGTTAAGGCTGAAGAACCAAGGTCCGGAGTCCAACTCGACCGCACACTCGACCAGACACTCGACCGTGTGCTGAGGAGGACTTGACCGAGTGGAGGATGCACGAGAGAAGCCAGCTCGACCTGCCACTCGACCGAGCACAGGTCGAGTTGACCGAGCCGTTGACTATTTTGTCTTTTAGTATTTTTAGGGCTTCCACTCCCTCTCCTATATAAAGCCTTGTACCTGCAGCCACCAAAAGAATCCAGCTTTTTAGATATTCTCTAGACCTAGTATTTACCCTTTTGGGAATTATTCCTTTTGCACTTTTATTTTTCTTAGATCTTGTACTTGTTTTAAGAGAGAAAAGACTAGATTCTTGTATTTTGTTGGTTTCATAACTTTCAAGATATTAAGATTTCGAGTTTCATTTCTTCATCAATATTGTAGATCTTTGTTTTATCTTTCTAATAATGCAAGTTTCAATATTTTCTGGGTTTTTGACTATGTTCATCATGTGTTCATGTGAGTAGTTCTCTAGGATCTTGAGGATGGGTTAGGCTGGATTGATCTTGTGGTATGTTTGATTTTGTCAAGCTTGATTGTTGTAGATCTCTTCTAGGCTAGATGTTCTTAATACTGATCTTATATCTGAGAAGATAGGGTTTGATTTCAAGCATCTTAGCATCACACCAATGTTTAAGAAGCATAGATAAGGCTAGATCTAGAGCTTACCATTAGGCTTGCTAAGAGATTAGAGGTCTTGTTTGGTTTGAGATGTATTGCTTAATGCCTGCTTGTGTAGATTCTTTACTATGTGAGAACAAGTCTAGAAATGCATAGGTTTGATTGTTTCTTGCCATTAGAGTGGATTAAACATGTTTTAGAATAATATGTCTAGAGATTAGCTCAAGTTGTTTGAGGTTTGTTGACTAAGTTAGATAACCACAATGATTAGTTCAGCCCATGAATCCCTCCTCAAGGCCTTCTTTGTTTATTATTTTCTTAGTCTTAATCATGTTGCTTGCTTGTTGTTTGATTCGTTTTTGCATTGCTCTGTTTTTATTGTGTTGCTCTGTTTTTACGTTTAGTCCAGCTCGACCCTGCACTCGATCTACACTCGGTGGAGTGCTTGCTCGAGTTCTTCCCCAGAACTTGTGTTTATGCTTTATAGTGGTCCTGTTTCATTCTTGTTTCATTTCTGTTGCATTCATTTAGTTTTCTGTTCATTACTTGTCTTGCATTAGTTCATTTCTTGTATTACAGTAGTTTCTATTTCTGTTCTTGCTTCATAACTGTTATAGCCATTCTGTTTCATTTACACTTAGCATCTAGTTCTTGTAGTTCTACTTTCTGCATTTTATATTTTCATCTTAGGATTGTTAGTGACAAACATCCTTACATTTGGCTTAACTTAGATTCATATGCATGTCTTAATTGTTCACAAACACTCATTTAGGATTGACACCTCTTATACTGCAACTGCATAAGGGGAATTGAAACACCTTACCATCCATCCATTCATATCTCACCATTGCATACATTCATCATTCTACCACAACAAAATACCATGTTTCACCAAGTAAGCTGTATTTGGTTCTAGCTGATAGGACGGTGAGACACCCGATTGCCATTCTAGAGAATCTGCCTCTAAGGATTGGGAGACTGGAAGTGCCTACCGACTTCATGATCCTGGATATGGATAAGGAACCAGATGATCCACTTATTCTAGGAAGACCATTTTTGGCAACAGTTGGTGTTGTGATCGAAGTAAAACAAGGCAATATCAAGATAGAGCATGGTGAGTACTTCAAGATGGAGTTTGATGTGAAAAAAGGGGTTAAGAGGCCAACCATAGATGGTCAAACTTTTTCCACCAGGACGAAACAAAGGAAAATGCTACATCTTGAAGAGGTCAAAACCACATTTGCCACGGAACCTGGACAAAATCTGGTAGATCTTTTGAACCAGCCTACTATAGTGGAGAGGATTCCAGAACCTCTTCCACATGGATCCCATGCTTAAGGAGCATGAAGAGTCAAGCTTAGTGACTATAAACAAGCTCACTTGGGAAGAAGTCCCAAAGGTATCTTTTAATTTTAGTTTATTTGCTTTATTTACTTTTATTTAATTTTTCTCTTTTTACAATTTTTACAAAAAAAAAAAAAAAAAAAAAAACGACAACTCCCTAAACTTAGGCTCCTTCATTTTAATACAACTCCCTTACTAGGGTTACTAATAAAACGACAACGCTTTGGCTAAACAAAACCAAGCTCTTTATTTGAATATTAAACCTTCTACTGGATTCCAAGTGTTTGACCTCTTTAGCCACTTTTGACTTTCTCCATTTGTCTTGCTCTTCTCCCCTTTGTTCTCAACTTTCTCTTCATGAAAGCTACTGGGACTCGTAGCCTATCAGGAAATTGCTTGAAAGTACTACTGTGGTGGACATGGCACATAAACCAGCCTTCTTTGTCCCTGGTAATCTTCGATGCATTCAATCTTTTTAGTTTAATACCTAAACCTTAGGCATTATTTGCTCACTCGCAATAAACTTTGATGTGCAGATTCAATGTCAGTTTGGAATCTTCTTAGAGAGTTTAGAATAAGAAAGGTTCACATGGCAGTTGTTCTTAATGAATACGGTGGAACCGTTGGAGTATGTTGCTGGTTGTCCTCTTCTTTACTTAATTTATCTCTCCTGCTCTCTCTTGAAAGGTTGTCTAATTTCTCTCTATGCAGATAGTAACTCTTGAAGATGTGGTCGAAGAGATTGTTGGTGAAATATTTGATGAAAACGATTCAAAGGTAAGTTCATCCTAGTTTCGACTTGTTGCTCTTCTTCTAGGGTTGGATCTATTTTCTTAACTTAGTTTCTCACTTCTATTGTTTTGGGCTGAATAGGAGAAGATTCAGAAGAAAACGAGTTATATCGTGATGAGAGCCGAGGGGATTTATGATGTTGATGCCAACACTTCGATTGACCAGTTATCTGAAGAACTCAACATAAAGATGCCAGAGGTAATATACTCTTTTAGCCGTGTCTTTAGTGTGTCCCTCTAGAAAGCAGAACCGATCTTTATGTTTGCTTGTTGACAGAATATAAAGTATTCTTTTGTTGCCCTTTTCGCAGGGCCATCAGTATGAGACGGTCTCAGGTTTTGTGTGTGAGGCCTTTGGGTATATCCCAAAGACAGGTGAGAGTGTGACGGTAGTTCTTGGAAAGGAAAACTAGGAAGAGAATGATGAACAGGACGATGGTAAACACGAGCGTCACGATCAGAAGGAAAAGCACCAAGTTTATAGACTAGAGGTACATAATAGCACTCCCCTTTGCACCACATTCTGCAAAAACGCTTATGATATTCTCTAACAACCTTTGGGGACAGATACTAGCAGGGAATGCGAGAAAAGTGAGCGCAGTCCGGTTCGGACGAGTTAATGATATGGATGAAGTGTCAGAGGCGCGAGATGTAAAAAACATGGTCCCCAAGTTCATAAGAAAATGGAGCAATGAGGAAGATTCTGATGGTAATCTCCAAGCCAAGAATGCCGTTTTTGAGGAGCATCTAATTGCTGAAACCGAAAATATGAAGAAAGAATAATGATAAAAGGGAAAGAGGCAGAGGAGGATGAACTATTACTGTTGTAATTTTTCTAACTGAGAGAAGATTAGTTTCTTCTTACATTCATCAGTTGTTTTACCAATAGTGAGATATGTATCCACAAGTAACACAAATACTAAAAACAAGAGAGTTGAACAGTAATGAGACAGAATTTTAGGGATTTTTTGAGATACTTATGCTTATCGGCTTGGAAAATTGAAGTAAGGGTGCTCGAATGATACCAGATTTCTCGATCAAAGAGAAGTCATAGGTGGTGAAGATATATAGCCATCTGAAGCCTAGCAAACTCTGCTCCTGCACAGAGTCTTGAACCACCTCCAAAGGCCATGAACGTTTTAGAGCCAGAAAGCAATTCTTTCCCCTCCCATCTCCATGGATTAAACTCGGATGGTTGCTCATAGATTTGAGGGTCATAATGAAGAAGAGATGGAATAACCAGTACAATCCATCCTGCTGGAAATGTATACCCTGCAACCAAAACACGCTTTTTAAATAAGATCATTGGTTACAAAGTTGTAGAAATAAATGTTCATGATGCAAAAGCGAGAATCTGACTTGCCTTTGATCTCCAGATCACTCACCGCCTTTCTGAACATAGCAGGTGACAAACTTCCAAAACGAAGAGACTCATTGATAACCTGAAATTGCAGCAATCAACTAAATGGCTTAACTACTGACGGATGCGCAACAAGTTTGGGATTTTATGTATACATGAAGGGGTGCAAGCAATTAATGTAAGAAAACAGAAAGCTACCATGTGGGTAAAATTCATCATGGATCTGTATTCTTTCCAAGTAACTCCAGACTCTTTATCGATTCTGTTTTGGAGGATGGTCTCATGCTCTCTCTGTTCAACATAGTTAAGCTTTAAGCATATGTTTATAAAGAACAAAAAGATTCAAACTTCTCAACAACACTTATTCACTACAGAGTTCTCTTAGTAAGAATTACCTTTAACTCCATAAGCACCTTGGGGTTTTCAGCTATGAATTTTACAGTTATTGCAGTCATAGTAGAAGTAGTTTCATAAGACGCAAGCAGTAAACTTAATATTAGCTCTACAGATCTTTCCTCGTTCACCGTATCGTCCTCTTTCTCCACTTCATTTATCATTGTCTCCATAAAGTCTCCATATTTTAAATCATTCGATGTTGCTTCTTCTTGTGAAGAGCAGAGCCCAAATCAATATATCTTCGCAAAAAGGCCTGCTAGGACCAAGGCCCAACTCTCTCTCAAAGCATACAGCTGCTCAACGGTTACCTGTAATAAACGACAACGAGACAAAGTCACCATCATTCTCAGACAGTACGACAATGCTATCAAAGAACCGATTTGCCGCCCTTGAATCGTGCGACGATGGTGATGCCACGTAAAGAGTGGTTGGAAGATACTAGAACTTAGGTTAAGACTCAAACATCTCTTGTATCCTAATATATAAAGGAGCAAGACATTGTATTGCCTCCTTATCGATTGAATAATAAAGTATCAATCTTTCTCCTCTGTTCTGCTTCTCTGTTTCTTTCTACATGGTATCAGAGCCATGGATGGAACCATGGAACCCTATTCTTCTCCTTCTCTCCACATCTCAAACTGTGTCACTATCAAACTCACTGAGCAAAACTACATTATTTGGAAGTCACAGTTTGAGTCTTTTCTCCGCACTCAATCTCTTTTAGGCTTTGTCAATGGCGGTGTTAAACCTCCAGATGAAAAGATTCCCATACGCAACAACAACGACGGAAAGGTCGAGAACATACTCAACCCAGACTTTGAAAGCTGGTCCAAATCTGATCAAGTTGTCAAGGCGTGGCTGCTTGGCTCCATGACAGAGAATGTTCTTTGACTAGTCATCGGTTCTACAACTGCTAGAGAGGTATGGGAAACTCTAATCTCTCACTTCAACCGAACATCTTCTTCTAGGTTGTTTGAGCTTCAAAGACGCCTTCAAAATGCTGAAAAGTTAGATAAGAGCATGTCTGACTATCTGAGAGGAATCAAGGATATTTGTGATCAGCTAGCATCTATAGGAGATCCTGTTAGTGAGAAAATGAAAATCTTTGCTGCTTTAAGAGGTTTAAGTCGTGAATATGAGCCTATCATCACTGTTATTGAAGATTCCATGGATCGCTTACCTGCACCTACCTATGACAATGTGATATCTTGTCTCACTGGTTATGATGATAGAATCCAAGGCTACTCTGTCTCAACTGAAGTCTCGCCACATCTTGCCTTTCACACTGCAAGAACTTCAGGCTTTCGTGGTCGTGGAAACAGAGGGAGAGGCAGGGGATCCTTTTCCACACGCGGTCGTGGCTTTCATCAACAGTTCTCGACTACTGGCTCAAACAGAACACCTGCAAACAAGAGTGAGAAACCGGTCTGTCAAATCTGCAACAAAAGAGGACACAATGCTTTTGAATGCTGGTACAGATTTGATGAAGAATATCAACAACCTGTTCAACCTGCGATAAGTGCTGCAGTTACTGAAGACAATAGTTGGTACCCTGATTCAGCAGCTACAGCGCATATCACAAGCTCCACTCAACAATTACAACAGTCTCAACCTTACCATGGCAGTGATGTAGTAATGGCGAGAGATGGAAACTTTCTTCCAATTACTCATGTCGGATCAGCCAATCTTCCCTCGACATCAGGTAATCTCCCTCTTAAAGACGTCTTAGTTTGCCCTGAAATAGCAAAATCGTTACTATCAGTCTCTAAATTGACTAAGGATTACCCATGTGCTATCACATTTGATGATCTTGATGTTGTAATTAAGGACAAGGCAACTCTCAAGGTTCTGACAAAGGGAAAGGAAAATGATGGTCTTTACAAACTGGATGATCCGAAGTTTCAGGTGCTTTACTCTACAAGACAAATCAAAACAAGTGATGATGTTTGGCATCAGAGGTTGGGACATCCTAATGCACAAATTCTTCAACTTCTATCTGCAAATAAGGTAATTCAAGTCAATAAAAGTACCAATAAGGTGTGTGAAACATGTCAGATTGGGAAGAGTTCAAGATTGCCATTTAGTTCTTCTTCCTTTGTTGCTTCAAGGCCTTTAGAGAGAGTTCATTGTGATCTCTGGGGCCCTTCTCCTGTCTCTTCTGTTCAAGGATTCAGATTTTATGCAGTATTTATTAACAATTATTCAAGATATTGTTGGTTTTACCCTTTAAAGAAAAAATCTGACTTTTGCTCCATCTTCATCAAGTATCAACTTTTGGTTGAGAATTTGTTGCAAACTAAAATTGGCACATTTCAATCAGATGGTGGTGGTGAGTTCATAAGTAACAGATTTCTGTCTCATCTTCAAGAAGCTGGTATACAACATTTTATCTCCTGTCCTCACACACCTCAGCAAAATGGCATAGCTGAAAGAAAACATAGACAGTTGACAGAAATGGCTCTTACCTTGATGTTTCAGAGTGCTACTCCACAAAGCTACTGGGTGGAGGCTTTCTTCACCTCTAACTTTCTATCAAATCTTCTTCCCACAAGCACTCTCACCTGCAATATCAGTCCTCACGAAGCTTTGTTTGGAAAGTCACCAGAATACTCTGCCTTGAGAACTTTTGGTTGCGCATGCTTCCCCACTCTAAGATCATATGCACAAAATAAGTTCGATCCTCGTTTTCTCAGGTGTGTCTTTCTCGGTTATACTGAGAAATTCAAAGGCTATCGCTGCCTGTATCCTCCAACTAGTCGCATATATCTCAGTCGTCATGTCATTTTTGATGAATCTAGTTTCCCTTTTGCGAATGCATATCGACATATGCAACGAGTATCTCCTACTCTACTGTACACTGCTTGGCTTAAACAGCTTCCTCTAGACTCTGCTTCTTTTGATCAAGCAGCCAGTCCCAATTCTGCTCCTATGATGTCCACTCCTGTCATCAACGTTCAAGCAGTCTCATCTCCCATTCACACAACTTCGTTACCTTCTACAACAGAGAGTCCTGCAGTCTCAACAAATGTCACTGAATCTTCTACTGAGTCTTCACACATGACTGATGATGAGAGTCCTGAGTGTACGGCAAGCTTAGACCTTGTTCCTATAGGCAACAGCTCTCAGTCATTAGCTCAAAGTGTTCCAGACTCAGTCGAGGTTCAAACGGTTAATGCAGATCACTCTGCAACTCTTCCTTCGACTTCAACTCATCCTATGGCTACACGTTCCAAAGCAGGAATCTCAAAATCCTCGTTATGCTCTCCTCACACAGAAGGTCTCCTACCCGAAACCTGAAACAGTGACAGCAGCTTTAAAAGATCCGTATTGGACAGCTGCTATGAATGAGGAAATGGGAAATTGCAAAGAAGCAAACACTTTTTCTTTAGTCCCTCACACTCCTGACATGCATGTTTTAGGCTCAAAATGGGTATTAAGAGTCAAACTCAATGCTGACGGTTCCTTAGATAAGTTCAAGGCTCGACTAGTTTCTCAAGGATTTAATCAAGAAGAAGGCATTGACTACCTTGAGACTTACAGCCCTGTTGTTCGAACTGCAACAGTCAGAGCAGTTCTTCATTTTGCTACGACAATGAACTGGGAAGTGAAGCAAATGGACGTCAAGAACGCCTTTCTTCACGGCGATCTCACTGAAACTGTCTACATGAAACAACCAGCAGGGTTTGTCGATAAGAACTACCTAGATCACGTTAGCCTTCTCCAAAAATCTCTCTATGGACTGAAGCAATCTCCTAGAGCCTGGTTTGACAAGTTTAGCAATTTTTTGTTAGATTTTGGCTTTACCTGCAGCTTAAGGGATCCTTCTCTTTTTGTCTGCTTCAAAGGCAAAAACGTTATCATGCTATTGCTCTATGTTGATGATATGGCGATCACAGGGAATTCCTCGGAGCTTCTAATTGATCTTCTCGAACAGCTTAACACACAATTTCGAATGAAGGATCTAGGCAAACTACATTACTTCCTGGGAATTCAAATACAATATCATGACGGGGGGATGTTTTTGTCGCAACAGAAATATGCAGAAGATCTATTAGCGGTTGCAGGAATTTCTTCGTGTGCTTCTATGGCAACACCTCTTCCTCAGAAACTTACTCGCAAGGTACAAAAATCTGGTCAACCTGCTCACTTTCCACTTTTCAATAATCCAAAATACTTCCGCAGTCTAGCAGGACGATTGCATTACTTGACCTTAACAAGACCGGACCTTTAGTTCTCTGTTAACTACGTTTGTCAGAAGATGCATGAGCCAACACTCTCTGACTTCAATCTTCTCAAACGCATTCTGCGATATATCAAAGGGACAACTACCATGGGAATCTCCTTTTCTAAGTTCTCGGACTCCAAGCTCACAGCTTTCAGTGACAGTGACTATGCTGGGTGTGAGAAATCCAGCCGCTCAATTGGTGGTTTCTGCACATTTCTTGGCCAAAATCTTATCTCTTGGTCATCAAAGAAGCAGGACACAGTCTCTAAAAGCTCTACCGAAGCTGAGTACAGAGCAATGTCTAAAACTACCTCTGAAATCACTTGGTTTGTCAATCTCCTTCACGACTTGGGAGTAAAGCTATCTGATACACCAGAACTTTTCTGCGATAATCTCTCTGCTGTTTATCTTACAGCAAATCCCAGCTTCCATGCTCGCACCAAACATTTTGCAACACACTATCACTATGTTCGTGAACAAGTTGCTTTCGGGAACATCATTGTGAATCACATACCTGCAGACTACCAGCTCGCAGATATCTTTACCAAGTCTCTTCCTCAACGGCCTTTTGAAATCCTTTAACTCAAACTTGGCGTCAGCGTGCCACAGACTCCAAGTTTGCGGGGGAATGTGAAGAGCAGAGCCCAAATATCTTCGCAAAAAGGCCTGCTAGGACCAAGGCCCAACTCTCTCTCAAAGCATACAGCTGCTCAACGGTTACCTGCAATAAACGACAAAGAGACAAAGTCACCATCATTCTCAGACAGTACGGCAATGCTATCAAAGAACCGATTTGCCGCCCTTGAATCGTGCGACGATGGTGATGCCACGTAAAGAGTGGTTGGAAGATACTAGAACTTAGGTTAAGACTCAAACATCTCTTGTATCCTAATATATAAAGGAACAAGACATTGTATTACCTCCTTATCGATTGAATAATAAAGAATCAATCTTTCTCCTCTGTTCTGCTTCTCTGTTTCTTTCTACACTTCTCTCCTCTCTTTGAAGATTCTTTTTATCATCTTCATCACATTTCTGCGTGCCTTTACATAGGAAAGTGGATGCATGCAGAGTGTTAAACTGTTAATAACCAGACAAGTTCTATAGCTGACAAGTTATGGACAAGAGATCTTACCATAACACCATTGTAAAGAGCGTTCCAAAAAGAAAGATCAAAAGGGGACCTAACCAAATCAAAGCTGAAATCTCGAAAGTTTTCAATAAGTTTGCTCTTAGTCTCAAGTTTGATGTCACTTATGATCATCTGGACCATTTGTTCCAATATCAACTGCAATACAACAAAGAGACATATTTCATTAAATCAGACAAGTGGGTAAGATAGACATTTTATCGCTTAAAACTAGATGGAGTTAGGGCTTATTATACTCTTCCAACAGTATCTTTGACGTCTAAGAGGCCTTGGAAGGAGACAGCTTTGAGATGCTCGCGTGTTGCTTGGTCTATTTTTTGTATAAATCTTTGTTTCAAACACTCAGGACCAAGAAGCTGCAGAGCAATCTGTCTCATGTACCTGTGGAAGTCCTTGCCTTGCTTGAAGAACAAGTTATCTTTCCCAAAGATTCTAACAAGAGCTTCTGGATAACTCATGACGAAACACATGTTGTCTTGTTTGAGAATCTCAAAATTCACTTCCCGGTCTGTAGAAGCAATCGTATT
Source organism: Camelina sativa (assembly GCF_030686135.1). Taxonomy (NCBI): domain Eukaryota; kingdom Viridiplantae; phylum Streptophyta; class Magnoliopsida; order Brassicales; family Brassicaceae; genus Camelina; species Camelina sativa. The sequence goes on from NC_141891.1 coordinate 16,356,123, forward strand.
AGAGCCGAGGATATTTGTCCGGAACAACGAGCCACCACCGTACCTGAAGTACAAGCCAGTAAGGGAGAGAGAGAAACATTAAAGAAGAAAGAAGAGAAATGAAACAGAATCTTGAAACTTGCAGATGTCATTAAAAACAAAAAAAAAAAAAACCAACTTTGACATTCTTTTCTGGACAAATGGAGGGACTTCGTTGAAACTGTAAGGTTTGAAGAACTCAACGGTTTCTCCTATCACCGGAAACCCCATTGAACCCGGGGGTAGCTTGCCGGAGCAGTAAGGGTTAGCCCATCTGTAGAGCCAGACACTGATCTTGATGACCAGTAAAGCTATAACAACACTCAATGCAACACCCCACATATCTTTCTTAGTTTCTTTACTATCGATTAATAAACACTAATATTGTTCATATAAAATAGCTTCATATTTTGAGGAAGCAATATACAAGAAAACCAAATCTTACAAGTTACTACTACGTACCATATACTTCCAAATTACAAGACTAATATTTATATACTAATACAGTTTTACCAATAATTGAGTACTATTACTTTGAAGTTTTTTTTTTAATTTAATTACTTAGTGTTCGTTTTGATATTTGTATATAAAGTTTTAATTCAAGTTAGATGAACAAATAAGAGATCTTGACGACCAACAAAAGCTATAACAACACACAATGTAACAACCCGCATTTCTTTGAAATTATTACTTAGCTGGTTCGTAGCAGCTAGTAAACACTGATTTTATATTAGCTTCAGTCAGATTCTGAGGAAGCAATTTGCAAGAAAGCCAAGTTTTACAAGTTACTATACTTAAACAAATTCTAAATTAATAACACTGTTAAATTTTGTAATTTGGTATCTCCTACTTTTTAGTAGATTCTCAAAATATATTGGATGTTTTCAAGAATTTGTGTGATCTCACAGACAGTTAACAAGAATAATAACCATAGGCATGCAGCTAATATATAAGTCAAGGAGCCTTTAATTTTTCCTTTCAAATATAATCAGTTGTATTCTTAATGTAAACACACAAAAAGCATACGTTATTTAGTTAGAGGTAGATAGGATAGGATTAATTAAAGTCTCCAAGAAGATCAAGATCGATGACGCTCTCACTCTGATCCATGAACATCACGTCAAAACGTCTATCTTTTTTCTTCTTCCTAAACCAGTGGCCCGGTATACCTTTGATTTCAATCTTTCTCATATCATTTCTTTGTAGATCATAACAAAGAATGTGAAAGGGAGAAAGCAAATCATGTGGTATCAAAACAACCTTGCCACTTTGAGTAGTACCGTTTACGTGGAATACAAGTTGTTGACTAATTGCAGCTGACAAGGATGCAAAACCAGAGTCTTTTGGGACCATTCCTTGTTCCCAGCATCTTGCAGAATCCATAAAACCACCATACCCTTGTCTCTTAGCTGGGTAGAGTCAAGAACAGTAAGTTTTCCACCATACTCTATAAGATTCACATTCTTTAACCTGAATCGTCCATGCAATTCATCACCGTCCATGCGAGGTACTTGGCTCATTATCAACTCTTCCGATATAACGTCGAAACTCACAAGAACATAATTATACATGTCAATCAAAGCCAGGTAATATATAACCCCATTGACAAACTGTCCTCGATGGACCGGGGTGTAGGGACAGAAGTCTGATGGGGTTGGAGCCACCTTGAGGTGTTAGGACAAAGACCCAATGCTCTCGCATGGTCGTTAGGTTTGGCACAATTGAGCAGATTACTTTGTACTGGTCGTTAAGAGGGTTGTGTCCGAAATAGTAGTAGACGATTTTCTTAGTTACTCCTGGAGGTATGATGCTGGATTTTACGGCGGGTAAGGTGAAAATTTGTCTGGTGGCAGGGTTATAGATTCGCGGTTTTCTCCAGAAGGTGTAGCACATGAGGCCACGAAGATTTTGCGAGATGTACCCTCCCATCCGTGGGATGGTCAGATTGCGGTCAACAACATAGGAAGACGACGATTTAGTAGTGTCTGGAGCCGAAGATAGGATTACATTATTATGGTCCTTGTAGAGGTCTGCTAAACAGATGTAAAGACGAGGACGTGGTCGGGATTGGCACGTTGTTGGGATACAATCCAAGTTCCACTTCTGAAGTTTAAAGGAACTATCATTAATATATAAAGGGTTAGGGTCAATCTACTAATTGCCAATTGGTTTTCAGTTAAAAGCCCAAAATAAGCCCAGATTTAACATGGTATCAGAGCCCAAGGTTAAAATTCTGGTGGACCTAGAAAAGTGGATATGGACATGCCTCTTGTTAACCCGAGTAATGGGGGTCCAAGAAAGGGTTTATTATCGGTCCAAGTGAGATCGGTTCGAGATGGAGTTATCATTTTGAGGAGGCGTATTAATATCCCACATGTGGTCTTTGGTTTGAAGGGGAGATTGTTGGGATACAATTCAAGTCCCACATCTGAAGTTTAAAGGGACTATCATTAAGATATAAAGGGTTAGGGTCAATCTACTAATTGTCAATTGGTTTTTAGTTAGAAGCCCAAAATAAACCCAGATTTAACACCGTAAGGAAAAGGCTGCTGAAATATCTGGAGCAGAGGAGCGACGACCAAAGCTTTGAGAGACACTTGAATCTAATCAGGGATTTTGTAGGCAATCTCTTGAGAATCTCAACCACCACATCCATTGGAATATATTGTGCCTCGTTTCTTCTCCTTCTCTTCTTCCTCTCTCGTTGGATAAAGGACCAATCCATCGTACAACAACTATCTCGACAAAGAGTAGCGCAATCTTGGAGTGCAAGAAATCAAGCATTTAGGGTTTAATTTATTTGTATTCTTCCTCTTTTGACAAAACCACGTAGTACATACAGATCCTTTTACCGTTTTTTTCCTACTGGAAAGCATTTGGGTTAATCTGCATTAGTTTGGTGATGTATTCTAGTTAAATCATTTTACCATTTTTTCCAAATGTTGTAAGTCTTGAATCACAATTAAAAGCAGGTTAGCAGTTGCAACCAAATGTATAGGATGAAATATGTACGGTTCAGTTCTCTAAATTATTATCTTGATTGTTTAGTGAAAGGCATATATACCAACTAAGTTATTGCCATCATCAGCTGCCAAAAACTATCGAACTAATCAACTAAATTTATAGGGAGAGCTAGAAATTTGTACTAAAGCTGGTTTTGAGCAGTCACCAGTTCCGCCTCATCATGCTTGGATATTTATTTACCTTGCAAAACAACACAATTTAGCATAAATTCAAGCAGCTACAACCAAATGTATATAAGACCAGATTTAATAGCAAAGTCATTATAAAGTTAACAATAATCTCAAATAATTCTAATTATACATTTTTGTTACTTTTACCTTATTTTATTTACACAAAATCAAAATAAATACAATAATCTCAATCTAAACCATGTATTATTATATCACTTGAACTTTTTTGCCCAATGGATTATTGTATATGGTTGTTGTTCTTAATCAACTTTCACCCACATTCAAATGTCACATGTATATAAGACAAGATTTGATAGCAAAGTCATTATAAAGTTATCGATTATATAACAAATCAAATTTAAAAGTTAAAATCACCATGTACAACAATATTCAATGCCGACTCTAAATGAAGTAGCTAAATTTAGATGATTAGATGATTACATACTGTATATGTAAATGTAATCAAAGCCAAGTTTCAATTTTTGAATTGATCTCATGTCTGTCTCACCTACCTTATCAAAAGGAAAAATGAATTGTCTAATCGATTCAATCCATTTTTTTTTTGTCGTTGTTTAGAAGATACTTTTTTCTAAACCATAATATTACTAATTAAAAATCATTTTAAATCAAGGGCAATTGTCATGAATACCATTATTTTAAGTTTCTGGGTCAAAAATACCATAAGCCCAAACAATTTTTATTTCTAACATTTTTCATTAAACCATTTGACGAAAATACCCCTCTTATTTCTCAAACCCTCATTGTTTCCAAATCGCTTCTCGTTGCCTCCCTTCACTCAAAAAAATAAATACGGTGGTTGATGGATTCTCGCCACCTCGCCGGATTCTCATCGCATCACCGGTATATCTCACCGGAAACTCGTCGCATCACCGGTCTATCTCGCTGGATTCTCGTCGCATCACCAATCTATCTCGCCGGATTCCCGTCGCATCATCGGTCTATCTCGCCAGATTTTCACCGCTTCGCCGGTATGCTGTTGTCTTGCTTCGTCTTAGAGGTCTCCTCAATTCGATTCGCATCGCCCTAGCCACCACCATCCTTATGCCTCGTTTCGGCCTTGCTTTGCCTCATCGTCGTTGCGATTTATATTTGAGGTTCTACTTCTTCGTTGATCAATCTTCTCCACACAACGCTTTAGCATTGGTCATTGCAGTTTATAGGTAAGATTCATTTCATTCTCTTTCTATTGTAGAAATTGAAAACACCATAGGATTTATGTGTGTGTGTGTGATTTTGACTTTACTAAATCCACAAAAACCTAAACCTATTGGGTGCAAAATTTAGTAGATTCTTATGGTTTCTACTAAAATTTATCTGTTGTGGATTGTCTTCGTCATGTAATGATTTGTTCTTCCTAAACATGTAAATTGTTGTGGATTTTCTTATCTGTGTAACAATGGTGATGCTAGTTTTGTTAGCTAGAGTTTGGTTGATGGTAGTTATTATTCAGTTGCATTATACTTTATTCCATTGGTGTTGTCTTTTCTAACTATAACTTTGCTTAGTGTACTTGACTTGGTCGTTTTAATGTTGCATAGAAAAGTTAATTATAAGTGTCATTGTGATGAGTCTTGCAACTGGATGTTCATGTTGCTTATTGAGATGGTTTTGTGTCATTCTAGTTAGATTAACCAGTGAAGTTACATGCTTGATTTGATCATTCAAGAAGAACTACTTACAACTTGGATTAGCTTATACATGTCACAGTTATACAATTTGGATTTGCTTATGTTTCAGTTTACTTTATCTTTATACATTAAGCTTGGTTTGCTGACATGGTTTAGTGTTTTCGTGTTCATAACTGACTACTGTAGATTTCTTGTTTGTTGAAAATTTGGGAAGCACTGTTGAAATTCTAGGAAGACTTTCATAATACGATATGTTTCATAATGAAATTTTGGCTCTTTGTGGCCAATGGTTTTGCGTTCTGCTTACTCATGAAGCTATTCATATCATGTAGTTTCTCACATAAACGTTGATTGGATTAAGATTTTTGAAAATTGGGAAGCACTGATGAACATTCAGGAAATGATCTTTGTATTTTATGATGATTTTCCTGACACCATCTGTGTTTTTTGTTAATTTAGAAACTTACATTGATTGAAAGGTGGTTTCTTGTGACTACTTTTTGTGCTTTCTGCTAACTCATGAAGTCATTCATACCATGTGGTTTTTCACATAAACGTTGATTGATTAAGATAGTTGAAAATTGAGAAACATTGTCGAAGATTCAGGAAATGATCTATATATTTTAGGATGATTTTCCTGACACGATCTGCTTTTTTTTTTTTTTTTTTTTGCAGGACATGGAAGATTCTTTCCCTACAAATATCAAACTCTAAGCTCCATTTCAACATAGGAGATGAGCCATGATCTGAATTGAAGATAAACTAGTTTACAAACTATGATTGCATCAAAGAAGTCAAAGCATACTTAACTTTTTGTTTGTTTTCATCTATCTAGGATTGTATAATGTTTGAGATGACGCTAATGAATAACAGTTTTAATAACTTTCTTCCAATATTTAGTTATTTTCATTTAGGAAAGACTAATTGAAATTTAGGAAGGAATCCTTGAAATTTAGGAAGGAATCCTTGGCATTTAGGAAGACCTTTTGGATTTTTCTCCATCGTTAAACAATACAATTATACCTCAAGTTAAAATTCTACTATATAGGTAAAACACGAGGATGTGAACAAATTTCAATCACTATCCCTCACTAATGAGTAATATGTTATACAGTGAGACAAGAAGATAAACAAAGATTTAAAATTACATTTTTTTAAATTTAGGGAGGATTTTCTAATGTTTAGGAAGACATTCTTGAATTTAGGAAGGTCTTCCACAATGACATGCATTCAAACTTCCACACAATTGTCCATTTTCTTATCTTCATCATCAACTCTGCTTTGTCCTTGAAATATTAGCGATCATGTATATCATCAATCACTTGAGTGTAATGACACATCCACTTAGTCGATAAAAATCCTACAAACATAAACACATATAAGTAAAAAACCAATTTATGAATGCCTTCCTAACTCGTAAAGACTATATATCTTACTGTTATAGTCATACCATCTCTTCTTCATTCAATATCTACTAGAGAAACACAAAAGAATATATATATGAGAACTAAAAGCATATTAAGCACAAAGAAATTTTTAACTCTATATTCCATAACCTTTACTCACAGCAACAACTATTGCAAAAATCATTTGTGTATTGTTGATACTCCCATCGAGTAAATGTCATTCTTAGCACATATAGATACAAACACCAAATCTCTTTCAAACATGTAAGTGGTTTGGTAGCTGGTGAGAAGAGATATTGAGTGACTACAATATTGTCCCTATTGATACAAGAACAAAAGGAAAAGATTATATGCATTTAACTAAATGTGGTTTACATGACTCACATCTTCTCTACCAGTATGTACAATCTTTATAAACATAACTCAACTCTAAAACTATAATACACGAAGATCACATCACAATTAAACTAGTTTTGCAACACTAGCAGTTTTATTAATTACCTTGAAACCCCAAAAAAACACTTCCAGAATAATGTGTGTCATTAGCTAAAGGATTCAAAAACTACACAAGAATTTTATAAACAACAAATTTTGTAAAATTTTAGAATGAAGCACAAAATACTATTCAATAAAGCAATGAAATGGTAAAATCAAGCAATCAGAGCATAGAGAATACCTTATCATTAATTTATCTCCGATGATAATGCAAACACTGCAACCACCAAATTAATTACCACCGTTGTTGTCTTGTACGGGAGCGTCATCGGATCTAGACACAGTGATGGCCTTGGAACAGTCATTTTTGTCGATTTCGACTTTGAATTCGATAGATTCATCAACATCGATATCGAAACTCTCAGATCTGATGGTGAATTGGAGAATGAATAAATCGTTGTTGCCGGCGTCGATGAAACCAAAGAGATGTCAAACAAATTGACGAAGTTGGAGGAATACAGAGATGAATGATGTCGGAGGAAGACGGAGACGAACGATGTCAAAGATAGATGGAGCTGTCAGAACTCGTCGGAGATGATGAATCACGATGACAATACTTAGAGAGGGTTTGAGAACGAAATCCAAAAGCTTCACTCACGTTGGTTTATAACATAGGAATATAATGATCTTTTAATTTAATAAATAATGGTATTAGTGGAAAAATAAGTAATGGATGGTAAATTAGGAACTAAAACTAGGTTTGATGGTATTCTGGGGCATTCTCTTAAATCAACCATGTTTGAAGAAAAGAATAATTTTTGTCAAGATTAATTTAATAATAATACTATAGGCTTTTTGGTTGGAACTAAATCTGAATCCAGTCAACAAAAATATTCAGATTTTTTTCGAACTCAATCTGCTGAATCCAGTTAGACTCAACCGCACAAATTATGAAATCCGAAGGTTTTGCCAACAAAAAATCTGAACTGGCGCAATTGGTTAAGTATCATTCCAAATCAGCTTCGCATCCTTGCTTCGAAGTTCGAACTGTATTGTAAACATGAAATCGTTTTCTTAACTTCGTTTTACAAAAGATACATTAACATTTAATTCAAAATCATCACAACAAAAAAAAATCAAAAGAAATATTGATACACAAAAAAAAAATCACACATTAAAAGAAAAAAAGCAAAGTATCTTTTGGCTTTTTAATAACAATAAATACATATATACTTTTTTCAAATGTTTTCTTAGAATCAAAACTATATTAAAAACAAAAAAAAAAGGTTGTAACCAGTTTACAAATTATTGTTTTGATAGGCATGTAAACGGGTAAGTTATAGGTTGATTTAATTATCTATGATTCGATTAGCATTGCTAATGTTTCCGAAGTCACCACAAACTATTAAGATTTTTAAAGAGGCATGATCAAATATTTCGTAGTGAGAATTATTAAAACATGGAGACAAATTCACAAGTTGTGAACAATCATGTCATCCATATATGTAGACTCAAAGGCTTGAATGGGGATTAAACACGTACGCTTTGATAGATTCCCATCACTCACTCGGTGAGATCTAGAAATACTAATGAGTACCCAAATACTGGTGCTGGAATGATATCCGGTTTTTCAATCAAAGAGAAGTCATAGGTTGTGACGACGACTAGATAATAATGAAGAAATATAATATAGCTATCTGAAGCCTGGCGAACTCTGCTCCTGCACATCCTCCTTCAAAGGCCATGAACGTTCTAGAGCCGCCAGAAAGCAGTTCTAACTTTTGAAAATGGATAAAAAGACCTTCAGTTACAAGAATATAACCTTAGGTTGGTCTGTTTATAACGTTAGCTTTACATTGCAATGATAAGGAGATATTTACTTAAATATACCAGAATTCCATGTGATCAGAGCCGTTCTCCAACCCAAATGATAAGGAGATATATACTTAATTCATAGTGTTCTGGCTGGTCTGCTTCAGAGAAGTTCCATGTTTGTTCAGCTTCGTCAATAGGTAAGCCAATGCGACTTTAGCACCCAAGGCAGAATGACCACGGGACAAGCAGATTGCACCACCCACAAGTACCAGACCTTTTGCTATCAGTTTCTTTGATGGTTTTCTCAATATTTTTCTGTGTTTGGCTACAACATGAGTCAACACTTCTTCACCACTACTTGTTCCCATGGAGACTGTGACATCATCTGTCTGAGTTTCTAACTCTGATGGAACCTGCAGTAACAACAACAACCATGACAGTGAAGACCAAATCGGTTGCTTCATGCACATTCGGGTTTCAGGACACTGAATTCCAGCAGCTAACAGAACAAAATATTTAATACGAACCTCACCTTACCTTTTTTATTAAGGTGACAGCAGATAAGATGGGTCCTTGTTGGGTTCCCTGACTGGTTGCCATGTATTTACAAAGTGCATTATCCATCTTACAAATGTAACTCCATATGCCTTTTGAAAAGGCGAGCTTCGCCATCTCAACATTTAACCCAGCATTCTCCTGATGAAACATTTTGATCTCACAAGCATTTCTGCCGGGAACTGCAGCAAGTGTTAAGGTTTAGGTATCAAACATATGGAATCTGAGGACGACTACACAAATACCGTACTCACTATGATCACTTGATCTCTGATTATATGGAATTCAAACAACATTGATCAGAAATTTTAGGTGAATAAGAAAACGACTTGCCTTGCCTGATTCGCCAACCAGATCTAAAATAGCTTACACGTACGTACTTCCTCTGTTTCGGTACCATATTGTGATCACATTCCTAATAATAATAATAACCAAAGAGCAAAACAATAAGTTAAGAAGCAACAACAAATTGTGACAGATAGAGAGAGAGAGAGAGAGAAGTTTCAGTTAATTTTATACCTTAGTGAAACAGTAGAATTTGTCCTTTCCTTGCCACAGTCTCCAAGCTAGTAGGTACTCTCTTGATGTCAACAAAGGAAACTTTTTAACCGTGCGACCACTCTCGACTCCGGTAATAGTGTCAACCTGCAACTGCTCATGATCAACCACAGTCTTATCCCATTGTTTCCTATAATCATTGTCCATGTAAAAGTCCCTCAAAATCTCTGCAGAACAGTCCTCAAAGACCGTGACACTTAGGTACTTCATAGGACCACCATCCTAAGAAAAGAAAAGAGCCAAAGGCTTTATTCATCATTACTCATTAATCAGAATAAAAGACTAAAATGACACAAAGTGAAGAAGATATATAGAAAACGATTTGAAACAAGTACTACTTTAGGCTTGGAGCGTTTAGCAGTGTAAGAAATGCGATCGTTGCTTCTGTGAATAACATGTTCCCATATCTCATCATCAGACTCATTTCTTTCCTCCAATTTTTCGATAAGAAATTTCAAATCTTCATCAGCAACTAGTCTGGATATATAGAGGAAACTCGTATTAGAAACAGCTCAATGAAAGCAATACACATAAAAAAAAAAAAGCCTAAAGATTAGAGAACCATTCTCCTTCAAAGTTTGAAAGCAACACACTTTAAGCTAAAAAAGGATACTAAAACACATTAACTGGCATAAAAATCAAACCTTTATTTACCTTGATTGAGAAATCACGGCATGAGAAACTGGGTCGGTAGGCGAAGAACTGAAGAAGCGAAATTTAGAAGAAAATAAGATATGAAAGAGAAGAATTAAGAGAAGCGAAATCGCGGTGGCCCAGATGTAACCATCTCGCCGGGAAAGTTGGTCGGAGAAGAAAGACAAAGCCCAGTTGAGTAAGCTCTTCATCGAAATCCCAAATCTCTACGCTACGATGTTTGAGATTTCGAACTCATCAATTGATTCATAATCATCGGTGGCGTGTGTTTCCAGTTGCACTTGCGGGCAGGGCAAGGCAACGGCTTCACCGGATTCACTCTGCTTTACTCTCTTCTCTTTATTTTATTTTATTTATGGTTTAACCCTCAAGTTTTTAATTATTCTTCTCTTTTGACCCCTTTGTTTTGTATTCTTATAATCTTGCCCTCTTTGTGCTCAATCTAATAAAATGGGTGCTTTATATACAAAAACATGACCAACCTATTTGACAGGTCAGACTATATTTGTGTGGTTTAGAGAACCATAAACTGAGGCAAGCCACATAAATTGAAAATGGAAAGAATCTGTCGTTGTAATTCATGTAAAATAATATATGGAAGAAATGAAGTGTGTCACAGATCTTGATGTTCTCTATTCTGGATAAGGGCCATAAGGCAACAGTTGATTCTATTGATTCTGTGACAATCACGATGATCACAAGACTTGTAATAAGCTTATTTTGTGGAGAAATCCACAAGAGAGACAAGTAATTTTAATATGAGGGGCCAGCTTTCATATCGACTGGTGTCTTTACTATAGCACATCATCTCCACTGTCAGCTGTGACCACAAGAAACAAAGTTAGGAACAGGAGGGAATAATAGGAGAGAAATGCATCCAGATTAACTATACTCTCTTGAGTTCAGATTTAGATGATCTAAACCCATTAATATTGAAAACAAATGTTACGAGACATTAACCATAAGGGTGTACGTAGACATATGGATTGCTGTTACTCATCATGAGACTCTTCAGAGTTAGTTTCTCTCCTTTGTCTTGTTAGCCTTTTGGTTTGATTGGTACAGTAAATCTTAATTACCAAGTGAAGCATGGCCATGTTGGTATACAATCCAAGTCCCACCTGAATTTTGAAGGGATTATCATTAATATATAAATTAGGGTTATGGTCAATCTACTAATTGTCAATTGGTTTTTAGTTAGAAGCCCAAGATAAGCCCAAATTTAACATGGTATCAGAGCCCAAGGTTAAAATTCTGGTGAAACTAAAAAAGTGGATACGGACATGCCTCTTGTTAACCCGAGTAATGGGGGCCCAAGAAGGAATTTATTATCGGTCCAAGTGGGGTCGGTTCGAGATGGAGTTATCATCTCGAGGAGGCGTGTTCTTGGTTTGAAGAGGAGATTGTTGGGATACAATCCAAGTCACACATCTGAAGTTTGAAGGGACTATCATTAATATATAAAGGTTTAGGGTCAATCTACTAATTGTCAATTGTTTTTTAGTTAGAAGCTCAAGATAAGCCCGAATTTAACAGGCCAAAACTGTATTCCTGCAGAGCCGTCTCCGGCCGGGATCAGCAAACCATTAATGAGATGGAGTCCTGAGTCCATGAACGTTTTCTAGAAGCCGTGAACAACAAGCTTGAAGCGAGTTAATTTTTTATGTGATTCCAACACTATTATTCATGGTTTTGTTTTTCATCTTTTTCGGCTGCAAAATGTTGATCTAAGCAGGTGTTGTTTTGTTTTTTTTTTTTTTTTTTTGGTGATATGCAGAGGCAACTCCTAAGGCTGTTATGAAACTGATGAACGTTGTTGAAAGAGTTTTACCATATATCAAGTTAGCAGCCACTTGGAGGCAGGTGTACACTAACTCAACCAGTTACGTTAAATCTCACAGAGATCATTTCAACTACATAAGCTGAACATTTTTTGAAGCTGTCCTTTATTTTTTCCACAAGTAAAGACTAACCAAGTATATGCCAGAGAGAAAACAAGGTAACTGCTGCTGCTTCATATATGATCATTTTTTTTTTTGCAGGGAAGAAGAATGGTAACACAGAAGACAAGAAACCATCTTCGAATAACCAACCAATCGTTACTATATGACCCAATGAGAGATATACTGACAAATTCCTTTAGTTATTTACAAAAGAATCAATCTAACAAATTATATAAGATGGAATTTGGCATCCAATATAAAGGATGTTGAAAGAGAAATTAAAAGAAAAGATCCGTCAAGACCTACTACTACATGTTATATTTGGCATATATGTATACCCTTCCTTCCCAATCATATCTACCTCCTCTAATCCTAACCTATAGTAAGCAGGTGCTGAAGAGACGTAAAATTTTAAATTCCTCCTTTGGCTTCATAGTCTTCCTTTACAGCGACCAATTCATTATATCAGATGAGTCAGCCAGTGCGGGTGGCTTCAGCGGCCCTTTCCCGCATCATCTCCATTACAGCAGCTCTACGCCTTTTGTCTGACTGCTGCTGCTGTCTACTATTCATCGCTCTCAAATCTCTGTTACAATGAAACACCGACGAATTAGCCATCTATATATTAATTATATATATATATATATATAACATGTGTAAAAGCATGTGAAAATCTCTCTCTATATATATATGTACCTGCATTTAGGGATAGTGCACTGAGAATCTCTACAACTGCGGGCATGGTGCCTGATGATACTGAAAGAATGAGATGCGTGCTAGATCTACAGACTTCTATGACAGATATGTATGAGCGATGCTGAACAGAGAGATGAAAGGATAGTGAAGAGACGACACAAGAGATTTGTTAACGGGGTTCGGATAACCTACATCCCCGGGACCAAGTCCAGAATCATTCACTAGAATAAGAACGCAAAAGTCACATTTGCCAATGGTATCTAGCACACACTTGTGCCTACCACTCTTATCTACATGAACCAAAGGAACCACCACTCTTTGTCTTTTCCGACGAGTGTGAACCTCTACAAAAACCACCGACAGATTCTCTATCTTGTCGGTGGGACAACACCACACACAACATGTGTGCTTCTCTCAATTTTAGGTCTAGGGTGCGTGAGCTTCTCCTTGCTACTACCTCTTCCTTTTATACCTCTTAGAGTTCTCCACAAACTCTAGATTACACAAGCTTCTTCCTCTTGTCTTTTAGGTAAAAGCTTGTTCTCTTTTTGTCAACTTGACCCATGCTTTTGTTCCTGTCGTACCTAACACAAGCATGCTTCTCTGACACAGCCGTTCCACTGTTTGCTGCAACTTGACGCTTTTCTACTCTGTTGCACTACACAACCTCTTCACGATTCATCTCTTGTTTCCAGCTCTGTAGCACTACACAGCCACTACAAGTTGTCTGCTCTGTTTTCATCTCTGTTGCACTTCAAGTTTACTCAACTGCTAAACAAACTTCTGCTAAGTTGTATGATGCAGCTGATACCTTCTTTATGCTCCTTCTTTCTGCTCTGTTGCACTTTCAGAGTTACTCAACTGCTAATGGAAGACTTGTTCTCATGAGCTTAAAGCATGATTGTTTGAGCTCTCACTTCTTGGATCTTCTCACTAAGACTCCAAGGTTCAACACGTCACTTCATTCCATGTGACTTTACATTGAGCTGTCTTGGCTGTGGTAGATTCTCTGATTCTCTATCTGAGGAATCACTGCGTCTGTGTGTGTAGCTGGTTACACATGCTCCAACTTGATCAATGCTTCTGTTTCTCAACATATGTTTGTGTCTGACTTGTTAACTGCAACGTTCACTGCATCTGTGTCTGTACTTTCGGTTGTATCAGGTTTACCCATTGCTTCTTGATCATCTCTCTTGATTCTTATAACCAGTAACAAGACCAATATATCTTCAATCTCTCCCTTTGTTATTGAGTTATAGAACTCAAGCTTTCTCTATTCTTGCACTTGATGATCTTCAAGCTTTCATGATGTAACTGAAACTTTGGCATCTTCATTACATTGAGAGGATTCTGTCATTGTGATCTTCTCTCTTCTGTTTCAATAGTTACTCCTTTACGCCTTGTTGTCAATCTTACAATTCTGTCAACACCGTGTATCTTCAATCTCTCCCTTGTTGACTGAGTTGTAGGACTGACAAACATTGATGATCTGCAACCTCTACATATCATGTTCTTGTTTCTTTTTGGCATATATATTTCAAACAACTTCAATCTCGGTCAACACACAAATCAATCTCTCCCTTGTTGACTGAGTTGAAGGACTCTAACTCTCCCTTAATCATAACCCATCAAGCTCCTTATCTTGACTTGATCACATCTTTAGTGAATATCAAATACCTCCAAGTATTGCCTGCAACCACGACATAGCATAGCAACAACAACAACTAGCATATGGGAGTAATTCAGAGAGTCTCCCTTTGATGCTCAGTTTGATATTCAACTTCATACGATGAACCAACTTGTCATCATCAAACCTTGGACTTGACATTAATACCATCTTCTGCATTTATCAAACATCTTCAAGTTGTGACAGCAGCAATGACACAAGCATAGCAGCCCCAACAACTAGCAAATGGGAGTAAATACAAGAACTCTCCCTTTTTAGCGCAGTTTGATACTCAAGCAATCAATGGCACTAACTCATCTTGCAAGGCAACCATAAAAACTCCCCCTGCTTGAGTGCATAACTAAGGTAAAAAGTAACAGATATCAAGAGCTTAGTCCAATAAGAAACTCATTAAGCAAATATTGATCCTCCTCTTACTTTGATGTTAAGAGTCTGCTCAGACTTGCTTGAACACTGCAGAAAATTCACACATACCAAAATCATATAACCAGAACATGATATCAGCCATCAAACCAATGACAATGATGACTTGGTTACAATGACACAGATGAGAGTAGCTCATAACTAGTTAACCCATCTTCAGAAATGTACCGCTGTCGCCAATAGGATCAGGATCAAAGCCTGCCGTACGCACAGAACAGCTAATTTCTGAAGACAAAAACACAAACCAGTACTAAGCCGAGAACACTTCCTTGAGAACACAATTGTCAAACATCTTAAAATCCCCTTTGAACCTCATGAATCTTAACTTGATCAGAACCTCTTAGTACTAGCAATCATTGTGCTTCATTTTGAAGTTCAGCCTTTGAACAATGGAAACTAACATGATCATCAAACTTAATACCTTTGTAGTCGCAGCGGAAACATAGACAATTCTCTTGAACCATGATGATCTTGTGAAATGTAGCATTGACTGAATAGCCTCAGCTTCTGCAGACTTGCTTGCTCAAGTAGCCTTGATTTAGAGCTGTTTCCATTTTTGCAAATATAGGCTTCAAAACGCTCTTCTTTACTAAGTCAGATCAGATATCCAGATATTGTACTTCATGAAGTAGAGGTCTCTTCTATATCAACTAGTTACAATACAGATCACACCTATGCTTTTTTTGAAACTCCTCCTGAACCTCAAGCAATATACCAAACCAGAGATTGGGTATAAAACCACACGCACACAACAGTTTCTTGAGCCAACCTTTGAACAACATCTTGTGATCCCAACTGTGAACCAATGAATAAGACAGATGATTGCAGCTTCTGTAGCAGTTGTTATCTCAGTATTTGGAACGTCTTTCTTCAAAAACACATAAGAAGGAACTCATATAAAATCCTCAGATTTTTAAAACCTGGAGCAGCAACAACTTCTTGAATTTCAAAAGCGATATCCCAACTTTCACTGACAAGACACTTCAGCTTCCTGGGTTACAACTTAACCGGTGTTACTCAAGGCTGAGTATTCTACCTCAAATTAATCCCGACCAACATCTCCTTGCAGATGTCACTTAAGCTAACCTTGCAGAACTGGACCGGAGTTACACAACTCTGAGTATTCTACCTCAGATTGATCCCGACCATCTTATACTACTAGTGAAAGTGAATCCTTCTCTTGATATTTAATAATCCAGCGCTTTTACTCTTCTCTTCTAACACCCAGATGTCTTCTTGAATATTCTGCAACAACTAACTTGAAAAACAATCCCAACCAATACAATGCACAACTAAGAACAAAACCAATATCAACTGATACGAGCTTCAAGGACAATCCTCACTAAAACCTTAAAACTCCAAGACCCAAAAGAATTTTCAACAGAAACAAATGTGTTTCACATATCCATAGTAACACTTCTCTCGTGACACTAACTCCCAGCAGAGATTAATTCCTTGTAAACATATTCCATCACGCAGAAGATTTTACATATATTGACATACGTTTGAGGTAGTGACATAGAGGTGAATGTCTGCCTTAACCACTTCAGACTTTGGTGCAAGATATTCACCTTCAGATCAGATGACTTTCCACACTTCTTCACAATTAACTTCGTCTTACTCACTGATGGATCTTAATACTTTGATTGTGATTACCTGACCTAGGAACATTAAGAACTCCTGTTTCTTTTTCCAACCATGAGGTCTTGAACTGAGCTTCTTCTCCTGCCTTGATGCAGAGCATATACGAAATAACAAAACAGCCCAGAAAATTTCAAAATGTTGTGGGATGATCAAGCACAGCAATATGAAGCCACAGGAGAAAGCGGATCACAATTTGGGTTTGTGGATTGAAAGTTAAGACCAAAATCCAAAGCAGATCCAAACTGCTAAAACCCTGCGAACAGCTAAATTTGAGAACAGTTTCCTATCAAATGACACAGAATCAGAAGGAGAACTTTATATCATTGGGAAGATCCTGCTTTCAAAATTCCAAAACATCCTTCAATACAGAAATCCGAGGTATACAGCGAAGTCAAACGCATAAGCAAAGTCAGACAAGAACCTAGCTTCATGAGCCTGCAACTCCATCAAACTCATAACTTCTTCATATCTTCTTCTTTTAACATTATGAGTTTGTTTTTCTCCCCCATGTTGATTATGTGTTTCAACCAAAAACTGTTCCATAGGAAACACACAATCAACATAGACTCATCTGTTTGCAGACTTCAAAGACCTTGATATATCTATCATAAAAAATTCTTCACCATTTCTTGATCCACGACACAAACGAAGCAGCAACTCAACCCAGAAACTTTTGCAACTTGGTCGCAAGATCAACATCAGAGATACAAAGCCACATGTGAAAGCAGATCATGGTTTGGGGTTACGGTTTGGAAGTTATGACCAAATCCCCAAAACATATCCAGAAGATAACTCTGCAAACAACCAACTTTAAAAGCAGATTCCAATAATATCACAGAGAACCAGAATGAGATCTTTATGTCCTTGAGAAGATCTCATTTCCAATTTTTCAAAAGATCTGCCAGCACTAGAAACCAAGATCTGAAGTCAAAGGAAAATGTAGAAGAAGAACACATACCAGAGACACCACAATTTCCTTGATGTATGAAATTATAACACGACTGCAGATTTCAGTATCTGAAAAAAATATTTCATTTGATCTCTTCTCAAAAGCCAGCAACATTCATAAGACCCATAATCCAAATGATTATCCTTTGATGATACTTCCCTTTCTTGTGATCTCAACCAATCAATATGACCTCAAGTCTTCTTCTTTAGCTAGGAGCATCTTTGATAGGCTGAGACAAACCTCTACAAAACAACTCATGCAATTCAGCCCTTCCTTGATCACTTCTTCACCATACTGTTTCTATCTCCATTAGATCGCAACACTCCACGAGCTTCTTCAAGAATACATACAGGCTCAAACTGAACCCAAACATGTGGCTGATGTCGAACTCCACAGTCACCTGCAGCTTTGACCTATCTTCACCATTTTCTGTAATGGGCTTAGATATAATACCACACTAGGCCTTTGCACAGTTACCAGAAACCCAACATAACACAAGACCACACAAGATCAATTCCTCATCTTTCTTAAGAGGCATCAGCGACAAACTTCAACATTAGTGAGGATCAAGCTTCATTCCTCACACAAGCTCTTCTTCACTTCCATAGACACCCAGATTCAGAGATCATAATTCTTTGCCGATAATCACTTCCTTTCTTTTCAAATTAGAGAAAATAACCAGATTGTGTTATTAACTCTTTCTCTAAAGTCCCAACACAAGTAACACTTGTGATTGCACGGAACCAATCAAACGACCATTGAATCCTCAGCGGCAGAGAGATGAACGTCTTCTTCTCTCACTCAAAATCAGATGTAAACCACAACACTTCGTCTCTCTCTCTTTACCGTTAGAGACACAGAACAAGGACTCACCCCAGATTTGGGTTATCAACAATGAGCATCATGTGACATTTTCTTAGCCTCCAACTCACTTTATAATTTCAAAAATGAAGTAATTCCACCTCAAATCCATGATATATACTTCATATTGTTACCATAATCTCCAGTGAATTTTATGAAATGCTCAAGAAACAATTCACAATGGCTCACAGCATTTCCGGCATCAGAACATAAACTTCAAAAGCAATGATGAAGACAATCGCAAAAACTTGAAGGCTAATCTTCCAAACCAAATCTAGAAGCTTTAGGAAAAATACCTATTGCTTCCAGCTTCTTGTGACAACGCACATACAATGGAGAATCTCTGAGCATCAACAAATCCTTTATTAATTTCATGGCAAACACCAAACTGGAGCAGAAGACTCTCGTTGACTTGTTGATTTTTTAAAACCAGATCCACACGTGGTAAAAACCTTCACATGCCCAACACCTTAAAACAACTCCTTGTGGGCTTTTATTGGGCCTGATTTACGAATTTAGATGAAAGCCGACCAAAAACACAAAATACCCATGTGAGAAAACCTTTCTCCTTTCTTCGACTACAATTTCTCACGGCATGAGAACCAAGACATCTTGAAGAGACACTGAAAAATCCGATGAACTGTACAAACAACTTTGGACGAGTTTGAAAACAGATCTGATGTCGTCATCTTTCTCTCATCTCTTTGTTCTTCATTTTCACCAACCTGGATAGAACCCATCACTTGATTTTCTCCAAATAAGATCATAGCTCTTCTTCCTCATCTAGACACATCTCAGGATCTAACCTGTTAGAGACAGTATAATCTCAAATCGGTTTCCTGCTCTGATACCAATTGAAAGAATGAGATGCGTGCTAGATCTACAGACTTGTATGACAGATATGTATGAGCGATGCTTAACAGAGAGATGAAAGGATAGTGAAGAGACGACACAAGAGATTTGTTAACGGGGTTCGGATAACCTACATCCCCGGGACCAAGTCCAGAATCATTCACTAGAATAAGAACACAAAAGTCACATTTGCCAATGGTATCTAGCACACACTTGTGCCTACCACTCTTATCTACATGAACCAAAGGAACCACCACTCTTTGTCTTTTCCGACGAGTGTGAACCTCTACAAAAACCACCAACAGATTCTCTATCTTGTCGGTGGGACAACACCATACACAACATGTGTGCTTCTCTCAATTTTAGGTCTAGGGTGCATGAGCTTCTCCTTGCTACCACCTCTTCCTTTTATACCTCTTAGAGTTCTCCACAAACCCTAGATTCCACAAGCTTCTTCCTCTTGTCTTTTAGGTAAAAGCTTGTTCTCTTTTTGTCAAATTGACCCATGCTTTTGTTCCTGTCGTACCTAACACAAGCATGCTTCTCTGACACAGCCGTTCCACTGTTTGCTGCAACTTGACGCTTTTCTGCTCTGTTGCACTACACAACCTCTTCACGATTCATCTCTTGTTTCCAGCTCTGTAGCACTACACAGCCACTACAAGTTGTCTGCTCTGTTTTCATCTCTGTTGCACTTCAAGTTTACTCAACTGCTAAACAAACTTCTGCTAAGTTGTATGATGCAGCTGATACCTTCTTTCTGCTCCTTCTTTCTGCTCTGTTGCACTTTCAGAGTTACTCAACTGCTAATGGAAGACTTGTTCTCATGAGCTTAAAGCATGATTGTTTGAGGTCTCACTTCTTGGATCTTCTCACTAAGACTCCAAGGTTCAATACGTCACTTCATTCCATGTGACTTTACATTGAGCTGTCTTGGCTGTGGTAGATTCTCTGATTATCTATCTGAGGAATCACTGCGTCTGTGTCTGTAGCTGGTTACACATGCTCCAACTTGATCAATGCTTCTGTTTCTCAACATATGTTTGTGTCTGACTTGTTAACTACAATGTTCACTGCATTTGTGTCTGTACTTTCGGTTGTATCAGGTTTACCCATTGCTTCTTGATCATCTCTCTTGATTCTTATAACCAGTAACAAGACCAATATATCTTCAGATACTCTAAAATTTCTTACAATAGGGGCAACCTCTTACAGGACCAATCTTACATGCCAAAAAATGTCTGAAGAATGTCTTCATCATACGACAACCTTGATACTGGCACTGTGTTGCAGAGCGGCATGCATTTACATGTACCAGCTGTTCTTTTAACTGAAAATACCAACAACCGAGATTCATTTGCTCTGTTTCTAGCAGCTACACACACAGAAACAGTCTAAATAATATAAGTAATGGCTTAATAAGAAAATACCTTCTCCGGATTGGCTAGATAACTGTGATTAGATTGCCCGGTGTGTTGTACAACACTAGTATCCGCAGAAGATGAACGACTTATCAGTTTATGTGGATGGTTGATAGGGGCCTTGGAGTAACAGGCACTGCATACATCATAGCTTGGACAAACTTCACAGTGCCAGCCCTGAGAGTTTTCAATTTCTTGTTGGCAGATGGAGCAAAACGTCGCAAATGCAGGGGCAGTAGGGTTGTGAAGATGATAGAGAATCATCATGGAAGAATGTTTCGCCCGCCTTAGAGTGTCGTACTGATAGTTGTTTCCTTGGCAAAGATTCAGGAAAGCTTGTCTATTATCAAAGAACTCGCTCTCGAGGTTGTCATCTTTGTCCATAATCTCTGCGGGAACGTCTTTGATGGCCACCTGCAAATCCACACCTTGTTAGTTTCCAAAAAAGAGATAGGAATGATACTTTTAAAGCTCTAACCACCAAAGAAACTTACAGGGAATAGGGAGTGTTTCTCTTTCTGATTAATCGGGTGTCTCTCTTTATCTATGCGGTTCTGTTCCACTTCATTACACCTGCGGGTTGAAAGAGAATGGTTTAATTGAACAGCTTGAAGTACTAGATAACCTGAATGCATATGATCATATATAGATGATGAGATCTTACTTGTCACATATCTGGAAAAATCTTGCACTGATTGCACACCTACCGGTTTCCAGATACCATGAGAGTGGTACAATGCTTGCAGCAATGTTGCAAATGCACCATTATAAAATCTTCCTTCATCGGACAAATGGTCTCACCGAGCTACACAAAACAGAACAAAATAATAAAACATGAGCTACAGACGAAACTAGAGGAAGTATGATCATCATTAGTGGGCATATATAGAGAATGAGAAGTTACTTTTTGCATCATCAGTCGATCCTTTGAGGCATTAGCAGAAAGCTCCAACTGGCCAAAAGCTCTAAGGGCTCTTTTCGATATGACATTTTTGGTAGATCCTTTTCTGTTTAAATTCGTACCATCATCTTCTTGGCTCATTTGACCTATCAAATCCTCAGCAGCACCTGGCCAGTAGTCTCCATCAAAATATGGCAACCTTGCAGCAGTCACAGTAGCTCTGCATTCGCTAGACTAGACAAAGAAATGATCGTAGAGGTTTGTGCATTCGACGACCACACCTTCTTTTGAAGATTTCCTTAACATTGCTAGGTAGGAATGTGGTAAGTGCCAACAACAAAATCTACATAAAACTTGACAAACAAGTAATTAAAAACAAAACGGTCAGATCTCATACCATTCCCTTAGTTTGTTAGTCTTTGGCGTCTTCTGGATTTCAGGATGACAATAAAGAATGTAATCTTCACCCTTAAGTGGGGGGCATGCCCAGATATAGCAGCTTGTAAAACCACGTTTCTTACAATAATCGAGATAACCAATCTGCAAAATGGGAACAATATCAGGCTCGTGAAGCAAAACATGAAACCTAAAAGAAGCTGTGGGAACAGAGGAAAAGTGGCTTACCAGAATCTCATGGTACACAAACGTGTGGAGGGCTTCTCCGTGTTAGTCATAATTGAGTTTGTTGTTAGAGTCGTGTCGGTTACGGGAGTGAGTGTTAGAGTCGTGTCTATTAGTTAAGAGGCACAAGAAAGAAGAGTTGCATCTCTTCACTTTCGACTCTGTTGAAAGTTTATTTAAAGTCATTGTTGTATTGTCGAATTACAAGTTGTTGGTTTTCTTTTTCTATCTAATAAAGAGACAAAAGTTTTTCTATTTATTTTCTGGGTTGATCACTATCAAATCTGATTGTGATACAAAGTCCAGTTCATTCTTAATACTCTGTTTCAGAAACTTCAGTTTCTAACATGGTATCAGAGCTCTACTGATTCTAGGGCCAATCCAAATACAAAGACAAACAAAAATCTGAGATCATGGAGGCAACATCACAACAAGTGATTCCCATATTCGATGGGGATAACTATGCTTTCTGGGAAATAAAGATGAAGACCATCTTAAGAACGAGAAAATTATGGGAAGTAGTGGAGACGGGTGTTTCAACTAAGCCAACTGAAGGAGATCATTCTCCAGAAGCACTGCAATTGAAAAATAAATGGGAGGACTCATCATTGAAGGATCTAATGGCACTGCAACTCTTGCAAACTGCCGTCACAGATCAGATATTTCCTCGTATTGCACCAGCAGTCACATCGAAGGATGCTTGGAGTGCATTGAAAACAGAGTTTGAGGGATCTCCTCAAGTACGGTTGATCAATTTGCAATCATTGAGAAGGGAATATGAAAACCTAAAGATGAACGAAGGAGACAACATCAAAGATTTCACAGACAAGTTAATTGTTTTGGGAAATCAATTAAGAGTTCATGGAGAAGAGAAGACAGATTATCAAGTTGTTCAGAAAATCTTAATTTCTCTTCCCGCAAGATTTGACAGCATTGTGGCTGTGATGGAGCAGACGAAGGATCTAACTTCGTTACCTGTAGCTGAGTTGATCGGAACTCTGAAGGCACATGAGAAGCGTGTGTCGTCTCGAAGTGAAAGCATGTCAGAAGGAGCATTTCATGCTTTGTCACGAGAAGGAAAAGCCATTGGTAGACCAGAGAATGGAAAAGCAAGTGGCGTGACAACAAAGTCAAACAATGGTGTGGATTTTGTAAGAAGAAATACCACACAGAATCGAACTGCTGGAAGAAACAAGAGATGGAGAACAGCAAAAATTCTAAGGGATGCTTCAACTGTGGCCAAGTTGGGCATTTTTCAAGAGAGTGTCGTTCTAAGAAGTATGAACGGGCACATGTGACGCTTGAAGATGAAGATGTTGAAGATCATATGTTATTTAGTGCAACAGAAGAAGCACTGATAATCACTAAAGAAGATGTGTGGTTAGTCGACAGTGGTTGTACAAATCATATGACAAGAGAAGAGAGATACTTCACAAGCCTTGATAGAAGTATCAATGTTCGAATAAAAGTTGGGAACGGAGAAGTTGTTATGACTGCGGTAAAGGAGATATTACAGTCAGCACAAAATATGGAAAGAAGGTGATAAGGAATGTATTTCTGGTGCCGGAACTGGAGAAGAATCTACTAAGTGTCCCACAAATTATATCTGTTGGATATAGCGTCTTGTTCAAGAATAAGCGTTGTACCATCTTGGATCCTATGGGGAAGAAGATCATGGAAATACAGATGGTGAATAAGAGCCTTCCAGTCACATGGAATTCTTTTCAAGAAAGTGCGTTGGTGACTCGTGAAGAGGAAGTAATGGAGTTATGGCATCGAAGACTAGGGCATGTGGGAAATTCAAGAATGGAACTAATGCAAAACAAGAAGATGGTAGATGGGTTACCAAAGTTCCATGTAAACAAAGAAGTTTGTGGAGTTTGCAAACTGGGAAAGCAAGTCCGAGAAGCGTTTCCAAAGGAGTCTCAAACAAGAACAAAGGAGAAACTTGAGCTTGTTCATACAGATGTCTGCGGTCCAATGCAAACTGTTTCTCTTAACGGAAGTAGATACTTCTTGTTGTTTGTAGATGACTATACTCACATGGCGTGGGTATATTTTCTCAAACAAAAATCTGAAGTTTTTATAACTTTCAAGAAGTTTAAAGCCTTGGTGGAGACACAATCGGAGAAAAATATTAAAAGGTGGTGGTGAATTTACTTCAAGTGAATTCAATGAGTTTTGTGATAAAGAAGGAATCGAGAGACAAGTAACTGTGCCGTATTCACCGCAACAAAACGGCACTGCAGAACGTAAGAATCGATCTTTGATGGAGATGGCACGTACCTTACTTGCTGATCAAGGCCTTCCTCACAAGCTGTGGGCAGAGGCGGTATAGACATCAAACTACTTACAAAACCGTTTGCCCACAAAGGCAATAGAAGATGAGGTCACACCAATAGAGAAGTGGAGTGGTCACAAGCCAACAGTTGATCACTTAAAGGTTTTTGGGAGTATATGCTACATACATATACCCAAGGAAAAGAGAAGGAAGTTAGATGAAAGGGCAAAGCAAGGAATCTTCATTGGATACAGCAGCAAATTTAAAGGATACAAAGTATTTCTACTTGATTCGGAGAAAGTGGAGATATCTAGAGATGTGTCGTTTGAAGAAGAAAAAAAATGGGATTGGGTGAGAAAAGTCGAAGTCAAGAAGAACTTCAGTATTCCCGTAAGTGTTCCTCAATCACAAGAAGAACAAAGAGAAATCATCTCAAGTCCAGTTCAGCCTCAAATTGGTGACCGAGATAACAATCAAGGAGGAGAAAGATCTTCAGAATCACCAAAGAAATATAAGTCCATGACTGAAATCCTGCAAATTGCTCCAAGGGTGGTTCTCGAAGAAACAGAAGCATGTTTTGCTGTCTCTGAAGAGCCAAAATCTTATGATGATGCATGTGGAATTAAAGAATGGAGAGAAGCTATGACTAAAGAAATCAAGATGATAGAGAAAAACAAAACATGGTCACTTGTGGAGAAACCGGAAAATGAAAATGTCATAAGCGTGAAGTGGATATATTGGATCAAAACAGATACAAATGGAGTTCCATTCAAGTATAAAGCAAGGTTAGTTGCAAGAGGGTTTTCTCAACAATATGGTGTTGATTATCTTGAGACGTTTGCACCTGTCTCAAGACATGACACAATTCGGGCTGTTCTTGCTTTTGCGGCACAAATGGAATGGAAGCTTTATCAAATGGATGTCAAGTCAGCGTTTCTAAATGGAGAGCTTGATGAGGAGATATATGTCACAACCACCTGGTTTTGTCAAAGAAGGTGAAGAAGAGAAAGTGTTAAGGCTATGGAAAGCCTTATATGGTTTAAAACAAGCCCCTCGGGCTTGGTATGGGAGAATTGATGCATACTTTCTTCAGCATGGTTTTCAAAGAAGTGTGAATGATGCAGCTCTTTATGTGATGAAGAAAGACAAAGACATTTTGGTCATGAGTTTGTAAGTGGACGACATCATAATCACCGGCAACAATAAACAACTCATCGACAAATTCAAGGCAGAAATGAAGATAGAGTTTGAGATGATAGATATGGGAATGTTAAATTACTTTCTGGGTATGGAGATAGTTCAAGATGATCAAGGAGTTTTTCTTTCACAAGAAAAATATGCAGGTAAGTTGATTGAGAAGTTTGGCATGAAAGGAAGCAAAAGTGTAAGCACCCCACTTACACCCCATGGCAAGGACGTTGAGGATCACAAAGAATACGGTGAGCCTACAAAATATCGAAGTATTGTTGGTGGATTGTTATATCTATGTGCATCAAGACCAGACTTGATGTTTGCAAGTTCATATCTATCACGGTACATCTCAAAGCCACTTAACAAGCACTATCAAGAAGCTAAAAGGGTTCTAAGGTACATCAATGGTACTTCTCACTTTGGCGTTCAGTTTTCAAGTGTTGAGAATCCAAAGTTGCATGGATACTCCGATAGTGAGTCGGGAGGTTCAGTTGAAGACAAGAAGAGCACATCTGGCTATGTTTTCTCTCTCGGATCTGCTGTGTTTTGTTGGCAATCCAGCAAACAACAAACAGTGGCACAATCAACGGCAGAAGCAGAGTATATTGCAGTTTGTGCAGCAACCAATCAAGCAATTTGGTTACAAATGCTTATGGAAGATATTGGTTTTGATTCTCAAGAGAGAGTTCCAATTTACTGCGACAACAAGTCGGCAATTGCGATTGGGAAGAATCCAGTGCAACATCGAAGAACAAAACATATTGAAATCAAGTACCATTTCGTGAGAGAAGCAGAACACAAAGGTCTCATAAACCTCAAGTATTGCGAAGGTGAAATTCAGCTGGCTGATTTGCTTACCAAAGCACTTAGCAACAAAAGATTTGAAGAACTAAGGAGCAAGCTTGGTATGAGACCAAAACTCAATTAAGGAGGAGTGTTAGTCATAATTAAGTTTGTTGTTAGAGTCGTGTCGGTTACGGGAGTGAGTGTTAGAGTCGTGTCTGTTAGTTAAGAGGCACAAGAAAGAAGAGTTGCATCTCTTCACTTTCGACTCTGTTGAAAGTTTATTTAAAGTCATTGTTGTATTGTCGAATTACAAGTTGTTGGTTTTCTTTTTCTATCTAATAAAGAGACAAAAGTTTTTCTATTTATTTTCTGGGTTGATCACTATCAAATCTGATTGTGATACAAAGTCCAATTCATTCTTAATACTCTGTTTCAGAAACTTCAGTTTCTAACACTCCGGACACTATTCGAACCTCAGGCCTGAAATACTTAACTGCGTCCAGATACGAAAGGTAGACCTGCCGCTGATTTGGAGGTCCAGATTTTGTTCCAAATTCTTGGGCGAACATGCCAAATAAGCATACTTCTACATTCTCAATCTTCTGAAACAACAAAATGACCTGAAATATATATATAGAAAGAACATAGAGAGAGAGATCTGTAAGTGCCAAACAAGCATCATAAAAAAAATGAATAAGAAGCAATCAATGAACACATTGTTACCTTGGACTTATAAGGGAATTCAGAAGGAAAATTATCTTCTCGGAAAAGCTCAAGAAAACGATCCTTTACTTCTAATACTCTGTCAACCGATGCCACAACTCTGACAGTAAGTGATTCCGCTCCAGGGACCTGACATATCAATAATAAAAGTAATTGTTTTGTAAATATAACTTGGACATAAGTAAAGCGGCATAAGGTATATATATAGGATATGTTAGGAGTGCAAAAATCGAATTGAGAAAATATGCGAATTATATTTAAATTAACGAAATCAGAAACGAATTACAACAGCATAATATAAAGCAGTAAATAAATCATGGAGGCGAGATATCATATCTCTTTCCTTAATTCAATAAATCGGCCGTAAGTGCTTTCGGACAATCACGATTTATGAATCCCAGGATACAACCGATTACGAACTATTACCGTAGCACACCAGTAATAGAACTTACGAACAGATCTACGTTATACTCTCAAGACTACTAAACTAAGAACTTACTTGGACTAAGCAAGAGAGAGGGAGAGAGAGATCTTCAGAGGAAGGAGTGTTTATGTTTTTTGTGTGTGAAAAATAATGAGAGGTTATGCCTCTATATATAGTGGAAGGAGGGAGCTCTCAAGAAAATATTCAGTGAATATTCTCGGAGTGCTGCCCAAGTTTGCTTGGAGTTCACACCAAGTCTTTCCAAAAAATTAAATGAGCCTACAGCAGTCTCAAGAGCCAAAAAGCCCAAAAACCCAAAAGCCCAAGAGACCACAGCCCGCGTCAGAGACCAGCCCGGCCTGGCCCGGCCCGCCCCGCGTCCGGCCCGTCCCGCATCCGTGCTTGGCCCAGTTTGGTTCGGTTCGCGTGTGGGAACCTTCCCTCTTCCTTCTACACACTTTTGAAACTAGAAGAGTGTGAAACTATATATATATGAGTGAAAAATCAATCATATTTCGGATGTTGGATATTTCCCAAACCATCCCAAGTAGCTCACTTCACACTCTTATTTCTCATTCAAATCAACTCCGTTTTGGACGTATGAGTATACCATCTTGTAGTACTCGTTACCAGCTTTCCATTGCACTATCGACCAGACAATTCCGATCAGCCATTTGGCCGGAATTTGGCCAGAAAGTCACCGGAAAGTCATTGTCCCAAAACATGCAATTTTCTGAAACTTGTTTCTGAAAATTCAGTTCCAACAATCCCCCACATGAATAGAAATAAGTCTAAACATATGACGACATAACTAACCCTATAGACTGACACTAATAGCTAGACTAGACAGACCTTCGAGAGTATATGCGAAAACTAACTGTATATGAGTTGGTGGCGTTTTTCAACCTTGAACCGACTCATTGTTATACCTGTCGAGTTTACTCGGCCAGTTGGTGAACATGATGTCTTGAACCATCCGGATTTGTATGTAAACTTAGACAGCAGGCATAACACAGCTTCGTTTTCTCGTAGAACGAGGTTCTCTATTGTGTTCATTGTGGAACATGCCTGGTTAATCATGAGTGAGCTTGGAGAGTATAGCCTCATATAATCTCCTAGAAATGGCCCCATTTCACACTCACAAGGTGATTTATATAAGCTGCTTGTATTTAAAGAAATATCCTGTAATTATTTCAAATATTTTACAAAGCTACATTTCAAATCATTAAAAGCATATGCTTAACCTCTAACATACAGGAAGCACTTTACATCACTCTAGGAACTGGGAAAAGACAAAAGTCTTCTAGTGCTTGTAGCAGATTCAGCTTGATTTAGTTGTCCCTTTGAACCTAGGTCATGGGGTCTCCAATATGAGTAAGTGGGGTTACCATCAAACATCCTCTTAAGTCATAGGCTTTAAACCCATTCCTCTTGATGATTTTATAACTTGATCTCGCGCCAAACCTTTTGTAAATGGATCCGCTAGGTTTTCTTTCGTATTGATGTAATCAATCGTAACTACACCAGTTGAGATAAGTTGTCTAACAGTTTTATGTCTCCGTCTGATGTGACGAGATTTGCCATTGTAATGGGTATTCCTTGCCCTGCCCAAAGCCGATTCGCTATCACAGTGTACACGTATTGCAGGCACAGGATTCCCCCACATTGGGATGTCTTCCAAGAAATTATGAAGTGATTCAGCTTCTGACATAGCTATCTCCAAAGCTATGAATTCAGATTCCATAGTTGATTTAGCTGCCAGAGCTTGTTTGGAAGACTTCCAGGACACTGCTGCACCTCCAAGTGTAAAAACATATCCACTTGTGGATTTTGAGTTTCTCGAGTCTGCGATCCAGTTGTCATCACTGTAACCTTCCAAAACTCCGGGTTCTCTACCATAGTGCAAGCCATGATCTTTGGTATAACATAGATAATCCAAAACTCTAGCTATAGCCATCCAATGCTTATGTCCTGGATTACTTGTGTAGCGACTAAGTACATTTACAGAGTGCGCTAAATCCGGTCTTGTACAGTTTGTCAAGTACATTAGACTGCCAATTACTCTTGCATACTCCACCTGCAGCACAGGTTCACCAGAATTTTTGGTCAAGTGAATTTGAGGATCCTCTGGAGTTTTTGCAGTCCCATTTGAGTAATGATTGAATCTATCAAGCACTTTTTCAGCATAGTGGGTTTGAGACAAGATAAGGCCCTCATCAGTTCTGATGATTTTTATCCCCAAAATTACATCTGCTAAACCCAAGTCCTTCATGTCAAAATTTCTTTTGAGCATGTTTTTCGTTTGAGTTATGATGTCTTTGTTGCTGCCAATAATAAGCATATCATCTACATATAAGCATAACAAAATGTACCCTGATGGAGTAGTTTTGTAGTATATGCATTTGTCACATTCATTAATGCGAAAACCATTAGACATCATCATACTGTCAAACTTCTCATGCCACTGCTTAGGAGCCTGTTTGGGTCCATATAATGACTTCACAAGTTTACACACTTTGTGTTCTTGTCCTGGAATAACAAATCCCTCAGGTTGTTTCATGTAGATTTCCTCTTCTAAATCTCCATGAAGAAAAGCAGTTTTTACATCCATTTGATGGATTTCAAGTTTTCTCAAGGCTGCAATACCTATGAGCATCCTGATCGAAGATAGTCTTGTTACCGGTGAATAGGTATCAAAGAAATCTAAGCCTTCTTTTTGCCGAAATCCTTGCACTACAAGCCTAGCCTTGTACCGTTCAATATCGCCATTTGGTTTTCGTTTTATCGTAAAAATCCATTTACATCCCAAAGGCTTAAATCCTTGTGGTAGATCTTCCATCTCGTAAGTATGATGTTGCATGATAGAGTCTATTTTAGTTTTGACTGCTTCCTTCCAATAAGGTGCATCAGGTGTAGACATAGCTTCTGCGTATGTTCTTGGTAGATTTTCAGCTAGTAATGCCATCATCAGAAAATCATCACCAAACGATTTACTTTTGCGAGCTCGTTTGCTTCTTCTAGGTTCCAGTTCTGATTCTACAGAAGTAGTACTCAAAGTATTGCCAGCTACCAAAGTCGCTGCATCTCGTTGTTCACGAGTCTGTTTTTGAGTTTTCCTACAGGGAAAAATGTCTTCAAAAAATGAAGCATTTCTTGACTCCATAACTGTATTCACATGGATATCTGGAATATCTTATTTATGAACCAGAAATCGATATGCACTACTGTTATGTGCATATCCGATGAAGATACAGTCTACGGTCTTAGGCCCAATTGTGACCTTTTTAGGAGGTGGTACAGCCACTTTTGCTAGACACCCCAACACTTTGAGGTATTTGTACGAAGGTACTGTACCTTTCCAAAGCTCATATGGTGACTTGCCAGTAACCTTATGCGGTATCCTGTTGAGGATGTAATTAGTGGTAAGCAAAGCTTCCCCCCCTACATGTTCTGGGCTAACCCAGATTCCTGCAACAACGCATTCATCATCTCTTTCAGAGTTCGATTCTTTCGTTCCGCTACTCCGTTAGATTCTGGCGAGTAGGGAGCGGTTGTCTGATGTATAATGCCTTTTTCTCTGCAAAATGCATTGAACGGCTCATTATATTCTCCTCCTCTATCACTTCGAACTACTTTTATAGTTTTCTGAAGCTGATTTTCTACTTCGAGGGTGAACTCTTTGAATTTTTCCAGTGCTTCATCTTTGCTATGCAAGAGATATACATAGCAATATCTTGTGCAATCATCAATGAAGGTAACAAAGTATTTCTTACCACCTCTAGTTTGCACATACTTTAAATCACATAAGTCTGTGTGAATTAAACCTAGAGGTTCGGTTGTTCTTTCAACGCGTGGTGAGGGAGTTTTAGTGAGTTTGGCCTGTACGCACACTTCACATTTTTCTTGGTTAGTTTTGAATTTCGTAATCAAATTCAAGTTTTGCATTTTTCGCATTGTTTTGTAATTGACATGTCCTAAACGTTCATGCCAAGTAGTAAACGACTCAACCAAGTAAGCAATAGGGTTTTCTTTCATTTCAGCAACAGAAGCAGAAGCTACAATTTTTGGATGGACTGTCGTTACAGACATTTTGATCAGTCCATCCTTAACAAAACCCTTTCCCAAATACATCCCATTTTTCTTAAGAACTAACTTATCAGCCTTAAAATTGATGGAAAAACCATGCTTGCTTAACACTGTTCCAGAGATGAGATTCTTCTGCATATCAGGTACGTGCTTCATGTTCTGGAGGGTGAGCTCACGATCAGAAGTTAGCTTCAGAACCACTATGCCTTTACCTTCAATCTTGGACACCGCCGTGTTGCCCATAAAAAGCTGCTCATTTGACTTGTTCTGCACATAGGTGGTGAACATGGTCCTATCAGAGCATATGTGTGTGGTAGCACCAGTGTTGTAGTACCACTCCACTGGGTTGTCTTCCACCATGTTACATTCAGTAACCACCGCAACCATGTCTTCTTCAGTTAGGTTTGCTTGCAACTTGAGATCTTTTGCTTTGCTTTTGCAAACATCAGCCTTGTGTCCAATCTTACCACAATGATGACACTTCCCTTTGAACTTCCTCTCAAGGTTGCTCTTCTTGAAGTTTGGTCCAGATGACACCTTCAACGGTTTATGAGGAATAGAGATCCCTTTACCCTTGCCTTTAAACTTGGCCTTATGCTCAGCTACATGAACATCATGCCCTTGGCTTTGAGCATCCGAATGAGCTCCACGATTGTTGTCCTCAACTCTCAACCGACGGATGAGATCATCAAGAGACATTGCCTTACGCTTGAAGTTAAGGTAATGCTTGAAATTCGACCAGCCTGGTGGTAGCTTCTCGATCAGGCAATTCGTCTTGAAGACATTGCATATCGACATCCCTTCCAAATCGATCTCCTGAAAGATGCGTTGAAGAGCTTCCGCTTGTTCTATAATTGGTTTGGAATCCACCATCTTGAAATTCAGGAACTTCGTTGTTGAGAATTTCTGCATCCCAGACTCATCAGTCTTGTACTTGGTCTCCAAAGCTAGCCACAATGCTTTTGAAGTCTTGTACATACTGTAGAGGTCATACAGATCATTGACCAAACGGTTCAGAATCTGACCTTTGCAACAGTAGTCTCCTTGAGCTTAACTATCAATACTTCCAACCACATACACGTCAGTGTCACCTTGTGGAAGCATTGGTGGATCCTCTGTGAGGTACCTTTCCATGTTCATGCTGGCCAAGTAGTAGCGCATCTTGTTTTGCCACGTTTTGAACCCAGCTTTGCCATCGAACTTATCTGGCATCATCCCTTGGGAAGCCGAAGGTGGTATCCCCATGTGGGTTGATCCATTACCGAACAGATTTCGGCGCACGTTTTCCATACCCGAATCGGTAAGCTTCGTCTTTTCAAGTTCTTTAGCAAGGCGTAAAGCCAACTCCGCAGGAGTTTCACAGGGGTTGCAGGAACCCTATCACCGTCAACGTTGTTGGTGTTGTCTCCAGACATTTTTCTGTTTCACAATAAACATATCTGATTAATATATTAATCAAACAATTCAAGTAATTAAATTACACTGAATTAGTTTTGCAAACTCGCTTAACAAGCGTTTGCAGAAACTTGTTTCACAAACTCACTCAATTAAGAGCGTTCGTGGAAACCAAAGAGAGTAGAGAAGAAATAATTAAAGTAAAAGCGTTCTTCAAACATTTTCCGCGTAGGCACCGAAAGATGAAAGCAGAAACAGTTTTTCAGAAGATTTTGAAATCGTTTTTAAAATAAATAAAAAATTCTCAATCCGTTTAAAGCGATAAGCAGAAAGCGGATTTATTGAATTAAGACTGTTAGGAGCGCAAAAATCGAATTGAGAAAATATGCGAATTATATTTAAATTAACGAAATCAGAAACGAATTACAACAGCATAATATAAAGCAGTAAATAAATCACAGAGGCGAGATATCATATCTCTTTCCTTAATTCAATAAATCGGCCGTAAGTGCTTTCGGACAATCACGATTTATGAATCCCAGGATACAACCGATCACGAACTATTACCGTAGCACACCAGTAATAGAACTCAAGCGAACAGATCTACGTTATACTCTCGAGACTACTAAACTAAGAACTTACTTGGACTAAGCAAGAGAGAGGGAGAGAGAGATCTTCAGAGGAAGGAGTGTTTATGTTTTTTGTGTGTGAAAAATAATGAGAGGTTATGCCTCTATATATAGTGGAAGGAGGGAGCTCTCAAGAAAATATTCAGTGAATATTCTCGGAGTGCTGCTCATGTTTGCTTGGAGTTCACACCAAGTCTTTCCAAAGAATTAAATGAGCCTACAGCAGTCTCAAGAGCCAAAAAGCCCAAAAACCCAAAAGCCCAAGAGACCACAGCCCGCGTCCAAGACCAGCCCGGCCCGGCCCGCCCCGCGTCCGGCCCGTCCCACATCCGTGCTCGGCCCGGTTCGGTTCGGTTCGCGTGTGGGAACCTTCCCTCTTCCTTCTATACACTTTTGAAACTAGAAGAGTGTGAAACTATATATATATGAGTGAAAAATCAGTCATATTTCGGATGTGGGATATTTCCCAAACCATCCCAAGTAGCTCACTTCACACTCTTATTTCTCATTCAAATTAACTCCGTTTTGGACGTATGAGTATACCATCTTGTAGTACTCGTTACCAGCTTTCCATTGCACTATCGACCAGACAATTCCGATCAGCCATTTGGCCGGATTTTGGCCGGAAAGTCACCGGAAAGTCATTGTCCCAAAACCTGCAATTTTCTGAAACTTGTTTCTGAAAATTCAGTTCCAACAGGATATGCCTTCAGTTCAGATTAGACAAGAGTTATAGAGTAAGAGAGATCACCTCCTGGAAACTTTTTCCTTGAAGACTAGCCCTCTCTTGTCTTTCCTCCTTCAACTTTTTGAATAAGCGCTCCTCTATATGGTTGCTAAGAGCAGTAACTGGTAATTTTTTTGCCCCTGGAATGGCACTGGGTGGTAATGGTCTTCTTTCGCCTCGTTCCACCTCTTGTATATAACAATTAGGGCAAGTGTACTTGGTGGCTTCGCCATGATTTCTTCGGCTGTTGAACATAGCACAAATTTGATGCTGCCAGGCTTCACACTTGTCACATTGAACCCACTGCACATATAAAACCATTGGTTCAGACGAGGATACAAAAAAACAAAAACAAAAAATAAGAAGCAAATTTTAGTAATCATAAAAGTGATGAGGTTTGTTCATCATTTTTCTTTTTCCCAAGCTTTGCTTTCGGTATACAAGTTCCATCAAGAGAAACCAAGTTTTCGCGCGCTTCATTGTAGCAAGGTGCACAGACATAATGCTTTGACTCGCCAGCCGCAACACTATAGTGCAAGGCATTTTTCTTGATGCGTACACCACACGGCGAGCAGTAAATAGGTATTGGCTCGAATACAAGCCTCTCAACAGCACACAACTGGCAAGAATTCACAGACATGGAGCACCCCATTGCTTTGTTTTTTTCTGCCTTCGTTTTACTCTGAAAAGAAAGAAATTTAGTTACTTTAGAACAAAAAAGAATGCACCAACAGAACAAGAGAAGAAACTCAAGTTTTAGAATGTGACTGTTTACCTGGCCTACCCACTGACGAAGACTGCGGATATGCCCCTTTACTTGCTCTGGAGTGAATAACTCAACGAGTGAGGAGATTTCCATTTTAGAAGCATTCGCAAAGTCCACAGACTGTTTCATATCTTTGATGCGCTTATTACTTCATTCTTTATACATTTGGGTTTTGCTTGTGCCAGTAAGCAACTAGTTTTGTCATCCTTTGTAAACACACCAGAATCTTTACCCTTGGGAGTATCTTCAGAAACAAGCTTCTCCAGCTCCCGGGTAACGGGAATCCCACAAGTTTTAGGAACATATATGTCCATAGGCATAACCTGATCAGTTTTGTCAGGTTTCAAAGCATCTTTATCCGTAGGCATACTCAACGAGGAATCAGGTTTACAGACAACAACAGCACATCCTGTCTCGGGAGTGGCATTTTGGGAGGGTGGTTGCTGTAATTTCAGGCGCTTCATTGAGGGTTTCAGATCAGTATCAACAGATGAAGCTTCAACACCTCTTTTTTTATTTGGTTTCCTGGATGTTGAGGATTTCTTGGGTTGACGTTTTGAATACTTAGCTTTACGGAGAGATACACTTGTGTCTTTGTTCTTTTCATAGTAGCTTTTGACAGGTCCACAGAGAGGGCACGGTTTTTTCCCGCACTCATTGTAATGATGAAGCAATTTCCAAGTGGGAAGACAATATCTGTATGTGCAATCAGGGACCTTGCAGCAGCTTATATGTTTCCACATCTTTTTGGCTTCGAAGCAAAACTTGCTCACACACTTACCTTTTCTTGCCTTGCATTTACGTACATGCAACATATACGTAAGCCACCGCCTCTCGTTCAAATACGTTTGACCACCACAATCCCGTTTACCTCTTTACTTAATGTACCGTTTCCATCACCAAGATATACTTTTGTTATAAATATTATGAAATATGTTTAGTTTTAGCTTTGATTAAAAGAAGAAACCAAGATATATTTTTATTTTCCTGACCAACTAAAACGTTAGCGTTTTGGAGATGAAAAAAAGAAGATGAAGAAGATGAGTTACATTGCGTGAATCCAGTCGAGA
This sequence comes from Camelina sativa, assembly GCF_030686135.1. Taxonomy (NCBI): domain Eukaryota; kingdom Viridiplantae; phylum Streptophyta; class Magnoliopsida; order Brassicales; family Brassicaceae; genus Camelina; species Camelina sativa. The sequence goes on from NC_141891.1 coordinate 16,392,483, forward strand.
GGGACGTCGAGGGAGGCGATGACGACGATATCAGCGTCCACATGAAGACCCTTGAGCGATCTGATCAACACACGTGCCGCAACGTAGAACTCGTAGTCTCTTGGTGTTCCCATGTACATCATCGTCGCGTAAGCGTTCTTGTGCTTCGGCCGCGGCGTGGTTTTTAACCCTCGCTCCATCACCGCGGTCACCGCGTTTGCGTTTTCTGTTTCGAGCGGCTGAAAGAGCTGGTTTTTATCGTTAAACGCTGCCGTTTCAATGATCAAAAGTGACAGAATTACAACACAACAAGTGAAGAACAGCATAGTTCTTTGCAAACACATGCTTAATGTTGTCATCTCTACTCTAGACAACATAACTAACTTTAAGAACTAGGTTTTGTTTCAACTTTTAAGGTTATTTTATTACTATTATTTGGGGTTGGTTTTTTACACATATAAATGTAAATCGCTTAATGTAATGGAACAATTATGAAAGAGACCTGTTTCTAGGAGACTGGAGAAGACTTAAAAAAGGGTGTACTTGTGAGTGGCCAATAGGAAACTACTATTTTTCAATTTCTTTTATTTTTCCCCAAGTTTATACATTTTAGGAAATAAACATTTTGGAGAGATCTTTGGGTTAGGTGCTTATATATATTCGAAACGAACTAGTGAAAACTGGTTGTTGAACACCCAAAATTCGATATTGAATGGGCGTGCGTTGAGAATTCTGATACTCTTACTGTAAAATAGTATTCATTTTTCCTGTATCATGCATTATTTTTCTTGTTGGCCTGAAGAACATTGCATCTTGTTTCTTAAAGTTCACTAGAGGACGCTAGTATCCATCCAAAGACAATAGGCATTTTTCCACAAAGATATAACGTAAGAATTGGAACAGACCCACTAGCCCCGTTAACAAAATCTCCACATTGTTGACAAGGGACACAATTAAGAATCCCACACTAATGTGACATTGTTAAACAGTAAACTGTAGTGGAAAAATTGGAAATACTGCTAAAACTTCTATAAATTAATAGATACTATAAATAAAATATTCTAAATACATGGATGTAGGTTGGAGTGTAACTAAAAACCCTCTCAGGCACAACTATCGATAAATCTAACAGCCCTCTCTCTCTTGACGCCGGCGGAGCTCTAGTTCGCCGGCATCAGGACTTCTATCCAAGACTTCGACTCCTGTGCAACTGCTTGTGCTCTCTCTGTTTCCCTCGCTTGTGGTTTCTCTGTTTCCCGTGTCTGCTCACCATGTTCTTTGCTCCTACACTTCCCCTGTCGTGTCCCGGCGAGTGCGAAATTGACAGACTACATAGATGGATCTCTGTGAGCCATCTTCTTCATGCCCTGCTCACGCCAGTCCGGAAGTCGACAGAAGGAAAATCTCTCGAATCCAAATTACCACTAGACCTACTCGAATCTGAAGTACGGGTTACCCTTCCCCCTCGATCTCCGGTGTGTTATTGCCTTGTGACCCTCGGCGCTCACCGTATTCACCGGATCTACAAGTCGGCAACGCTTGTACCGGCGATGATGACGACGGCGGCAGTGGTTGACCTACTCCAGTTGGTGGTTCCCTTTATTGGACCTGGCCCTTTAAGACTTCACTCTCGGCCCATATCCAAATCTCTTAAACCAGATACTTTTTCTAATTGGTCCAGGTACCTTAGGAAGGAATTTAATCGTTGTAACCTCAACTCGATTGAGTTTTTATTCCCGGTTTGTTCTGCTCGATGCCCCATGCCGGCTTTGCCTTCTATACCGAAAGCTATTGCTCAAATTCGATAAGCATATGGTACAAGTCCTTTGCTCTCTCCTGCTTGCCAAATCAATTCAATATGGTAGTCCGATCTTCTGTGTTAGATGGATGTAGTCTCCATCTGAATTTCGACTTGAACCCTTTGAACGATTCTTGGCATTGTATCTTTGAAATCCTGATACCATTGCTTCGGGTTCAGCTGAAGATGTTGAAAAGCAACGGCGTTATGATCACACCTCCACGGAGTGTTGGTTACCGATGCTTTGTCAACCAGCCACCTCTGTACCCCTGGAAAATCAAGTCTATATTTTTGAAAATCAGTCAAGGTGGGCACCGAAGCTTCTTGTGCTGTAATGGGTTTGTGCTGATCGGGATTTGGATTACTCTATCTACACCCGTGAATGACATTGTGATATTAAACTCTTCTTCTCTAGTTCTGATCATAGCTGTTTGGTCAAGTCGAGGTTTCCTCGGTAGCAGCATGATGTGTTCTATAGAATGGTCTGAGATTTATCCTTGTCGAGGCCAGTTACTTAGCAGTGTGTGGATGCCTTTATTACTGAGCTATGATCTGAAATCTAAGCCAACAAGCTGCGTGAATTTGAAGCTGCCACCCTTTGTCCCCAATTGTCATATACCAATAAACGATAGGAAGCTCGGGTCTGTTCTCATATCTCAGGGCCAAACCGACTGCAAGCTTTGTGTGAAACTCCTTAACCTCCATGGCCATGAGCTTCATGTGAGGGAGGACTCACCTGCTTTGCTACGGTTAGGCACCCACCTATTGCGATCCCCGATTGAAGCTCCTTCTAATGCCATGAGGTCTGATCTTAAAGTTCAAAAGGACGTTCCCCCAATCACCTTACCTCTCATGTTGGCGAGACACCCATCTAGTGTCACCCTTGTGGAACACTCTTTTCAAAGCTCGATTGCGTTAGTCGCTAGAGTTACTTATGATCACTCGTTGATCAAGGATTTCACGAAGCCTGTCTTCATGGTCGAATCCACCTTGGCCCCAATAGATCCTTCAGATATTGCAAAACTTTAGAGAGTTGAGCATCACCTTGAAGAACTCATGGAGCTTTTATCTTTTTTCTCCTATGTTTATCTTGTTTTATGGTGTAATAACCTCCCTCTTCATGAGGCTTTGATTTGAATGAAAATTTCACTTGTTTGACAAAAAAAAAAAAAAAACACTATAAATTAATAAATTTTGTTTTATTGGTTCCGAACTGGGTTAGTATAAAAAAACAAAATTTGTTAAGATAATAAGTTAATATTTTTTTATGAAAATTTTATGTAAAATATGATTCCAATAATATCATAAATAGTAATCATGTAATTATATATATATATATATATATATGTATGCTAATATAATAATGTATGTTTCTCCTAAAGCTCATTTCTATAGAACAATTGTAAGGTTGTATTTTCAAAATATAATGATAGAAAATATTCTATAACATCTTAATACCATTAAAAGAGGAGTACAAAATTAAGAATGTCCAAAATTTCTTATTTAATTAGTCAAATTGCAACTGAATCTTAATCATATATATAAAAGTAAGGTTTTGGTTTCTCCTTATTGGTTGGTTTGCATTTAATAGGTTTTTAAATTACTCTTAATGGTGTTCTTAATTGTATTTGATTATTCTTATTCCCTCTGTATCATAAAGGATGATGTTTTAGTATTTTTCTTGTATCACAAAAAATGATTTCCTGTATGCTTTTATCAATTAATGTTAAGAAATTGTAAATATCAAGAATCATTAAATGAGAATTTAAAAGTTTGATGAAAAACTATCGGTTAATAATTATAAAATATGTTATTATAAATAAATAATACACTTATTGCTAAACATTAAATGTTTTTCTTAATTCAAGTAAAAATTCTAAAACATCATCCTTTATGACTGTTTTTGCTTTGCTCAACGTTTACTCCATGACTTACTTCCAAAAATATTCCAAAAACATAACTCCTTTTATTGATAGGTACCTATTTTTACCACACATATTTATAGTGATCATTTATTCCAAAAACGTAACACTAGATTATTCATATGATTAATAGAGAAATCTTTATTCCAAAAACGTAACGCCTTTTATTGATAGCCACCTATCATTACGAATTTACGACCAATATTTATGGTGATCCTTTATTCCAAAAACGTAAGGCTAGATTATCATATGATTAATAGAAAAGTCTTTATACCAAAAACGTAACTCCTCTATTCCGAAAATGTAACTCCTTATATTGATAGCCAACTATCATTAACACCAATATTTATGGTGTTTCCATTTATTATTTCGTATGTAATTCCGAAAGTCCGCTTCTTCTATGTATATTTCCTTCTATACACCTCCCATTCCTCTATGAGTAACTGAGTATCATTCCATTGAAGGACCTGCAATCCGGTCAGCTTCTCCGTAAATAGCAATCAAAAGCTTTCCATCAAAATGGTAAAATTATCAGCCTTTACACTACTTGACGAATAGGTATACAACTTCTTTTATATATATATATATATATATATATATATATATATATATAAATATGCTGGCATTTTATACTTATATATAAGATTTTATTTTCCTAATTATTATTACTAACACAAAAATATATATTGCAGTCTAATTATTATTACTCTCTCTTTATTGGTTCATTTGACATTTAATTTATAAAAATTAAAATTTATTTTTAATTAAACAACACAATTGCATACTTTATATTCATTCTTTACTACTAAATTGTAACTGAAATTACATAAATTGTGAATTAAATTTTTCTTCTCCATTCATTTTCATTTAAATACACTATTAATTATAATTGTAACTCTTCTAATTTAATTATTTTAGAAATATAATTTCCATCACTTTTTATCCTATAAATATCATTCTCTCATCCTCCTCCACCATATCCCAAATCCTAAATATTTTTTTTGTTTTTTTATAATGTTCTTGCATAGGTTGAAAACCCAAATAAGAATTTGAATATACTTTTTGTTTACTATATATTTTACATTGTTTTGAATTTTATTGTTTCTTTGTTTTATGTACTTCTTTCTTCTTCTTTGTTTTCATAATAATATTTTGGTTATCACCATCTCATAATAAAGGAATCAAGGTAAAGAAAACATCTTAATTATTTACTTTAGATGTTTGATTAGTTTTTACATATTCATGTATATTTATTTTATTCTTAAAATTTGAAATGTTCTCATGAAGGAAATTTTTGTAATATGATTATCAAATCAATTTTTTTTTACCTCTCTCTTACCTCACAAAATTGTAATAAATGTATTTTAGAATACTCATCATTATAATTATATAAAAATCATTTATTTTAAAATTTAATTCAAATATGCACTTTAAGGATTTTGCTATATAAAAAAAACAATTTGATATTTATTTTCTTTCTAGCTTTTACTACAAGGATGAAAAATTGAAACTAAGCCTAGCAATATAACTTAAATTGAGGGGAATATAAAAAAAATTGTAATATAATTATCAAATCAATTTTTCTAAACTCTCACTTACATCCAACAAAATTGTAATACATTTATTTTAGAATAATAGTCATTATATTCAGTTTGTGATTCAACATATAATGATATTAAAATCACTATTTTTTTAATTTAATTCAAATATATACTTTAAAGATTTTTCTATATAAAAAATTGATTTTTTATTTTCTATTTAGCTTTTTATTACAATGATTAAAAATTATAACCAAACCTAGAGAATAATAATAAAAAAATTATAAATTTTTTTGGATTGTATCTTAAAATTTTGATTCCATTTCATATGATTTTATAGGAAATATGTATTTTTTACTTTCAAAATAGTTTACCTTTTAATTATTAAATACTTTAGTTTATGTGTTCATTTATATGAAAAACTTAAATTATATATTTAAATCTAATAGTAAAATTTTAATATAGTAAAATTATATTCACCTCAAATGCTCAAAAATACTAATGAAAATTATTACCAAAGTTGAACATAAAAAAACAAATAAATTTAAGAGATATGTATAATGTATGTATGAATTTATTTTAATAAATTATATATTTTGATATTGTATAATTTGAATAAATAAAAATGTAAAAAATTTTAATGACATTTTAATTAATTTGTTAATTTTTATGACTATCAAATAAATTTAAATTAATTAATATATTATATTATATAACAATCCGCGCATTTGCGCGGGATATTACCTAGTAACATTAAAAGAGAAGTACAAAATTGAATATGTCCAAAATGTTGGTTTTATTTACTTCAATTGCCACTCAATTAAGCATAATAGAGATGATTAATTGAAATTGATATGGGTATAATCAATGTTCGAAAAAGTGTTCTAGGCGTCCGCCTCCGCCCCGTCTAGGCGCTAGGCGCTATAGCACCGCCTAGACGACCGCTTTGACCGCCTAAAATTGTAGTATCATCATTTTAGTGTATTTTTAAAATTTTAATTGCACAAATTTAAAATATTTAAAGTTTACTTCTATAAACATAATTATAAATGTTTAATATGTTATTTAAAATGAATTAAAATAATGTTTTTATTTATTTTTCTGTTTTTGATTTAATATTTTTATTATTTTTATATATATTTTGTATATAATATCAGATATATAATAGTTTATAATGTAAACGCCTAAACCGCCTAAAACCGTCTAAATTCCGATTAGGCGTTCTAGGCGCTAGGCATTGCATCACCGCCTAGTTAACGCCTAGCGCTTTTTTGAACACTGGGTATAATTGAGTTATTGAAAATTCATTAAAGGATCCAATACTCTATTATAGGATCCGCGTGTTTAGCATGGATCTTTAATTGGATCCTTAATTGTGAAAGCCAAACTATTTTTATTTTGGTTAGTCTCTATTTGTTCGGCTGACTTTATTTATCCCAACACAAAATATAATATATCTTAGATTTAAACTTATGAATCCTACTATATTAATTAAGAAGTACAAATATGAAACTAACCTTAAAATGTGTAAAAAATTACATTCAATTGCCATTAGAAAAAATTAATTAAGTTTAATTAACTAATTTAAATAAATATAATTAAATTAAAAATAAAAAACACTCACATATCAAATCTAAAAAAAATCTAAAAAAATATTTTCTCTTTCTAATAAATTATGGACGAAATTACTAATTATTTTTTTAAAAATATATATAAACCAATCAGAATTTTAAAAACTAAGATTTTATATCCAAGTATACAATATAATTATTTTTAATAACTAAATTCAAAGATTTTGTTAAGATTTCAAATTATGATTCTCCTATCATCTTTATTTTATATTATTTACAAATTGTTTAGAACTTTCATATAATACTTATAATTAATAAAATGCATATTTTTTTCTGCATATGTTGTGATTTGAATTTTTTAAAACGAACATATATTATTCAATGTATGAAAATATGTGTTTTAATTTCCACATTGGCGGTTGGTAAAACTGAATTTATATTAATGATAAATTAATAATTTTTATTTACTCACAGTTATAATATTAAAATTACTATTTTATATTTCACAAAATATGATGTAAATACAACAAATAAACAATATAAAACTGTAATAATACGTCAAAAATAAAATACTATAATATTCTAAAATAATTAGTATTCAAATATACTAATAGATTTATATATTGATTAAAAATAAATATTATTTCAAACAAAATAATTAAAAAAAAATAAAATAAAAAAATAATTTTATTATTATATTATAAATTTTTTAGAAAATGTTGACAGTGCTTTAAGCACGGGATATATCCTAGTTATCATATAAGTTAGATGGTCATAAGTCATAACATGTAACCGATGTAGGAAAATTGTTTTTGGCTGTAGCTAGATCATATTTAATTATTTTACCTTTTAAATTCTAAATTAAACCATATTTAAACAGTAGCTTTAAAATTAAACTTACAATTATTATGATACAGAAATTAAATTACAAGTATTATTTTTATATAACAAGTATTATGATTCAATCTTAAACTAAAAATATTAAAGTGTTGAAATAAAGCAAAAATTTACATAACCAAAAATTGTAAACGGATCATGAATTTTTTTTTAAAACATGTCGTTTATTTTAAATCTAGATCTTATGTTTAACCGGATTTAGAACAAAATATCTGTTTATTTTTAAACTGGTCATGTAATTTGTGTTTTTTTTTGCAAAGAGCAGTAGAATTTTACATAATTAATAAATTTAATTGTTTATCACTTATCACTTGAAAATATAGTATCCTTACTTTTCAATTATAATAGTTTTCACAATTAAGAACATTAATGACATCAAATATATTAAAACAAAACATATGGTCATCTTTTATTTCTTTGTCCAAAAAAAAGATGATCATCTTTAATTTCTAAAAATATAGTATACATTGAAATAATAAATTATGTTTTAAACCGAAAGTGTTATATCGCGTTGTATCACATCTTAATCAGTATCCACATTTAAACCTATCAATTAAACCAAAGTATGTTGGGTTGATGCGACTATGAGTCAAAATAATTCAATCAAAACACATACATTTTGATTTTCTACGGGTCAAAAACACATATATACTAACTGTAGGATGATTTTCTACGGGTTAACAAATTTTAAACATGTTGAAGGATGGGTCTATAGCATGATGGATTTGAACTATTGAACCAACACTAAAATTATTAATTTATTTCAAATATCATATATTTATAAACATATGTTGGAATTAATTAAGTTACAAATTATATCATGCATTGCAAAATATACCAACACATCAAAAAAAAATATATTGTATTACTTCGACTAACATTTAAAAGTTTTAAATATAAGAAAATAATAAAATTTATTTAAAATACAAAATAAAATATTCCGGGATGTACCGCGGGTTCGAACCTAGTTAATTATAAAGGAGATGTTTAATTGAAATTAAGAAGGATAAATTTGTGATTAAAATAAAAATTAAAAAGATTGATCCGTTTAGTGTGAAGATCCACATGTTTTAGAAGATCCAACCCATGGCTGAAAATAGGATCCATTGTTCATCGTTATAGCACCTATTAAAATTACTAACTCACATCTATTGAAATTATTAGAAAATTTCAGATTCCAATCGTGACTTTTGTTTCGTATTAGTGATTTTTTCTTTTTAAGCTAGATTCATATTTTATTGATTTACTTTTCAAGTTATATATAAATTATAAAATATTTTAATTTTAGCTTTTAACTTAAAATTATAAGTATTATTATGATACAAATTAAATCTGTTATTCAAAATAATTTATATATTATTAAATAACAAGTATTATGATTCATAATTTTAAAAATATTTATAAACAGATAAGACATATTTATAAGTGTAGAAATAATATTCAAAATTTCTATTTATATAATTAGAGGAATATTAAAGAGAAATACCCTAGAATAGCACCATTTTAGGTTTTTCTTCTAAAGTTAGCACACATGTTCAAATGTTCCAAAAGTAGCATTATTATTATTTTATTTTAAATAATAAAATTAATTATAATTTTTACTTAATGATTTTAAGAACTTTAGTGAAACTTTCGGCAATGCTTGCGCTAAAGCTTTCGACGAAGCTTCCGTTCTCAGATTTTGAGATTCTCGACATGGTTATGGCTTTTAATTTAGGAATCTGGCAATTTTGTGTGAATCTGTTCGTGATTCTATGGTTGGTCTGTATTTGTTGCCGAAGTAGGGTTTAAAGTTTTTGGTAATCTCTTTGTTGGCTTTGTTGATGTAGTTCTTGGATGTGGTTGAGATTCGTTCTAGGTTTGGGATAAAAAAATCTTTGAAATTTAGTTGGTGGATCTCTAATTAGCTGACGAACTCTTCGTCTTCTTCGTTGTTAAGCAGAAATGGTTTGATTTCTTTCTCAATTGGTTTTGATTTGGTCACTGGTTTTGAGAATGGTGATTTGTTCTCTATATATAAGAGGTGAAGAAAGCTTGGAACTTGAGGATTTTATGGTGGTTTTGTTTCTGGATGAGCTTGATTTGGACAGATCTGCTGATTTATTGATCAAAGAATTAATGGGTTTTGTGAAATTTGTGGGTTTTGTTCCGGAATTGAGATTATTGAGCTCGAAGTCGGTCTTAGTCGTGTTAGAAGAAAATTTGGTGGAGTTAAGTTTGTGAGACTTACCCATGGAGGTCTTGGCGAATTTAGTTTGGTTCTTGCTAGAAGAAGAAGAGATGGGTTTAATTAGCTTGGTTTGATTTTTCTTAGTGCCAGATGTTGATGATGAAACAAAACCAGTACGCTTCTTCTTCTTAGGTGGAAGAGGAAGATTAGTTTCACCATCGTCACCACCTGGCCGTTTTTTTTGTTTTTAATCCTTTTTTACTTTTTTTCATGAAAGTATTCCTGAATTCAAGAAAATTTTCATGAATATTATATAATCTTTCCTAAAACATTCTACTTAACAAACATATGGACTAATATTATTGAATCATTCCAAAATATAATTGAATCCTTGATTAACTGTATACAACCATTATGAGATTTATTCAAAATCACTTTAAAGATGTAATCCTCTTATAATATTTTGAGAAATGATTTTCATGAAGATCATCCTAAATTGCTAAAAGTCATTCCTAAGTATTACTGAATATTTCCTAAGTTTTTTAAAACAGAGTGTTTTTACTTCGTTGTTCTATCATACTCAGATATGGCATGAAAAATCATCCCAACATCAGCAACAGTAGACCCAAAAAACCAAATCATATCCAGCAATAATCTAGTAGCAAACTAACACCAACATACCACAAAGGAAGAAAAAACCATGAAGCCAAAAAAGCTTTAGTGTTATGTGATTATCTATCCTTCCTTAAGTTCATCATAAAATCCAAACATTTTTACGAAGGTCATCCTGAAATTCAAGAAATCTTTCATGAACTTCGTGGAATCCTTCCTGAATTAAAGAAAACTTGTAACAAACTCAAACACAGTTACCTGAACAACTATTAACTTGTCAAATAGAAATATTTGACACTCTTATTGTGCATAAACATCAAACGAGTACCAAAACAATATAAAAATGTTTCACAACCATCATAGATGTCTAACAACAGATATAGATGATAGGTGAACCACACTTTTTCATTGATTTCACCATGGCTATAGAATCTTCCAAGTCTTCGGTACGCAAGCATGTTTCACGCAACTTCGCCAAAATGTTGATGCTGAGATTAAGAACATTTGGTGCTGCATCTTGGGCGTGATGTTGGATGTAGTAAAACCCCATCTCGGCTAAGCTTTCATTTATCTCCGCAAAACCATCAACAGTAGATAACTCTTGCATTCTGTAAAGAAAATAGACAAAATTCCCAAATATTTTAGCGTGTCTTAAGTAGCAAAGTAAAACTAGCACACATGGTTAACTCAGAACATGCAAACAAACACTTGATATACCACGAAATCAAGCTATTGAGTTTACTTATTTTTGTTGTGTCGAGATAATGTATCAAAGTAGTAGATGTTTGGGAAGCTTAAAAGGAATTTGATATAAGTTAAGATTCACAGGCAATATTCCAAGAGAAGCAAGGTTAACTAACAAAGGAGAATCTTAAACAGACTAATCGAGGACTAACTAATCAAAGCATAGTCTATATCTATGCTTATGAAGGTCGTCCTGAAGATCATATAAGCTTTCCTGAATTTCATATATATCTTTTACTCGTTAAATCCAATGAACATAAAAAAGGTGGAAGAGAAGCTTACGGGTTTGGAAATTGAGAGACCTAAATCACAAATCATCAAATCTACTAAAAATCTGAAACTTTCTGAAAATTAGAAAGGGACATAGGTTTCAATCAGACAAAGCAATGAGATTTAAGAATCGGACTTCACATCCAAAATCCAAAATATCTATCTTACCGTGTGTTTAAAATTTGAGACTAAAAAAAAAATACAGCGAGAGAGAAGCATCGGTGGCGGCAATAAACAGCATCTCTGATTTCATTTGCTGCATCAATCCTCAAAATCAAAGATTTCCCTCTCTCTCCTTGCTTCTTCCCCATGTGTACCCTATTTTGCTCTTTCTCCTTCTCCTCCTATGAACCTCTCGAATTCAACTGAAATTTTTTAGGTTTTTTGCATAGACGGTAACCGCTGCGTTTCCCCTATCTTTTAGTTTTATTTAATATTTTTTATTTAGATAATTTCTCTATAATTAAAGTTGTACTAAATTTAGAATAATTAAGAGTGTGTGCTAGTTTTGGAACAAAAACTTAAATTGGTGCTATATTTAAATAGATTGTGTATTTTTGTGTGTTTTTTAAATGGGTCATGTACTCTAATTTTGGTTGTTGCTTAGTCGAATCTAAATAAAAGAATTTACATTTTTTAAAAAGGCCAATTTGTGTGATAATTTTTTTTTTTTTTTAAAGAGAAATTTAGAAGTTGTGATGTTGACTTTTTTCCTATGGGATTGATGGTTAGTGTGGTTAGATTTTTTTTGGTTATTGCTGCCAAATTCTCTTTTGAAAACGGATCATGTACTTTTGTGTTTTTTTTCCTTGTAATTGACAGGTGTTATTGGGTCATCGACCATGGAATTGGATAAGTCCGATATCGGATGAGTTAACTACAATTGTTAACTTTTTAGACACTTCAAATTAAATATATAATTTGAATACTAAATTACCAAATTATATATGTACCACCGGTTAAATTTATAAATTTAATAATATGGACTAAGAAATATTACCACAAACAATGTGGACTAAACACTAGAAAAACCGAAAATACTTTATTTATTTTTTATTTAGAAGTTTAATATCTGATTTTTTTTGTTGGAAGTTTAATACTCCATATAGTTTACGTTGCTATTTAAAACTTTGTTTATATTTTTGTTGGTCGATTAGTACCTGTGGTTAGCAACCATTAATGGTCATGATTGAATCGTTACTCCGGTGAAAAACTAACAACACGTGGTTAAATAAACTCATTGAAAGATACTATTGTCCTTAATCGTTTAACCACAATCCATTTGTGATAAAGTGAAACGACCGACCTTTTTTTTTAATAATAAATAATAAATATAATATAATAAAATAATCTACAGCTAGTGGTCCCATACCCACTAGCCACCTAACCACAAACACATTCAACAGCGGAATACTCAATACCAATAACCAATAATAAACCAATACCATAGCATAAGCAATATCCAATAATCAATCATCAGAAAACATGAAACCAGCAACCTAACAATGTTTCTAATGACTCAACTCTAGCAACCTAACAATGCCAGACAACATCCAATCAAGTCCCTAGAACATCCTCCTCTTCATTGCCTGGATTCCACGATCACACTTTGCCTTTACCTGCACACCACAAACAACAACTGAGATGCGTAAGTATTATCACAAATACTTAGTGAGGCAATCCTCCCATCTACTGGGCTATACACACAAGCAATAAGATCTCTACATGCCACAAACAACAATCAATAAAAAAAACCAGGCAATATACAAGCATGCAACATCCATTGTAACTGGAAGAGGGGTGTCGACCGACACCAGATGGTGTCGATCGACACTGACTATCTGCTGTCGACCGACACCAAACTGGTGTCGACCGACACCCTGCCCGACACTCCCGAAAACCCTAGTTTGTGTCGACCGACACCTCCACATGGCATCGATCGACACTCGCCAAAGTCCCGAGCCGTCCTCGCGTTGGTGTCGACCGACACCCCAACTGGTGTCGACCGACACCGATGCCGAGCAGCGATTTCCCTCGATCAGAAACTCCGAATCTTGCCTCCAATCTTCTCCAATCCGCTCCATGCGCTCCCAGAAGCCAAACCCAGCCCAGACAGTGACGAAATACCATAGAGAACTCAAAGAAACAACCACATAAGCACCAAATCACATAGAATCTAGAGATCTTAGCTTAGATAAGCCATGGTCATGCACTCACCTCTTTCAAGAAGATTCTGACCAACAAGAACGAATTCCCTCACTCCTAGCAAGCTTCTAACACCTTCCCAGCCTTAGATCTCCCAAGAACAGCAAGGAATCTCTCAATCTCTTTCCAAAAGCTCAAGAACACTTTTCTCTCTTTCTTTTTCTCTAAAAGCGGCCAACTAACACCAAAAACACGACCCTAGGTCGTTTCCCCTCTTTTACACTCGATTTAGGGATTCCCTAAACCAACCACGCAAACCGGACAATTAAAATTGAACCGACCAAACCGGCCACAACTGGTGTTGATCGATGCCTCACTAGAAGGTGTCGATCGACACCCTTACCAAAATACCAAAAATTGGTTTGCGGGTGTTACAATTCTCCCCCACCAATCTAGATTCGTCCTCGAATCTCGAACAACCATCAGCCAAGGACTCCCGTGCAACCGTCTCCACGGCCCGCACTCCTCCGACCGATCTACAGAAGGTCACCTCTAGGCGATAGACTCACGCTCCAGGCGTCATTTGCTCTTGACTTTTTAGACTTTCCTTTACTCATAGGCCTAAACCTTGAGTTTTTATTGGCTCCTCATCAGACCTAAGTCTGCATGCCAAATGTTGGCTCCTCATCAGGCCAAAGCCCGCATGCCATAATATATAAGGAAAAGTCCAAACTTGTCTCTCGAGTTGCCACCCTACAGCGCGCCCCCGGATCGTCATCCGAAGTCGATATACCAACCATACTCCCGAGCCACAAAGTCTCTGAATATGGCAGTACTAGGAGAACCTAAGTCCCCCAAGAGTCGCGAGCAAACGATTCTGAACACGTCTGAGTCCTATCCCTATCCAGGTTTCCTTCCTGTGGCTCGCGTAAAAACATCTCAATGTCCTACCAACCACATATTCCCTCACCGGAATACCTCATGACCACACAAGGATCATATACACGCCACAAGGGCCGCCACAAAGGCCAAACAAAATGTCCTAAAGAGGACCGCCACCAAGGCCAAACAAATGTCCTAAAGAGGACCGCCACCAAGGCACTCTGGCTAAACAGCCCGCCACAAAGGCCATCTGTCCCGAAGGACCGTCACAAAGACACTCTGGCTAAACAGCCCGCCACAAAGGCCATATGTCCCGAAGGACCGTCACAAAGACACTCTGGCTAAACAGCCCGCCACAAAGGCCAAACAAATGTCCTAAAAAGGACCGCCACCAAGGCACTCTGGCTAAACAGCCCACCACAAAGGCCAAACAAATGTCCTAAAAAGGACCGCCACCAAGGCCACACAAATGTCCTAAAGAGGACCGTCACAAAGACACTCTGGCTAAAAAGCCCGTCACAAAGACCACACATTGTCTAAAAAGACCGCCACACACGGGCACACTGACTCAAAAGTCCGCCACTAAGGTCACACACAAGCCCCCTTTAAGGCTCTCCACCGCTAAAATGGACAAATTCTAACTCCCATAAAACTTTCCATATTTAGTACTTTCCATTTTTGGAAACTTTCCACTTTTGGAAACTTCTCCTTCAGGAACTTTCCTTCACAACCCCGCCTCACGGAACTTTGTACCCCAACACCACCCCATCTTGTTACTGAGTCGCACAACCAACCAGCCCAAGCGACCGAGTAACAAGAGAGATGGGCTGGAATACTCCATTCCCGCTCCGGCCACGGATTACAGATGGGACCAGGCTAAACAAGCTCAAGTCGCAGCTTGCTTCTCATACCACTTCTTGAACCTTGCCTTCATCTTTGCCTCAGGCTCCCAAGTCTGCTCCTCAACACCATCACAGTCCCACAGGACTCTCATCAAAGGAATCTTCTTCTTCCGAAGTTCCTTGATCCTCCTCTCGAGAACCCTCACTGGTCTCGCCTCCACAGTCATGTTAGGCTGAAGATCCTCAGGAATCTTAGCCAACACCTGCTCACCCTCACGGAGACACTTCCGCAACATAGACACATGTAAAACCTTATGGAATGCACGCATAACCTCAGGTAACTCCAATCTATATGCCACTGGTCCAACCCGCTCAATCACTCTGAATGGACCCATATACCTCGGACTCAACTTAGTCTCTGACAATGACCTGTTCGAACCCCGCAACATGGCCATCTTGAGGTACACTCTGTCTCCTACCTGAAACTCAAGATCTCTCCTCCTCTTATCAGCATAACTCCTCTGTCTATCCTGAGCCTCCTTCATGTTCAGCTTGAGAACCCGAATCTTCTCTGAGGTCTCCTGAACAAAACTAGCACCAAACATGCTCCTCTCCCCCACCTGAGTCCAGCATAATGGTGTACGACATGGCCTCCCATCAAAGCCTCATAAGGAGCCATCTTAATACTCGCCTGATAACTGTTGTTGTAAGCAAACTCTACCAGGTTCAGGTGATCTGCCCAATGGCCACCCCAATCCAACACACACATCCTCAGCAAATCCTCCAGCGTCTGGATCGGCCTCTCAGACTGTCCATCTGTCTGGGGATGATAAGCTGTACTCATATGCACCTTAGTGCCCATCTCCGCCTGAAATGCCTTCCAGAACACCGAAGTGAACTTAGGATCTCTATCAGACACAATGCTCGCTGGCACCCCATGCAATCTGACTATCTCTCTCACATACTTCTTAGCCAAGACCGCTGTTCCATCAGTTTTCTTAATGGCCAGGAAATGTGCAGACTTAGTCAACCGGTCCACAATGACCCAAATAGCATCAAAGGTCCGAGACATGGGCAATCCTACCACGAAATCCATGGTGATCATATCCCACTTCCACTCAGGAATGGGTAAACTCTTCAGTAACCCGCCAGGAACCTGATGCTCAGCCTTCACTAGCTGACACACATCACACCTCGAAACCCAACTAGCCACATCCTTCTTCATCCCGACCCAATGATAGTACCTCTTGAGGTCACGGTACATCTTAGACGCTCCTGGATGAATGGATAACTTGCTCGCATGAGCCTCTCTCAGAATCTCCTGTCTCAACTCCTCATCCTTGGGCACACACACGACCGTGCACCAAGATAGTACCATTTTCTGAGACCTGATACTCTGAATCCACATCCTTAGAGGCATTCACCAGCCCCAAATCCTTCTCCTGAGCCAACCGCACTCTACTCAGAAGATCTGCTCTATCTACTGCTTCCAAATCCAACGGTTCCTGTGAAACAGCACATAAGCTCAAAGCACTGATCTCCCCTACCAGAGACTCCATCTCCTGCTCCTGAGCCGAAGCTACCCTCTTCCGACTCAGAGCATCTGCAACCGTGTTAGCCTTACCAGGATGATTGGCTATCTCCAAATCATAATCTGCCACAAGCTCCATCCACCGCCTCTGTCTCAAATTCAGCTCAGGCTGAGTGAATATATACTTCAGGCTCTTATGATCTGTAAACACCTGTACCTTTGCACCATAAAGATAAGATCTCCAAATCTTCAGGGCAAAAACTACAGCACCCATCTCCAAATCATGAGTAGGATAGTTGCCTTCATGCACCCGCAACTGCCGCGAAGCATAAGCAATCACCTTCCCATGCTGCATCAGAACACAACCCAACCCAACTCTAGATGCATCTGTATAAACCACATAGGGTTCTCCCTGCTTAGGCAAAGCCAACACTGGCGCAGTAGTCAACATCTCCTTCAGGCTTGCAAAGCCTTCCTCACACTCTTCTGACCAGACAAAAGGAACATCCTTCCCTGTCAACTTAGTCATAGGACGTGCTCTGCTTGCAAACCCCTGCACAAATCTCCTGTAGTAACCTGCCAATCCAAGAAAACTCCTGATCTCTGTGGCATTCTGCGGTCTAGGTCAATCCCTAATGGCCTGAATCTTCTCTGGATCTACAGAAACCCCCTCTGCAGAAACAATGTGACCCAGAAAGCCCATCTCACGCTGCCAAAAGCTACACTTGCTCAACTTGGCAAACAACATTTGCTCCCGCAGCTTCTCCATAACTGCCCTCAAATGCACTGCATGCTCCTCAGGACTCTTAGAATAAACCAGGATATCGTCGATGAAAATGATGACAGATACATCCAGAAACTCCTGAAACACACTGTTCATCAATCTCATAAACGCTGCTGGCGCGTTAGTCAATCCAAAAGGCATCACCACAAACTCATAGTGCCCATATCTCGTCCTGAAAGCAGTCTTCCTCACATCTGCCTCATCTATCGGTATCTGATGATAACCCGATGCCAGATCTACCTTGGAGAACCAAGTAGCACCCCTCAACTGATCCAACAACTCATCGATCCTAGGAAGAGGATACTTGTTCTTCACAGTGACCCGGTTCAAACCCCGATAATCAATACACAACCTGAAACTTCCATCCTTCTTCTTCACAAACAACACCGGCGCTCCCCACGGTGATACACTAGGACGGATGAATCCCTTACTCAGCAAATCCTCTAGCTGCTTCTTCAGCTCTGCCATCTCTGCTGGAGCCATTCTGTAAGGAGCCTTGGATAACGGTGTCGTCCCCGGTTCCAGTTCAATGGTAAAAGGATCCGACCGAGATGGTGGTAATCCCTGCAAAGACTGAAACACATCCTCAAACTCCTCCACTACCGGAATACCGCTAACCGTAGACTTCACCAATGGCTCTGGCATAGATATAGTAACCAAATAAGCCTCACGGCCCTTCTCGATCATCTTCCTAGCCTGAATGGCTGAGATCACAAGACTCCCCGAAGTCGGTCTAATACCCTGGAATACCAACTTCCCTCTTGAACGCTCAAACTCCACTCTACCCCGATGGCAATCCAAATGCACCCTATGCCGATGCAACCAATCCATCCCGAGAATAACATCATACAGCTCCACTGGACTGATAAGCAAATCTGCTGGCCACGACTCTCCTGCGATCTGAATATCAATTCCTCTGGCTCGTCCACTCACTCTCAGGAACTCGCCTCCCGCAACTCTGACAACTCCTGCACGCTCTCCAGGATCCCCGCTGATCCCCGCACCCTCTGCACACTCTGGAGTAATGAAGCTATGCGAAGCTCCAGAATCAAACATAACGTGGGACTTAAACCCGCCCACCAACAAGGTCCCTACACAAACCTCATGTGTTGAGAACCTAACACTTTATCACAGGAAACATATACATTCTGAACCTACTAAAATTCACAAAGTTAAAGTACCAGAAAATATACCTGTGATCGCCCCGGCACTGGTTCCACCAGTCTCAGCTGTCGTGTAAACTCGTGGCGCCTGCTCAATCCGTGCCACTTGCTGACCTCCAGGCTGCACCTGCTGCAACGCTGTCACTGCTGCCGGCTGTAACTTGGGACAAAAAGGGCTGATGTGCCCTGTCTCCCTACAGTGATAACATACCCGAGGTCCTGCCGTCGAAACACTCTTCTTGGGACAACTAGCAACCCTGTGATCCCTGCTCCCACAACCGAAGCAACCCGCACCACTCGGCTTCTGCGTAGCCTCCCACTTCCTCTTGGTTCCCTGAGCATGCCTACCGCCCCTGCTAGAACCATCCTGCTGCTGAGCCTTACTAGGCTGAACTGCTGGAGCTACCGCCACTGACTGTGCCCGAATATCCTCCTCAATCTCTACTGCAGTCTCAACCAGCTCTGCACGCGTAGCATAACTCCTCCCTCAACAGTGAACTCTCAAGTCATCACGTAGAGCCCTCAAGAACCTCCTGATCTGAGCCTCCTCAGGCTCCATAGCCCGACCTCCATAACAAAGAAGTCGACTGAACTCCTAGTCCAGCTCCCGCACTGACCGTGTCCCCTGAGACAACTGAAGGAACTGCACCTCCAAACGATCCAATGCCTCTCTAGGAAAATACTTGCGGTTGAACTCCAAAACGAAGTTAGCCCAAGTCATCTCCCGCTGCACCCTCCTAGCAGCCACAGATCTCCACCACAACTCAGCATCACCACTCAAAAAGTAGACACCTATGTCCACCCAAAACTCCTCAGGACATCTCAGAGTATGGAAGTTACGTTCCACTCTCGTCCTCCACGCATCCGCAGCAGTAGGATCTACACCTCCCGAAAACTGCTCAGTACGCAACCGACCTATCTCTGTCAACATGCTGAGATATCGAGCATGGACCCCCGCATCAGCAGCCACTGGCTGCCGCTCCTCCGCCACCACTGGTGGCACTACCTGAGCTTGCGCCGGTACCACTGGTGGTAACCGCGCCAACACCTCTGCTAGCATAGCAGCAAAGTCAGTACCAGGGACTCCACCCGCTGGGACTCCCACACCCGGGACCCTAGCATCACCGGCCACTGGAGCATCAACACCGCCCCCTCCTGCCACACTCACGGAATCCCCCGGAACATCCTGCGACTCGCCAACACCCTCAGCTGTCACACTCTGGTCCTTGGTCTCACTAACCACTGGGGCTCTGCCCCTACCACGACCACGTCCACGGCCACGACCGCGTCCACAACCTCGACCAGCCACAGCATCCTCTCTAACCATCTGCACTACCATGAACAGAAGGCTAAGCAAACAATTTCTATTATAACACAGAAACATAAACTCACCGTGGAATCACACACTCGGCTCGAAGAGGATGTTCTAGGACTCCATGCCACACACAATTGACTAACTCACATAATCAATCAAGCATGCAAATCCCAAACATCTACAACAGAAACCTAGTGAACCCAAACCTAGAACCGTAAGGGCTCTGATACCAAAATGAAACGATCGACCTTTTTTTTTAATAATAAATAATAAATATAATATAATAAAATAATCTACAGCTAGTGGTCCCATACCCACTAGCCACCTAACCACAAACACATTCAACAGCGGAATACGCAATACCAATAACCAATAATAAACCAATAATATAACCAATACCATAGCATAAGCAATATCCAATAATCAATCATCAGAAAACATGAAACCAGCAACCTAACAATGTTTCTAATGACTCAACTCTAGCAACCTAACAATGCCAGACAACATCCAATCAAGTCTCTAGAACATCCTCCTCTTCATTGCCTGGATTCCACGATCACACTTTGCCTTTACCTGCACACCACAAACAACAATTGAGATGCGTAAGTATTATCACAAATACTTAGTGAGGCAATCCTCCCATCTACTGGGCTATACACACAAGCAATAAGATCTCTACATGCCACAAACAACAATCAATAAAACAAACCAGGCAATATACAAGCATGCAACATCCATCGTAACTGGAAGAGGGGTGTCGACCGACACCAGATGGTGTCGATCGACACTGACTATCTGGTGTTGACCGACACCCTGCCCGACACTCCTGAAAACCCTAGTTTGTGTCGACCGACACCTCCACATGGCATCGATCGACACTCGCCAAAGTCCTGAGCCGTCCTCGCGTTGGTGTCGACCGACACCCCAACTGGTGTCGACCGACACCGATGCCGAGCAGCGATTTCCCTCGATCAGAAACTCCGAATCTCGCCTCCAATCTTCTCCAATCCGCTCCATGCGCTCCCAGAAGCCAAACCCAGCCCAGACAGTGACGAAATACCATAGAGAACTCAAAGAAACAACCACATAAGCACCAAATCACATAGAATCTAGAGATCTTAGCTTAGCTAAGCCATGGTCATGCACTCACCTCTTTCAAGAAGATTCTGACCAACAAGAACGAATTCCGTCACTCCTAGCAAGCTTCTAACACCTTTCCAGCCTTAGATCTCCCAAGAACAGCAAGGAATCTCTCAATCTCTTCCCAAAAGCTCAAGAACACTTTTCTCTCTTTCTTTTTCTCTAAAAGCGGCCAACTAACACCAAAAACACGACCCTAGGTCGTTTCCCCTCTTTTACACTCGATTTAGGGATTCCCTAAACCAACCACGCAAACCGGACAATTAAAATTGAACCGACCAAACCGGCCACAACTGGTGTCGATCGATGCCTCACTAGAAGGTGTCGATCGACACCCTTACAAAAATACCAAAAATTGGTTTGCGGGTGTTACATAAAGAACCCAAAATCGCAAACCCTAATTTGATTTTATCTTCCTCTTCTCTTCGTTGGTTAAACGGGAATGATGAGTCAAAGTTCAAGATCTGATGCAAATTCGAGCCGAATCTGGTTTCCTCTTTGCAAATGTGGTAGAGCTACGACAGTTGCAAAATCATGGAAAAATGAGAATCCTGGTAGAAGATTCTTCAAGTGTGTCGTTCATGGATTTTTTCAGTGGGCAGATGAAGAAAAGTCATATGGTTGGCAGAAATTGAGCTTACTAGAGGCAAGACTTTTCCTCGGTCTTCCTTTCTTGCGTGTAGGAGCTAATTGCACAGCTTGGTTTTTGCAGGTTCCTGTATTGTGACTCATTTGCTTACAATTGCTACATGTCACAGATTTACCTTCATGGGTGAGCTTTGTTGGATTACTTGATGATTCACCTGGCTCTTTTATTCGATCAAACTTCTTTGGACGCCCTCAATTTTTCCTCTTATCAGGTACTTCAATTGGCACTTTGCATGTCCTCCTCCACAATCTTTCCCCATTTACAGAATACATGTTGTCCTTGTAAGTAGCTTGCCAGAAAGTTGTCTGTAATAATCGTAAACGCAGATTGTGGAGGAGAACAATAAAACTGTCAAGTGATAGATAGACGTTTACAAACAACTGTCCTTGTAAGTAGCTTGCCAGACAGTTGTGAACCCTAATCACATTTTTTTAGGGTTCGCGATTTTTTCTGGATCATGGTAATGAAGAGGAAGATGTTCTAGAGATTTGTTGATTAATTTTTGCTTCTGTTAGGTTGCTAAAACTGGAATGATGTTGTTTAGAATTGAAGTTTAAATTGCTTGTTATTTGGTTCTTGTTTTGTGACTTTTGTTTGTTATTTATTGGTTTAATATTATTGGTGTTGTTTTTGCTGGTTTGCTGTTGATTGTTGGTCGTTTAATCCGGTAGGTTG
This sequence comes from Camelina sativa, assembly GCF_030686135.1. Lineage (NCBI taxonomy): Eukaryota > Viridiplantae > Streptophyta > Magnoliopsida > Brassicales > Brassicaceae > Camelina > Camelina sativa. The sequence goes on from NC_141891.1 coordinate 16,415,110, forward strand.
AATACAAGTATGAGATTTTTTATTGATGAATTAAAAAAATGAGTCGAGTTGTTTTAATTTGTTCCTAACATATTTTAAACCTAACATGTCACGATTTCTAACCATTCGTCGAAATTTCACAAAAATAACATTCTGGTCATAGTGGACCTTCCAGTTTTTCATCATTACTAAATTGACGTCCCCAGTGACTAACTAAGGTCCACTGCGATAATTTGCAATTATTTCTAATCTTTCCCAAAGATCCTTTCGATAACTAGGGTTGGGATGGCCATACAATAACAACAAATATATAAACCAATTCCATTGAATTTGACATAACAATCTACATGATTTGCTGACTGAACCATGGCTAGAATAAGAGAGGTTCATTATTGGAGGGGAAACCATTTTGTGTCATGCTGTTTAATTATGAACTGTCTTACCATTACTCTCTCTCTCTTTGTGAAATTATTTAGACTTATCAAAGTACAATAAGATTAGTTATTGAGCATACAAGTAATCAAATCACCAGTTTATTATAAAGATAATTTCTATCATTTCTTACAACAACACTGAAATTTTGGTGCTAAACCAACACACCCTCCATCTGAGTACCCTTTATAAGTTACACACTCAAACTTGCAGTCAGTATCTGTATAATTTGGTAAACATGGTTTAATGCAATAATCATATCCAAATCCATTGACAGCTGCATAAAACAATCAAGTTAATAAAAAAGAAAAATAATGCACACATATACATATAAATTGTGTTTACTTATTTGTTTTTTTAAATAAAATATTCTAAATTTTTTTATAAAATGATCAAAGATATAGGAGAAATAACAACATACATGATGAGGCTAAAGCGTTGGAGTTTGAAAACGATGTTCCTAATAGTACAAGAACAACGATAAGAAAAGTTTTTGTCATATTTATTATTTTATCTCTAATTGTTTTTGTTTTTTTTTAATTAAGAAGTCTCTGCAATGCTTTATTTATAGTGACTCTTACTGTCGATGGTTTTGAGAAAAATAGAGAATTTGGCTGACACTTGTAAAAGGATAAGATTCTCATTAAATAGTCAAAAATTTAACAATAACTATTATTAAATGCAATAATTGTATACATTGTTATTAATGTTAGAAAAGTTGAAATCATAATTAAATCAAAAGTACAGTTAAGAAATAATCTTACTAAAGGTAATTAATTACAATCAAATATCATTATAAAGTATATAATAAAATCAATCATTAAGGGTATTTATGTTATTATTTATACTTAATTCATTCACGATATTTCTTAGGACTGGGCAAAATATCTGAACCCAAAAATTTAACCCGAACTTGATTTAAAATATCTGATCCGATCCAAACTTAAAAATATCCGACTGGATGCTGTTAGTAAATTAATCGGATACTCGAACCCGATTGAGTATATTCGAACACCCGAACAAATACACGAAACCATCCAAAGTTATATATCTCTAATAATATAATGAGTCAATTTACAAGTTTTGTAAGTAATTTTATAATCACTATCTTAATACTATTAAAAGAGGAGTACAAAATTAAAATTAAGAATGTCCAAAATTATGGTTTTATTTACAGCAATTGCCATTGAATTATTCACAAATGAGATATTTAATTGAAATTGAAAAGGTTAAAATCAGAATTAGAAAACCTAATTAAAAATTAACATGCGGTTAGAAGAGGATCCGCATGTTTTCAAAGAATCTGACCCGTGAAGAAAAGTATTTGAGACTTCATATTGGGCCTTCGATCCTACTAACACACATGTAATTTTTTTATTTATATTTTTTGAGTAATTGAGTTTGGTTTCGTTAGCCGGTTTTAATAAATAAGTTTACTTTATTTGCTTTAGAATACAGTATTTTTCCATACGGTATTTTGTATACATTTGATAAAAAATCCACTGAATAAAAAACGTGTTCATGAATCATGCAATCGCGTTATAAAAATAAATAAAACGTGTATCTACAGTATATCCATTTTTTACTAGTTGAAAAACTTTAACTAAAGACTGACATCGGTGAAAACCGGACAAACCAAACCGAGGAACCCGACAATTTCAGTTCTCGGCAGTTGAGAGTTATTGAGGAGCAAACCGTTCGGGACAATTATAATTAGAATTCGGTTTCAGTTTCGGGTCGGTTCGGTAATCGGAACCGAACGGTTTTACGTAAACCGAGAATTGGGAGACATATATATAAGTTATGTAACCCTAAACCTCATTTCTCTCTGTTTTTTTCTTCGAGTTCTCCGCCTCCTCTCTCGTTGGCGACACAGAAAAAAACTTTGAGTTCATCTTCTCCGATCAAACAAATCTTTTCTTCTCCTTCTTCGGTTAAGATTCATCATCTTCGACATCATCTTTACCATCATCTTCATCATCTCACATCTCGCCTTTCTCTGGGATTGAAACCCTAATCCGCAACGTAAGCTTTTCTTCTTCTTATTTCTCCTAATCGCTTCTTCCTTCGATTATTTGTTATTCTAGGTAGGTTTTCGTTATGTTATGCAGTTATGGTATTGATTCGGCTCATTTAGGGTTAGGGTTTTAAAATCAATTTGGGGCTTTCATCATAAACGCTTAATAATGAGTAAATTTGTTGTCTTGCGGTTTGTTTATGGTCTCTAGTTGTTGCATTTGTGTCATTTTGGGTCATTTAGGGTTACGGTTTAAAAATCAGTTTGGGGCTTTCATCATAAACGATTATTCATTTGTTTTTTTGTTGTCTTGCGGTTTGTTTATGGTCATAAGTTGTTGTATTTGTATTAATTTGGATCATATATGTTTAGGGTTTATTTGAAAACTTTGATTGTCTCTGAGATTTAGATGTGTTGTTTGAATGTATTGAGATTAACAAATACTAATATGTTTTCTTCTTTGTGTATATTGTAGATGTCTGAAGAGCACATCGACATGGAACATCCACCTGAACCTCAAGTGACAGAAGCAGAACAAACTCAAGCTCAGAATAAGCGTAAGTCACCAGCCTCTGGAGCTGATAAGCCACGGAAAGCACGGAAGAAGTATGCTAAAAGAGCACCTTGCTGGGAACACTTTCTGCAAAGAGATGAAGATCTCACTAAGAGCTACTGTAAGTACTGTGGTGCAGAGATAGCATGTGATTCGAAGACTGTAGGCACTAGTCCTATGATAGGTCACATTCGCATATGTAAGCAGTACAAGGATTGGGTAGAAAAGGAGAAGCAGTAGGTTCTTAGTGGTGATAACAAAGGGAACTTGAAGGTGATTCAGTATGATCCACATCTGTTTAGGAGGTCTGTTACTGAGATGGTGGTAGTCAATGAGTTACCATTCTCATTTGTAGAATCTGAGGGTTGGAAAAGGTTTTGTTTCAATGTCTTCCCTATGTACAAGACATTCTCTAGGAGAACGTGCACTAAAGACATTGTTGGGATCTACCTGCAACAGAAAGCTGCCTTGAAGAACCTGTTCGCTGTTGAGAAACAAAGGGTGTCTTTAACAACAGACATATGGACATCTCCGACAACCTCCTACAACTACATGGTGATCACTGGGCATTGGATTAGTGCTAACTGGGAAATGCAGAAGAGAATCCTTAGCTTTAAGGTCATCACAGATCACAAAGGAGACACCATCGCTAGGCAGTTGCTGGACTGCATAGAAGATTGGGGAATCTCGAAGGTTTTTACAGTGACAGTGGATAATGCAAGGAACAATGACAAGGCATTGAGTGTTTTTCAAGATGAGTTGAGGCTGAGAGGGGAAGACTCCTTGGTTAGAGATGGTGAGTTCTTGCATATGCGTTGTTGTGCCCACATCCTGAATCTGATCGTTGGTGATGGATTGAAGAAGGTTAAAGCAACTATTGTGGCTGTTAGGAATGCAGTGAAGTAAGTCCGATCTTCTTTCACTCGGCTAAGGTCTTTTGCGATGAGGTGTGACAATGGGAAGCTATGCAGAGACAGCTTGCCACTGGATGTTGTCACAAGATGGAATTCTACTTACCTTATGTTGAGTTCTGCTTTGAAGCTGCGGGTTGCATTTGAGAAGATGCTGATGGAGGACAAGTTGTACTGTGATTACTTCTTGGAAGAGGATGAGAAGACAAAGGTCAAGAGAGTTGGTCCACCGACTGATTCAGATTGGGAAGAAGTGTCAAGGTTAGTTAAATTCCTCAAGATATTCTATAAGGCAACTTTGGTATTCTCTGCTTCAAAGTCTGTGTCGTCTTCTGCATGTTACAATGAAATTGTGAACGTTGAGAGGGCTCTGATCGCCAAGTGTGCCAGTCCAGATGAGGAGACCCGAAAGCAGGCTCATGTCATGAGGGACAAGTTTGAGAAGTATTGGGATGGATTGAACAACATGAATCCACTTGTCATCATAGCTAGTTTTTTTGATCCTCGCAACAAGATGCAGTTTGCTTCGCTTTGCATTGATCAGCTGTATGGCAAAGATACAGTCGAGAGTAGGCATCTTTCTGCTATAGTTTCAAGTGCATTGAAGAAGTTGTATTAAGAATATTCTTCAAGGCTGACCATTCCAGTTGACATTCAAGCTAATGCAGAGGCGGAGCAACAGATTGGCGTTGATGAGTTCTCTGACGAAGAAGATGATTGTGAGAGGATCGAGACTCTATACAGCAGGATGGTTCATTTTGGGGTGAATGACGATAGTGGCAATGAGTTGCAACGCTATCTGGCAGAGAAACCTGAGGGAAGAGTTGAGAATAGGCTAGGGATGCCTTTGATGTTCTAAGTTGGTGGAGGTGTAATAGCTCCAAGTTCCCAATCTTGTCTGAATTTGCTAGAGATGTTCTAGCATCGCAAGCCTCATCTGTTGCTTCTGAGTCAGCTTTTAGTACAAGCGGTCGAGTGTTGGATCCGTATAGGAGTTCTTTAACTCCTTACATGGTGGAGGTTTTGGTATGCACCCAACAGTGGTTGAGGTGTTCATTCAAAACAGAAGCAGATGTGGCTACCTTGGTGCAAATGTCGGAAGAAGTAGAGTTTTTTGAATCTCTTGGTAAGTCATTTTTAATTTGTCTTCTTTGGACTGTGTTCTTTAGTTTGTTTAAATGTAAATGTCTAACTGTTTTCTTTTGTAGATTCAAGGAATTCTCTAGCTCCTCCTCCATGATTACTCATAATATGGCAGGTATGTCTACTTATTAGTTAAGTTTCTGCCTATTAAGCTTAAGAGTATAAGTAGTATTTGTTTTGATTTACATATTGACATTGTTTCGTATGCATGGGACAGGTAGGTAGGAAGCTGCACTTTTGTCCTTTTTGATGCACCTTTGCAGCGTTAACTATTAGAGATAACAGGGGATAGTATTGACTTTTGAAGCTGCTCTTTTGTCTACTTTTTGATGCGGACTAGCATGCTTTTGTAACAACAAACAACTCTGGTGGTAAGAGTTGCTAACGTTTGGATGGTTCTGTAGCCTCTTTTTCATGTAATAGCTAGCTTAAACATTGATGATATGCTAGCTAAAACATGATAATATGCTAGCTTATTAGCTTCTGGGTCTGTAATGGTTGCTAGATGTAAAACTCGATCAAAAACTAGCTTATCCTCTGTAATGCTATGTAAGGCAATGACATTTGTCTTCTATTTTGTTGTTTTTGTACTCTGTTGTTTATGTTCATGTTGTATCAGGTGAAAAACAGGTGAATTCGGTATAAATAAACCGAATTCTGCATGTCCACAATTGTTCTCGGAAGTTTTTAAAAACTTGATAACCGACCCGAATAACCCGTGTACCGTTTGAACCGAACCGAATATAATTTTGGTTCTATTCGGCTAAGATTTCTGAAACCCGAATTTTACACCAACCGAACAACCCGACCCGTATAACCCATTCTCTCCGAACGCCCAGGGCGACTAGATTATAACCCATAATTTTTTTACGTCTTTTCTCTTTTGAATTGATGTATTAATGGAGCGGGTTGAATTAGTATGTGTTTACACAGATTGTACCCTTCTCAATTTCGAGAAACATTTTCCTTTTCGTAAAATTGAGTGGCAATCTGTGTAAATACTTGGATAATTTCGGACATGTTAAAAAGCTTACTTCTCTTTTAATTATAAGAAGATAATAGTGATACTTAAAGTGTAAAATAAGAAATAAAGAAATTAACTTAATATATTATGAATAATCTATTATTCCAAATTTATAAAATAAAATTAATATAAACTACCAAATCCGTAATTCAACAAACAACCAATTCTATAATTCAACTAAAACAATGGAAAAGACTCTCAAACCTCATTATAAATCAATATCATAAAACAATAATCCTCTTAAAACATGCAAAATAATAAAAAAATACTTGCAAAAATTATTATACATTTTACTCTCATATACATATAAATTCTACTTAATTAGTACCAACAAAATGAAAAATAATTATGATTTGTTCCACGGTGTACTGCGGATTCAAAGCTAGTGTGATATATGTAGATATGCATCATTTACAATTTGATAATTTGACAAACTATTAAAATACGAAAATTGATATTATTATTCATAAATTTGAATTTATGTATGTCATGTGTATAAGTGAATTTTTCTATAGTATTTGTTATTTATTATTAATAATGTTTTCTAAATATTACAAGTTCAATTTTTAAACCATAAAATTTACAACATCCGAATGTCTAATCTTATTTTGCTTAAATTTTCACACATAATTTTAACAATTTAAACAATAAAAATATAATTATTAATTTATATTATAAAATAATTATTATTAATTTATAGATTAATTGATATCTCTATAAATTAATAAAATGTCTTTGTCACAACATTGATAATTTATAGAGGTTTTACTGTACTAGTAAAGTTGTATGAACCCTCCCAAGGTTCCATTTGGTTCGGTTCAATATTTGGAAGTTTGTATTCGGGTTAAGGTTGGATTTTTTAAAAGTCATTGTCGAATTGAACCGAATTGTTATTATCATTTCATATATTTGGTTTTTTTCTTTCGTTCTCTTCCATGTTTCGGTTTACTCGTACATAAACTTTTGATTAAATGGGCTACACCAAATAAATGGCAAAGCCCAATGACAATTACAAAAAAATGCGAAGTCCAATGAGAGATAGCACAAACCTCAGAAAGCTAAGCTACTACAAATTTAACAGAGGCCGCAAGCTTGACGGTGAAACAATATAAAAGACATCAGGTTGACATGCAGGAGATGCTCGATGGAGATGCTTGCCAAAAATAAGTATGATTATTTTCACAATGCTTAGGTGGTGAGTGGTGAGTGGTGACTCGTGAGCTATGCAGAAAACTCAGTTAAGTTTTTTTTTTCTTCTTCTTATTTAGATGGGAGATATATAGATATTTATTTATTTTTATAACAAACATATAATGAAAACATATTTTGACAGTATTATATTAATAGCTTACTAAGTTTAGAGAGAAAAATAGTGGAATTATATATTAGTGCACGTATATCGACTTTCAGATAAGGGATGGATGATACAAATCAAAATAATGGCAAGAATTACAAAGTGGTGTATTTTTTTTTTATATAACCTAATTCCAGCGTGATGTATACACATAACACATTTAAACAAACAAAACATCTTATTCATTATACAAACAATATGAGCTACAACATGGTGTACCTATAAATAATAATAAATAAAGCATGCACAAATGATGTAGTAATTAACCCATAATTATATAATTGGGGAAGGTTCTTAAGTTCCGACAAAACCAAAACCGGAGACGAAGAAGGCAGTGGCCTGAAGGAATAGATAGAAATGTAACCATGTGTGGCCATAAATCAGTCCATACAATGCACATCCTAAAATGTATACCCCCACCATCACTTCCTTTGAGTTAATTCTGCAACAAAATTACACAATTTCTTTTTGTTAGTATGTATGTTTGCATGTGTATTTGTTGAAAACATCACTTACTATAACAAAAACGAAAAAGAGAGGCATTATATTGTCCATATATAGTTCTACCATTAGTGTATTAATAATTTTTTGAAAAGTAGTACATCTCAAGATCACGAGCTTAAGTCTAAATGTTGTTTACTTGCTCTTTTTCTGATCTGAGGAAATTAATTATGGGTGAAAGTTTGTAACTTATTGGTAACTAATCCCACAAAAATGGAAATTATATGCTTTCTCTCACCTTTGATAACAAGATTTCCGTTGGACAGGGAGTAACTTTTTCTTCAAAGCATCACCTAATTTCTCGGTCACAACCCATTCGTTCACTCTTCCTCCTTCGAGTAGGCCAATCCAAGTTCCTTTGGTTCGATGCATAGCCATTACATTCTCGAACAAGATCCAGAATATCACGAGGTAGAAGGATCTAGTTGATTCAAATTTATACATGCATCAATTTGAAGTCAGAAGACAGTTTAATCTTGATTATACAAATGAGTAATTAAATCAAGTAAAGGTATAAAGGTACCTTGGAGTTGCCATGGTGTGGAAGATAGTGATCAAAGAGGGAACGTAAATGGTAGACCAAGATGGGATGTAAATTTCAGGGAAGAAGACACTTGTTGGCACAACAATACAGTAGAAGAAGAATGTCAAGAAGTGTACTGCCACTTTCCTTACGAAGAAAAAGCTGTAGATCACATAGAACTTCTTCCATACTGATACTCTCTGTTCCAAATTAATTAAATATTAATTAGCCAAACTGATTTAATATACGACACCGTACATATCACACTACTCCAGTCCCACGGATGTGGAGACTCTAACCAATCAGTAACCAAAACGTATTTTTCTAGATTGACCCACTAGTCCAAACAAGACAACCTGCTTATCACTATCAGGGTCCTATTTCATCTAGAGACAACAAAAAGAAAAAGCTTGTACTAATTTCATTAATACAAAAAAAAAAAAACACAGGACCATTCAGTCACTAACAGGAGGGGCCTGAGCGAAGCAAAGTAACAAAAAAGGACCTTATTGTGAATAATCTCCATTGTCATCTTTCTAAATAGATTCGCCGGGCCACAGGACCACCTATGTTGTTGGAATCTGTAGGCCTTGAATTTGCTTGGAAGCTCGTTTCTCACCTGCAAACCTCCAAATTAGCCATTCATTGTTTTTGTTTGTGATAGCAAAAGGAGAATAATGTATTTATTCTTGTGGCTTTGCATGGTTATGACATGAGTGGTGTAACTTTACTAACTTTCTCATATATATAAAAAACGTGTGTTACCGTGAGGTCGTTAAGGTAGACAAATTTCCAGCCGTGAAGACCAACACGAACAGCTAAGTCCATGTCCTCTACGGTGGTTCTTGATTTCCATCCTCCTGCTGCGTCCAGTGCCGATATTCTCCATACACCCGCGGTTCCTAAGATTTATTTATATGTATTTGTCATGGTCTCAAACATCTGAGTCGTATGGCCAATTAGTTATTGGCCCACATGGTGTTTTCAATGCGTCTAAAATGAAAAATCTATGGTCCCAAATTATAACCGCACATTAATAATAAGTGAAAGTGACTTATATACTCTTCTTTGTATACTTCCTCATTTCATTGTTAGGTTCCTAGCTACTATCCTCTCCCTTAGATTATATGCTGGTAATTCTTGGAGTTCATCGTCATTGTGGATTGATCCCAAAAGATTTTTTTTTTATAGATATTCGATACTTAGGTTGGCTTTACCATGCGAAGGTTTATGATTAGTAGCCTAGTGCGTGGTTCGTGACCCTTATATTTGACTGATTCTTATCATTTTTTTATTTTTTTTATATGGAAAAGATATGTTATTAAATATGCCATGGAAAATAATTCATACCATTAAACCCAAAGAAAGCATGTCTAGTAGACCCTGATTCTTGTTCCACCTTAAAATGGTAGTTTAGGGACATCTCTTGCATCCTCGTCATCAAGCATTTGTCCGCGTTCACTGCAAGAAAATCTCCGTTCATTAATATTAAAAAGCCTAAAAATCTCCATAATTGCATGGATCAGAACCAATTAATTCATAATACAAATGTTTGTAAGCATATACCAAATATCCATCGAGCCTGAACTAGAGCAACCTCAGGGTTGTGGACGAGAAACGGGATAGTGCGGGTAAGGTAATCGGGCTCAGGTTGGAAATCGGCATCGAAGACAGCCACAAAGTCGCATTGCTTGACGTAGGTATGCGTAAGAGCTTCTTTCATAGCTCCGGCTTTGTAACCGTTCCGGTTATCTCTCCTTTCACACCTTATGTTTATGCCTTGGCTTTGCCATTTTGCAATCTCTACGTCTACACCTTCCTGCTCCCTCTTTCAAATTTATCATACTATATACAATATATATGCATCTAAATATGTACATTAGGCAACGGAAAATCTAAGAATTTTTTTTGTAATATGTTATCTAATCAATAAATCATGATGTTAAATTTTACTCTTCCTCATTCAAATTTATCATACTATACAATATATGCATCTAAATATATACGTAATGCAATGGGAAAATCGTCCTATTATTTTATTTAATCAATAAATCATAATGTTAAATGTTACGCTCTCTCTTTCAAATTTAGCATACTATACAATAGATGCATCTATTATATTATTTATTTAATCAATAAATTATGATATTGAACTTTACATAAATAAGGTATACACTTAAAAGTTTTCCATTTATACAATTGATTTTCTATCGACCAATTCTATTTTTTTTTTATCTATTTGGCCAAAATCGACACATTTGAATTGTGTTGGTCATTTTAAGCGGCCAATTTTTAGAACACTGCAAAGTTATATATATTATGTATCTAACAAGCTACGTACTTACTGATGTCCAAAAAAAATACAAAAACAAGCCACTTACCCTTACGTCCGGATCCGTAGAATCATCAACAACTTGAACTACTAGACGGCGCGATGGCCAGACCAAACTGCATACTGCCGCTATAGATAATTGATAGACCTACAACGAGCCATAAGGTCTCGTCAATCTGCGATAGGTCCCATTATAAATATTAAGATATAGCAGAGAGTTTAACTGACAAAGGTACTATATCTATATACCTCCTTTTCATTGTACATTGGTATTTGGATAAGAACCATTGGGTAGTTATCGGGTCCAACCTCGACATCTGCTAGCATGGCCTCCCATTTGTACACTTTATGGGGTTTACGTCTAAATAACTTGACGAAGAGTATGACAAAGTTCATGTAAAAACTCTCGAAGAACACTATGATGGATAATACCAAACACATAACCACCAAACACTTGAAAACGGGAACTAGTACAACACTCCTCGTTTTTATCCACAAATATTGCATATGGAACCATTCAGACGACTGTGCAGCATTGTTGTCTGCCTCAAGCCTCTGTTGGGCAGCAGCTGCATCCTCGAGACTACCTCCATTGAACTAATTCATTCATGCATGAGAAATAACTATCAGTTAATGTACATTAATAAATAAATTATTTACATATAGAGAGGGGAGCTATGAGTTACCAGAAGTAAGAGGAGACTAAGAGTGGTGTCGTATAGGAAGAGGAAGGGCTTCAGAAATAGAGACATAGCTAGTTGCTGCTCTATAACTGAAGCTCGATCGACAGAGGAGAAGTGATGGACTTGATATTTTCTTTCTTTCTTGTCACAAAATGACCCTTTTTATTGACCTATTTTTTAATTGTCATGTATTTTTACTTTTCACTGGTTTGTTCTTTTTTTGTTGTTGTTGTGTGTGAAAAAATTGACTGGTTTTGTCTCCTTCTCCAACTTTCTAATTTTTCTTTATTTTTATTCCTCGCATTCTAATTTCAGTGGACGAGGGCGTAAACGTTATCGCAGCTTCTCTAAGCTGGTATCCACAGAAGGGAACGGAACAAAAAGGAATAATTTCCTCCTCCTCATAATTTTTGTTTAGATTTTTCAACGTGATTCATGCATGCATTTTATTAGTTGTATTTTGTAATCTACTGACGTACGAGTACGACTATTCGTTGTATTTTTGTAATTACATTTTTACTTGTACTATTTTTTTAAAAAATATATCAATCACACATGAATTAGCATTCATGATTGATATTTTGCCAATTAGAAGTGGGTAGAGTTTAGAAAATAAACATCAATCAGAGGAATGCGCTAAATAGTCTCCAAACATTCTTTGAAAACTAAAACTTTAGATTTTGATATATAGTAGTAACAATAGCTAGGAGATTAGTTTTTCATATATAATATTAGTAATCAAATGCATATATTTAATATTTATTTACAGAAAAGGACCTTACAAAATGGGCTCATATTATTTTTTTAAGGTTTAGATGTGTTTTATAATGAAAAGACCCGTTTGACCCAAAAAAAAAAGGTGAAAAGACCCTATTTCTATAATAAATATAAATGGTATATTTTAACTCTCTTGAAAAAGTGGCTATTGTTTTTGTAATAATATACACATTTTAGAATAAAAAGATGCATGTTTTGTGTAAAATAATTTCAGTAGAAATGGCAAATATAAATATAACATCTAAGTATCTAACTCTTATTTTCAGAAAATATTGCTATAAACTCAATCCCGACTAATCCAACGAATATAAAAAGCATGACAAGATTTTTAACTGACCAAACATAAGTGAAAAAGTTTCTGAAAAATCGAAGTCGGAAAGAAGAAGAAAAAACGCGAGTTAAAGGCGATCATACTCCATATTTTTCTCAACTAATTACCGCTTGGTTTTTATTTTATTTGTTAATTATTAGTTTTTTTTTGTATTTTTTCAGTTTAGAGATACAATCGTTTCACTTATAAATCCTTGTGTCCTTTTTGTTTTGTTTATTTCATGAAAAGTTGTGAGTGTGATACACATCCCATGTGCGTCACAATTGCCTTGCCCCCTGTATTTTCAGCAATGGAAAATTAAATGAACTTATATGGTATAGATTTACTACAGTCGATCAGTACTTTCAAATGAATGACCAAGTTAGTTATCTTTTAAAACAATTTTTCATGATTACTTAGTATTTTAGTAATAATTAAATAAAATTAGTCAATGATGTAGCACAGTAGCAGTCACCAACTCGAATTCATATATATATGTACACACATAAAAGTTAGAGTAGGTGTTGATGATATCAGTACTGAGAATTCTGTTTCACAAATTCGCTAAATTTAGTTTAATTATACAAGAGCCTCTAATAATTTGGGGAGTGCTTATTACAACTTTCTAATTAGAATCTCACGTATTACAACTTTCTAAAAAGCCCCTATGAATGGACTAGCTATTAGGGCCTAATCATTATCTTAGTTAGTTGATGGTCGTCATTAAGAAGATAGAAAAGGTACGTTTTGTGTGTGGCTATGGACCTATGGTAACATCACAGAATTTGTTTCAGTCCTTAAAAATATTTGTTAAGTAAAAATTTAGAGCGGTCTAAATGATGTGATTGTGACTTCCAAAGGTAGATGCGCACATAGACATAGTAGAAGTAGAGATGCAGATTCACATGCACCCAATAAGTTTTCCGAAAAGTCATGTCAAATTTGGACAGTTTTGATAATACTCCCAATGTTATGTGACAACTATGCTTCCTTTTTTTCTGAACTCAAGTACAGAAGCCCTTAAACCCAATTTTGTTTCTCTTTTAAATATTTTTAAAGTGAAACCACAAATTTTTAACTAATATGGTGTTCTAAACTCTTGGTCACATGGGCTTTGATTGATACTCAAATGGGCTTTTATAAGCCCAGTAATCGGTATGATATTTTTTTTTTCCACGACTCGGTGTTCTCGTTATTTTCTATTATTAATTTAATAAACGGCTGATGTATTGCCAAAGCAATGATCTAACGGCTCACATATATCCAAAAATATGTGAGAGAGGAACAGTCTGATCATCTCTGTACCCACCACGCGTTCATAAACTCTCTCTCTCATTACGCAGACAGAAGAAGAATAAAAAAGGATTTGAGACAATCCTAATTTTTTTACTGGTTTGTTTTTTTTTAGAACAAGCAAAAAAGAGAAGCGAGTTGCTTTTGACCACCAGCTTTATTTGTGTTTTGTCTTAAAAAAGATCCAGATTTGGCTAGGGTTCTTTCTTGCAATTTCATCTGGATTCTAGCCAATTCCTCTTTTCAAAAAATTTAATCTTTCTCTTTTTTCTGCTTTCCCCTATTTTTATCTTCGCATTATCTGCTCTGAAGCCTGAAGGGTTGTGAAAAAAAGAGAAGATTTTGTTCTTTGGTAAGTTCTGAATTCGTCTTTTGATTTGAAGCTCTGCCTTTTGTGGGTTTGTGTTGGATCAATCGACGCAAAAAAAAAAGTGATGCTTTGGAAGATATGATCTTATCTATATCTCTGGTTATAATTATTACTGGGTTTCGAGTTTGTGCTTAAGATGTTAACTGTGAGAGAAGGTCTTCAGAAACAAGTTAAGATTTTGATTGGATTAGCGAATTTAGGGTTTGGGAGTTATAGGGGATTGCACTCTAGGTTTACTAACCCTAACGGGTTTCTCGAACCTGCGAGCTCTGATTTGCTTTTGATTAACGAAAGGAGGAACCTTTCTGTCGTTGGTGCTGTTTCTCGAACTTTCTCTGTTCCTTCTGTATCTGGTCCAGCCTTTCAGGTCTGTGGTTATCACATTGATCTTTTGCTTTCGGACCCTAGTTCGTTAGCTCAGGGTAAATCAATGGCTAGTTTAGGTTCTAAATCCTTGTTTGCGGATCGTCATTCTGATCTTCTTGTTTCGAAGCGTTTTGGTGTTGGTATGGTATGTGGAGACGGTCCTAACCGTGGAAGAATCAGTATGAGACTCAGAGGGAAAGATCACTCGGAGAAGTCTACAATATATGCGTATTTTGCTTATAGAGGTGCCAAGAGATGGATATACATGAACCACCAAAGAAAAGGATTGGGATTTAGAGGCTTGCATAGCTCACTATCTAATCGTTTATCAGCTGGGAATGCTCCTGATGTCTCGCTTGATAACTCTGTCACTGAGGAAGAGGTTAGAGATTCTTCTGATTCTGTAGCGGCTAAGCTTTGTACTAAGCCTCTGAAGCTTGTCTCGGGGTCGTGTTATCTACCGCATCCTGATAAAGAGGCGACTGGGGGAGAGGATGCTCACTTTATCTGTGCAGAGGAGCAAGCATTGGGTGTGGCAGATGGTGTGGGAGGTTGGGCAGAGCTTGGTATTGATGCAGGTTTCTACTCTAGGGAGCTTATGTCTAACTCAGTGAATGCAATCCAAGACGAGCCTAAAGGGTCGATTGATCCAGCAAGAGTGTTGGAAAAGGCTCACACTAGCACAAAGTCACTAGGGTCTTCAACAGCTTGCATCATAGCGTTAACCAACCAGGGACTTAATGCAATCAACTTAGGAGACAGCGGGTTCATGGTAGTTCGTGAAGGGCACACGGTTTTCCGTTCACCGGTTCAACAGCATGACTTCAACTTCACCTATCAGCTGGAGAGTGGAAGAAACGGCGATTTGCCAAGCTCGGGTCAGGTTTTTACTTTTGCTGTGGCTCCGGGAGACGTCATAATAGCTGGAACAGATGGGTTGTTCGACAACCTGTACAACAACGAGATCACAGCCATAGTGGTTCATGCTGTGAGAGCCAACATAGATCCTCAGGTAACAGCACAGAAGATTGCAGCATTGGCGCGACAAAGAGCACAGGACAAAAACAGACAAACTCCATTCTCGACGGCAGCACAAGATGCTGGCTTTAGATACTACGGAGGTAAGCTTGACGACATTACAGTTGTTGTCTCTTATGTGGCGGCTTCGAAAGAAGAAGGACAACGTTGATGAAGAGACAATTAGAGAGATGTGTGATGATGTATTGAGTTTTCAAGGTTTGTGTTTTGCAGAGACCTCTCTTGTTTTGTTTGGTGGTGGTTTGTGAGCATTCTCCTCTGATTATATTTGATTTTTTATATATGTAAATAAAAGAGAAAGAGTCCTTGAGTTGGATTAGTCCTTGATTCACACCCACCGACTCACTCAATCTGTTAACACGCCCACAGTAAAAAAGCCAGTGGAGTCTTTTTTGTCACAGTTTTACCTTTTTAAGACTTTTAGGGGTGTATTGAAACAATGATTTTGGAGGATTTGATGGGATTTAGTAAATTTGGAATTTCTGTAGATTTTAGAGAAGTTGATATGATTTATAGGAAAATTCTTTCAAATCCCACCTAAAACCATGAGATTTTGATTTCTGTATTTTTAACTAAACAAATCCTCTCAAATCCTCCAGAATCCCTAAAACTTATTAAAATCCAAATCCACAAACTGTTTTGAATAATAGTGGATTTTAAAGTAGATTTTTAAATCATCAGTTCAATAACAGTAGATTTTAGGAGAGTTTTTAAAATCCATGATTGAATAACATAGGATTTGTAACTTTTACACAAATCACTTAAAATATCAAGTTGAATACACCCTCCCCCCTTAATTTCTCTCTTCTCTTTCCAATCCAATTAATAAATCCGTCGAAGTGGCTTCAATCATGATTTTGTTTGCTAAAGTTTTTACCATCTTATTATAGTTAAGCTTAGCCCTTTAAGTTGACCAAAAAAGGGGTTAGGTCTCAACTTACGAGTCAATTTGTTCTGAGAAAGAAAAATTAACATAACAAATATGAATAAAAATTTCTTACGATGGAGCGGAGTATTGTTCCTTAATAGCAATCAAGCAGCAACAAGCCAAAAATATTACCAACAACCTTAGCAATATTTGAAGGATATATTTTGTACATGCGAGACCACACACGTAAGTTTAGAACCAACTACAGCTTTCCTCGTAGCCTCAAACATGGATTGTCTGCATCTACTGTCACCAATATTGCGGCTCTTTCGGTTGGTAATGTGAGGTGTAGATCTTCAGTGTGTCATCTCATCTGTCAAGCTTTGAGTATTCTTCAGACTATACATGATGTTAGTTAGTACAAGTATGCGCCAAATGTACCTTTTTCTCCTTTGGATAATAATGGACACACCTGCACCTGCTACTGGAGTTAACCAAAAACATACTGTTTCTAATGGTCACAGTCACACCACCAGTTCCTAACACCCGTATTAGGAAAACCAAAACGGGTAAAACAAGATCGTTGATCCCAATGAAGCTATATATCAAGAATATATTATAACAATAATACAAATTCAGATTCATGTCACCTGATCTGATCAGAAGTGCTTAAGTAACTTGTTCACATTGAAAAGCAACAAAAAGATCCAGAGCATATGCATATATAGTTTACTCAACAACCGAAAAAAGAGAATATCACCTCAAACAAATGAAATTACGCAACAGAGATCACCATTCATAAAATAGATTTAAATGTTTGATATAGGTTAAGAGAAAAAAACAAAGACTCACTAAATTCGAAACAACTAGTCTATATAGGTTGAGGTGGAAAATAGAAAGGGGTTCTGAATGCAGAGTTACCCACTGAATTCGCCTACAGCCAGATCGACATGCCCGGTTTCGTAGGAGTCATAGAGTTTGACGCAGTTAGTGGACACGCCGGGATAGGAGCTAGCAGGGACGCAGAAAGGTTCAGAATTTGAGAGGAAAATGCAGAGGTCTCCAATGTCTTGAGTGTAAACAGCGTTTCCGTCTTGGTCAAGTTTGAACACCATCAACGCTTCTGTTTTCAAACCTTCTGAATCCAATATGGGAGCAACAGGGTGGATGATGTTAGTGGCCTTCCTGAACAACTTAACCAAGAAAGTTTCACCGGTTGATTGCGACTCCACCAAGTGTTCGCTTGTGCAACACGAAAGCAAAAGGTCGCGTTTAGTCTTGGTCAGCTCAGGAAGGTTTTCAAATCGCAGCTTCTGGAACTTTGGAATGTGGTTTTTAGTGAGATCCCATGATCCTATGAGGTGGCCTCCAGATCCGGGTATGCGAAATATGCCATCTTTCTTGGAGAACATGACTCGGGAGGACTTGAAGCAGGGGTTTTCGATTCTAATGTTGATCCACTGGGAGTTGCTTTGAGCGGGTCTGCAAAAGCTGAGCTGAGGTCCCAAGAACTTGACAGCCACAACACAATCCTCTTCCTCAGGAGATGATGAGGACATTGCCACGTTGGTGACAATTTGAGTTTGGCAATGAGGCAGAGAGTTACAAGAGGAGGCAGCAAAATGCGTTTCGGATCTGTGTCCGATGCAACCGGGTTTAGATCGTCTTGGAGACGCACTCTTCCGTTACCCTTCAAAGTAGCTACCCAGCCATGAGATGACCCAATCAAAACCGTCTTTTTTTATCCATCAACTCCAGAGGCACCTTCTTGTTCGTATAATTCCATCAATGTTCATTCTCATTCATAATCACGAGTTGACCTAAATGACCGAAATCCCAATTCCAAGAAACAACGCCGAGGATGCTACAAGGAGGGGTTTGCAGCAAGGAAGATGACAAGCCATTCGAGCGAAGAGGAGAGGATCTAACCAACACAGGTTTACCAAGGCTGATTGAGATGCAGAGACATGACTGTTGTTAATTAGCAATATAAGCCTAATTTACCTTGTCAAGCACCTAACTGATATTCACATCTTTAAAATCCTCCATCAATATAGTATAGAAGAAGAGACTTGCTCGCCAAGTTTACCATATCCATATTAGGAAGACACTTTCCCACCAATTTTCCCAACTACGAATCTTAATTATGGTCAAACTCAAACACAATATTCATTGATTTTTTTTTTCAATCCAAGATATATACACGCTTACCATTTTATTTATAAAAATTTGATCATGTTTAGAATATATGGCTTCATATATATTACCAGTCTACTTGCTACTGAGTTTGATCTTTGCCAACGTTTTTTTCATATACAGTATAGCGTATTAAGGTAAATCTATTATTCCTTTATATCGTTTGTCTCTATAATTCAACAATTGTTTGGAAAAATATACACAAAATTATACACAAGATCGATTAAAAGAACTAGTATACATACATTTCAAGTATATAGAATGTTAGTTATCAAAATTTGAGAGCAAGTTTAGTTAGAAACCGTATCATATTACATTAGTATACAATATGTTTTTGATCAAAGTTGGTGATGATCATGCATTTATAAAGCAGAAAACTTTCTACAATAAAATATCAATAGGTTTTGTTGATTGGCTATGATATATAGATAAAAATACAACTCTTGGGTTTCTCAATTAAGATATTACTAGGATACGGGTCAACCTTTTTTTTTAAATTATAATATAATAATAAAAATTATTGTTTTATTTATTTTTTAAATTATTTTGTTTGGGATAATATTTATTTTTAATTGTTATATAAATCTATTAGTCTATTTGAATACTAATTATTGTAGAATATTATAGTATTTTATTTTTGACGTATTATTACAGTTTTATATTGTTTATTTGTTGTATTTGCATCATATTTTGTGAAATATAAAATAGTAATTTTAATATTATAATTGTGAGTAAATAAAAATTAATAATTTATCATCTATATAAATTTAGTTTTACCAACCCGCCAATGTGGAAATTAAAACACACATTTTCATACATTGAGTAATATATCTTTGTTTTAAAAAATTCAAATCACAACATATGCATTTTATTAATTATAAGTATTATATGAAAGTTCTAAACAATTTGTAAATAAAATAAAATAAAAATGATAGGAGAATCATAATTTAAAATTTTTACAAAATCTTCGAATTTAGTTATTAAAAATAATTGTATTATAAACTTGGATAGAAAATCTTAGTTTTTAAAATTCTGATTGGTTTATATATTTTTTTTTAAAAATAATTAGTAATTTCGTCCATAATTTATTAGAGAGAGAAAATATTTTTTTAGATTTTTTTTAGATTTTTTAATATTTAATATGTGAGTGTTTTTTATTTTTAATTTAATTATATTTATTTAAATTAGTTAATTAAGCTTAATTAATTTTTTCTAATGGCAATTGAATGTAATTTTTACACATTTTAAGGTTAGTTTCATATTTGTACTTTTCAATTAATATAGTAGGATTCTCTACATGTCTCATTGTTGAGTTTATGGGCATTGTCTTACCTTAATGATTCGACATGTGTAAGTATCCGCAGATTAACCGTTAACTATGAAGTGTATACAATTTATGAATAATATTTATTCGGCTTATTTCTGAAAATATGAATTTTTCCTATTCACCTCCTTTTAATTACCAAATTAAAATACAACAATATTTTTGATAATTAACACACTAAATCTATAGAGAATTTATTAGAAATGTCCTTTTTGGCAAACCCTTTTTCAAAAATACCCTTTATTTTTAATATTTTCATGTTTGCCTTCTTTTACACAATTACACTATGTTAAATTAATTTTTAAAAAAAAATTTTAGGTTTGGGTTCCTAATTTATATTTAGGGTATAGTTTTTAAGGGATAGAGTTTAATATATGGGGTTTAGAGTTTATAATTTTATCATTTTATATATTAAAAAGGGGTATTTTTGAAAATGAACACCATGAAAAAATATTTTTGAAAAGTGACATAGAAAAGGGTATTTTTGAAAATCACCCAAATCTATATAATAATAACAATCCGAATAA
Source organism: Camelina sativa (assembly GCF_030686135.1). Taxonomy (NCBI): domain Eukaryota; kingdom Viridiplantae; phylum Streptophyta; class Magnoliopsida; order Brassicales; family Brassicaceae; genus Camelina; species Camelina sativa. The sequence continues at coordinate 16,435,631 of NC_141891.1, forward strand.
ATGCGACTAACAGTTGTGTTTATTCAATCGTACATTTTGGATATTTTCTGAAAAGTTGTGATGGATCATTAGAACGGTTATTTATGAAAAGTTACAACTTTCACGGTAAAGTTGTGTTGATTGGAACATTCGCATCTTTTGAAATCTATATATTGGTCTGATCGAACTGTTTTTATATTTTTGCCATGACACAAAATCAACTAAAATTTAAATCTCAACGATAAATACATTTTTCTAAATTATTTTCTAGCATTCATTCTTTTAAAAATCAAGAAATTCCTCTAATTCTTGATTTAACAAAAGATTTTTGGAATGATGAATCTAATTTACATCTTTTAGTTCATTATAAATATAAAAGTTTAATGAAAATACCTAGAGTTTTTTTCCAAGATTTAGATGAATTACATAGTGAGTTTTTGGATTTTGACGTTTCAATATATTTAAACCCAATCCGAATAAATACCACCAAAAGTTGTGTTTTTTCAATCGTACCTTTTGAATATTTTTTAAAAAAATATATAAAAAATTTAAATTGTATGTTTTACAAAAAGTTGCGATTGTTCATTGTAACGATTTTTTTGTAAAATTGCAACTGTTCATTGTAGAGTTGTGGTTATTCGAATATTCGTATCTTTTGAAATCTATCTGTTTGAACTGTTTTCATTTTTTTCTCATGACACAAAATAATATAAGATTTTAATATCAACAGTTTTTACAGCTTTCTAAATTATTCTCTAGCAATCATTCTTTTAAAGTAAAGAAACTCTTCTAATTCTTGATTTAACAAAATATATTTGGAATGATGAATCTAATTTACAACTTTTAGTTAATTTTAAATATAAAAATCTAATGTTTATATATAATAGCAATCCGAATAAAAGTCACCAAAATTTGTGTTTTTTCAACCACCTTTTGGATATTTTTTTAAAAAATCTGTAGAAAAGTTAAACTGTGTGTTTTACAAAAAGTTGCTATTATTCATCGTAACAGTTTTTTTTTTGTAAAGTTACAACTGTTGATTGTAGAGTTGTGTTTATTCGAATATTCGTCTCTTTTAAAATTTAGATATATTTCTCTTTTTGAACTGTTTTCATTTTTTTGCTGTGACACAAAATAATATAAAATTTAAATATCAACAGCTTTTACAGCTTTCCAAATTGTTCTCTGGCATTCATTCTTTTAAAAATAAAAATATTCCTCCAATTCTTGATTTAATAAAAGATTTTTGGAATGACGAATCTAATTTACAACTTTTAATTAATTTTAATAATAAAAATTTCATGAAAATACTTAGAGTTTTTTTTCAAGAGTTAGATGGATTATATAGTGAGTTTTTGAATTTGACTTCTCAATATGGTAATAAAGATTCTTCTATTTAAAATTAGTTTATATGGGATATTAGGTGAAATCAAGTGCAGACACAATATTTGCGATTTTTCGTAGCACATTTTCATAATTTTTTTTTAATTCAAACTGTTGTATCTGTTTATTGTAAAGTTGTGTCTTTTCACTATATTTTATTTATATCTTGTTATCACAACTTTTCAGTCTAATAGGTGTATCTATTTAAATAGTCATGTCTTTTAGTCCATTTTATGTTGAATCTAAATAATTAAATATCTAATATTCAACGTTATTCTATAAACTAACTAAAATATTCTAAATAATTATAACAATAGAGAAATTTAATACAACTTAATATAAAATTTACAGTTGCGTCTATTTTTATCGTAATTTTTTGCTATAAAATAGTTTAATATTTAAAAATAAGGAGAACAATCTGAATAAAGAGAATTTGATAGAATATGAAAGATCCACACCCTCTGCTTGTGGGAAATCAGAAACCTCAGCTTGACTGTATCCATCTCGTTCATTTTCGACAATCATATTTGATATGCTCAAATTTAATCCTGAGCTACTCTCTCAAATTAAGAGATCAATTGTAGTACTTAGGGATCGAATCCACAAGAACTCTAGATTCACACAATAGACTTATTACTCTTTTAATTATGCTAAATCAAAATATTAAATTTAAATAGCAATGCAAAAACAGAAAATAAAGGAGTTGTAAATCAATAGGAATAAACGTTAGGCTTAGGGAAATTCTCAGGAAATCATGGAAAATCAGATCAATTAATTAAATAAGCAGGATTCAACAATTAAGCACCGTTCTTGAACTCTAAACACAATTATAAAATAAATCAGTTCTCACTGCAAATATTATCTAAATTTAAAACCAGAAAATCCAAATCTCTTTGCAAAATTCTAGGTAATAAATCAGCTTTAAAATCAGGTTAGATAAGTTCACAAAATCACTAATTCAAATCTCTTTGCAAAAAGTAATTTTGCTCACCAAGGTTTTATCAGGAAAATCAATTATATTCTCATATCAATTAATAATCCTAAGTTCTAAATCCAGATGACTAATCAAAGATCTAGCATTAAAAACAACCTATGGTGAAGAACAAGAAAGATAATGAATCCTAAATAATAACAGATCTAATAATCCATGAAATCCCTAATGAGAAACCCTAAACCTAACAAGCATATCTACTCAGACATAATCAATGAAACACAAAACATCTTCTGAATAAATTGCATTAAGAAAGAGATTAAAGAAGAAGTAAAGGAGTTCTGAATCTTCTCTGAAGGAGTCTTGATTCTTCTCTCCAAAAGCTCTCTAAAATCTCACAGGGTTTTGCTCTCAAAAGTTGCAGGGAAAAATAAAGCTTAGGTCTAAACAATGACCATAAAAATCATATTTATACTCCTAAACACGTCCAGGGACCAATGATGCAAATATGGAAAACTTTGGGGCAGATTTGTAAATCTTCAAAACTTGTGGGAAAACTTCCAATTTCGTATTTGGCCTAGCATCGATCGATGCTATCAATGTGTCGATCGATGCACTCTCTCAATTTCGTCTCCCAACTTTGTAACTCAGCCTCAATGCTTGATTAAGCTCCAAATCCTCCAATTTAGCTCCATTATGCTCCCATCCATGTTAAATCCTATAAAGACTCAAAAAGACTCTAAAAACACCAAAAGACTCTATAGATAAGACTTATATCATGGCTAAAAACACCTAAAAACCATGATATATCAACTCCCCCAGACTTAGCCTTTGCTTGCCCTCAAGCAAAACATAAACTTCATCTGTGAAAGAGGTTTGAAAACATAGAAACTCATTTTCTTTTCAAAGCAATGCCATGATCATCCAAACCTTAATCCACATGCTTAGCTGATAAATCCAAATCGAACCACCATGTACTTCTCCGTTGACTTTCATAGCATCCCAAATTCAAATCAAATTCCACTACTTCCTCCATTAAGCTTTCATCAGTGGGTCTCATCAATTTGATCAATGTCAAGAACCTTCTAGACTCATTCCCGTACAATACCATAACAAGCAAGACATATCTTTTACCACACGTGGTACTCTTTCTCTCCCCCAGACTTATTCTTTTTATTCTTCCTCAGAGCTTTGCTTTGCTTTTTTTTTTCTTTTTTTTTTTGTTTCTCAAAGTTGTAGGCGAATAATAGGGTCATCGGTAATTTACCTACCCCTCGCTTCCAAGCTTTATATGATCATTTGACTTAAGAGTAGAATAATGAGGTCACAGGTAATTTACCTACCTCTCTAAACTGATCAAAATCATCTCATCTTTTATTCTCTTTTTTTTTTTAAAAAAACAAAGCTCTCAGGAAAAATCTTTTAAACTTAAATAAGGGAGAGGAGTACCATTTTCTTTTCTGAAGTCTTACTTGTCAGGTATGAACAAGGAGTCAAGCTCTATGAAAATCAATCTCCTTGATGAGGTAAAAAGAAAAGTACAGAAATTACCTCAAGCTTTTATGGATTCTGTTGGAAATTCGGATGTCTCTGGTTCACTGGTCAGCCATTGGATTTTTCATTAGTCGGATTTGTGGATTCAATCTGCAGCATTAAACAACCAAAGCAGTACACTAAAAAGAAAAGTCATAGTTCCCAACAAAATTTTGACTCAATAAAACCATTTTTTTTCGACTGACTCTCAAAAACAAAAACGTAGTTAGTAACTGCCTCCCCCAGACTTAAACAACACTGTCCCCAGTGCTATCAAGTAAGAGATTGGCGAATAAAAATAAAAATAAAAAATAATTCAAAAGAACAAGGAAAAAAAAAAACCTACCAGTGGGTTGCCTCCCACTAAGCGCTTGTTTTCAGTCATTAGCTTGACTGTGTCGGATCTCAGGCATCCGGTGGATCGGAACAGGGCAGTGAATGCTTCTGAGAGGATGTCCTCTTCATCCAAGGGGGTGTGTAGGCTTTAGCTGCATGAGGTTTGACAAGGATGTGAGGAGCAGGACCAGGACGGGACTGAGGGATGGGTGGCTTTCTTTTAAGTCCTGGAAAATCATCAACAGAAGAAACAAGCACACTGCGATAGTCTCGCGGCTTGGTTAACTGCACAACAGTTTTTGTACCTTTGAAATTCTTATTGATGATAGGAGAAGGTTTGGGTAAAGAAGATGCATACCTTGGCCTTACCTGTGGCTTCTGAACTGTGGAATAGTGAGATTTCAGCTTTACAACTGGTCTAGGACTTGCAGCTAAGGATCCAACGCGAGAATTTGTGGTTGTGGACAAGTCCGAGCCGTCTCTGGAAGGAGTGTCGATCGATGCAACAGCTGCATCGATTGATGCAAGTCTCTGAACTCGTGTTTCTTCAACGTTTTTGCAGCTTTCCTCAGCAATTCGTGTTTCCATCACAAAACATCATCTTCCAGAGACTTGTCATGCATTAGAACCTCATCATGGTCTCTAGTACTGATTAGATGATCTCCACTCCAATCTTCAAGCTTAGCAGCTTGTTTACTCACTTCCTCTACAGGCTCCAACTCTTTGACATACCCAGCAGTAATGTCTTCTTGAAGCTCTATGATCAGATTGTCATCAGAAACAACCTCCACAGAAAATGTCTGACCATCAATAGTGGGAACCCTTCTCAGCTTGTCCATCTCAAAGTTCATGACCAAATCTTCTACATTCAGAAATATGTGTCCCTTCTTCACATCAATGATGGCACCAGCTGAAGCCAAGAAAGAGCGTCCTAAAATGAGAGGATCATTAGGCTCTTGGTCATATTTCAGTACCACAAAGTCAGTGGGAATCATGCAATCTCCAATCCTGATCGGAATATCCTCTAAGACACCTTCAGGAATCCTTCTAGATCGATCAGCTAAGATAAGAGAGATCTTAGTTGGCTTAAAATCCGTCATCCCAAGTCTCACAGCAACAGAATGTGGCATCAAGTTAATACTAGAACCAAGATCACAAAGAGAGTGAGGAAACCTTCCTGTGGAGATAGAGCAGTCAAGTACAAAGCTTCCAGGATCTGGTAACTTCTCTGCAATCCTACTCTGAATTACTGCACTTACTTCCTTAGAGACAACCACCTCCTGCTTCTTATCCTTCTTCCTCTGTAGAGGCTGCTTCAACAGAATTGAACTGACATCCTTTGTAAGCAGTGCTCCTTCCTCATGACTCAAACCATTGGTGACCATTCTCTTCACATATCTCTTAATACTAGGAGAAAACTTGACAGCATCAATCAAAGGCATCTCAATCATTACCTTGTCCATCATAGCTTTGCATCTAGCTTCTTCAATCTCCTGCTTAGACCTCCTAGGCTTAGGAAAAGGAACCTTAGGCTTGTAGGCTTGTTGTGAATCGGATGGTTGAACTGGAACAGAAACCGTAGTTGTCTGTGGGGTGTGTCGATCGATGCTGACATTGCGTCGATCGACACTTGGTGATGATTGCATCGATCGATGCTCTTGAGTAGTGTCGATCGATGCTGGACCGACTGTCGTATCTTCATCTTCTTCCTTCACCAAAATCGCATTTAAAGCATGGTGGGGGTTCTCAGTTCTTCTATTAAGAAGTTCCTCTTGTCTTTTAACAGATCCAGCAGTCTGAATCACTTGATTCTCCAGCTTCTTGACATGAGTATTTAATGCATCAAACTTCCCAGTCAGCTCAGTGTATACAGAATCAATCTTCCCATTGAAGTCCACCGTTAACTTCTGTTGACCTTCCAAAATCTGGCCAATCATTGATTCCATCTTGCTCTCTGAACTGGGTGGAGGGAGGGGTTGGTAAGATGAAGAACCATAGTTCCTTGTGAAGTTGCTGCTTGGATTTCCTGTGAAGGAATTCTTCTGACCAAATCTCTGATTTTGATATCCAGCTCCATACACATAGTTGACATCTTCTTCTCTAGTCTCTGGCTTTGGCTCAAAATTCTCAACATCTTCAGCAAAATGGACAGACTTCTTTCCCACAAGAAGATTATGCACTGTATCCAACTTAGCATTCACTGCAGCAAACTGATTTGAACCATTGCCTTCATGTGCTCTTTTCCGCTCTAAGTCTGCATTCTTGGTACTGTTGATTGATGCTAACCTTTCAATCAACTTCTCAGCATCATTTGGGTACCTTGTCTTGAAGTTCCCATCACTAGCAGCATCCAAAGCCATCTGATACCTCCAATCAATTCCGCTAAAGAAGATACTGATCAATTGCACCTCTGAAAATCCATGATGTGGACAGTCCCTCTGGTATGCTTTGAATCTTACCCAAGCAGCTTTGTAAGATTCAGTTGGTCCTTGTCTAAAGGTGGAGAGCTTGATCCTCAGCTCATCAGACATGGCATCATCATAGAAGTAGTTCAAGAATGCCACCTTGATGTCATGCCAGGTTGTCAGAGATCCTGGTTTGAGCTGCCTTAGCCAATGAGAAGCTTCCCCAGCAAGAGAGTAGGGGAAAAGCTTGCAGTAGAGGTAGTCTTCAGTGACTCCATTAGCCTTGATGCTAGTAACAATGTCCTCAAAGTGTTCAATGTGATCTAGAGGCTTCTCATTTGGCAGGTTCTGGAATGGCCTTTGTCCAACAAGAGCGAAGTAGGCAGGCTTCAGCTTAAAGTCATTCCTTGGGAATGGAGGAGGGACAATTGCAGAACGGTTCTCATAGAATAAGTCTGGTCTGTTGAAGTCCGCAAGAGTCTTGACAAGCTCTCCATTGTTGTCCCGTCTAGGCTGAACAATTTGCTGGTCATTGCCACCCAAATCTGCACCATTCGCACCGGCTCCGGCATTGCGTCGACCGATGCCAGCATTGCATCGATCGATGCCGTCCTGGTTGCGTCGATCGATGCCGACGTTGCGTCGATCGACGCCATCTGCATTCTCATCGGCCACGATGAGTTCTTCCTGAATAACCCGTCCTTCAGCATCAAGTTTCTAGCCTTGCTCGTTGTACACATTACCCTCTTGATCCTTCAAAACCCCAGCCTCATCAGGTCTCAATATGATTATATTGGCCATCTTCGCTGATTTGGCTGCTTTGGTGTTTTCACGCTCTAGTTGTCCTAACTCTTGGTTTGTAAGCTTAATAACTGGACCAGTAGGATTTTTCCTGGTGCTAGGCTTAGGCATGAACCTGAAACACACAAGAGAAAAGAAACAAAAGCGTGTGAGTAAAACAGAAAAAGAAAAATTTAGACAAAATCAAAGATTTTAATCTAATGGTGAATCAAAAGAGTCCCCGGCAACGGCGCCAAAATTTGATATGCTCAAATTTAACCCTGAGCTACTCTCTCAAATTAAGAGATCAATTGTAGTACTTAGGGATCAAATCCACAAGAACTCTAGATTCACACAATAGACTTATTACTCTTTTAATTATGCTAAATCAAAATATTAAATTTAAATAGTAATGCAAAAACAGAAAATAAAGGAGTTGTAAATCAATAGGAATAAACGCTAGGCTTAGGGAAATTCTCAGGAAATCATGGAAAATCAGATCAATTAATTAAATAAGCAGGATTCAACAATTAAGCACCGTTCTTGAACTCTAAACACAATTATAAAATAAATCAGTTCTCACTGCAAATATTATCTAAATTTAAAACCAGAAAATCCAAATCTCTTTGCAAAATTCTAGGTAATAAATCAGCTTTAAAATCAGGTTAGATAAGTTCACAAAATCACTAATTCAAATCTCTTTGCAAAAAGTAATTTTGCTCACCAAGGTTTTATCAGGAAAATCAATTATATTCTCATATCAATTAATAATCCTAAGTTCTAAATCCAGATGACTAATCAAAGATCTAGCATTAAAAACAACCTATGGTGAAGAACAAGAAAGATAATGAATCCTAAATAATAACAGATCTAATAATCCATGAAATCCCTAATGAGAAACCCTAAACCTAACAAGCATATCTACTCAGACATAATCAATGAAACACAAAACATCTTCTGAATAAATTGCATTAAGAAAGAGATTAAAGAAGAAGTAAAGGAGTTCTGAATCTTCTCTGAAGGAGTCTTGATTCTTCTCTCCAAAAGCTCTCTAAAATCTCACAGGGTTTTGCTCTCAAAAGTTGCAGGGAAAAATAAAGCTTAGGTCTAAACAATGACCATAAAAATCCTATTTATACTCCTAAACACGTCCAGGGACCAATGATGCAAATATGGAAAACTTTGGGGCAGATTTGTAAATCTTCAAAACTTGTGGGAAAACTTCCAATTTCGTATTTGGCCTAGCATCGATCGATGCTATCAATGTGTCGATCGATGCACTCTCTCAATTTCGTCTCCCAACTTTGTAACTCAGCCTCAATGCTTGATTAAGCTCCAAATCCTCCAATTTAGCTCAATTATGCTCCCATCCATGTTAAATCCTATAAAGACTCAAAAAGACTCTAAAAACACCAAAAGACTCTATAGATAAGACTTATATCATGGCTAAAAACACCTAAAAACCATGATATATCAATATTGTGGAGTATGATACACGCCCTCATAATCAATCCCACTTGGTCTTTATCCCATAAAAGACATGGATTTTTAATGACCGCGAATCTAGCTTGTAGGACACCGAACGCACGCTCAACATCTTTTCGGTAGCTTTCTTGGCGGTCAGCAAATAAAGATGCTTTTGGAGTCTGTGGTAGTGGTATGGATTGAATAAACGTTGGCCATTTCGGATAAATACCGTCTGTCAGATAGTAAGTCAAATTGTACTCTCTGCCATTAACGTAGTAGGTAACTTGTGGAGCTTGACCATAAAGTATATCATCAAAGACAGGAGATCGATCAAGAACATTAATATCGTTAAAAGTACCTGGAGACCCAAAAAACGCGTGCCATATCCAGAGATCATACGACGCGACCGCCTCTAAAACAATTGTTGGTTTGCCGGATCCTCGTGTATACATGCCTTTCCATAAAACCATTATGCCTGTAAAAAGAGGAGATAGAGAAGACTGATTGTCTCGGGAAGAGGTACATAAAACCATTATATGATACTATTGAATTAGGATTCAACCGGTTCGGGAAGCTACTTACTGGAGGCTAACAAAGATATCATCTTCAACTGGATCTCCAACTCCATGATCAAATGATGGTACATAAACTGATCCCTGAACAGCTTGAAAACTAATCAGAGTCTAATGCAAGTGTTGTAACTCCAAGACCCTAAGGTCAACAAAAAATCTTGTAACAATCTCTTTACCTCGTTTCTCAGCTTCTTTAAACAGTTAAGCAATAGTGCAGGATCAAAAGTCCATGGAGCTGGTTAATGGATAAAGGGGTCAAACCAATTTTGAACACTTTGAAACCTTACGTAGAAGATAACTCTTAACAGATCTCACCTCCTCTTCTCGCATGGGCTTCTTTGGGATCCTAGAGAGACATTCAAAAAGTCTGGTTAAAAACAAAGAGCAAGAGAGAGAGAGAGAGAACTATTCAAAATCAAATAAAGCTCAACCTCCATTGCATCAAGTTGCGAACGATACAAATGAAACCCATCCATGGGAAATACAATAGCAACATCGGGAGGATTAATCGCACTGATACGAAGAGAATATATGAAGAATAAATCTTTCTTCTTCTTTCGTTTAATTAGCGACAGAAGTTGTTACATAGATCAACTGGGACTCTTATATGGACTCAAAAACCATGAAATTTCAACAAAAACGAATCCTATATCCATGATTTATAAACATACAAAACAACCAACTGATGAAACGCAAATGAAACCAGCATACAAACAAAAGACATAATTAAATTAAAATTGAGACATTTTTCAAATAAATAAACAACAATTACTAGACATGCAAGAACAATTACCTGAACAAATCGAACTGCTTGAATCTTCCCCAAATATTAGGGTTTCGACGGATCGATCTCCACCGGAATCACATGCCTCCTGCTTCACCGGAACCAAATCGCGGCCGAATCCATGGACAATCAGCCGTGGGAATCAACTGGAAGAGAAGCAATCAGTTTTTCGGAATCGAAAAAGAGAATCAAAGCAAATCGCGAAAAGTCTCGAGAGAGAGATAAAAGAGAGAAAAGGAAAGTGAAAGAGAGATGAAAAAGAAAAAAATAAACCCCTTCGTCCCAATTAAGACTCGACCCACTGATTTTGTGACACCTGTCCAGCAAGAGACGTTTCTTGCAATCCTAAAATTAGAAACGAATCTTGCATTTCTTAACTTATGTCTGAATAATTAATATTATCTACACCTAAGAAATGAACTAAGAAACAACATAAATCCACCGATGAGGATAGTCTTAGCCTTCATAAAACCTCCAACACTCTTTCTTAGGTTTCTCAATTAATAGTATTATAGTATAGATTCCCTATGTCCCATTGTAGAGTTTGTGTCCATTGCGTGTGACCGACCTTGCCTTATGGTACTACTTGCGTAGGTATCCGCAGATTAACCATAAGATGAAATGTAAATCTCATGTATCGACTAGCTTTTTTGATTATATATAGTATCTCTCATTAAGAACCATTTTTTAATATTCAAATAAGATTTTAAATACGCATGCATGATGCATGGATATATCATGATAGCTCATATATATAGCTATAAATGTATGCAATAAGGATTAGAGCTAATGCTTAGTGAGGAATCATATTCAATAACATTATGATCATTCATCGTATACAATGCAATAATCAATGCCTTAGCTTTTCTTTTCTTTTCTTTTTTTGCATGACACCAGCTAACACATTCACATGTGCTTCTAGCTATTGTTCCCCGTCTATATATCCAAATATAACTCAAAAATATACGCACTATTCATTTAAGTCGATAGATTTATTTGAATTCGACCCCCGACGTCTAATAATGTTTATATATTGCAAATTAATTTAGTCATTGAACTATTCGACCCCGTCCAGAGAAAACAATATATATAATTTGAGACACAAACCAGATTAACCTTTCTAACACATATAAAAATCCCATCACAAATTTGTACGTGATAAAGAATGATCTTAGCGCTAATTAAGGCTTAGTGAAGAATTTATATAGCATAACATTTGAGATCATTAATCGTATACAATGCAATAATGCCGTTGCCCTTTTTTTCTTTTTCTTTTTTTTTGCATATAGTATGTAACTTTCTTAGCGAGAAATGTAACTATCTATTCTTAACCAAACGTAAAAAAAATGATCTGTAAGTATAATTGTTGTAACTTGTTTTTATGAACTTTTCTCAAAGCTAATCAGTAAATGTTCTTACACATACCTATACCAAAAGGTCCAAAACCCACTAGACCGCAAAAGGAATAAATATGTAAAATTGTATCATGCATCTTAAATTTTATCCTCTATTATATATTTTTGGGTTTGTTAGTGCATCTTAAATGTTTTTACATGTTTGCTTCTAACTTTACCCAAAGTTCGTACAATAAAGAATAGAAAGAAGAAATCATAACTCTACATTGAACTCTTTTCATTGCTCAAGCTCTTTCTTCGATTACAAGAAACAACATTGAAGAGTAAATTGCCCAAAAAAGTAGTTTGTTTGGTGGACAAAAGGAATGAAAAAGCTGAGAAATATTTTACATAAGGAAGAGATATATAGATTATACTAAAAACTAGGTGATTTATGTGGAACGGTCTTCACAATTTCACATTAAAAACTCATCCTCAACATAACATCCAACATTCATCTTCATCGCAACTTCTTTTAAAACTTTCTTAGCAAAATAAAGTTCTTTCAAAACTTTCTTAAGAAAAACAACTTCTTTCAAAATTTCCAAAATGCATCCTTCAAAAATTGCATCATCCAGTTTTCTTGGGGGTTTGTGCATGGGTGGTTCAAGACTTGAGAGAGATTCAGAAGTGGTAGGAAATCTCTCTTTCAAGTTTAAGGATGTTGGGGTGTCCAAACGTTTGATCAAATGTGGTCAAAGCAGAAGGCATAATGTGGTGAAGAAGATCAGTGAGAAAGAAAAGAAAGAAGAAATAGGCAAAAAAGATCTTAGGCTTAAGTTTAACAATGATGTATGCCTCTTTGATGTTGTGATTGCATGCGTGAAGGAAGAGTTTTACTTACCACATCAGCGAGATTTGTACATGAAAGAAAAGAGATGGAAGGGTCTCCTCGTAGGAGCAACCGATAAGATCTTCAGTGGGCGATATCCATATACAGTTGAGGGTATGGAAGAGGGTGAACTTGCTTCTGTCACGTTTGCGAACGTGACGACGCCCAATGCTGAAAGAGCGACCATATATGTGTATCCTAAAGAATACACGTACACCATCGACGACATAGTTTTGAAATAAAAAAAAATTCTACCATATCATGGAAGAGGAGAATGAAGAAGAAGTGGAGAAAGAATCGAAGAGGAGAGATGAGGGAAAAAAATGAAAGAGACAGAAGGCCAAAATATTTAATTAAGGTGCTTTATTATAAGAGGAGAGTTTTAATTATGCTGTTTATTGAGGATGTAATTAAGAATCTAAGATCTATTATAGTATTAGTATATGTTTTGACTTCAGTCATATATGTTGTTTTATTTAAGGACCTAAGTAAAATGTTGTTTAGACTTCAGTAATAAATATGGAGAAAGACACTTTAACATACATTTTCTATGTTTTACTCTATTTAAGACACTTTTATATGAGTCAATTTTTTCTAAGTTTTGGGCAACTTTTGTACAGTTCTCTTATTTTATTTTCTTTGGTAAGTATATTGTTCTCTTATTTTAATGATGATTGTGCCCCTATTTTACAGAACCAGAAGTTGCTCTCTCGTTAGAACTATGATCTTTATCTTTTTTTCCATCTATTTTCATTTCTCATTTTCTCTTTTTCCATCTTCTTTCTCAGCATTATTTCCTAATGAGGTTGTTAATCTACTAATATTTTTTTGTACATTGTACTATAGTTATAATTTCTCTACATTTTAACATCCATTTAGGTAAAGAATTATATTTTTTTACAGTCCATTTTTTATTAAACACTCGTTCGTTGATTAGTGGACCATTTATTATGGTTATGAGTTACGACATGCATAAAAAAGATACAATGATAAAGAAACAAAATACAATTTTGGAAATATTTTAAAAAGCAGTGGTGTAAAAAATTTCGCTAAAAAATCATTTATGGATGTGTGGATGGGAATGATGGACAAAAGGAAGTAAGAAAATCAAATCAAATCAAATCGTGTTTAAAATGTGTGATACAGTAAAACCTCTAATGGACCATGAAAATCTATTAATTTAAAGAGAGAAATTTCCTAATTTGGTAATTTTTTCAAAAAAAATAAAAATAAGATTTAATTGTTATAATTAATACTTTTATATAAGTAGTTACAAGAAAATAAAATATTTCATGTTTTGAAGAGAGCACTCGAAGTTTTTTATAACAACATATGTATACATATATTTTGATGATTTTGTATAATTATTAATTTATAGTATTGATGAGACTATATATTCACAAAAAAAAATTATAAAAAATTATTATCTTATTATATTATCAAATTGTGTCTAAAATTACACCGATTCTATAGAGATTATTAATTTACCGAATATTAATTTGTAGATATTACTGTAGAATGATACTTAGAAACTTAAAAGTGTGTTAGAGTGTACATTTCTCATAAATATGAGGAGTCTTTTTAGTTATATTGTTTATTTAGGACCTAAGAGCTATTATATTAGTAATATGTAGACTTCAATGTTTTATGGTTAGGTTTTTCTTCTTTTTCTTTTATGTGATTATGTGTAGTAAAATTAGCTTTTTTTCCTTTATCACTCGGATTGTGTTTTCAAATATAATAATCAATCCTAAAAGAAAAATAGAAAGAAAGAGAAAAAAGATAGGTAAGGAACAAGTTGCCAATCAAAATAAAATATTGATGAGAGTAATGAACTAGTCGGGTCATTGCTCTGTTTACTGTTGTTGCTCTGTTTTTACTTTTTATATAGGTTACATTGATATTGTGGGATTGCTTTTATTTTATAAAATCAGTCGGAACAAAAAAAAAAGAACTAGTCGGGTCTTAAGTTTTTCTTTAGAGTGTTTCTTTATATGTTATTTGTACTACTGATGCCTCCGCAAACTGTGTATGTAAACTTTTGAATCTCCAACTAACATACCTGCACTTACGGTCAAAGTTCTCTCATCGTAATTTAAGTAAGTTTAACTTAGTACACGTTTAAGCGCATGATCTTGATCTTTAACATCAATTAATGAACCATAACTATCAATCAATGGAGAAGGATCTACTTGTAAAGCTTATACTTTCTCACTATTGAACTAAGGCCTCCCCGTTGGCCAAAAAAAGAGTCGAACAGGATCGAAGAGCTATTCAGACATATAAGTTGAGAATGGTCTTACAAAAAATAGTTAAGAGAGAGTATGTGTGATGATGAGCTCGCCGTTTGAAGATAAATCTAAGGACGCTTGGATTCCTATGGATGAGGGACCTTCCACTCTCACTGTGACTGGTTTCTCTAGTAGCTTCACTCCTTGCTTCCAATACCTTTCATCTGTACGCAGACAATTTCGTCAAAACGTTTGCTTTCATCTCATAACTGCTAATTATTCACCCTATAGACCATGCAATCCCTGAAACTAAAATGTTGGAAAGGCCAATCCTTTGCTAAGACACATTAGAGGACAATCCATCAGCAACTAACTGCCTTTAGTTGTCAAATTAAATCCAAAACACAGGGTAACCGTAAGCATTAGCCAACAACTATTTCGATCCCCTTAAAGCAATAAACGATTGGCCAGTGCAAAGAGTTGTGAGTATTGTACCTGGTC
Organism: Camelina sativa; assembly: GCF_030686135.1. Classification (NCBI taxonomy): domain Eukaryota; kingdom Viridiplantae; phylum Streptophyta; class Magnoliopsida; order Brassicales; family Brassicaceae; genus Camelina; species Camelina sativa. Next base: position 16,450,759 of record NC_141891.1, read on the forward strand.
CTGTTGAGATCACGGTTGAGTTTTCTTTATCCATCACCCAATCCATCCACAATGCGATTCCATGGCATACACCAGGTTCTATAAACTCCATCTGTTTGCAGGTAACAAGCATTTCTTAAAATCATTAATCCAAGTTATTTGTACTAATGATGCCAAACTGCATGTATGTGAATCTCCAACAGACATACATACCTGAACTTCCCCAGAACATGGACTTGTGATGGGCTTGGTGAAGTCAAACTCCATGACTGTAAATTCCTTGCTAAGTTTCTGAAAATTTTCCAAGGAACAATCTTTACATTTCCCTACGTTTGTCAATACACAAATCTAAGAACTTGTGTTTACCTTTGTCTCTCCACATTGCCAGATAAAAAAGGGCAAACAAGGACTGTCTTTACCAGTAGGTAGATCACCGCACCCCCCTAAGGTTGTATTCACCAGAGCATGGTCAAACCCTTCTACAATGCCAAGGCAACAGCGGCTCTTCCAAAGATCCTGCACCAGAAGCCAATTCATGAATATAGAAGCAAACACTCTCTGTTTTCTATTTGCTAAAAAACGATACAGTACTTACAGGAAGATACATAGCACAACCTCTCAAAACTCCCTTATACGGCATTACCACTGCATCTTCTGACAGGACAGAATCACAAAGAGTTCTGTCTTTCCTTCACGCATACCAGAAAGAGAATCAGGCTATTGTTAACAAACTGGCTTCTTTGACAAAGCTAAATGACCAACTCAATAACAACATTTACCAGAATCTAAGGTTCTGCCACGGAAGCCCACTTTCAAGTCCGCAGAAATATGGCTCTCCAATCAGCAGATCAATCTGTTGATAAAGCATAGAGACACTTATCAAAATGAAACCCAAAAATCATTCAGAAAATTGGATGACTAAGCACAAAGACTGAACGAAAGGGACATAACTTTTCAAGAGTCCAACAACAAGCCATAACTTTTTATGAATTTTGAATATGATATACATCTTGTGAAAGTTTACCTTGCTTGGATACGCTTCCGCCAACTTTGACTTTACTTCTCTGAAATATTCAAAACGATCTTTTGAAAAACCATTTGAATCAGCAATGGCTTCAAAGTATCTGGCAGCATTCTCTTGCAGCCCAGGTGACAATGATATCACCCGTGATCTGTTGGAGGCATGCAGAGCCATAAGTGGTAATAGAAGACTATCATCAATGACGAGACATTGTGGATTAGAATTTCCCTGTAACTGGAAAAGAGATGAAGAACCATTAAGTGTGCACTGGAATGTAGGAGAGAAATAGTATAGTGTTTTTCTTTTTAGCATCAACAAGTCAAAATATTACGACAACTTTGTGCAGTTTTCAGAGGAATACTTTGTAAATGTAAGACAGACAAAGAAGTTTAGAACCTACAGCGTTTCTAGTGGCCTCAAACATGGACTGCCTGTATCTACTATCACCATATATTGCGACTCTTTCGGGTGGTAATGTGAGGTGTATATCTCCAGTACTTAAAGGAGAGTGTGTCATCTCATGTGTCAAGCTTTGAGTCTTCTTCAGATTGTACAAGATGTTAGTACAAGTATGAGCAGCATGCAAATTAACCTTTTCTCCTTTGGATAAGGACACACCTGCTCCTGGAGTAAACCAAACACACTGTTTCCAATGGTCACACCATTCCCTAACACCTGTATTAGTAAAAAACGAAATCAGAATTGGTATAAATGAGATCAAGACATCTTGGATCCAATGGAGCTGATTGTAACGCAAGTCTGGGGAGAAAAGGGATTCCTCTATAACCAGTAACTACACATGAATTCCAGAGAAAGGTGTAATTCACCTATCTCAGGACTTGAATCTATCCATCTCGGAGCGGTAGAGTAGAAGATTGTTCCTTCACTATCAAGCTGCAGCACCCACCTGAACCAAACAAAAAAAAAGATTCCTCATATCATACTGGGAAAACAGGACAGATCTTGAGCCCTTTGCCTAGGCATCTTAGCATATATATGCATCACCAAAAAAGGAAAAGTGTATTTTTTCATTGTAGAGAACTAACTACGCCAGTATTGCGAAGATATAAGCAGTTCAAACGCCCCAAAAAAGGAAAAGAAGAAAGACAGTAAAAGGACATATTACCAAGAAATTATAGCATTAACACTACCCGCGGTTGTTGCTTCTATGTGCACATCAAGCTCTCCATTACTTTCTGGCCGTTTCCAAAAGTCAAATTCAAATACTTTGACGGGGTCTGACAACTGGATGAATATATGAACTGAGTGTATAAACTAAAAAAAGCTTATGGCAAAACTGCAAGGGAAAGTTTAGGATAGTAGTACCAGTTTGATATCTTTCTCAATAGCATCGACATGCATGCTATACTGTTGTGACTTGATACCAAATAGACTCTCTGAGCCAGCAGGAACTAGACGAACACCATCAGATACTGTAGCCTCGTTATTTCGTAGATTGTGCATGTTACATAAGAATTCACTTTCAACAAGCTTCACATTGTAAAGAAAAAGAAGCAAAGAGATTCAATCAGGCACTCAAGATGAACAATGAAGACAAACCACAAATTTCTATAAAAACACAATGACAATAGAGGTCATGATAAATCAAGAAACGAACCTGGCAATAAGTAGTAGCTCGGTATGGCACGGTTTTTGGATTGTCAACAAGCAACATATCATGAGCATGTTGTAAACTTGGGATCAGACCTTCACCAAGTAACTCAGAGTCCAATATTTCACTAACCTAAATGAAAGAAGAGCAATGAAAGAAACTTATATTTCGTCTGAAATTCACACTGAAAAAAAAGTATGGATCTTTGAATACTCACAAGAACGTCAGCTCGTGAAACAATGTCTGATCCAACTCTAAGTTCATCAGATCGTTTGTTGATAAGGTTAATGTTCTTCGTCATACCATTCTTATGCAAAACCTTCCTCATAAGCTTAACCATCGGTAAGTAGGACTCACACGCCGTCACTATTCCTTCTTCTCCCATTGCTCTCGCAGCCATCATCGATAACAACCCAGCTCCAGCACTATTAACACACACACAAATTTCACATTCTCCAAGTCAAAATCAATTCAATCAAAGTGGTTTATAAAACACTAATTTTGAATAATGGAAAATGAGAAGAAGTACCCAATGTCAAGGACGTGGCAAGGTTGAGTGATGGTTTTCTCGATAGCGAGACGATAAGCTCTGTTGCGGCGAGTATCATTTAGCATGTCGAGATAAGACGTCGTGGAGAGGAGGCCGTCCGTGGAAGTTCCCGGTTGGTCATTGTCTTCGATGACAACCCACTCGGAATTGCCGGTGAGTGGGTCTTGTCTGAGCTGGAAAGCGCGTTGACTAGACTGAGAGCTCATTGTTCGAGCAGCGACGACGAAGCTTCCTAGGCGAGTCAGTGAGTGACGACGGAAGGAGATAAAGGGAATGAAGGTTTTGGGATGAAGTGAAGACAGAGACGACGACATTAACGCCGGTTTAGTCGTCGTCGTGAGAGGAGATTCTCCGGCCTTTGGTTATGTTTTTTGTTTTGATTTTGGTCCTCATACTATTCTATTTATTGTAAATAAACCCCATAGTTTTGAAAATTAAACCTTCTTACCTCTGAACTGAACCTATTGAGAAACAAGAATTTAGGGGTTAAATCATCAATACAAAATATTTGTGGGGGTTAAGATGGAAAGAAAGAACTCACACAACAACTTTCCCATTTGCTCAACTTTGAAATCGAGAAATCCCAGTTTTCGAATTTGTTTGTGCTGCGATTTGAAATTCGTGAAACGTCAAAATTTAAGGAAGAAGAAATGGCGGGAGGAGCGAATCAAGCGTGTATCTTCTGTGAGATCGTGCACAATCGCACCTCAACTCGTCTCCTTCACACCGTTAAGTTCTTATCTTCTCTCAACTCTCTTGTTGTTGTTTGGGTCTCGAGAATATAATCAATGATCAGAGCCTAAATTGAATAAAATTTTCTTAAAGTTTTGTTTCTTTGCGATGGTTTTTTCAGGATGAGAAGGTCATCGCATTTCAAGATATTAAGCCATCCGCTCAGAGGTTTGTAATTTGTGTCTGTTCCATCGAACAATGTGAATTTAGTTTGGAAGAAGTGTGGCTAAGTTTATGGTTGTTAGAATCTTGTGAATTTAGTTTGATTCCGTTTACTTAGCCTTATCTACTGTGATCTAATGTGATCACTTGTGCATCTCCTTAGCTGCCTTTTACTAATAAGAAGCAAACAATGATTTGTAGGCATTACTTGGTAATTCCGAAAGAACACATTCCTACTGTGAAAGACCTTCAGAGAAGAGATGAAGACTACTCCTTAGGTTGGTTATCAAAACATATAATATACACACATCATTTCCTGTTATATCTATGTTTAAAGTTTCGACAAGGATGTTTGTTTTATGATTTGCGCAGTAAAACACATGCTTAGTGTGGGACAAGATCTGTTGCATAAAGATGCACCTCAAAGCATTCATAGGTGAGGGTTCTTAGTTACCAACTATGGATTTTGAGTTAGACTTTTCAAACCAACCATATTTGTAATGCTTGAAACATTATATTTCACTAATTGCTTGATGTGTTTCTTCTCCTTGTGATAACCTATGTAGCATTAACATGATCTGTACTTTCTCTCAGATTTGGTTTTCACCAGCCACCTTTTAACAGTGTTGATCATCTCCATCTCCATTGTTTTGCATTACCTTTTGTGCCCAGGTACTGATATGCTTCATGCTCATTGATCTTTCTTGGGATATTCTTTGCATCTATCTCTCTTACTTTCCCATGGCTTGTAACTGCGTATAAGCTTTTTTAACATATATTGCCATCAAAACAGATGGAAAGCCATCAAGTACAAGTCTTTGGGACCTTTGGGTGGATTTATTGAAGCAGAGACACTGCTGGAGAAGATAAGGCCTCTTCTTTCAAAGGTGTAATTGAACAGACTTACCTAACTGCATTGTGGTGCTTTGTCTTCGCTAAAAATTGTGCAAAATCTCTTTTCTATTCTTTTGTTTGCAAATTTGTTATGAAATGCCAAATATTATTGAGGATTTTGTATATGAAAGAAGCATATGTCAAGTAATTATATGTAATTTCTGTCACTGTCCAAAAAGTGTATACAGTGACGGCGATCTCATTGTTTCCATATTTAATGAGTATGAGACGTATACATGAAGGATTCTCATATAATCTCTGGAGTTACTGCCATAAGATGTAGACTTAGACCCCTTGATTCCATATAGGATCTCTGATATATGTGGGCCTTCTTGTGTTGCTTTGATGCTCTGACATCTCTAAATGTAGGGGATGCACTGGTTGCATTGCATGAGACATACTGCAGCTTAACTGGTGCAGTTGTGTTCTTGCAACAGTATAGTTATCCACAGAACAGGTAACCACGTTTTGAATAAACTCGTACATTTGTGACCTTTCTGTGAGATTGAAATATTAAGTCATGTGACAAATCTTAGGAGGTATTGAGCACTGTGTCATGGGAACAGTAGGAAGCAAAAACCTATATCATTCAAGTTTTAGATTATTTGGCTATACTCAGGCTGTTCAGATTGATTCTTATCCTTTCAGGAGGATCTATAGGTATCAGTAGCACGGATTAGTTTTTGATGTTATCACAACTAAAAACTTGAGCTTATCGAAGTAATAGATTCAAGTGAGATCAAATCTTCTCTGCTCACATGCAGCTTGCGCAGTTAGATACAAGTACAGCTTGCAGTTGCAATGCCCCTTTACCCTCTAGCTTCTTTGATTGATGTTCTGGCTAGAGTACTACTATTTCTTAAGATAAGTTTTTCTGTTGTTAAAAAGATAGGTTTTTCTGGAACAAGTACAAAAATAAAATGATTTGTTATGGGTATGATATTCTGGTGATGTTTTGATAGGAACCACTAGAACTCAAGAATTTGAGCTAACAAACCAACAAAACTTCTTAATGGTGTTATGTCCTAGATGATGAGTACGAAACTTATGCAAAATTGAAATTCTTGATTTGCCATTGTCTTGAAGGATTTAGGCCCATAAATTGTAAGCTTTTTGGATGGATTTACTTGTAAGACTCAACCACCCCTGTCAAATACCAACTCTTTGTTTGGTTCGTAGTCTGTTTTTTAGTTAATAACTTGTGTATACGACATATACACATCAACAAAGCTTCATATTTTCCTGATATTTTAAATGGATTGGTCCTGTCCTTATATTTTTGTAATGCCTTTGAGCAAAGTTGGAGGTCCTCTAAAGCAGATAATTTTGACAATAAAATATCAAACTGTTTGTTTGATTGGTAATGATTATAGATGAAGAGGTCGGTGAGTTCGTCTTCTTGTCTGTTTGGTAATACAACTCTTATAGGTATCTCAATATGTTACTATTCCCCCGTATGTCTCATTGTTAATTAATTTGTTGACCATTGTGAGACCATATGATAGATACTACCACCTGTCTAAGCATTTGTAGATTAACCAAATGAAGTGTACACAATTTATGGAAAAAAAGTAGTTATCTCATGTATCGACTAGCTTTTTAATTACGTCAAATCTCTCTAATAACTTCCGTGTTTATGGTGACACAAGAAAGCTATTAGAAGAAAAAAGCTAAAGCTGGGGCTAGTGAGGAAAACAGCTCAGGCGAAGAAGACAGGCTTGAAGCCTTTTCTTCTTGGAGTGACGAACCAAAGTTAGAGAAAACTGCAATAATAACGTCACTGTCAAGTCTCGAACCTCAGGTTTGCTTTTGCTTCATTGGTTCCTTCTCGTTTTTTTTTTTTTGGTTTTTTCGAGTACAGCTAATTTAAGTTTTCGAAATAGCATATCTGTTAACAGCTGTATCCAAAATGTAGAATTTAAAATATTGTTTATATTTATTTTAAAGAAAACAAAAAGAATCCATGCTCTCTTAAATTAAGAGCTGACGAATCCCACATATCCAAAACGATTGACACGGTTTCGTTTCGTTTTTCAAAGTTTTGTATACCTTTTCAGTAAAATAAAGGCAAGTTTTTTATTAAAAAAAATTAGTATGTTCCAATTTTCCAAAATGCGTTCCTCTTTAGCGACCCAAACTTATCCTGTAAATTACTTTTTTCGTATTTTAAAATAAAACAAAGTATCGGCTCGTACTGGAGGAGGTTGGTGAATTCTATATGAGTATATATGTACTGTCCCTTATTCTCTCACTATTAGGACTTTTGTCCTCTAGCGATTCTCTCTACCTAATTTTATTAGCTTCAATAAAACAAGCCACTAGCATGTACATTAAAGTTTCTAATTGTTATCTACCAGTAATTTTATAATTAATTTTCTTATAATGATTGATTAGATTTAAGATTATGGAGTATTAAATTAAGTGTTAAAATCAGTATAGGTATTCTAACAAGATACTACTACTATATACCACTTTCTTGGGATAAACAATGCATTCCTTATTATCTTTTACAAATGGAATAATAAAGTTCGGCTGCATAAATATAGTATTAATCAATCGGCGGTCGAGCAAATTTTCTAGGTGTTTGGTTCAGTTCGACTTTTAGATGTTTGATTAATTTGGTTATTTACTTAATTTATTTGGTTTCAGTAAATTATGTAATTCAATTTCATTAAAAAGAAGGGGTTTCATATTAGTATAGCAATTTTAATTAAAAAATGCAAGGAAATTTGAAAATGGTCAGGTGAGGACAATACCGAAGGAGAACTGAAGGTGTGTGTGGAAAAGAGTAAAGTACACGTGTACCTTTCTCTCTCTCTCTCTTTCTTCTACTCTTTTTTAACCCTGTCCATGACATGGCCTAGCAATATCCCACCTGGCTTGCCTATGTGGCTCTCAAGTTTCAACATATTTATGGTGGTGTTCTAGCGTCTCTAAGGCTTTATAATATCATCCGAGGGTGTGGATTGGATTACATTATAGCCAATTATATGGTTGAAGTTGGATTTTAACTGGAACCTAAATTAAGAGAAGGACAAAAAGAAGAAAGAAAAAAACGTAGATATAATAAATGTAGAAATGTATGGTTGCATGCAAAGTCCCCCATCTCATCAATGAACAATGCAGTTGACTTCTTCCCATCATCAATAAGAGTAGCCAGACAATGAGTTGGAGTATTACTGTGCCAAGTTTTACCATTACGACTGCGATTTGTGCTGATATGTAATAATGGTTATTGGTTAGTTTCCTGTCTAAAATCTAATCCTAGGACTAACTCTGCATGCCACTCCTTTCATCATACACTACGAGTCTTCGAGACTTTGTTTTCGTTACAAATTTTATGCATACAAATATCCTCTTTTTCAAAAGCATATAATATAAAATATCTAGTTCTTCTGTGATATATGACAGCCAAAAATAAAGTATTTAAATCATCTGCGTAATTGTCTTTTTAAAATAAAAATAAAAAATGTAAATTGTCCCTTTGCTCTGTCCTATAAAAAAGACACTCGACCTCCTCTGCTTCAAATTCAAAACCAGTTTCCTTGGACATCACTGTTTCATCCGCCATGAAAACTTGTTTGATCTTCTTCCTCTTCTACACAACAATTCTCAATTACTGCCTCTATTTCTCTGTTTCATCATCAACACCTCTTCTCCTCCATCTCTCTCACTCTCTCTCAACCTCAAAACACTCTTCCTCTCCCCTTCACCTCCTCAAATCATCCTCCTCCCGTTCCTCCGCTCGTTTCCGCCGCCACCACCACCACCAAAAACAACAACTTTCCCTCCCTATCTCTTCCGGCAGCGATTACCTCCTCTCCCTCTCCGTCGGCTCTCCATCCTCAGCCGTCTCACTCTACTTAGACACCGGAAGCGACCTCGTCTGGTTCCCTTGTCGTCCTTTCACTTGCATCCTCTGTGAATCAAAACCAATCCCTCCTTCTCCTCCTTCCCCTGTCTCCGTCTCCTCCACCACCGTCCCCTGTTCCTCCCCTTCTTGCTCCGCTGCTCACTCATCCCTTCCTTCCTCCGACCTCTGCGCTATCTCCAACTGTCCTCTTGATTTCATCGAGACCGGTGACTGTAACACTTCTTCTTACCCTTGTCCACCTTTCTACTACGCTTACGGTGACGGCTCTCTCGTCGCAAAACTCTACTCCGACTCGCTATCTCTCCCTTCCGTCTCCGTCTCTAACTTCACCTTCGGCTGCGCTCACACCACTCTCGCTGAACCTATCGGCGTCGCTGGATTCGGCCGTGGACGTCTCTCTCTTCCCGCTCAGCTCGCTGTTCACTCTCCTCATCTCGGTAACAGCTTCTCTTATTGTCTTGTATCTCACTCGTTCGACTCAGAACGAGTCCGTCGTCCGAGTCCACTCATCCTCGGCCGCTTCGTCGATGAAAAAGAGAAACGTGTCGGAAGAACCACCGATGATGACGATGATGATATGAAGAAGAAGGAGAAGAAGAAGAAGAAGAAGAAGAACGAGTTCGTCTTCACTGAGTTGCTTGAAAACCCAAAGCATCCTTACTTCTACTCTGTTTCACTCCAAGGAATCTCAATCGGAAAACGGAATATTCCTGCTCCGGCGATGCTACGAAGAATTGATAAAAACGGCGGCGGAGGTGTCGTAGTTGACTCAGGGACGACGTTCACCATGCTTCCGGCGAAATTCTACAACGCGGTGGTGGAGGAATTCGATAGTCGGGTCGGGCGGGTACACGAACGGGCTGATCGGGTCGAACCGAGTTCGGGTATGAGTCCTTGTTACTATTTGAACCAGACGGTTAGAGTTCCAGTTCTGGTTTTGCATTTTGCCGGGAACGGATCCAGTGTTACGCTCCCTAGGAAAAACTACTTTTACGAATTTATGGACGGTGATAAAGGAGAGAAAAAGAGGAAGATCGGATGTTTGATGTTGATGAACGGTGGAGATGAATCAGAGCTTCGAGGTGGAACCGGGGCTATTTTGGGGAATTATCAGCAGCAAGGGTTCGAGGTGGTCTATGATCTCTTGAACAAAAGAGTTGGGTTCGCCAAAAGAAAGTGCGCATCTTTATGGGATACGCTTAACCAGGACTAACATGCGCTTATGCTGGTTTGACCGTTAAACCGGATGGGTTATGTACGTATGTTCATGCTTCGTGGATGGGTCTTACCGTCTTAGTCTTATGTCGAGACAGACAGTAATTAAGTAAAGTAGAGATGTAGCCTTAATAATTCGATGAAACCATACTCGAAAAGTACATATATAAAAAGGGTTGGCAACGTTGTCAATAGAGTTTACAATATTAATTCAAATCATTTTTTTTTTGTTTTGAGTCATAATTAAATTAAAAAGGAGTTGTTATATTATTTGTTTGTTGGTTAAGCATCGCTTTGAAAAAAAAAAAATTGAGAGCCAATTTAATAAATAGTCGTATTAAATATACACCAAATAAGATATACGAATGACTAGCAATTAGTGGGGGAGGAACCAAAATTTTAATTAATGGCTAGTAATCAATATCATAAACGAGATATGACCAAGAAGAAGTTGATAAAAAATAATTCAGAAAGTTTGAGTTTTGCATGGCAACTACCACCAATACTGTTACTACAAGTGTTCATAATTTGTTTGGTTTAAGATATCATACTTTAACGATTGAACAAAGAAGAAAAAAACAAAATGACCATCAATTATTTGACTTCGTAATCGTATTAAGATGACTCATAAGTGTTTCTCATTCTTACACATAAGAACTCGAGAAAAACTAAAAATTGATATTTTGGTATAATATCTGCTCAAATGACATGACATAAAAAGCATATTTACAAATGATCTTTCTATTATCACGTTCATAAATAGACTGTATAATTTAGTATCAGAATGCATCATCTATAAAATTGGGTAGATTGGCACCAAAAAAACAAAAATTGGGTAGATAATTAGCATTTTTAATTATTATTTTTCTTTTTTTTCAGATATTAATTGTTTTTATTCTAAGTCAATTTTTAATTGATATAATAATAAAACATCAATTTATCAGTTCCACATTCACTGTCACTTAAAAGTTTCAATTTAAATTTGGTGGAACAAAAGAGAAGCTAACCCTATAGCAAAGGAGCTGGATCGAGTCATGGTTAATGATCACTGACACCTGAAGTTTTCTCTCTCCTATGTAGACTTTGGAGACCCACGAATGTCGGACCACTGCCTTAGCTGCCTCAGAACGGATGTCGAAACCAGAACTAAAAAACTCTTTATGGTGTCGCATTTCCTCTTCCAGCATAAGAATTTTCTTCCACGGGTTGCTGACTTCTCGAACTCTACTTCTATAGATGGAACATCAATGTTTCGTTTTTCCAAAAAACTCAAACTCCTTAAAAGGGTCATCAAAACTCTTAATAAGGAGCACTTTTCGAACCTAGAAACTAGAGTAAAGGAGGCTCAGGATCTTCTAGCATCTCACCAAGCTCGCTTTCTCGCTAATCCTTCCCCCCTCTTAGCAAGGTTGGAGAGACAAGCTCAGCAGAAATGGCATAGTCTGGCTTTGGCTGAAGAGAAGTTTCTTCTACAACAATCTCGTATCAAGTGGATGACAAGTGGAGACAGTAACTCTGCTTACTTCCACAAAATTATAAACAACAGAAGAGAGATCAATCAAATCTACTACTTGGTATCTGATTCAGGGCAAAGAATTGAGGTAGTGTCAGAAGTCCAAGACCATTGTGTGAGATTCTACAAAGAGATGTTGGGTGCTGTTTCTCAAGGTATCTCGGCTGAGGATGAGGATCTGATCAGATCTCTTTCCAAGTACAAATGCGATCAAGCAATGAAGGATATGCTTCAAGCTGGGATTACTGATGCACACATTAAAAGAGAAGCCTTCTCCCTTCCTCGTAGTAAATCACCTAGGCCAGATGGTTACACAAGGGAGTTCTTTCGAGCAACTTGGGATATTATTGGTGGGGACCTAACTCTGGCAGTCAAAGAATTCTTCAGCTATGGCCAAATCCTCAAGCAGTGGAATGCAACAGCGATTACTCTCATTCCTAAAAGAATAGGAGCAGATAAGATTGGCGAGTTCAGGCATATTTCTTGTTGCAATGCTGTCTACAAGATTGTATCCAAGATTCTAGCTCGTAGACTCCAATCACTTCTTCCTGATATGATTAGTAACTCCCAATCTGCCTTCGTTAAAGGGGGTCTCCTAGTGGAGAATGTCCTTGTGGCTACGGAAATGGTTCAAGGATCTAACAGGGACTCGATTTCTCCCAGAGGTATGCTTAAAGTGGATTTGCGTAAGGCCTTTGATACTGTAAGCTGGAATTTCATCAGAGTTCTACTTGAGGCTGCAGACTTTCCTCCAATCTTCTCAAACTAGATCAAGAATTGCTTAACAACAATTGGGGATTTTACACCTTTATCACGATTTACTTTGTCTCGATTTTGAGAATGAGAAACCGAACAGGCTATCGCAGGCTTGTGTAAAAATAAAATTAGGAATTATACACAATAGATAGATCTATAGATGTATAGATGTATACATAGGTTAGATTGGTTCGGATATCCGATCGGGTTCGGGTAAACCTTGTGAGAACTACATCCGATCGGGTATTATACACCATCCTTACCCGAACCGAACTGCCTATTTCGGGTCGGGTTCGGGTTCGGGTTTCAGATTCGGTTAAAATGCCCAGGCCTAATTTCTGGATTGCAAATTTGGATCGCTTGCCAGTTAAAGCTCGCCTCTGCAACTGGGGAATGCACATTGCACCTGAATGTCACATCTGCAACTCTTAGGTAGAAACCCATGATCATCTTGTACTCCACTGCCCTTTCGCTGAAGAAGTTTGGTCCACAGTCATGACTCGACTTGGCCATCATCCCTGCATCTTTGTCAACTGGAGTATCCTGATCTCTTGGCTCCTGACCAAATCTCCCCACCTTTCATCAACACTAAAAAGTTTAGCTGCTCAAGCAACCATCTATATGTTGTGGAAGGAAAGGAACCTCCGGCTCCATGAAGGATTGACCTCCTCTGCTCCTGTGATCTTCTCCCAAATCGACCATAGTATAAGGGATACCTTACTTGCTCGTATACACCATAAAGGTTGTGGTCGCTTCCTTGCTCAGTGGTTTGCTCATGGCTACTAGCATCTCTAATTCCTATGACTGAATTAATTTTTTTTTTGTGTCATAGTTATGCCTTGGTTTACCCCAAATTTTGTACTAAGCAACGTTCTTTTGATAAATATAATTCACATTTTATCAAAAAAAAAAAAAAGAAAAAAAGTTTCAATACGATGTACTGCACTAGCTAGTAATATTCTGATGATAATTCAGTTCAAGGATTAAATCGCAGTCCGGAGAGCCATTGGAGACAGCTAACACATAGGCGCATGTCCTTCTTTCTAGATTGTTATATATCCAAATACAACTCACTGATATAATCAACAAATTTATTTCAATTCGACCCCTAGCTCTACGATAATTCTTATTTATTGCATATATTATGATCATTATTCAACGTATATATGCAATGCAATAATGCCTTTGCTCTTCTTTTCTTTTTTTTTTGCAAAAAATTTGTAACTTTCTTGGCGAAAAAAATGTAACTAAATGTTTTAAAAAAAAAATGTGTAAGCGAAATTGTTATTCTGGGTTAAAGCTACTGTAACTTGCTAATTGCTATATGAACATTTTCTAAAAAGCGAATTCAGTACGAAATCATCACTATGTACACGTAGACCAAACCCACGAGACCAAAAATTAAAGTCATTGAAGTTTCCGGCAAATACGAGTAGGCCACGTGTAAGAACAGGGAGAGTATGTCGTTTTTCACATGACACCGCCATACTCTCTTCTCTCCCTCACTGCTTCATTTTGCTCTATAGTCTATAGCTTCATAAGACCTCCCAAAACATCAAAGACCAGAGAGAGAGAGAGAGTAAGAGAGATCTCAAAAAGCAAAAACAAAAACCCACAGACTCCGAAACCTTCAGCCGCCCTAACCATGCCGATCTTGCACATTGCTCCGGCGCCTCAATTGCCTCGAGGTATCGATCTTTAACACATCAAGATTCTCATTTTCATCATCTCTTTTAAAAAAACTTTGATCTGTACTGATACGGTTTTTTGTGTATGTGTGCGTAGAATGGTTTTACGCAACCAACAATCCATACCAAGTGAGCGGACCAAAAGGGTTTACTGAGTTCAAGTACATGGAAGAGACCCATGATCTGTACGTGAGGCTTGATTTCCCAGGAATCACTAAAGAGAGCGTCTTGATCCTTCTCGAACCATCGAGGAAAGCTGTTGTCGTGATCGGAGACGCACCAAAAGAGAGCAAACACGACTCTTCTCACCGCAAGTACGGAACCGCCACGGGACTCATCTGTGACTGCTGTGTTATCAGTAACATCCAGTGTTTTGTTGGTGATGGTGTCGTTAGACTCATCCTCTCCAAGAAGGAGATCAATCTCCATGTTCCTACCTTCTGTTCCTGTAAGTATATTAGCCTTCAAAATGCATGCTTTTTCCTTACCCTTTTTGGTAAATTAAAATAACATTTTTGTTTTGGTATTGATTTAGTCGGAGGTGCAAGGATGCCTACTGATGTACCTGGTAGTGTCTCCAGCTACCTGTTTAATATTTTTGATTATAATTTGTTCTTAATTATATGTCAATAATTATGATATATATCGTTTGATTATTAATGTTATGTTTGTTTTGTGACTTTTTAATTTGGGCAGCTAACATCATTCGTGGATATAACCCAGAAGGTATGTTTTGTTTGTATTGTTTTCTGGTTAATAGATCAGAGATGATGATATGTCTTAGTCGTCGATCTTTTGAGCTTCTTTTAGAAATCAGTCTTGACTGCTTTTATTTAGTATCGTATCTGACATTTTTTCATGGGTTTGTGTTGATTCCAATATTGTTGCAGTCGCAGGTGGCCATCCTCTTGGTATGTACCATTAATATAACATTGAAGTTTGACTATACCTTTTTCACCATCCTCTTCTTTTTTATCTTTGACTTGTTTTTAAAAAAAAATAAAATAATAAATCCTCTCTTGTTTTGTTTGTGAATCTTGCAGCTCATCTCCGTGGACTTAACCCAGAAGGTACATTTGATTTGATATTTTTATCATATATATATTCAGTTATTATGTATTAGCCTAAAGACAACTTCATAAACCTATAAATGTGGTTGGTTAATTAATTAACTTGATTATCTGTTTTATTTGTTCAGGTTGCCGTGGCACTGACCCTTTTGGTATGAACTTTATACTCTCCATTGCGACGTAATCATAATTCCCAGTAGTATTAATTTTATTAGAGTAGGTTTAACTGTATAAGTAATGTCTATACAACATTTATGAATTAATATGATATGATCCTCGTATAGTCGTATAAATCAATTGCACTATACTAAAACAAAAGACTTACATGTAGAGAGAGGCTTATTGATACAGATTTATGTTGTGTGTTACATTATGGACAGATCCGGCGTTCACGGGTCCGACCATACTACCACACCCGTCGGTGTTGGAGGGATCCACGACTGCTTACGAGTCAAAGCAGCTCTCAAACGGTGGTCTCTTTCTCCGTATTGACATGCCTGGTGTCCCCAGCGACAGCTTCATGGTGGCAGTGGATGGCGATGATGTTGTCAACGTCATTGGACGGGCTCCTGCGACCATGCACGACTCAAGTGGACGTAATTACGTAGGCAAGGTTGCCATTGTCCCTAGAGGTTATGACCCCCGTCGGATCAAGATAATCGCCAAGCTTGGTGTCATCCGTCTCATTATCCCTCCCTACTAATAAAAATCATCGCATCTTAATTAATTACTTAATTAGATCATGCTTTTGGAATTTATTATCTTGTTTCCAACAATGGACCATGCATCCATTCATATCTGTTTGTGTTTTCTTTTGAATTCCCCAATAGTTCAAGAGCACTCATTAATTAGTAGTATGGCTTTAATATGTACGTAAGAGGACGTTTAGTTATGATAATATTCACTCGTATGTTTATGCCTGTTAAAATATTTTTTAATCTTTGTCTAATGCATATGGTTAAAATATTGCTGGTAGTAGATAAACCTTTAATTTGGTCTGAGAAATTTTGATGTTTGAGGAATTACGGCTTACAATTATAAAGTAAAATAAAGATTTACTAATTTCACTGTTAATTGGGTATAAATTATAATTTTTGTTTTTATATCCTTAATTTTTATGCTAAATAAATTTTAACTGATAAAAGTTTAAATACGATATAGTCAATTTTTTTATTTGGATAAACCTTTTTGATCATGATATATTAGTATATAGCTAGTATACAATGCGAATTATATTATTATTATTATAGGTAAGGCTTAGTGATGAACCACATTCGCGTCGCGTTTATATATAGCATAACATGATATATCGTAGACAATGCCTTTGCCCATATATTTTTTTTTTAGCATAAGATATGTAGTAACTTTCTTAGCGAAAAATATAATAATAAACGTATATCCATTATTTTTGCATAAGATACGTATATCCATTATTTATCTCTACACGTAGACGTAGACCAAAAATACCCACTAGAGACGACCGCAAAAGGAATAAATATGTAAATTATTGCAGCACGCTTCCCAAATTTTATCCTATAAATATATTTTATCTGTACAGGTTGCTTCTAACTTTATCCAAAGTTCAAGGACGTCGCAGAAATTTTGGTACAATAACCATAAATTTAACTTAACGTATCGATAAATTTCATTATTAATTTGCTTTATACATTAAACATAAATTAGTCAACTGTTTCTTCTTCTTATGTCTCAGTGAAGATTAATTGTATAGGATTATTATAACCATAAATTAAACTCAGATCGATATTTAATTAAACAACTGTGGTATATATTGTGTACATTATATTGTTGCAAATTACCTCTCATGACCAACTTTTTTGTTTTTTGTTTTTGTTTTTTTTTTTTTTTTTGTGTCTGTCGTCGTGTTATTAAAGAAACTTTATCTTTCACAGTGTACGGACGGACTATATATGTATTGAAAACGAAGCGTTTTAATGATTTTTTTTTTTGAATATATTGAAGAAAATTGAAATCAGTCAAAATAAAGTAAAATGATAAATTGAAAATTTTGGCAAATACGATTAAGACACGCGTGTAGGAATAGAGAGAGAGAGAGAGAGAGAGTTTGTCGTTTATCACCTGACACCACCCCATACTCTCTCTCAATCTCTCTCTCACAGCTTCATTTAGCTTCTTCTTCTTTAAAACCTCCAAAAACCCTAGAAAGACGAGAGAGAGATAAGAGGGAAGAAAGACAGATCTCAAAAAGAAAAAAAACCCTAAAAAGATCTTCAGCCGCCGTAACCATGCCGATCTTGTACATGCTTCCGATGCCTCAATCTCTTCAAAGTAAGGATCTTTTTACACAACAGATTCTCATTTTCTTTCATCGTTTCTTTAATAATAACGAAATCTTTGATCTTTTTGTCGACTGATACGTTTCTATTTCTGTATTTGGTGTTTATTTGTGGGTGTGTTGTGCAGAAGGGTATTACGCAGCGAACAATCCATACCAAGCGAGCGGACCAAAAGGGTTTATTGAGTTCAAGTACTTGGAAGAGACCCCTGATCTGTACGTGAAGCTTGATTTCCCAGGAGTCAAGGAAGATACTGTTGTCGTCCGTCTCGAACCGTCGGAGAAAACTGTTGTCGTCACCGGAGATGCACCGAAAGAGAGCCCACACGATTCTTCTCACCGCAAGTACGGTAACGCCACTGGACTCATCTGTGACTGCTGTGTTATCAGTAAGTTCCAGAGTTTTGTCGAAAACGGTGTCGTTAGACTCATCCTAACCAAGAAGAAGACCGATCTTCATGGTTTTTCCTTCTGTACCTGTAAGTTCTTCATTACTCTTCAGAATGTGTTTTTTTTTTTCTTGCGCTTTGATTTAGTAAAGTACAAAATCTGACATTTTGTTTTTTGGTATTTGTTAATTTGTAGTTAGGGGTGCAAAGAGACCTACTGATATTCATTCCCTTGGTAATGTCGATCTCTATTTAATTTGTTTAGTCTTTTGATTATTTGTGATCATATTTGTCATTATCTCTATCGATTGTGTTATTAATTTGATGTATGTTTTATATGGCAGCTTCCATCACTCGTGACTATAACCCAGAAGGTATATATAATATGATTTTTTTATATTATTTTCTGGTTATTAGATCAGAGAAAATGTCTTGTCATTTGAGAATTGAGAGCCTCTTTTAGAAATGAGTCTTGGGTTGTTTTATGTAGTAATGTACATATCTGACATTTTTCATGGGTTTGTGTTGTTGATTCCAATTGTTGCAGACGCAGATGGTCATCCTTCTGGTAATGGTATGTACCATTTGACTATACCTTTTTTCACCATTTCTTTTTTTTTTCTTTCTTTCTTTGACTTGTTTTTAAAAAAATCTTCTGTTTGTTGTTTGTTAATCTTGCAGCTGATCATCTCCATGGACTTGACCCAGAAGGTATATTTGATTAGATATTATTCTCATATATCTGTTATAAATTAGCGGCCTAATTAAAGACAACTTGGTTGGTTATATAGACTAATGAACATCATTGATTGTTTCATTGTAGGTTCCCGTGGCACTGACCCTCTTGGTACGAACTTATAACTCTCTCCATTGTGACATAATTTTTTTTTTTTTGGTATAAATTTTTGTGACATAATTTCCAATATATTTGTTTCATTAAGTTAGAGTATGAATCGTATGCCTAGTATATACTGTATCAAATGCATGAACGTAACGTGTGTACGTATTTTCTCGTAGATATCACTTACTATATCAATTACTCTATTACTAGAACAAAAAACTTAAGAGATCGAGAGGGTTATTTATTGATATACATGTTTGTGTGTTACATCAAAATGGACAGATCCGGCGCACGCGGGTTGGACCATACTACCACACCCGTCAGTGTTGGGGGGATCCAAGAGTGCTGTCGAGCCAAAGCAGCTCCCGAACGGTGGTCTGTTTGTCCGTATCGACATGCCTGGTGTTCGCGACAACAGCGTCGCGGTGGTAATTGACGGGGACAGTGTTGTCACCGTCATAGGACGAGCTCCTGCGACCATGCACGACTCATGTGGGCGTAATTACTTAGGCAAAATCGCCCTTGTCCCTAGAGGCTATGACGGCCGTCGGATCGAGATAAATGCCAAGCTTGGTGTCGTCCGTCTCGTTATCCCTCCCTAGTAATCTAATATATTCATCGCTTCTTTAATAATTAGAGATCATCCATATATGCTTTGCTTTTGGAATTGTCTTGTTTGTTTTCCTATGGACCGTCTGTTTGTCTTTTCTTTTGGATTCCCGAAATATTATTAATATGGACTTTTAATTAATTTGTAGACGTAAGATCTTTATGATTATATTCACGCGTATCGCGTATGTCTTATTCCTCTGTAATTATACTTTCAAGTTACAATTTCGCTAATTAGTAATTATGTCTAAGTCTACTAGTCTAGTGTACACAAATCTGACGTCGACCGCAGTTAATAAATGCTCTATTACTGCTAGTAAAAAGTAAAACGTAAGGAAGTTAATTTCACAAAAGGAGGACAATGCGTGTCTAACTAGTATTGGTTGAAAATCACAAAACAAGAAAAGAGACACGTGTCCCATTAGTGTTTTAGTCGTGTCCTACACACCAGACTACTTACTACACCGTCTTGTTCCTTCACTCTCATAAAGATATCCCAAAAAACCCAGAGAGAGAGAGAGATCAGAGAGAAGAAAACCCTAATCTTTAAACTAACTAGCTAAGCAACAAATCTCTCACTCGACGCTGAATCATGGTCGCCCCTGTTGATCCTGTACCTCAATCTCCAGGTAAGAATCTTCTAACCAACCCCTCAAGATCTCACTTACATTTTGCTTTTACCCATCAAAAAGTTTCCTCCTTTTTTGTTTTTTTTTGGGATAAAGTTCTAACTTATTTTGTTTCTTGTTGTTGGGTGTTGATTGGTGGGTGGGGTTTTAGATGGGTTTTACGCAATCAACAACCAGTTTCTAGAAAGTGGACCAAAAGGGCAAGTGGAGATTAAGATATTGGAGAACGAAGACACCTTCATCAGGTTTGATCTTCCCGGTGTTCCACCAAACGGTGTGACGATTTTAATTGACGAGTCTAAAAGAGGTGTGAAGATCTTTGCCTATGCGCCAAAGGAGAACAAACATGACGCCTCTCATCGGAGCTACGGTTTAACTTTTCAACCGAAACTCAAAGTCGGCCGTAGGAAGACGCATCTCGAGTGCAAATGCCATGATATCTCCGGCTTCACCTCCCACATGTCCGATGGTGTTCTTAGGCTTATCCTCAACAAGACCCCCACCACTACACCTACCTTCTGTATGTTTTATCAAAACCCATATTTTTCTCTCACTGTTTGTTATTATTTTTTCGATAATCTGATTGATGAATTTAACTTAAATGATGAGTTTGTTAATTTTCTACAGCACTTATTGGTGGTGGCCGAGCCGGCGATGGTAATCAATCAGTTCCATCTGTTGTTTTCACTAATTAACTTTCCATAATTTGGTATTTCTTCATAAACAAACTTGTATAGTTTCCTTACACACTGTCTTTAATTTTTTTCTGGTCCTATAGTTAGCTGTGATCCGGGTCATCATGGTTTTCTCCCTGGCACGGATCCTGATGGTATTAGTAATCCACATATTACCCCCTCTCTCCATCTGCAAGCTTATACTATATCTTGTACTTATAAATATTTAGAATTGTTGTGGTTATGAAAGGCTTGAAAAAGTGGTTATGAAATATTTAGAATTGTTATTACTATATATAGAGATGTAGATATCCTTGCTGCCTTTAATTAGTATATATATAGTGAGTCTGGTTATTCGCTAAAAGGGAATATTAATTTGTTGCATTGTTGTGGATGTAGACCCCAACTTAACTGGTCCGATATTGATGCCATACCGGGGTGTGGACGAAGGATCGAAGATGGCCTATGAGTCGAAGCAGCTCCCAGACGGCCAACTATACTTGCGTGTAGACATGCCTGGCGTTCCAAAAGACAAATTCAATGTCTCTGTCACGAATGGGAGAGTGAAAGTGACCGGTGAAGCTCCTGCTCGTGGCCATGACTCAGCTGGCCGTTTCTACTCTGGTGACGTGGCTGTGCTCTCCTCTCCTGTTGACCTTCCTAGCCGTCGGATCAAAACCATCGCCAAGAACGGTGTGATTCGCCTCTTCATCCCTCCTGTTGATATGATTTCATGATGAGACTCATATATATATATATATATATATATCTGACGTCTTTCATCTAGAATATAGTGGACCCTTTTTTTCCGGGATTTTGTCGTTGTTTTCTGGTTCTCGTCGACCTGTGTTTTATGAGTATTTTGGATGATGTCTCGACGACAAACTTATTTTGATATGTTTCGTCTAACGCCCCTGTCCTTTATTTAGTCTCTCAAAATTGTTACCCGTTTCCAATATCTCCCTATTGAATCGAGAAGTCAAACCAAACCGAAAACAAGAACCGATTGTAATTATAGTCCTGATGAAAGAGTTACTAATTGCTTAAAGATACTTTCAAGTTACAACTTCGTAATTAGTACTTCCAAGTCATTACAACTTCGGTAATTAGTAATTATGTTTAATACGTATACACAAATCTGGCGTCGATTGTAGTTATTATAAATGCTCTATTTCAGCTTATATATTGAGAAAGTTAATTTCAGAGGACAACGCGTGTCTAACTAGTATTGGTTGAAAATCACAAAACATGAACGAGACACGTGTCCCGGCCCCTAGGTAGATTTTGTCGTGTCCTTCACCAGACTACTCCGTCGTCTTCTTCCTTCTCTCCCATAAAGATATCCCAAAAACCCAGAGGAAGAGAGAGAGAGAGAGAGAATTAGAAAGCCCTAATCTTTAAAAAGCTAGCTACAAATCTCTCACTCGACGTTGAATCATGGTCGCCCCTGTTAATCATGTACCTCAATCTCCAGGTAAAATCTTCTAAGTTCTAACCAAACCTCAAAATCTCACTTACATTTTGCTGTTTTACCAATCAAAGTGTCCTCCTTTTTTTGTTTTCTTTTTCCGGATAAAGTTGTCATTTTTTTGCTTCTTGTTGTGTGGGGTTTTAGATGGGTTTTACGCAATCAACAACCAGTTTCTAGAAAGTGGACCAAAAGGGTTGATGGAGTTTAAGACGTTGGAGAACGACGACACCTTCATCAGGTTTGATCTTCCCGGTGTTCCACAAGATGGTGTGATAGTTTTCATTGACGAGTCCAAGAAAGCTGTAACGATCTACGCCTACGCACCGAAGGAGAACATCCACGACGGCTCTCACCGGATTTACGGTATCACCTTTAAACCGAAAATCAAAATCGGCCGTACGAAGACTCAACTCGTCTGCAAATGTCATGACATCTCCGGCTTCATTTCCCACATGTCCGATGGTGTTCTCAGGCTTATCCTCACCAAGACCCACATTGCTACTCAAGGCCCTTGCTTCTGTATATATTTCTCAAACCCTTTCTTTTAATATATATATATATATATATATTTGTTCACAGCTTAAGTTATATATTATTGTTAATTAATTCGATAAATCTGATGAAAAGTTAATTAATTTTGTTATCTACAGCGCTTCTTGGTGGGTCAGACGGCGAAGGTAATTTTATTATTTAATTCGGTCTGTTTGTTTTCGATAACTTTCTATAATTTGGTATTTCATACACAGAACTTTTGAACTATATATAGTTTACTTAAAATGTTTACACTCTCTTTGTGGTCATATATATATATATATGTAGGTAGCAGTTGCCCGGCTCGTCACGGCTTTGTCCCTGGCACGGATCCTAATGGTATTAAATCACATATTCCCCCTTCTGCATATATATGTTGTTGTACTTATAAAAAATTTAGAATTGTTAGTATATAGATCTAGACTAAGATCTTTGCATTTAAGTATAGTGACTAGTTTGGTTGTTCTAAAAGGGAATCTTTGTTGTTGTGGATATATATATATGTGTGTGGACGAAGAGAACTTCAAAGTCTCTGTCACGAATGGGAGAGTGAATGTGACTGGTGAAGCTCCTGCTCGTGGCCATGACTCTGCTAGCCGTTTCTACTCCGGTGACGTGGCTGTGCTCTCCGCTCCTGTTGACCTTCCTAGCCGTCGGGTCAAAACCATCGCCAAGAACGGTGTGCTTCGCCTCCTCATCCCTTCAGTTTGATGATGACTTCATGATGAGACCTTGTGTTCGTTATCTGAGTATCTGACGTCTTTCATCTAGAATGGACCGTTTTTTCCCGGGATTGTGTCGTTGTTATGTGGATTATGTCGGTTTATGTTTTATGACTACTTTGGATGATGTCTCAACGACACAAACTTATTTTGTCTAACGCTCTACTCTTTATTGAGTCACTCAAAATTGTTATCAGTTTCCAATTATGTCTCTATATTGAATTGCAAAGGATTTTTATAGAACACTTGTCAACATATATAACTCGCTGAGCAGGAAACCAATTAATTAGCTACCAAAACAGGTCTCTAACCCCAGTTTTGAAACAAGTAAATTAGTTATACCCACAGAGAGTTCCAAATTAATTAATTAAACGTTTGGTTAAGTCAAACCAAACTAAAATTAAATAACTGAGAACCGATTGTAATTATTATTATAGTGTTGTACAGTACCAGGCACTTGATCCTCCTCTTTGATGAAACATTAGTGTCAAGAAGCGTCACGCATTGTTTTGGGTGAGTAGTATTTTTTATATTTTGTTTTTTTTTTTTGTTCTGCTTCTATTATCTCTCGGTTAATAGATCAGAGATTTGACATATTACTAGAGTTTTTTTTTTTTAATAGTAATGTATGTATATATATCTGACATTTTTCATGGGTTTGTGTTATTGATTCCAATTGTTGCAGCAGGTGGCCATCCCTCTCTTGCTATGTATGTATGTACCATTCACGTTTGACTATACCTTTCTCCACCATGTTTATTTTTTTTTTCCTTCTTTGACTTGTTTTAAAATTAACTATATTAATTGTTTGATTGTTACATGTCGCCGTGGCACTGACGACCCTCTCTTTGGTATGATGACTATGAAACTTAAAATCTTGCCATTGTGACATAATTTCCAAATAAAATAATTTCGTTATACTATGAATCGTATGCATGAACGTGCTTTTCTAAATTTCTCGTATATGATTTATACATATCAATGACACTCGCTAGCACTAAAAACAAAAGACTTACATTACAGAGCCTTGTTGATACACATATGTTTTGTATTACATTAATGGACATGTCCGATTACAGAAAGAAACATGGTATAGAGTTACAACTTTCAACTTGCAACTTTCAGCTAAATACAAATCTCAGACGACTAAAAAGAATACTTCATTAAATAATTACTTTACCATTCGAATTCCTTTTTTGTAAATATATATATTTTTAAAAAAACTTGCTACTTTCAACTTCACTAATTAGTAAGTATGTCATTTATACACAAAACAAATACCCTATTTTCTTCTGCTAATAAAGCAACGTAATTAAGAAAGCTGTATCACAAAAAGAAAACAACACGCGTCTGATTATTATTGGTGAAAATCGCAAATAGTAAAGCAACACGTGTCCCATTTGTGTTTTGTCGTGTTCTTTCTTCACTAGACAGACAACACAACACTCCTTCCCTCCTCCTACATAAAAGCTCCCAAAACCCTAAACGCCAGAAGAAGAACCCACAGTGAGAGAGAGAGAGAGAGATCTCAACCCTTAGTCTCACAAACCAAATCTCAGAGAAAAGCTTCACCCAGCCGTTGAATCATGGTCAGCCCTGTCTCTCTCGTTCCTCAATCTCCAGGTCTAACTTTAAAAATCTCAGTTTCATAAAGTTACCATTTTTGCTCTTCTTTTTAACCCATAAAAATCGTTTCTTTTTGATAAAAATCTAATCTTTTTTGCTAATTTCTTTGTTTGTTGGTCTTTGATGATGGGTGCAGATGGGTTTTACGCAATCAACAACCCGTTTCTAGTAAGTGGTCCAAAAGGCTTCATCGAGTTCATGCCGCTGGATAACGATGACATGTACCTCAGGTTCGACATGCCGGGAGTTCCAAACAACGGCATCGATGTCTTCCTCGACAAGCCGAACAGAGCCATTTGTATCTTGGGGAACGCTCCTAAAGAGCATAAGTACGACGCTACCGTCCGCTGTTACGACGGAACCACTCTTCGTCCCAAGCTTGCTATCCAAGGTATCAACTCCAAAATCGTCTGCAAATGCCATGGCTTCTACTCCGGCTTCACCTCCCAGATGTCCGATGGCGTTCTCCGACTTGTTCTCAAAAGGATCCACTCCGAAACTCCACCTCCTCCTTGCATCTGTATGTTATTATCCCCAAAACCAAAAACCTTAACTTTTTTAATTATTAAAAGATTCATAGGATAAAATTATCTGATTAATAGATGAATTTTGTTTTCTACAGCGTTTATGGGTGGCCCTGACGGAGAAGGTAACTTTTATTATTGAAATTTCTTATTTACATATACAGACAAAATATAAGTTAAAACAGATTTAATGTTTGCAGTACTCTGTTTTTTTTTTCTATTCCGGTCATAGATTCCAATGGCTATGCCACGGCTCGTCACGTTATTCCTGCATCGGATCCTAATGGTATTCACATATCTAATCTTTCCTCCTCTGCAAGACTTACATTGTGTATATATATATATAGGAGAAGAGTGTTTTGTCTGGTCTAATTAGGAATATTTGTTGTTGTTGTTTGTGATGTATGTGGAGTAGACCCCAACTTAACTGGTCCAATATTGATGCCACATCCATGTGTGGGTGAAGGATCTCAGATGCCTTACGAGTCTAAGGTGCTCCAAAACGGTGGTCTTTACGTGCGTGTTGACATGCCGGGCGTGCCCAAAGAGAACTTCACCGTCTCAGTCGAGAATGGGAGAGTGAAGGTGACTGGTGAAGCTCCTGCTCGTGGCCACGACACAGGGGGACGTTTCTACTCTGGTGACGTGGCTGTGCTCTCTACTCCTGCAGTCGACATTCCCATCCGTAAGATCAAGACCATTGCCAAGAGTGGTGTGATCCGTTTGATTATCCCTCCCGTTTGATGATGATTTCGTGATGAAGCTTTGTCTTTGGGTCTCTGTTTAAATCTGGTTTTTTCTCATTAGAGTGGATAGTGTCTCCTTGTTTTAAGGATTATGTCAGTTTTATGTTTTAGTACTTTGGATATGTCTCAACGACAAAACATATTTTGCCTTACGCACTGCCCTTTTATCATGAGTCTCTCTAATTAGTTGTTTATCTGTTTCTAAGGTCACTATTGAATTGCAAAGGATTTTAAGGTAACTTTTATCAAATGCAAATGTGTTGAAATCTACCACAATTAGAGAAACAAGAGTAGCTGTGTAATCTATTGGGCATTGAAACCTTATAGGCCCCCTGTGACAATTAGTACAGAATTTATCAACGTTTAGTCTTATGAAAATGTTCACACTTACATATGAAACTTGACATAAAACTTTTTTGTACAAAATGGTGTTTAAATGGTGTTTCAACATCTACATCTTATGCACAAATAAAAGATCTTATGTTTACTATTACGATTGCAAGAGTTAAAAACTTAAAAACACCAATTTGTTTGTTTATGAAGGATACAAAGACGATGATGGTTGTCTCATCTCTCTATCAAATTCCTCATCTACGGAAGTCTTTTTCCGTAGACAATTTTCTCAAACAGTAATTTACAAATACAAGAGTCGACGGCACTTCTATTGAGCGGTGTTGTGTTCTCATCAGCAATGCGTATACATGTAATCTTCCTATAGCTTCTGGATAAAGGAAAGAACGAGATCTGTATGTACAGAGAAGAGTTGTGTATCCACGAATAGCTGTTCGCATCATAACAGAAAAGTATCAGCAAAGTTCAGTCCTTATGGAAACTATTTAAGTATGAAGCATCTAATGTGAAGGGCTCTCACCTTCATGAACGAGCGCTGTCGACTAGGAAAGGAGTCTATGAAACTTTCCTTCAGGAGAAGTGATACCTAAAAGAAAGAAAGAACAGCTTCAAGCTTAACATTATAATATACTTGCCTGATGTCTAAAGTTGATAAATCATTTAAAGAGGATAGCAAAACATATCTATTCTAAAACTAAGGAATGGGACATAAGAAAGACGCCTTAGGCTGGAGATCTTTTAGTTGTAGATGAAAAAACCTTATCGTTGTTGGATTGCACATTTGTTATGGTGTGTGACTGCAGATTAGAGCAAAGAGAATCCAGGTACGACCTTAGGACACCCAGAAAGCCTTTTGCAGCATCCACCTATGGATAATCAAACACAATTGATGACAAGTGGTTAGAAATAGCACGTGACATGGCTAATCTCTAGAGAACAGATAAAGAAAATAGACTTAAGAGAGAGCGTCAGAGACCTGCACATCAGTACATTCATATACTGGTCTTTTCTTTGCTAGATAGCTTTCTCCAACAAGCTTTGAATGATAAGGACTTAGCGCATTATATAAGTCTCGATACTGAGGCAGCTGAGGCATACTTGGTGACTTAACCTGAAATGTCATGAGAATATAGACTGTGAACATGTGCAGGTCCTAGAAATTTTCCAAGGAAGATATGTAGCACTATCAATAAATCATATGTATAAGGAACTCATGATATATACTATATAGAGCTTTGTTACCAAAAATGTTATTGGTAAGAAGGATATTTTGACCATAAAAAAAGCTGGTAACAGAAGATAACGAGGGCAAAGACAGAAACTGACCTGGTTCTTAAGAACATCCACTACGATAACATTTGCTAGTTTTGACTGAACTTCGCTTGTCTTGTTCTTTACCCCAACCTAGAATGAACATACAGTAGCATGTTAAGCAACGTAAAAAAATGATACGGATCTTATAATGCAGAAATCATGTTCACAAACTCACTATGTAAGGGACTGGGGCGTCCAAAAATTCCAACATATCATCTGGCAAAACCTGCAAATTAGAGCCAGTCATTAATCCTACATGGGTTAACTACAGGTTTTCAGTTGAAAACCAGACCGAAACAGGATAATACCGGCATTAAAAGGCTCTGCCACCGAAATGGACGGATTATTGGGATGATTGATAGAACTGATGCTGCTAAGATTCCCTGTGTATTGATAAAAGACCAAAAAAACCCAAATAAATTAAAGACGAACATGCAGTATTAAAGATTGAAATAGTTGAAATCAAATAGATGATGTCACAGAGTATGTGCTTTACCAAATTAGAGCAGATAAATACAATCTGTTTCTCAAGTAGTGCTCCTGATAGGATCATCAGGACCTGCAAAGAAAAGGGTAATATCAGATTTTCAGGTAATTATGTCCAAATGCAGGAAGTAGCATCAGTAGAAAAGATCAATTGCAGTAACCAAAGAAAGAATGCATTAGCATCATCATAAGAAACAAAGCAACTCGGTGTCTACAGAGTTCTAGCATATAACGCATATGAAAACCATATGAGACCACCGGATAACAAGAATATCAGATTACTAGGAGATCATTAGATATGATATATATTTTGTACACACGAATCAGCATCACAGAAACCGCAAGTTCATGAAAAGATAATACGGAAAAGCAAGAATCACATTGTCAAGCCGCAGTGATCCACATAGCGAAGCAACAGCCCATGTAGATAGTGCAGCTGCTTCTTCCTCAGCCATGAGCGCATTGTGTGCCTGAAGACCAAGGAAGATAAGCGTTTCGGGACTGTCATATATATGTTTCAGATATGCAATGCAGCATATTATATGATTGTCAGATACAATACCTCCGCGAGTTCTAGACTAGTGCAGCATGATCTTAGGTCAATTGCTGATCCAGGAGTATGGAGAGCCACCTCATCAGGTCTATGGTATTCAACCGGATGAAGATGCTCCAAAGGATGAAATGTAATAGTTGAACCTCTTGCTGGGCATTTTAATTGGTAATACTCGCATAGTATTTGCAACGACCCATTTTTTTTGGACTGGTAGAGATTTTATTAAGTTAAGAGTGTTAGGAGTATGATGACGGCAGACACAACATAGGAATCTTCCAAGAGAGCAAAGTAGACGAACCTTTGCCCACTCAAGGATATCAAAATTACTGCTTGTGTCATCTTGACCAGAAAAGGATGCTTCATCTGTCTCCGTATCATCTGCACTATTCCTAGAATGCCTACTCTCACAAGGAGCAGCCTGAAAGCTGAAAAAAGCAAGTTATATGCTTTGCAGCAGTGTGAAAGTCGAACCACTAATGCACTGTAATTAAGGTTTCAGCTCAATAAATTCTTTTGATCAACGGGTAATACTTTACAAATATGGTCAACAAGATCATCGTGAAGATTTGAGTACTGTTAGGCAATAGAGTTTGATGAAAAACAATCCAAAAATCTTAAATATATATCTAATCAACAGACAGGTTAAAGGATTGCTTGTTATGCGACCAATAGATGAAGGAAAGGATTTGGTGATGTACCTAGTGCTAGAATCAGAGATCTCATCCAAATAAGGGCACCGAAGCAGTGGGCCAGGATCTGGTAAACAACTTTCTATGCCTTGCTTAATAGGTGTTAAGGAATCATCAGCTTTGACGACATGGTCGTTAAACTCTGCAAAACCAGATATCTTCTCAACAACTCTCTTTATTGGATCCACGTTGAGGTCAACATCGTGATTCGCCTCACAGGTCCCATTATCAGAAATTTCGTCAGCTTTAGTGAGTTCTGAACCTGCTTCAACAGTTTGTTCTATTGTCTCCCCAAAGTCTCTTTGTTGGGATGATGAATCATTTAAGCTATCTTCATTGCTGAAATCTATCGGGGGTTCTAAAGATGCACTACTGATGCCACTCATCAAATGCTCCAGTCTTTCTTCCAAGAAGATGCTACATCAAAAGGAGTATCAATGTGAGCACGCCTTCAAAAAGCGAAAACTGCAACAAGGCATTAAAGGATTTCTTGAAAAATACAAGTCAAACATATTTGTGGGATGATAAGATCTGTGTCATGATAGATTCTGTTTATGTCACACTACTACACTAGAATAATCTGAACTGCATGAAGGCAAACAAAGATCTCAGAAGTTCAATACATACCTATTTAATACACCAAAATGCAATTCGAAAAAAGGCAGTCGGGTAAGGATGCAATAGCATCTGCGAGTTGTCATAACATAGCGACTTAATGATGAGCAGGCAGGTTGTTCGTCCAAAACCGTAGAAAGCAATCTCGACGGCTTGTTCACTATCTCTTCCACTAGTAAGCAACATCCATACAAAGTCGAATTATCAGCAACCTGAAGGGGCAATATCACAGAAATGACTCATCCAAATAGAGAAGCTATAATGTAATAAAGGTTTTAAAACAAAGAGGGATTGTTCGACAAAGATGATGCTTACCTGTAACCTAAATACAAATGAAAGGTCACTTGGTCTAAGATGTTCCTGCAAAGTTAGCATCACCGGATTTTAAATAAGTGCATGTTTTCATATATAAAGCTTAGCTTTGGAATTGAAGTTGGCACTCGACACAATAATGAAATCCACAATATTTTCCCAATATTACTAAACTGAATCCACTACAAAGATCAATCTTTACATCCACATTTCACATCAGGTAAGTACCTGACTGAGAATAATCTCACTCAACTCGCTCATGGAAGGAGTTCTCTCAACAGCATGGACCTGAAACCAACAGCCACCCGTATGAAATTAATAGACATGACAGGTAAAAAGAAGGAATATAAAGTATGTTGTTCTTACATACAATCTAGTAAATCATCAAGGGTAATATGCAACAGAAGCATTTAGTCATCAAGGGAGATCTACTAGAAAAAAAAGACTTGCATACTAACACTTTAAAAGAGCTTCAAAAGTGTGTGAATTTAAAAGTATTTGTTATGTACTAGCGACGTATCATACATAGAGAACCAACATAAAATTTAAACTATGACCACCATGCGCTATTACTAGACAATGCATTATGAGGAAATTTCAGCTCAGAACTGTGAGACACGTTCTAAAGTGTCTGTGCCAACATATACATTCTAACCAGTTTCGGAGTTAATGGTTTGACCCATAAAGCACCAGAAAATTAGTTACATATTGCAGACTGAGAAGCAAAATAGGTAGGTAAAGATGAAAACGAATAAGCACCTCAATGCCTCCAGGAAAGCAAAATGAATGAAGATCCTTGTATTTAATTGGAGGCTGCTTATCGGGAGGGTACACAAGTAAGACCTGAAAATAAAGTTAATACTTAGACTTAAGCAGCTTGCAGATGAGGAAATATATATAAAAGATGATAATACCTCACCTGTGGTTCGAGACTGGGTTCTACACGGGAATGGTTTTGGGATACCAGTGCACTTCGTAATCTTCCAGAAGAGCCTTCAGATTTTCGTGCAATGTACTGACTCTCAAGTGCTTGAATATCACAATTAGGATGAAGTCCAACCACAACAACGCTTTCAAAAAGCCTTGATGGATCTTTTAGTGGTTTATGATCCTGTTTGAAATAAGTTAGTGATTACAGATCCATCCTTCATGATTTTCCATAAAAGAGAATACATAAGTTGCTTCTCCATTAAAAGAGAATACATAAGTTGCACCTGAAATTTAGCCCAGAGACGCTTCTGGCTGGTCAAAACCTCAGGATTGTAGATAACACTCTTGGTTTTAGGAGTCTCATAGAAGTTTTTAACAGCTTTAGACACCTGCCTTTGTAGCCTCTCCAGAGGGCTATCACTACCTTCATCTTTGGAGGAAAAGACAACAGAAGGCCTTGGAGGGTTAATCGCAGAAGCAGCAGCAGCAAAAGCCATAGCGACATCTTCTGAGGTGGGCATGAAAAAAGAAGCACCCCAGCTCGGACTACCACTTCCTTCCTCATTCTTGGCCATCAATCACTTACTTTGACTACAACAAGACAATAACCAATTATCATCAGTAACAACAACAACCACAATTTTGAGTGAGTATACAAACCAAATAAAAATAGTGATTCAATTGAGTATAATTTTGACCAAGGTGGTCCATATTAGGGGAGTCAAACAAACAAGAGATAATAACAGAAGAAAACACAAATTAAGGAACTCAAAAAACTTATTATTACACAGGTGTATAAAGACAGTGATAGGTAGGTGAAGAGGAGAAACTCTCTTGCAATAAATCATCAACACCAAAATAAATTAAGCCCCTTTTTTTAAGTGATTGATTAAGAATTAGTACAAAACATAAAAGGGACAAAAAGCGACGTCGGTAAGACTGAAACTTAGATCCATCTGTTCAATTATTAGAGACTTAAACCCCCTGTTAAAATCCTTAAAGCCTTAGATCGCTAAGTATCAAATTAAAAAAAAATATATATATATACGGAATTTGAAGATACCTCTCCGATAAGCTTATGAACATAAAACAAAAGTACCTTTTGGAAATAGAGAAAACAGAGAGTAAGTAATCAGACAAAAGAAGATAAGAAATAAAGGTAAAGAAGATCTCTCACCTACGCCAAAACTTATTTATCAAGCAGACAATTTTTTAGAAAACGGACATAAGTGGATGAAGGAAGGAGAAGAAACCAATTGAAACTTTTAGTGACCTAGGAATTAAAGGTTCTTCAGAGCTTTATCATGAAACAAACAAGGAGGAGGATGATCCTCGTGGGTTCAACTTTGAAGGGGTCTTGTCTTTTGAGAAAATTGCTACAACAACAACCAAAAAAAAAAAGGCTGCGAGGAGCGAGAGACCAAAGAAGAGACGGTCAGTTTCTTTTCTTTCTTCTTCTTCGTAATAATAATTAATAATATCTACAAAAAGAAGTTTTGTCGTTTTGTGTCGTGATGAATTGATGATACTATTTGACCAATCATGACATATAATGTGGAATTTGCCTGTTGCAATACCGTTTTTGCCCCTTTCGTTTTTTTCTTTCTTCTTTTTGTAAATTTTCATCTATTTGGCCATACATTTACATACTCTCTCTTCTCTACGATGATAGCTTTGCTTGTTCACAAATATAAAAAAAAACAAGAGTTCTTCAACCTCTAAATCATAGTTAAATTTTTCAATCTGAACCAAAAACCAGATATATCAATATTGAACACACATTAAACAAATCTTAGTTTTTTTAGTACCTGGCTACAAAGTCTAGTATTTATGGACAAACACTGCTCATCTTCAAAACTGAAAGAGACTGCCGAAACCAGAACCATGATCTAAAAAATGAGAGACTGCGATACCAGAACCATGATCCATACCTGCATTATTTTTATCTGAAACAGAACTTGATTGAACGGAGACTCACTCACACCATCCCTACAAAGACAAGACGACTCATGCTCAAAGTCAAAGAGGACGTGATCTAATACATATATGAGAGAAGAAACTTAACAAGTGAATGATTGAGACTGTTTATGATCACCTTTCTAAATAAACCAAAAGGAGAAACCCGTGTTTGTGATCTAAACCAGTGAATGAGTAAGACTGCAACCAGTTTGTGATCATCTTTGTAATAACCAAAAAAAAGGAGAAATCGTGTTTGTGATCAGCTTTATCAGCTTTCTCAAAAACCACACAACTTTTTGTCATACGCTGCAATGTCCTTTATGTATGAGTCCTCTCATTTTGTTATCATTTTCCAAAGGTCTCTGTCGAATTGCAAAAACATTTTTACAAGATTGTTGCTATGAGTATCAAATTTAAGGAAGCAATAACTAAATGATTCCACCATCAAAATCACTACACGTCCTTTCCATTTTTTCTATTTGTAGAAACATCTCTATACACACATATAGATGAACGACAAAAGAAGGAGCATCTCAGACGTGGAACCACCTTTGAATCTTTGCATCAAGTCTTCTTTCTCATCCTTTTGATTTCCATCACCGCCTGCAGGAATTTCACAAGCTAATTTTAGCAATCGTCTATAATACCCTTCTTCTCAAAATTATAACTTTGGTGTGCCTATTCACGTAGGAACCAACGGGATTTCAGCTACCAACTTCAGTCTTAGTACTGATATGTCACAGTAGCAGAAATAGTGTGTTGTCTAAAGTGGTTACGAGCCTAAGGTTATATATGCACACACTCACCAAAAATAAGGCTATTTAAGTCTCTCTACCTCACACCCATTACTGACTCTGGTATTGGTAGTGCAAAGAAGATATTGAACTGTCGAAAGGGAGATTCTAGTTTTGAGTTTTGACTATCAACGGAGGAGATACCTATGAGTCTATGACAATAAGTGGGGTAAACGTCAGCTTGATACAAAAAAAACTCTTAACATTGGGTCCATATCAAATGCAAATTGTGTTAAAATCTACCACACTTCCTGTACAGGCTTAGAGAACAAGCAATACAATACACTGTGATGTCTGCAAAACGAACTCTTAATTATCTACCATGATTCTATCAGCACAAATCGAGTACTATGCAATATCCAGGTTCACAATAGTCTACTATTACTTTCTTCTGAGCAGGAGGCAATACACATCTATACACAAATATCGAAAGGTGGTAATAAAAATACCTTTGAATCACTATACGCAATTTCACAAACTAACTACTAGATCATTCAATTATATACTCTTTTCTGATGACCATAAGTTTGCTTTGCTTGTTCCACTTGGAACCAATGGGATTATCAGCAACCAAAACAGTTCTCCAACAATAAATCTTACCCACACAGTTCCAACTTTGAGGGTCTAAACGCTACCATCAAACATTCGAATTAACTACCAACCATGCTTCAATAAACTTTCATATATACTAAAAAGCTAGGACCTGGTAAATTATTGATTCCTAGATCCCCAGATATCTATCACACTCAAAACTATCTACCATGGTTCTATCAACACAAGAAGTACAAGCATCAAGTAGCGCTAGGCAATAAAACAACACTAGGGATAGGAATCAAGCAACACTTAGATACTAATATGTAGGAACACAACGGAAATTAGGTATAATTTCATCATGAACTGTGAAACCAGAACCACCAATGTAACCTCCGGGAAAAACCACAGTCTCTCTGGCTCTGTTTCATGAAAAGGGCTATCTCTCTTTCCTTCTCAATCCTCTTCCTCTACAACCTTTCTTCTCTCAGCTCCTTTAAGCTCTTATTCCCACTGATCTTCTTCTTCTTAGCTTCATCACTAAATTTACAGTTGGGTCAATTTGAGCTACAAATACTAAAAGGAATTAAAACTATACTAGGTTAGACCCGCGCGATGCCGCGGGATGTTTTTTTATTTATTTTTAAATATATTTGATGTTAAAAATATAATTTTTTTATTTTTTGAAATTAGATTAACTATGAAAATTATGGTTTTGAAAATGATAAGATATAGAAATGCAATGAAACAATAAAATAAAGACAAACCTACAATGATTTGTAACCCCGTAATATTTGTTATTATAAGCGCTTACATTTGAGTCGACTACATATAATTTTCCAATTAACTAATGTATTCTATGTTTTTTGGGATGCTTTTTTCCTATAACTTGTTGTGGGAGATATATTGGTCTAGTTTAATTTTGAGGTGTTTTTTTGTAGTTTTAAATTTAATCATCTAGTTTTGATTAGTTGTAAACTCGTCAACTCATGTTCAAAATAATCAATATTGCCTTTGAAAATTTGTGACCGTAATAAGCCTCTTTTCATTTTGTTTGTTGGTTTATATGGACCTGTGTCCATTTAAACACATTTCTTAAAATCCTTGATTTCTACCGAAAGCAAAACTATGCCACAGTCCGTCCACATTCTTAAATAAAACCTGTGCACCACAAGTGAGAGAGAAGATCTTCAACTGTATTTAGATAAGTACATGTTTAGTTGAAGTGTTGAACTAATCAAAGAAATAAACAAATTAAATGCTCGCAGCTAGGGTCAGCATATTGATGAATAGAAGCACATGCTACTAACCTAAAGTAGAAGATCTTAAACTCACACGTATGTAGAGAAATCAGCAAGTTAATATCACAGTTACAAAACATTAGCTACGTACATTATTTTCTATTTTCTTCGTTTATCTTATCGCTTATCAAAAATTGATCTCTTAACAAAATGATTTTGAGAGGAATTGATCAATAGCTGATACATATATAATCAAGAAGAAAAGTAAACATATGTATCATGATCCACACAATTGACATTTGTCAAGTGCTTTCCATCTCCTATCATAAAAGCAGTTCAATCGTAGAAGATGTGATTGACTCATGAAACAACCTATAAGCGATAAAAGTGGAATTTGTCATTAAAAAAATTTGCCTTATAGTGTCAGTAAATTGTCTTTCCTTCTGTCATGGCCCAGGGGAGGGAGTAATCAGGTCCAATATCAGTGCAATGAACCTGGAAAAATCCACGAGGTTGAAGAATGAAGAAGCAAGCAGAGTAACTAAAGAAGAAGCAATTCATTTGGAAATATAAGAGATGTAGAAGTTTAACCTTGACAAGACATTAAAGAAGGATGCATCGCGAATCTTGCCTGGATAATTCTGCTATGGAAAAGGCATTGATACAAAATAGGAGTGTTAGAATATTGAGAAGAGAAAGAACAAAACAGAGTAAGAGACGTCGTTTCTTCGAGAAACAAGAAGTAAAATAGAAACTCTTTTATATATCTGAAACTTGTTACCTTATTACATCATCACACACGCTTATAGTTATATACATGTGTTATGGTCGTAACCGTTCATCGTCGGATCTGATGAATAGATTCTGGTGGATCAAGAAGAAGAAATCCACCACAACCAAAATTATGTTCTCTACACATTACCTTATCATCTCTACATGTTCAAATGTTACACAGCTTTTTACCACACAAGATAACTCTCATACAGACTTTCAACTTTAATCACAAACATGTATGATGATAATAGTCCATCAAAATGATCAAGTTGTAACTCTGCAAAGGAACTAAAACTTCACAAAGTTACAAAAAAACCAGATGAATTAAGTTCAAAATTTTTGATTGATCAATTACTCGATCTGAATCTGGAAAGAAAGGATGGAAGATTCACTTACCCAGAATCGGAGAGGAGAAATATACAGCACAGAAATCTTCAATCCCAAAAATCAAAAGTAGAAATCAAATTAGCAAGATTATATATGCAAGTAATAGGAATCAGTAAAGTAAATCGTAGTGTAAGTTAAGGGCGATTTTTAACAAATACCTATGTCTTTGATTTGGAGAAGCTCTACGACAATCGACGTTGAGACGAGAATCGCGATGCGACACAGTTTTAGTTGTTCCGGCGAGAATAGCGTTGAATCCGACGGTGGTGATGCTCCCAGCCATGGGATAAATAGCACAGTCGGTCGAAGGTTAAAAGGCGCCGAAGAAGAAGATTGTATCACAGCGATGAAGAAAAGAAATCGAGCAATAGATTAAATAAAGGCTATTGTTTTCAATTTGCTTTGTCCACATAGGAAAAAAAAAGTTGACATGTATTAATTGTTTTAATTTGATAGGTTAGCCATTTTAATTGATGTGTCATTCTCTCCTTCGATACAAAATCTGATGTGTCAAGCAAGGAGAGCAACACATTGAAGTTTTATTGTATTGATCAGTAAAAGTGATAGTAAAATATAGCACAACATCTTACTTGACAGTTAAATTCATGAGCACAGCATGTAAACTTACTTGACAATACAAGAGACTTGTATCTTTTCCACGGAATATCTTTGCAGTATATTTTCCACCACAGTTAAGCCCTGACAAAAGGGGTTGTTTGGTATTTGTTATTATTCATGATCATATACAAGTTACTGCTAAATTTTCTGCTAACACGATACACCAACTCTTGTAACAGAAATCAAGCAACTTACCGCTAAAATGAGATGGGGGGGGGAGTGGACAAATTCATCCATGTCATGCAAACCGGTAACTGCGAACCAAATTGTAAAACGTGTGATTGTGAGAGCATATGGTAAAAACTGAACAGCGAAACAGATATTATATATGCTGTTTTACCATCTGGAGAACCATCACAGACAACCAGGTCCGCTTTACAGCCGTCAAAGTGTCTAATGACATAGAAACGAAAATGGGTAAAGCCAGAGAAACAAAGACAACTCCAAG
This sequence comes from Camelina sativa, assembly GCF_030686135.1. Classification (NCBI taxonomy): domain Eukaryota; kingdom Viridiplantae; phylum Streptophyta; class Magnoliopsida; order Brassicales; family Brassicaceae; genus Camelina; species Camelina sativa. The sequence continues at coordinate 16,488,903 of NC_141891.1, forward strand.
GATACCCAAGGATTTAGAAAATATATATACTGAAAAATCTAGTATGAGATATAGTTGTTACCACTTAAGCAGTCCGGGCATAAGTTATGTCCCCTTGAACCTGGATAATACCTTCAATTGGAGCCATAGACTGCAAATCTATGGCCACTATAAGAGGAAGATCTCCTTCTCTGCATAGCGTTTGAGCAACAACATATCATGTCAACAAGTGAATTACTGAACTAGCAAATTAAACAACTTAAAAGAAAGGATGTTGAAGAGTGTAATAAATTAAGCAATATGAAACTTACTTTGACTCAGCTGACGTCTTTGCAGGAATATATAACAGATGACTCGAGACCTACAAATTAAGTGCACTGATAGGAGTCAGAACTGTGAGAACTGAGATTGAACTTCTCCTTCCGAAGTGATTTGAATGCGGAGGAGCTTATCGCCGTTGGAGCAGTTCCGAACAGAATTGAGAGAGTTTTTGAGTATTTGAATTTGTATTGCTTTTTTGGAAAAAATGTTCGATCCTTTACAACTGACACCCCCTTTACATATTTATACCGACCAATTTATTACTAAATTAATGCACCATTAATAGGACGCGATTTGCGCGGTCTAATTAATCCTCTTGAATGCGGGAATCTTTGACCGGGCCCGAGCTGCGAGCTGACCAGCACGAAGCATCTCCGCGCTCTCTTCCTTTCTCCGGGCCTGATGGGCCGATCAGTAATTCCCTCTTGGCCTAGTAGACAAGCCCGGCCTAGGCCCTCTTGCCTATTGCCCGAGATGGCAGATCGTGGGTACAACAGTTGCCCCCCAAGTCTCCCGAGCTGAACAGTTCGGGGGACTTTTAACCTTCAAGCGATCAATTTCGCGAAACTGAATATTCCCCATATCTCCACGATTTGATTGTGGTAATGATGGGATTTGCCTTCCCGAACAAGACTCGGGGCCCACTAGGTGGCGTTTTAACTATAAGAGAGAGAAAACGGTGTGAGACCTTTCACTTCCCCAGATAATCATTGCTCCTTGGTTCCGTGTATAAAGGTAAACTCGACTTCTCTCTCTTTCACTCTTAATCCCCAATTGTGCTTGTGTTTTCCGTTCTCCAATTTTCTTTCTTTTCCTCTGTAAACTTCTTTACTTTCGCCAGAAAACCCTTCACTCTTCCTTTATTTTCTTGCTACTTTTACTGGAAAAGCATGTCTCCGCCGAAATCCTCATCGGGAAAAACCGCAAAACCCTTGATTCCGGGCGTTTTCGGCCCCCACCAGCCGTCGAATCTTTCTGCGGAGAACATAGCCGAGATTAGAGGATCCACCGGGATTCCGTCGGAGGTAGAGATCAAATTCCCGGAGGCGCATGAGCCTCCGGAGAACCCCCCTCCAGGGTACTGCTGCGCGTTCGAGATTTTCTTCTCTGCGTGCGGTCTGTCATTCCCCCTTCCCGAACTCATCGTGAAGATGATGTTCGAACTGGGCTTCGCTCTTCCTCAGATGTGCCCCAACTTTGTTCGGACTTAAAACAACCGGACCCGTTTTTTTAAAAATAAGTACAATACATAATTAAGCATCTCATACTACTTAATTAAACCACCCAAACCACAATTCCTCATTAAACCGATAACAACCAATATGCACAGCGGAAACATACCAACATACAGAACCAACACATCATCAATGCAATAACATTCCTAAGCATTCTATCCATCAACCTAGCATAACTCTATCCAAGGTTCCAACATAAACAATATAACCAAGTCCAACAACACACAACCGAGACCCTAGATCATCCTCCTCCTCATCGCCATGATTCCACACTACACAATACCTGCACCACAAACACAATGAGATGCGTGAGTATTACCAGAAATACTCAGTGAGACGATCCTCCCATCTACGAGCTATACACACAAGCAAATCAAGAGTACAACCACAAATAAAACATAACAAACGAGACATTGAACAGAACATCCAATAACACATTCATCACACCTACACAACTTCACACAAAACAAGTTATACAACCCAATCGCTTAGATAAGCTCATGGTCACGCACTCACCTTATCAAACTGATTATAACAACGAATATAACCAGTTGAGACTCTCCTAACGTCTGAAACAGCCCAGCAATTCCCTACAACAAGCCACACAACCAAAAACGACTTATAGCGAAACTGGACAGAAACATTAGAAAAGAACAGTCTTAAAGACGAAACCCTAAAATAAAAACCAACCGTTAACTATCAAATCCCTCTGGTGAAAAGCTAGTCCGAGACGTCACGAAGCATCCCACAAAATCTCGTGCCGATCAGAAACCAGACGAGACCACGATCTCAGTTATAATCGCCGATGGTTCCAACTCGCGTCTGAGAAAACGTGTTTCACGAAACTGCACATAACTCATCGAGTTTAAATCCAAATCCACTTCTGTAAAAAGGAGAACGACGATGAAAGGCTTGAGAATAAAACTACCAAATTTCGTTACCTTTGACAACGATTTGATATATCGAAACTGTTTCTTCCCAAACTCTAACGATTCTGCTCCTTCTCCTTTAATCTCCTTCACACCACAATAGGCTCTCTCCTCTCTCTATATCTCTTTCTTCCTCTCAACACAAGTATTGAATAACAGCCACGACCAAATAGAGAGAAGAGGCGTCCATTTTATTATAAATATATCACTTAGGGTTTCCCAAAACCTGCTCTAAACCGGGTGAATTTAAACCAAACCGGACAATTTCATGATTTCACATAAATTGATCGGTTCTTCCACTTTTCTTTGGGACACGGGCGTTACAATTCTCCCCCTCTAATAAAAGATTCGTCCTCGAATCTGAGAACATTGTCCCTCCACCAAGGACCTCCGTGCAACCGTCACTACGGCCCGCACATACCCCGACCGGACTGAATACCGTCAGTAAAGGTTTTCCGTGCAACTGTCGCAACAGCCCGCACATCCATATGACCCAACGGTCCACATAACCCTGGCCCCACTAGTCAAGACAACCCAAAACACGAGATCAATCCCGACCTCCGAGGTCTACATCCAGTCACTACGCTCATAACCACGTTCTAGACATTGTTTGCTCTCTCACTCATACATTCTTAGGTCGCAACCTTCAAACTGCACCGCCTGCACTCTCAGACCGTCGTCCTCGAGCCATACCGTCTTACTCTCGGATCGTCACCCTCGAGATCTCGGTACCAGGGGAACTACTCATCCCCTCCGGGGAACTAATCATCCCCTAGGAGAACTAATCATCTCCTCTGCCGCCCTCAGGGTCGCAACCCGTCAAGCCCGCGGTGCACCAGGGGAACTAATCATCCCCTCAGGAGAACTAATCATCTCCACAGGAGAACTAATCATCTCCTCTGGAGAACTAATCATCTCCACGTGAGCAAACAAGTCCTAACGTCAATAAGCATCTCCCGACGGGAACTACCTCATGTGATTCACGTAAAACATCGCAATGCTCTACCAATCACCATATTCTCTCACTAGAATATCACCACCACCATGACCACTCTTCAGGCCAACTCAAAACATCTCAACCATTTGGGTGTTTACACATGCCCTTTCCATAAATAGACAAGTTCTAACTATTCATAGAACTTTCTATTTATTTGCAATCGCACTTTCCGTAAATAGGCAAGCTTTAACTATTCATAAAACTTCTCATTTTTAGAACCCGCACATCTCGTAGCACCGTAGCACCACCAATCAAAAATCTTTGAGAACCAATCATCTCATCTATGACCACTCTTCAGGTCAACCTCTAAACATTCCCGCCACTCCAGGCATTCCACATCCCCTTTCCAAAAATAGTCAAGTCCTATCTATTCATAGAACTTTCTATTTATGGAAACTTCCCTTTTCTGGAACTTTTTATTTTTCCTTTGCAACGACACTTTCCATAAACAGCAAAGCTCTATCTCCCTAAACACTTTCCATATTTAGAAACTTTCTATTTATGGAAACTTCCCACTCCTAGAATCACATAATCCCTTAACCCATCCCTCGTCAAAATTTCATAAGAACTAATCATCTTATTAAGTCTGCAATAAGGTCATCTCGGTCTGAGCAAAACCTGTTACCACACTCACAGAACCTGCTGGACCTCCAACAACACCAGTAAGCACATCGGCCACACAATGTCTCAGAAGACCGCCACACACGGGCACACACTAACTCAAAATTCCGCCACAAAGGCCACACAAGCCCCTCCAAGGCACACACCGCTAAAAATTGACAAATTCTAACTTCCATAAAACTTTCCATTTTTAAAACTTCCCTCTTTTGGAACTTTCCACTTATAGTAAATTCTATTTTGGGAAACTTCTCTCAACACCACCGCTTCACGAAAATTTCGGACTCCGAACACCACCTCATGTCCCCATCTTGTTAAATAGTGGCACTCCAGCCACTCTAGGCGAAGTAAGTCTCCAACTTAACTTCTTGGAAATCCCTTTCCAACACATCCACTTTCACAAATCACCGCCAACGGTATTTCCCGATACCGGCGTGATCCACCAATTTCCAACAACTTGTCAATAGCCAACTGCACCTCCCGTACAGAAGCTAAAAACACTACATAACTAACAACACATAAAACAACTTACAGTGGAATCTCATTGAAGGCTCGAAGAGGATGATACTAGGACTCCATACCACATACAAATTGACTAACTACTCATAATCAATTCCATCACACATCATCATGCATCAAACAATAGGAAGATAATTCAACCAATTAAATTCCTAAACCGCTCTAAACCATCCATTTAACCATCCTAGAACCGTAAGGGCTCTGATACCAAATTAAAACAACCGGACCCGTTTTTTTTAAAATAAGTACAATACATAATTAAGCATCTCATACTACTTAATTAAACCACCCAAACCACAATTCCTCATTAAACCGATAACAACCAATATGCACAGCGGAAACATACCAACATACAGAACCAACACATCATCAATGCAATAACATTCCTAAGCATTCTATCCATCAACCTAGCATAACTCTATCCAAGGTTCCAACATAAACAATATAACCAAGTCCAACAACACACAACCGAGACCCTAGATCATCCTCCTCCTCATCGCCATGATTCCACACTACACAATACCTGCACCACAAACACAATGAGATGCGTGAGTATTACCAGAAATACCCAGTGAGACGATCCTCCCATCTACGAGCTATACACACAAGCAAATCAAGAGTACAACCACAAATAAAACATAACAAACGAGACATTGAACAGAACATCCAATAACACATTCATCACACCTACACAACTTCACACAAAACAAGTTATACAACCCAATCGCTTAGATAAGCTCATGGTCACGCACTCACCTTATCAAACTGATTATAACAACGAATATAACCAGTGAGACTCTCCTAACGTCTGAAACAGCCCAGCAATTCCCTACAACAAGCCACACAACCAAAAACGACTTATAGCGAAACTGGACAGAAACATTAGAAAAGAACAGTCTTAAAGACGAAACCCTAAAATAAAAACCAACCGTTAACTATCAAATCCCTCCGGTGAAAAGCTAGTCCGAGACGTCACGAAGCATCCCACAAAATCTCGTGCCGATCAGAAACCAGACGAGACCACGATCTCAGTTATAATCCCCGATGGTTCCAACTCGCGTCTGAGAAAACGTGTTTCACGAAACTGCACATAACTCATCGAGTTTAAATCCAAATCCACTTCTGTAAAAAGGAGAACGACGATGAAAGGCTTGAGAATAAAACTACCAAATTTCGTTACCTTTGACAACGATTTGATATATCGAAACTGTTTCTTCTTAAACTCTAACGATTCTGCTCCTTCTCCTTTAATCTCCTTCACACCACAATAGGCTCTCTCCTCTCTCTATATCTCTTTCTTCCTATCAACACAAGTATTGAATAACAGCCACGACCAAATAGAGAGAAGAGGCGTCCATTTCATTATAAATATATCACTTAGGGTTTCCCAAAACCTGCTCTAAACCGGGTGAATTTAAACCAAATCGGGCAATTTCATGATTTCACATAAATTGATCGGTTCTTCCACTTTTCTTTGGGACACGGGCGTTACAGTCTTGTGCCTTCAAACTCTGGGGGAGGAGTTCAACTACCAGCTGTCATTGGCCGACTTCCTCCAGGTGTACACGGTGAAGACTGGTCGTACCAAGGGCACGCTTTACGTAAGCCCGCTTGCCGGGCTAAAGGTCTTTGACGACCTGCCCGAGAAGGATGAAAAGTGGCGGAAGTCCTACTTCTTTTTCCCGGTTAACGAGCTCACTTTCGGCCACCGCGTGAGTTCGCACGTATCGAAGTGGACTTCGAAAATCGGTAGAATGGAGTTCCTTGCTAGGTCCAGGTTAGGTGTTGCTTGACTTTCTGTCTCACCTTTTAGCTGTTTCTTTTTCAGATCACTTCGAGCGCGGATTGCTTTGCCCCACATTCGCAGAGTTCTTCTCGAGATTCTGCAGCCAGGGACAGATTACTTGGGACTCTTTTTCTTGCGAAAGAATCAGAGAGTCCACGGCGAGGCTCGGAAGGCGTTCTCTCGTCTGTTCCACCCCCTTGAGCGTTTCGGAGATGAATTACAGAGAAGAAAGGGCGTGCCGAGCTGCCGAAAAAGAGGCAAAGAAACAGATGGCGATGGCCCTCGCCGAAGGCAAAGCTCGCATTTCTAGCAGGAATTCCTCCGTTCCCGAGGTGAGCGGGACTTCCGTACCTCCAACTGGCTCTCCCGAGCTTGGTACAGAATCAACCAGGGCTCCTGCTGGCCCGTTGATTCCTCCCGTGATTGTCATTGCTGATTCTAGCGATGAGCCACGGGAGATCACTGCTTCCCCCCCAGCGCCGAAGAAAACCTCTGCTGAGGCCTCCTCTCAGCAAACTGATTCATCAAAGAAGAGGAAGGAGCCTGAGACCGCCTCCTCTTCTCGTGAAAAGGGGCGAGCCCGGACCGGCCCATCAGGGGATGAGCGAAGTAGATCTAGCTCGAAAGACAGGGGTCCCTCCTCGGAGAGGAGATCTAAGGAGGCCCCACCACCTAAAGACTCCGGAGACTCCTCCGGAAGAAACCCTCTGAAGGAACAACGTCCCTCCGCCCAAGGTAATTTTTTTTTTTTGAGATGTTCTTACTTTTATACCTTTGACTGTTCGATAGTTGATGACTGAAATGACTTGCTCAAAAATCTTTCAGTCCCCCCTGCATCCCCAGTCGATCTAATGAGGAGCTACATTCGACCCGAGGTTCGAATTCCGGCATTTTCTGACATGACCGAGGTCAACCGCGCGAATTTCTTTCGCTTCGCGGATAAAATCGGCGAGGTAAGTATATATATATATTTTTTATATTATTATTTTTTTTTTTTGCCAAACAGTCGCTTACTAAGCTGCCTTTTTCAGCTAATGATCGAGTTTAACTCCTCGGTGGCTTCCTATGAGGAGCAACTGTTCGCTTCCCCATCATCTTCCGAAGTACATCTCCTTCAAGAAAGGATTGCCGACCTAGAAGCTCAGGTAAAGGAATATGCCCGACTGGAAGCCGAAAATACTGACACCGTAGCGAAAGCCGAGCGGATCCGAGTTCGGATGAAGAAGGTTGAGGTAGAGGTTCTCGACCTCGGGGTTGCTAATGAAGACCTCCGCGACAAGCTGAAGAAGGCGGGGGACCTTTACTTTGAGGCGGCGGAAGATGCCAAGGCAGCAAAAAACAGACTGCACGAGATCGAACTCTGCAATCAGTTACTCGAACCTGGCAACAGCTGCGAGATTGAAAGGGTACGGAGGGAGGAAAGGTCACTTTCGATGAGGCGAACTCTCCGTCCCTTGGTTGAGGAGGCAAAGGTCACTTTCGAAGAGAGGGAGAAGCTAGCCCCGCTCCAGATCCGAGCTGCCGAGATTAGGGCTAACCGAATGCTGGTCGTGGAGATCTCCAGGGGCGAGATCCAAGATATGGAGGCCGAGCTCGGGCTCCTGAAAACTGACGAGGAGGAAGCCGACGAAAAGGTTTCAAAGGTAACTCCCCGTGATCTCGACCTCGCTGCATTCTCAGACCTCTTGGCGGATACGCCCGATCTCTTGTGTAACGAGCATCCGCTTAGCGTCACGATCGACGAGTCTGGTACTAATCTCGGGCAAATCTCGAATCAGGGGATGGACGACTATCTAGCGAACACCAGGTCGGAAGGGGAGCTCGCAGAGATGGGCATGGCCCTATCCGAAGCGGCGTCAGATCCTGCTCTCCCTAATCCTTAGTTTTTTATTTTGGGGTTGTTTTGGCACGAGTTGCCCCCGTTTGTAATATTTATTTTCAGACCTCTTTGGAGTGTTTTGGTCGTGGTGACCACTCCATAAAAATTTTTGTTGTGCCATGCGAACTAAATTTCCACAACCTTTGGTTTTGAAAAGATGACGAGCAGAAATGAACGCGAAGTGAGAACTTCGGTTAAATAGTTCGAAAATGGCATCCCAACTCTAATAAGTAAAGCTGAGTACGAAGTGAATACTTCGGTTTAAAAAGAAATTTGCGAAACTAAGCTTTGATTTTAAAGCGGAATACGAAGCGAGAACTTCGGTTTAGAGTTTCGCAACAATAAGCTTTTAAAGTAAAGCTGAGTACGAAGTGAGTACTTCGGTTTAGGTTTGCGAGGTTAAACCTCGGCTTAAATGATAGATACGAAGTCAGACTTCGGTTTTTTTTGTTTGTTTTTTTTTTTTGCGTACCATTATTAACAAAAAAGTTTAAAAAACCATTATTAACAAAAAAGTTTAAAAAAACTTTAAGTTTTATTAATATGGATAGCTGGACCCGAAGTGGGCTGCCAACGTACCCTTATCGGGATGAAGCTGAATCGTAGTTTGATACAAATAAATTAGCTGTAAAAAAGTTTAAGGTGTAGAGAATTCCAAGACCTCGGGACTAGTTTTCCCTCTGAATCCTCGAGCTGATAAACTCCATTTCGGACTTCGCGAGTAATTCTGTATGGTCCTTCCAAATTAATTCCCAGTTTTCCTGCATTGAGCTCCTCGGTATTTTCATAGACTTTCCGAAGGACGAGGTCGCCCACTGCCAAGGGTCTGCCTCGGATTTTGGATTATAGTATCGAGCTACCGCGTTCTGGTAATTCTGGATCCGGACTAACGCCTGGTCCCGACGCTCGTTGATTGTATCGAGAGTATCCTGTAGGAACTCCTCATTTTCCTCAGCTCGGAGCGGGTTCAGCGAGGTACGGACTCGAGAGACCTCTATGTCAGCTGGGACTACGGCATCGACTCCGTAGACCAGGGAGAAAGGTGTTTCACTAGTGGCCCGGCGAGGTGTTGTTCGGATTGCCCAAAGAACGCCTTGCAGCTCGTCTGGCCAGCGCCCTTTGCGAGAGTCGAGCCGTTTCTTCAAGTTAGCAAGAATAACCTTATTCATCGCCTCGGCCTGCCCATTACCTTGCGGGTAACGCGGAGTTGACTTATTGAGTTGAATCTTCCACTTCGCGCAGAACTCTTCAAACTTCGAGGAGATGAACTGCGGACCATTGTCCGTGATGATTTCGTGGGGGACCCGTTGCGATAGATTATACTTTTTAGCACGAACTGCTCCACTTCGTCACTTGTTACTTTCGTTTCCACCCAATTGGAGAAATAGTCAGTAAGAGCGAGCACGTACTGAACTCCTCCTGGTCCTCGATGTAATGGACCGATGATATCCATCGACCACCTCATGAATGGGTAAGGTGCGGACACTGAAGACAGGAGCTCGGTGGGTTGATGAATTGACGGGGCGTGCTTCTGACACTTCTCACAAGCCCGAGAATATTTTTCGCAGTCCGTGACCATGGTAGGCCAGAAGTAACCTTGCCGTTTGATTTTGAAAGCCAGAGTCTGCCCTCCGGAGTGATTTCCATTGGGACCATCGTGGACAGCTCGCATTAGCATTGCGGGTTCTCTACCAGCCACACAAGTTAAATAAGGACCAGCTACACTTCGGCGTAGAAGTATTCCGTTGTGAACGCAGTACCGCGCACTGACGATCTTGAGCTTCTTGGCTGCCCATTTGTCGGCTGGAAGTTCCCCTTTTTCCAGGTAAGCCCAGATCGGGCTCCGCCAGTCTTCTGCCCCCCAGCTGTTAGAATTCGTGCCGCTCGAAGCAGCATGTGGGATAATAGCTTGATTGTCAACTGGTGAGCTCGATGGTTCCAGAGTTGAACTCGCGTCTAGCTCAGCTTGAGGTGGGTGAACTTCCATCGGAGTGGGCATAACGAGAGCCGGATCCTCCGAGGGTAAAGAGTCCGCAGCCGCTTTACGAGCTGCTTCCTCAGCAGCCAACTGTTTTTTCATCGTCCGGGTGACAACGTTTGAGCTCTCTAGTCGAATACTTGGAAACTGAATAACTTCGACGGGATGATTCTTGTCATTGCGGGATCCGAAGTGGATGCCAAAGATGCTAAAGCGTCCGCAGCGGAGTTCTCACTTTGTGGGATCTTAGTGATTTCAAACTCCTCGAACTTAGCAACTAACTCCTGAGCTGTGGACAAATAAGCCGCCATACGACCATCCTTTGTCTCGTACTCCCCCAAAAACTGGTTGGTGACCAGCTGCGAATCGCAAAAAGTTCGAAGTTTTTGGACACCAATCCCTACTGCGAGGCGTAAGCCAACAAGGAAGGATTCGTACTCGGCTTCATTGTTGGACGCACTGAAAGCCAAGCGAAATGACTGCTCGATCACTTCGCCTGTAGGAGAAGTGAGGCGGACCCCAATTCCTGCTCCCGATTTGGAAGAAGCACCATCCACATACAACGTCCACGGGGCTTCGACATTGTCGCTAACCGAAGAGGCTAGTGGGAGTTCGATCAAGAAATCCGCCAGCACCTGCACCTTAGCACAGGTTCGAGTCCGGAACTCGATGTCGTATTCGCTCAACTCGACAGACCATTTAGCTAGCCGCCCGGATTGGCTCGGACTATGTAATACTGTCTGAAGTGGCTGCGTCGTCAGGATTATGATTGTATGGGACTAGAAGTAAGGCCGCAGCTTTCTTGCCGAAGTGACCATTGCTAGGGCCAATTTCTCCATCATAGGGTACCGAGACTCCGCCCCAGTAAATGACTTGCTGATATAGAAAATTGGTCGCTGCTCCTCCCTTTCTTCACAAACCAAAACTCTGCTGACCGCACTATCAGATACGGCTACGTAAAGAAAGAGCGGCTCTCCGAACTCAGGCTTCGCCAAGACCGGCGGTTCAGATAGATAGGCTTTGAGTTGGGCGAACGCCTCCTCACACTTTGCATCCCATAAGAAGTTTTTTCCCCCTTTCCGCAGCAGCTGGTAGAAAGGGAGGCATTTGTCCGTAGATCGAGAAATGAAGCGGTAGAGAGCTGCGATCCGTCCGTTAAGGCGTTGCACTTCGCGCAAGGTCCTAGGAGAACTCATAGACAGGAAAGCATTAATCTACCTCGGGTTCGCTTTAATTCTTCGCGCAAGGTCCTAAGAGAACTTGTAGCCAGAGAATGCGTCCATGAAAGACATCAGCTCGTGACCCGAAGTGGACTCAACTAACCGGTCGATATGCGGAAGTGGAAAGCTGTCTTTGGGACGCGCCTTATTTAGGTCGGTGAAATCAACGCAAACTCGTGACTTTCCATTCTTCTTTTTGACTACCACTGTGTTTGCGAGCCACTCAGGGTATTTTACTTCGCGTATCTGTCCTGCCTTCAGCAAACGTTCAACCTCTTTGTTAACGATTTCAGCTCGCTCAGGACCCAGCTTCCTTCGCTTTTGCTTTACAGGTCGGAACGTAGGGTCCACATTCAGCTCGTGGGAGATAACTTCTGGACTGATGCCGGGCATCTTGTCTACAGACCTCGCGAAGGTGGCCATTCTTTCTTTTAGGAAGGTTATCAGACTGGCGCGGAGCTCGCTATCCAATCCCACTCCGATCTTGATTTCCTGATCCGGAAACTTATCATTGATGAAAATGGACTCGGTGAGGTCGCCTTTTAACTACTTCCGAACTGGATTATTCGGGACCTCGAGCTGTGGTTGCTATTGGATCAGGAGCTTGTGACTTGCGAGGTAACAGCTCCTTGCCGTCCTTTGGCTTCCTAGAACCTTCCGGACTCCTTGCGGGGTCGGAAATTTAACGCACTGATGGTACGTTGAGGCCACTGCCTTCATCTGGTAGAGCCAGGGAGTTCCCAAAATGACATTGTAGGCCGCAGGTCGGTCGAAAACCGTGAACTCCACCATTTTAACCACTCCTTGAGTGGACACCGGTAATGTGATCGTGCCCAAAGACATTGACGTCTCGCTAGTAAACGAGACCAAAGGTGAGGGTGGTCCTACGATGTGTTCTTTCCCGATACCCATTCTAGTGAGCGTTTCGAGGAAAATCAAGTCTACCGAACTCCCAGTGTCAATTAGGATTCGGCAGACCTCGTGGTTCGCTACGTCAAGGGAAATGATGAGTGCGTCGTCATGCGGAGTGTCCAGCCCCTCAGTTTCCTTCTCGAAGAAAGTAATTTCAGGAAGATCGTTTGCTACTACCTTAGCTCGCTTCGGCTGGGGGCTAGTAAGCTTCCGCTGGTGGTCCTTGATCGCAATGATGGAGTTCCGAAATAGACGCGATCCTCTCATTATCACGTCGATTCTTTTCTTGGGGGTTTCACTGCCATCGGACTGCTTTGGTTTTTTCGAAGGTGGAGCATCTTCGTCCACCTCGGGAGTCGATTTCTGCTCTAACTCCTCTATTGTTACGTTTGGCATTTCCACCGCCACGTACTTTTCTGCGAGGAGGTGCATCAGCTTCTTACAGTCACGAGTGGAATGACTGTTGGTTTTGTGGAGTTCGCAGTACGTGTCCTCATCTCGGACCCACTTGTTACTTGGGAGCACGCCACTCTTGGAGCGCGGTGAGAATGGCGGTTTGGACGGCGAATTCTTTGGAGAATTCTTTTTAGGAGATTGAGTGACTGCGAACGTGCTCGGCCCGGACTTCGGAGTCGTAGGCGGAGTCTTTTTGGCGGGCGGTTCGAACCGTGGTTTTCCTGCAGGCGGAGCGTTTTGTTTTTGTGCAGCGGCGAGTTTGTCTTCCTCCGCGACTATCCATTTCGAAGCCCGGTGTAATGCGTCCTGAATGGTTGGGAACCGATTTACGGACAGCTCTTCGCGGAAGCGAGATTCATGCCAGAGGCCATTCTTGAGCGCGGCCAGGGCTGTGGAGTCCGAGAGTCCGGGAATCTTGACCTGGATCTCCTTGAACTTTGTTATGTAAGACCGGAGAGACTCTCCAGCCTTTTGGCTTAAGTTCCAAAGCTGAGCATCCGTCACCGCAGTTTCGATTAGGCTAGAATACTGCTTGACGAACGAGGTCGACAGCTCGGTAAAGTTTGAAATGGAGCCAGCTGCTAAAGATGCGAACCAAAGCAGTACCGGTCCACTAAACGTTTCTGCGAATAGCTTGCAGTACCCAGTGTCTGCTTCGTGGAGCTCGAGGTCCACCCGGCTAGCTGTCAGCAAGAACGTCTTGAGATGATTGGTCGGATCTCCTTTTCCTTCGTAGCTCGAGAACTTAATTTTGCCCATATCTTTGATGCGGACTCGGGCTATTTGATCGGAAAAAGGAGTTCGCCTTGACTCCTCGATCACTCGAAAGATGTCTGGAGCTGAAGTGGTTGCACTGTGCATCACAGACCGCATGTCTCGGATTTCGCTCTGCATGCGGAAGATCTCGGGATTGGTAGCATACCCCGAAGTAGAAATATTTCCATCCACAGGGAGAGGAAGACGGACTGGGACATCGGAAGATCGGACGACGCCGGGCTGAACTGGAGTGTGGCCACCGCCAACCAGCGGTGGCGCTGTTTGCGTATTGGTTTGAGGTGGGAATGAATCTCCCGGAGTGACATCTGTTGCTGCCACCTGCGAGGTGGAAGGTGGAGTCACACCGGAGAAATCCAAAGCACGACGACGTGGGTTTTGGTCAGAGGACAGGAGATCGACCCGATCGGCGTACGCGCGGTGGGAGGCTGAGAGGTCTGCTACGGACGTCGTAACTTTCTCCAGACGAGCGGAGATCTGACCCTCTAAGGTGTCGAATCGTTCAGTAAGAGCGGCGGAGGCGGCTTGCTGACGGTCGGACTTTTCGGACAAGTCCTGCAGGAGCTTCTGGATCACCTCCAAAGATGCCTGATTGGGAGAGCTGGTTGCCATAGTGGTGGTTGCGTGGAGTGTATTTGTGTAAGAAATCGGAACTAACGAGAGTCAGGCGATAACTCCCCTCCTTCTAGCGCCAAATGTGAGAACTGAGATTGAACTTCTCCTTCCGAAGTGATTTGAATGCGGAGGAGCTTATCGCCGTTGGAGCAGTTCCGAACAGAATTGAGAGAGTTTTTGAGTATTTGAATTTGTATTGCTTTTTTGGAAAAAATGTTCGATCCTTTACAACTGACACCCCCTTTACATATTTATACCGACCAATTTATTACTAAATTAATGCACCATTAATAGGACGCGAATTGCGCGGTCTAATTAATCCTCTTGAATGCGGGAATCTTTGACCGGGCCCGAGCTGCGAGCTGACCAGCACGAAGCATCTCCGCACTCTCTTCCTTTCTCCGGGTCTGATGCGCCGATCAGTAATTCCCTCTTGGCCCAGTAGACAAGCCCGGCCTAGACCCTCTTGCCTATTGCCCGAGATGGCAGATCGTGGGTACAACAAGAACGTGTTATTTTAATTGTATCTATCCACTACAAAACGAGGAGCAAGCAATAAACTAAGAAGAAGAAAAACCAAAGAACCTTTAGAAATGAATTTTCTAGAGCAACCCCCTGCTCTCCCAAGTCAAAATCCCCATGCATATCAATTGGAGACTGTGTATGAGGGCTCACATGAGACAATTTCACTGACCATGTAATCCAAATGGGGGGAAAAAAAAAAGAATTTAGAGATCACCTTCAAAAATGTTGAATTCTTCATCAATTTGAAGAAGCCTATTAAAAACCCCACGAGTTTAGTAATATTTCCCCGAGAAATGTGAAGTATTTAAGCTCTAAGATCCAAATAAATTTCACCCAAGGCATACCCTTTCGTCCCGAGATCGAACACTTTAAGGGCACTCTGTGACAATTCGGAGATTAGCTCGATACACAAGAAGGATACCGCCACGTTACTACACAAAATAAAGCAACTCTCGCTAACTAAAAAAGAAATCAACTAACTAGTCACTGACTAGAGTTTGACAAAAAAAAAAAAAGTCACTGACTAGTGTCTTGAACAAATAAAAAATCAATGAAATCTAGAAGAATTTATTAAGTACAGAAGGTTTTGTTTTCCTTCGGTTAACTGTTTGGTTCAACCGAACCGAGCCCAAATAACCGAGAACCAAGCACTTCACCCTCCTATTTGATTAAAAAAAACATTGGGTGACTGATGTTGTGATATTTTGTCTACTCGATTGAATGGCACATTATAATCTTCCCTTAATCAACATTATCCCAATTCTCACATACTCTGATTGTTTTGATAGTTTCCCAGGTTTCAAGAGACTGGTTTTGTTAGTGTTGTCACTAAACCATGACAAAATGTATTAGAAATACATAAGCCCAAAATAAAACCACATACAAAAATTTTGAACCTATTTGTTGTATGTTCAAATATTTTTTGTAACTTATTTTGTCAAATTTCTTATAAACGCTTTAATTCCTTTTCCATTATCATATGCAAGTATATATATTTTTTTTGTCAAACAACTTGATTTCATTCACTTAAATTCAAGTACAAAGAAGGGATACAGAATTCCAAAGTACACAACAGAAGCAAGCAGAGGCATTCCCCAATGCCAAACAAAGAAACATAAACATAGATTACATCGATCATTAATCCAAGAGAGCTTTGAATTACTTGCTAGGAAGCAAACAACACATGAGAGATCAAGGTATGTCGATAACTCTTCCAAGAGGAGTTCAATGGAAGGTGAAGTGGTCCCTGTCAAACTATGACTAGGAGACGTTGAAAAGGTAGTCATGACTAAGCTTCTCACCGGTGTGAGGGGAGCTACTTGAGGTTGAACAAGGGCCATAACAGGGAGCTTCATATGTCTGGGAGAAAAAGAACTCACCAAAGAAGCTAATAGAGGGATGCGCCAAAGATAAGTGGCAGACCATAACAAAACAGGAGGAGTCTCTCTCACATAAAAGTCATGGCTATGGAGATTAAGGCTTCCACACAAAGTTTGTAGCCGGAAAAACACAGGCAATTGATATCTCAAATATAATGGCGAAAGGTGAGGGCTGGTCATTATATTTGAGACCGAGAGACTCAGCATCTCCGTTTAAGGACAATTCGTTGATTTTGGCCTAGTGTGTTTATTTTCCACTCTTTTATTTGATTTAATAATGACATTTTTATTAACTCATAGAGATGATTTCATTTTATTTTTTTTGGACCATTCATAGAGAGATGATATAGACCGTAACAACAGTAGACACATTGTGTCACATTAAAATGTTAACATAACGACAAATGGACCAATATAATTCGGACCGAAATTGTTGACACGTGACAGTGATATCCAAAGAAATTTAGATTCTAACTGAATATCAAACCGTTAACGACATTGAAAACATTTTTATCAACATCAACAACAATATCATATCACTAAATTTTCTTATATATATATATGTACTGATAATTTTATATAATTATTCATTTTTAATATTGATGGAATCATATATTTCTATAAGGTTTTCAAAAAAAAAAAAATATTTTGAATTATGTTTAAAATTACATTGGTCAAACTTGGAAATGGATAAATTTATCAATTTTAGTAATTATTAAATTATCAAAGTTTTTCTGTACGTTATTATCACTACTGTCTCTCAATATAAAAAATGAGAAGGAAGTTTCAAAATCATGGTTTCTTAGAATAACAAAGATAACAAGAGATCAAATTTAGATCTACTCTTTTTTTTAGATGAAAAATGAAAGAATTTGAGAGAGAACGAAGGAGAATTTTGAAAAATAAATGAATGAATAATGAAAAATGATTTTGTTTCTACGTCTCTTAACTAAATATATCGACTAATATGATTGTGACACTGTTATTTATCGCATTTTCAAAAGAAAAAAATATTTCAAATAAAATTATTAATCCATGTTCGCTGACATAAATTTTTTTGTTTATAGTGAATCTAAATAACATGACTTTTAATATTCAATTTCCAACATTATTCTATAATCCAACTAATGATTTTAGAAATGATTATAGTAATATAGAGATTTAATCAACTTTAATTATGTAACTTACAGTTGAAAAACCGAGGCTTACATATATACGGACGAATACTCTAAAGGTTATCTTGGTTATGCATTGATGACGTGTTTAGAAATTTATGAAGTTATGCAATGTCCTGATGAATCTTGTTTTGCTTCAAGATTCAGAGAAAGTCTATGGCTCGTCAACTCTTGAAGAATTTTGATGTATTACTGCCGAATCAGGAGTGAATAACTGTAAGTAATCAGACTTTCTTCCTCTCGGGTTCACAACTACTAGTATTTTGTGGAAACCTCTTGTTGATTAATCTTCCACAACCATTGTAGGATGCACTTGTCATTGGTCACCACCATCTCATATTTATGAAACTCCTCAACATCTTGCTGGGTTTTTTATGGTAAGAAGTAGCTCCCTCCACTAATCTCTTTTCTACCTGATCCAGCTTAATCTAAAAGTATATTTTTTTATCAAATTTTTTTGTTTCATGGTGAATCTAAATAACATGAATTTTAATATTCAATATCCAACATTATTCTATAATCCAACTAAAGATTTTATAAATGATTATAGTAATATAGAAATTTAATCAACTTTAATTATGTAAGTTACAGTTGCGTTTATTTATCATAACTTTCGATAAAATATTTGTTTTTTTAAGATTTAATTATTTCATATTTTATTTTTAGAAGTTGTGTATTTTTATTATAATTATTGGTTGATAAATTTTCACTCAAGATAAAATTTATTTTATTTTTAAAATTATTTTATCAGAAATTACATTTACTTATAATAATCGTTTGTTTGATATTCTCACTTAGGATCACTTCGTTATAATATTTGTTTATGAGTAATATAATTATATAAATATTAATAACTGTTATGATGCTTGTTACTTTTTACAATAATTTTTCATACAATATCTTATACTTAAAATATATACAAATTATAAGTAGAGTTCTCTCGATTCATTATAAATTTTTATTTGGTTTTTTTAATTAAAGTTGAGTATTTTTGACTATATTATTTTTTTATTCTAAGTTTTTAGTTGATGGTTGTGTTTTTTAAACTAACAGTTATGTATATCTAATATTTATGAAGTTTTAAGTCTATTCATTATTTTCTTCTTTTAAGATAATTTTTAATTTTATTATTTACCATATATTTTCAAATAATTTTATTATATATAATTCTAAATTTAAAATTTAATAAATTGTTTTCAAATACTTGAAAGGGGTCTGAACGTCTCTCTCCAAAATAAAGCCGTTACGGAGTTTCCAATTAAAACCCCTAAATTGACTGGCTTTATAAAATCCCCAAATATCGCACCACCGTCTCAATCAGAATCTGATCTGCTCTCCTCTCTCTCACATTCATCAGCGACGATACTCATCCCTCTCTCTCTCTCTCGCGCGATCTTGATTGAATTTACTTACGATTCCGTCTCTCTCTCTCTCTCTCTCTCTCTCTCTGCAGGCTATTGTTTGATTCGTCTTTGTTCTGATTGAGATCATTTAATCCGTTTTTTCGTATTATATCATCATCGCTATTGTGTTTTTGCTGTTTGTTTGGATTGTTTTCGTTTGTCTTCTTTGTTGTGTGTGTTTTGTTGGTGATAATATGGATGCAGGTATGAGCACTCCTTCTTACTTAAAGGCGCAGACTCGTTGCCCTCTTCAAGAACACTTCCTTCCCAGGAAAAAAACCAAGGAAAACGTAAGTTTATGCTTTTTTTTCTTTATTATTATCATCCCCTTCCTTACTGTCGTTTCAATTTAGGGTTTTGATTCTTCAGAACCGATGCAATTTTACATGATTCCGTTCTGCCATTACGAATTAGGGTTTCGATTTGGGGGGGTTTTATGATTATTCTTCAGAACCGTTTGCAATTTACATGATCCCGTTCTGTTATTACGAATTAGGGTTTCGATTGGGGGTTTTATGATTCTGTTCTGTTGAATTTAGGGTTTCGATTTGTGACAATTGTGATATTGATTGAATTGTACTGATTTGATTATGTTATCTTCCACCAGCTTGACAGGTTCATACCCAACAGATCAGCTATGAATTTCGATTATGCACACTACGCCCTTATGGAAGGTAGAAAAGGTAAGGATCAATCAGCAGCGGTAAGTTCACCATCCAAGGAGGCCTACAGGAAGCAGTTGGCTGAGATCATGAACCTCAACCACACCCGGATCCTCGCCTTCAGAAACAAACCTCAAGCTCCTGTAGATCTCTTTCCCACCGATCACTCTGCTTCTCTTCACCTACAGCCTAAATCTGTGAAGCCTCGCAGATACATTCCTCAGGTATGTTATGTTTTTGATTATTGAGCTTGAATGAAAAGAACCCACTTACTTGTTGCTTTGGAGTTTGTATTTGATCTGACTGTTGTTATTCTCTATGTTGTAATTATAGACTTCTGAGAGAACATTGGATGCACCTGACATTGTGGATGATTTCTACCTCAACTTGCTCGATTGGGGAAGTGCAAATGTCTTAGCCATAGCCTTGGACCACACTGTCTACTTATGGGATGCTTCCACTGGTTCTACTTCTGAGCTTGTCACGATTGATGAAGAGAAGGGACCTGTCACAAGTATCAACTGGGCGCCTGATGGTCGTCATGTTGCTATTGGACTCAACAACTCTGAAGTGCAGCTCTGGGATTCTGCTTCTTACCGTCAAGTAATTACTCAAATCCCTTTCTCTTCTGTTTAGATATCATAACCTGGTTTTGTCATGTTTTAACCCTTGACCTGATGTGTTTATCATATTTCTGCAGCTGAGAACATTGATTGGTTGCCACCAATCAAGAGTAGGATCATTGGCATGGAACAATCACATCCTGACTACTGGAGGAATGGACGGGCAGATTGTCAACAACGATGTACGAATCAGATCACATATTGTGGAAACTTACCGAGGTCACACTCAAGAGATTTGTGGTCTGAAGTGGTCAGGATCTGGACAGCAACTAGCGAGTGGTGGCAACGACAATGTCGTGCACATATGGGATCGTTCTGTCGCCTCCTCAAACTCAACCACGCAATGGTTACACAGGCTTGAGGAACATACATCTGCAGTGAAAGCTCTTGCGTGGTGCCCTTTCCAAGCGAATTTGCTTGCAACTGGTGGTGGTGGAGGAGACAAGACCATCAAGTTCTGGAATACTCACACCGGAGCTTGCCTGAATTCAGTAGACACTGGTTCCCAAGTTTGTTCGTTGTTATGGAGCAAGAATGAAAGAGAGTTGCTTAGTTCACATGGGTTTACACAGAATCAGCTTACACTTTGGAAGTACCCATCCATGGTGAAAATGGCTGAGCTCACTGGTCATACATCAAGAGTCCTATATATGGCTCAGGTAAATATAAATCAAATCTTCTTTTATCTTTAGCTGCCAAGTAGCTTTGTGTTGTGAGGTCTTTGGTCCTAAAAGTTGTGTTGTTTGTTGTATTTTTTTTACAGAGTCCGGATGGTTGTACCGTGGCTTCAGCAGCAGGAGACGAGACTCTGAGATTTTGGAATGTTTTTGGAGTACCAGAGACCACAAAAAAAGCTGCTCCAAAAGCTGCTCCGGAGCCATTTTCTCATGTGAATCGTATTCATTGAAATTGTGAAGACTAACAACGAAAAGGAAACCCATCGACAGTTGTGTTAATACAGAAGCCAAAACAATCATCTTTTTTTTTTTCCGGATTCATTCTTCATGAACTGTATTGAGAAGAAAGGAGTAGTTGTACAATTTTTATATCTGTGAATTGTAGAGTCAAACTTAATTGATTTGCACAATGCTGAATAGAAAGATTTTATTTTACATGTGTCAGAAGATAAAAGAATTATGCACCACTTTATCTGGTTAGAAAGATTCATCAATCTTGAAACCACATTAATTTTTATCAGACTACTATGCACACTTTATATGGTCTTGACTCTTATCACTTCTCTTAATTTCTAGGTCTTGAGTCGTCAATTATATCTTCCTGCAAAGTCGTCAGCTGAGTCAAAAAAAGTAAGTTTCATATTGCTTAGTTTATCACACTCTGTTTTCTCTTTAATTGTTTAATGTGCTTGCTAGCTCACTAACTCACTTGTTGAGAATGATTTGTTGTTGCTGAAACGAGATGCAGAGAAGGAGATCTTCCTCATATAGTGGCCAAAGATTTGCAGCCTATGGCTCCAATTGAAGGTGTTATCCAGGTTCAAGGGGACATAACTTATGCCCGGACTGCTTAAGTGGTAACAACTATATCTCATACTAGATTTTTCAGTATATATATTTTCTAAATCCTTGGGTATCCTTGGAGTTTGTCTTTGTTTCTCTGGCTTACCCATTCTCGTTTTTACCAGATGCTCTCACAATAACGCCTTTTTACAAGTTGGTTCGCAGTTACTGGTTTGCAAGACATGGATGAATTTGTCCGGTCCCAGCTCATTCTCATTCTAGCCGGTTAGTTGCTTGATTTCTGTTACAAGAATCGGTGTAGACTCATGTCATGTTAGAACATAATTTATTACTATGATCATGAATAATAAACCTACAAACCCTTCACTATTATTATTGATATACTATATATGGATTAAAAGGGGTTATGTTATATACTGTATATACAGTCACAGATACAAACGACATCGTCCTATATAAACTACAGTAGGTTATGTCCAAGATGATGTAGTAGGTTAAAGAAAAAAAAAGAAAAAAAAATGTCTTCGCCGGCGATGTCAAGCAGCCGCCGGTTCATCCTCCAGAGGATGATGTTTTCATCAAAACCTTATCCGATTGGGAGGGATCTTCCTCTGAAGCAACGACCCACTTTTAGGGGTCCATCATCATCACTTCTAAGTCGAGTCAGGTTCCTGATCAATGACATCTCGGATCTCGACGTTGCAGCCAAGCACGCCCGTTTAGCTGCGAGGAAGAAGATGAACCCTGAAATAGCCACCTTAATCAGCAAAACCATCATCGGAGCCATGTGCAACGCTGGGAGGTCCGACGACGCCTTGGATCTGTTCGATTTCTTTTTCAACAAATCCAAGATTAAGCCAGACATCGCTTGCTGCAATTTCGCCATCAAATCCCTCTGCGAGAAAGGCCGCCTTGATGACGCTCTTCGACTCTACTCCCACCTCCTCTCCAACACTCCTTCTCCGGACCACAACACGTACGACATCTTGACCAAAGCCATGGTCGATGCCGGGATGATGGATCAAGCTCTGGATCTCTTGGTGGAAGGAAGAGCTGAATTGTTCAATTTCCAAAAGCCAGGCATGTACATGAATCTTATTCGTGGCTACTTGGAACAGGGGAATCTCGACATGGCCTATGAGCTCCGGGACGACTTCAAGACTTGTTCCATTCGCAATGAAATCGCAATCCTGGAATCACTATTCGTAGAGTATTTGTTCAAGCAAGGCAAGGATGAGGAGGCTATGGATCTATACAGGAGCTCAGTGACGATGAACAAGGACGGCCTGACAGCAAATGCAGCTGTGGGCAATCTGTATTTGGAACTCTTGCTCAAGTACGGCAAGAAAACACAGGCCTGGTCATTGTTCGAGTATATGCTTGACAATCATTGCTGCTCGTTTCAGTTTGATGCGGATACTCTTAATTTGATGGTGAACGAGTGTTTCGAGATGGGACGGTTCAGCGATGCGCTCAACATCTTCACCAAGGCCAAGTCAAAGGTTGAATACAACTCGCTGCCTGTGAGAGCATACCGGAACCTTATTACAAGGTTGTGTCAGGATGGGAGGCTGTCCGAGGCTGAGAGTTTGTTTCATGAATTGCTGAAAGAAGAGGTCTTGCCAGATGATGAAACTTATAAAGCAATGATTCGTGCATATGCTAAGTCTGGAAGGGTCGAGGATGCCGTTCAGACTGCAGACAAGATGATGACTTCTAAACTCCACAGGGTTACTAAACTGTTATACTAATTACTTCTGTTGACCTATAGGTTAGGTTTCTTTTGCTTTTACGTTGATTCTTTTGGCTTTCGTATTTCATTAATTATGTAGTTCGAGTACTTAACTTTCATCAGTGTGTAAACAAATAAAAGACAAGTGTCATCAACTGGAGGATGAATGAAAGAATGGAAGGTCATTCACATTTCTATCATTAGCAACAGAGCTTCAGTGCCATTTTTTTGTTTTGGCTTTATCTGATCATGTTCCACAATTTCGTTCACTTTTTGTTGTTGTTGTAATTATCTTTACTGTTGAAATGAGAAATGTTATGTGATACATGGCCAATTCTATATAAACTTGTCGGATATGCTTTTTAATCGTTTGATTAGTTACTTTGTTATGATGTCTTTCATTGAGGATTCTGCTGAATCTTGTACGTGCTTGTCCTTGTTTATATCACACATGTATATTGGAGCGAATGGTTGCAGTTATAGACTACCACATGTGTCACAGATGATATGTGTTCGTGGTGACTGGTGAGGATGATATGGTGGATATATATAGAGATGATGAGGCTAAGAAGAAGAAGGATGATGATGGATATAGAGGTGAGAGAAGAATGGTTGAAGAGGGAGAGGACTGAGAAGGAAAGAGAGAGAGCCCTTTTCATGAAACAGAGTCAGAGAGACTGTGGTTTTTCCCGGAGGTGAGTGTTTGATCCGAGTTGCTTCATGACGAAGTTATACTCATATTTGCATAGTGTTTACTGTTTAGTAGTTAACTGCTGCTTGATTCATATCCCAAGTGTTGGTTTATTAATTGCATAACGCTACTCGATGCTTGTACGCTATTAACCACTAGTATAATTGATCAACAACTTACTAGGTTCTAGCCTTTTGTATATATTACAGTTTAGTGAAGCATGTTTGTTTAATTTGTTAATTTAAATGTTTGTTGATAGCATATAGACCCTGAAAATTGGAACTATGTGGGTAAATATTTACATGTTTCAACATTGGGTTTGTAGAACTGTTTTGGTTGCTGATAATCACGATTGCGAACCTGGCTATTCCATAGTACTTCATTTGTGATGATAGAACCATGATTGATAATTAAGAGTTTGTTTTGCAGATATCACAGTCTATTATTGTCGTGTCCTAATTTTCATAGAGGCTCGGAAGGTTTTAGTGCCCAATGAGTTACACAGCTAGCTAGTCTTGTATTACTTGTTCTCTAAGCCTGCACTTGGAAGTGTGGTAGATTTCAACACAAAATTTGCATTTGATATGGACCCAATGTTAAAAGTATTCTTGTATCAAGCTGCTGTTTGTCACAGTTTACTAAAACAATTATGTACACTACACTAAAACAAAAGATTTAGGCTTATCGTTTTGTGTTCATACTTATATATTGGACAGATCTTCACAGGTCCGACCATGTACAACTGAGTGGGCGTGATTACGCACAAAGGCATAGCATAAGCATTAGGCAAGGTCGCCATCGTCCCTAGCTAGAGGCTAAGTCATGCATGTAGACATGTAGTGTCGTCCGTCTCATCATACCTCCGTACTAATTAATACATCGCATCTCCATGCTTACGGAAATATCATATTTAAAACAATGGACCATATATATATGTATCTGTTTGTCTTTTCTTTTGGAATTCTCAATATTGAAACTAATTAATATGGGCATTAATATTTGCTGTAAAAAGACAACTTTGGTACTCCGAGAATTATGCGTTTGAGGAATTACCGCTTATTACAAAAAGAAAAGAAAAAGGAGTTACTACAGTATTTCTTAAGAAACTTGCTTATACTTTTGACATCAAGAAACTAGCTACTTTCAACTTGACTAATTAGTAATTATATATGGCTTTATACACAATGTTACGTCAGTAGTTATTGTGATAAACTGCCCCATGGTTTTTGCTAATAAAGCAAAGTGTATGACAGTTGTTTCAAAAAGAAGAGGACAACACGTGTCAAACTAAAATTGGTGGAAATCACAAATGAAAAAGAGACACGTGTCTCCGAGGTAGTGCTTTGTCGTGTCTTCACCTGACAACTCCGTCTTCTTCCTTCCCTCCCATAAAGATATCCCAAAACCCCCAAAACCCAAAGAGAGACAGAGAGATCTATAAATGAGAAGAAACCCTAATTAATTCCAAAGCAGCTAGCTAGAAATCTCACCAAAAAAAAAACACATCATCACTCGCCGCCTGTTGAATCATGGTCGTCCCTCTTAGTTCTCTTCCTCTATCTCGTGGTTAGTAGATCTCTCAAACCAAAAAATCTCAAATTTTCACTTACATAGTTACATTTTACCCATCAAAGTTTTGTTTTTCTTGATGAAAATCTCATTTTGTTGTTGTTGTTGGTGTTGATTGGTTGCTGCAGAAGGGTTTTACGCAATAAACAACCAGTTTCTAGTAAATGGACCAAAAGGGTTTATGGAGTTCAAGATGCTTGAGAACGAAGACATGTACGTTCGTATTGATTTTCCCGGCGTTCCAAAAGATGGTGTTAGGGTTTTTCTTGACCAGTCCAAGAAAGCTGTTTGTATCTTCGCCGACGCACCAAGAGAACACAAATACGACTTCTCTTCCCGGAACTACGGTACAACCACCGGACTCGTCTGCCGATGCTGTGAAATCTCCGGCTTTGCTTCCCTCATGTCCGACGGTGTTCTTCGGCTTCTCCTCACCAAGACCAACATCACTCCTCAACGCTCCTCCTGCATCTGTATATATTTTACCCTTTTCTTTCTTTATTTTAAATTACATTAATTATGTTTGATAATAAACTCTTTTGGTTACTAACAATGAATTAATATTGTGTTTTCTACAGCGTTTCTTGCTGGCCCAGATTTCCGAGAAGGTATTGTTAATTTTTTTGTTCCGATATGATCTGTCGTTTTCACCAAACTTTCTATTTTGATATATCGTCTCTGAGAACATTACAAAGTCTTCATTATTTTTGGGTCAAAAAAAAGTCTTGATTTTTCTCTCTATGATCTGTTGTAATTTCTCTGTTGTAATTTCTCTCTATATCTGTGGGTCATAGATCTCCGTGGCGATGGTCCTCACAAATTCCCCCATGGCACAGATCCTCATGGTATATTCACATTTTTTACCCATACATATTTGTTGTATATATTGTAATAGTGTTTGGCTGGTCTAAAATAAGAATATTTGTTGTTGTTGTGATATGTGGAGCAGACCCGACGTTAACGGGTAGGATATTGATGCCACACCCATGTGTGAACTACGGATCTGATATGGCTTATGAGTCCAAACAGCTTCAAAACGGTGGTCTCTTCGTGCGTGTAGACATGCCGGGCGTTCCCAAAGAGAACTTCACCGTCTCAGTCGAGAATGGGAGAGTGAAAGTGACTGGTGAAGCTCCTGCTCTTAGCCACGACTCAAGTGGACGTTTCTACTCTGGTGACGTGGCTATGCTCTCCAGTCCTATCGACATTCCCATCCGTAAGATCAAGACCATTGCCAAGAACGGTGTGATCCGTTTAATCATCCCTCCCGTTTGATAATATTTATCATGATGATTAAGCTCTATGTTTTCTCTTTCTTTAATTAAATTCGTGAACTCTTGTGGACTTTCTTTAGGGATTATGGTCATTATTTTGTGCTAGCTTATGTTATCAACTTTGGATATGTTTTTTAAAAAGAGAATCTTTTTTTTTTGGTCAAATATTTAGTAAACTTTTGGGTCTTCTTTAAAATGTTACCATTAAAGGTGTATTGATTTGAAAATTGATACTAACAATTACTACAAAACTGAGTTGTCTAAGATTAATCAACAATAAGACAGTAACTTGTACACAAATATACTATGCGATAAAGATAAAGTATAATTTTAAATAAATCTTCAAGTGTGAAAGCAAATAAGATTGGACGGCTGTGATTTCCGCTAGTGATGATATGTACCGTCCGATTCACTTTCAGGTTTTAAACATTTCGTCAAAAGGTCAAAAGGTCAAAAGTGAGCATGCCACGTCAGCTAAGAAGTGTAGATATTTTCCTTTGTTGCCTTCTTCTTCCATATAAAGTTCCAGAAACTACTACTAAACCCAAAAACCCTAAAGCACTGAAAAGCTTGACTCTTTGTTGAACTCTCATCATGGCCATGGCCGTTCGTTCCTCAACCTCAATCTCCAGATACGGAGGCATAGGCATTAAGGAAGGTCGCCATCGTCCCTAGCTAGAGGCTAATCTATGCTTAGTGTCGTCCGTCTCATCATCCCTCCGTACTAATTATAATTCATCGTATCTGCATCAGTGGCGGACCCAGGATTAAAAATAAGGGGGTCAATGTGTTATAGGGGAGAATCGAACACGGGTTAGGGAGGTCAACTTAGGGGGAACAAACCAACTTAGCTACTGAGACTTCAATGATTTACATAAAAAAATAACTATTTATCTATTTTAGGCAGGTCAGTTGACCCCCCTTCCGTCTATATAGGTCCGCCACTGATCTGCATGCTTACGGAATAAATTATCATATTTAAAACAATGGACCATATGCACCTGTTTGTCTTTTCTTTTGGACTTCCCAATATTTAATTTCAACTAATATGAATAAAAATCTCATTTTTTTTGTTGTTGTTGTTGGTTGCTGCTGGCAGAAGGGTTTTACGCGATAAACAACCAGTTTCTAGTAAATGGGCCAAAAGGGTTCTATGAGTACAAGAAGCTGGAGAACGAAGACATGTTCGTTCGGATGGATCTTCCCGGCGTTCCCAAAGATGGTGTGAGGATCTCTTTTGACCAGTCCAAGAAAGCTGTTTGTATCTTCGCCGACGCACCTAAGGAACACAAATACGACTACTGCTGCTGCATCTGTATTTATTTACCTTTTCTCTTTTAAAAAAAAAAAAATATATTATTCAGTCTTTAATTCAGTCTTTTTTGTGTGTTTCTACAGCGTTTCTTGCTGACCCAGATTCCGGAGAAGGTATTCTAATTTTATTCGATCTGTCGTTTTCACCAAACTTTCTATTTTGATATATCGTCTCTGGTAACATTACAAAGTCTTCATTTTTTTGGGTCATAATTAAAAAGTCTTGATTTTTCCTTTACTAACGTTTGAAAAATATTGTCTTCTCTCTCTAACAGTGGTTCATATAGATCTCCGTGGCGATGGTCCTCGCAAATTCACCCATGGCACAGATCCTCATGGTATTCACATATTTAAACTTCTATATACATATTTGTTGTATACCATATAGTGTTTGGCTGGTCTTAATAAAAACATTTGTTGTTGTTGTGATATATGTATATGTGGAGAGCAGATCCGATGTTAACGGGTCGGATATTGATGCCACACCCATGTGTGATCTTCGGATCTGAGATGGCTTATGAGTCCAAGAAGCTTCAAAACGGTGGTCTCTTCGTGCGTGTAGACATGCCAGGCGTCCCCAAAGAGAACTTTACCGTCTCAGTCGTGAATGGGAGAGTGAGGGTGACTGGTGAAGCTCCTGCTGTTGGCCATGACTCAAGTGGACGTTTCTACTCTGGTGACGTAGCTATGCTCTCCACTCCTGTCGTCGACATTCCCATCCGTAAGATCAAGACCATTGCCAAGAACGGTGTGATCCGTTTAATCATCCCTCCCGTTTGATTTCATCATGATGATGAAGCTATATGTTTTCTGTTTCTTTAAATTCGTGACCTCTTGTGGACTTTCTTTAAGGATTATGGTCATTATTTTGAGTTAGCTTATGTTATCAACTTTGGTTATATTTCAAAAAAGACAAACTTATTTTGGGTCAAATATTTGGTACACTTTTGGGTCTTCTCTTTAAATTGTTACCATTAAAGGTCTATTCACTTGTAAAATGATAAAAATTACAAAACTGTTGTCTAAGAATCAACATTAAGACAGTAACGTGTACACAAATACTATGCGATAAAGATAAGAGTATAATGTAAATAATCTTCAAGTGTGAAAGCAAATAAGATTGAACGGCTGTGATTCCACACTAGTGATAGTATGTACCATCGGATTCACTTTCAGGTTTTAAACATTTCGTCAAAAGGTCAAAAAGGTCAAAACTAAGCATGCCACGTCAGCTAAGAAGTTTAGATATTTTTCCTTTGTTGCCTTCTTCTTCCATATAAAGTTCCAGAAACTACTACTAAACGCAAAAAACCCTAAAGCACTGAAAGTGAAAAGCTTGACCTTCGTTGAACCCTCATCATGGCCATGGCCGTTCCTCTAAGTCCTCAACCTCAATCTCCAGGTATTATGATTCTTCTCTCAAATCTCATTCACATTTTTCACTTTTTGCGTCGCCGATTCGAGCTTTCATTTCTTCTGATTTGTTTTCTCTCTCTTTTGATGTTGAAAAAGCAGAAGGCTTTTACGCAATCAACAACCAGTTTCTAACAGATGGGCCAAAAGGGTTCTCTGAGTTCACGATGCTGGAGAACGCAGACTTGTTCGTGAGGATGGATTTGCCTGGCGTTCCTGAAGAAGGCGTGAGTGTTTCTCTTGAGCGGTCGAAGAAAGCTGTGGTTGTTTACGCCGAAGCACCAAAGGTTCACCAACACGACTCCACAGACCGTCAATACGTTACTATGACTGGACTTGTCTGCAGATGCTGTGAGATCTCAAGCGTCACCACTCACATGTCCGATGGTGTTCTTAGACTTGTCCTCTCCAAGACTCCCATCTCTCCACAACGCCCTTCTTGCATCTGTAAATACCCATAACCTTTTTTTTTTTCTTCTCTGATTTGATTTGTTATTATTATAGGGTCATCTTCTGATATGAAATGTTGATGTTTTTGATTTTGACAGCATTTCTTCGTGGCCGAGGTCTCCCAAAAGGTACTTTTAATTTCCATTTTTAATCAGAAACTTTCTAAATCTAAAAGTCCGTCTTTTTCCTACACAAACTTTTGGAAATTGGTTTACTCATGTTTATGTTTGTTAGATCTCCGTGGCAGCGGCACCGGTCCCCGTAGCAGTGGCACGGGTCCTTACACTCAGAGATTTCCCCATGGCCGCATTGGCACAGATCCAAATGGTATTCTCTCCTCTGCAACCTTATTGTTCTTATTATTATTATATTAGTACTGAGATTGGGTGTTTAAAAACAGAGTATTTTGTGTTGTATCATGTGATGTATGTGTGGATCAGACCCGGCGTTAACCGGTCCGGTATTGCAGCCAAATCCATGGGTGATCCCAATGTCGGTCATGGCTTATGAGTCGAAACAGCTCCAAAACGGCAAACTGTACGTGCGCGTAGACATGCCGGGAGTTCCAAAAGAGAACTTCACTGTTTCTGTCACGAATGGGCGAGTGAAGGTGACTGGTGAAGCTCCTGCTGTTGGCGACGACTCAGATGGGCGTTTCTACTCTGGTGACGTGGCTATGCTCTCTGCTCCTGTTGACATTCCCAGCCGTCGGATCAAAACCATCGCAAAGAACGGTGTGATTCGCCTCCTCATCCCTCCAGTTTGATCATTTCGTGATGGATCTTTGAGTTTGTGGATTTGTCTTTTCTAGAGTGGACCCTTTTTCTGGGATTGTGTCGTTTGTTTTGTGGATCATTTCCTTTTTATGTTTTATCAGTACTTTGGATGATGTCTCAACGACAAAACATATTTTGGTATGTTTCAACGACACAGCTTTTTGTCATATGCATTGTCCTTTATGATTCCTCTCATTTGTTTATCATTTTCCAAAGGTCTTTGTTGAATTGCAAAGCATTTTTACAAAACCGTTGCTATGGGTATCAAATATAGGGGACACAAATATAACTCTTTGAGCAGGAAACAATAATAAAGGTTCCACCATCAAACTCACTACACATCCTTTCTGCTTTTCTATCTGTAGAAACATCTCTATACACACCTATAGATAGACGACAAAAGGGGCTTTTGAGACGTGAAATCACCTTTGAATCTTTCCACCAAGTCTTCTTTGTCATCCTTTTGATTTCCATCACCGCCTGCAGAAATTTCACAACTAATTTTAGCAATCATCTATGATACCCTTCTACTCAAAATTATAACTTTGGTGTGCCTATTCAAAGTAGGAACCAACGGGATTTTCAGCTACCAAAACAGTTCTTTAACTTCACTCTTAGTACTGATATGTCATTGTAGCAGAAATATTAGTGTGTCTGAAGTGGTTATGAGCCTAAGGTTATATATGCACGCACTCACCAAAAATAAGGCTATTTAAGTCTCGGTAGATACCTATGACATATCATTACTAACCCTGGTATTGGTAGTTCAAAGAAGATATTCAACTGTCGAAAAGGAGATTCTAGTTTTTACTATCAACGGGGGAGATACCTATGACAATAAGTGGGATAAACAGCAGCTTGATACAAGAAAACTCTTAACATTGGGTCCATATCAAATGCAAACTGTGTTAAAATCTACCACACTTCCTGTACAGGCTTAGAGAACAAATACAAGACTAAATGTGTAAATCATTGCGGACTGAAACCTTCCGAGCCTCTGTGAAAATTAGGACAGGACAATAGACTGTGATGTCTGCAAAACGCACTCTTTACTATCTACCATGATTCTATCAGCACAAATGAAGTTACTATGCAATAGACAGGTTCACAATCGTGTACTATCTAAACTACCTTTAAATCGCCTACACAATTTCACAAACTAATTACTAGATCATTCAATTATATATATACTCTTTTCTGATGACCATAAGTTTGCTTTGCTTCCACTTGGAACCAATGGGATTATTAGCAACCAAAACAGTTGTCCAACCCAATGTTGAAACAAAAATATTACCCACATAGTTCTAACTTTCAGGGTCTAAATGCTACCATCAAACATTCAAACTAAACTTTCATATATACTAAAAGGCTAGGACCTAGTTAACTATTGATTCCTAGATCCCCATATATCTATCACACTCCAAACTCTCTACCATGGTTCTATCAACACAAACGAAGTTACAAGCATCAAGTAGCACTATGAAATAAAACAACACTAGGGATAGGAATCAAGCAGCAGTAAGTACTAATATGTACAAACACTACACAAATTAGGTATAATGTCATCATGAAGTACGAAACCGGAACCACCAATATAATCAAAAAGACTCACCTCCGGGAAAAACCACCGTCTCTCTGGCTCTGTTTCATGAAAAGGGCTCTCTCTCTTTCCTTCTCAACCCTCTCCCTCTTCAACCTTTCTTCTCTCAGCTCCATCAAGCTCTTCTTCCCACCACTCATCTTCTTCTTCTTCTTAGCTTCATCACCTCTATATCCACCATCATCCTCACCACGAACACTATCATCTTCCTCATCATTACGTTTCTCAAGATACCAAGGACGCTTCACACCTTTACCAGCAACCCCATACCCTAATCTATACTTCTCCTCATCTGGATCACCCGCCCTCGCTGCAGCATCCTTGGCAGAAGCTCTCGCCGTCGCAGCCGCTTCTTTCCTCATTTTTTTCCTTCTCTGATCTTCCTCCTCCGCAGGCTTATCGTTCTTGGGGATCTCAATCGGATCAAAGATCCTAATCCCTTCGAATAGATTAATATGACCAGTCTTAGGCTCCTCCGGTTCAACACTCTCCACAACAACAGCTGTGGTGGATTTAACAGCAGCAGCCACCACCACCGCCTCGTCCTTACCCTTCTCCGCCTCCGGAGAAGCTCGTTTGAGAGGCGCTAAGCCACGGACGTTACGAAGCACCTCGAGACGAGACTCAGCATCTCGTTTTCTAGCTTCCTCGCGTTTGATCTGCTCTTCTCTAGCGGCAGCTTCTTCGTCTTTTCGGACTAAGAATGACCTTCCTTTCATTCATTCATCTTCCAATTGATACACTTTTATTTTATTTGTTTGTGTACAAACTGATGAAATTCAAGTACTCGAACTAACATAACTAATGAATGAAACCAATCAGCTAACATAGTTAATGAAATATGAAAGCCAAAAGAATCAAGGTAAAAGCAAAAGAAACCTAACCTAGAGGTCAACAGAAGTAACTAGAAAAACAGTTTAGTAACCTTGTGGACTTTAGAAGTCATCATCTTGTTTGCAGTTTCAACGGCATCCTCGACCCTTCCAGACTTAGCATATGCACGAATCATTGCTTTATAAGTTTCATCATCTGGCAAGACCTCTTCTTTCAGCAATTCATCAAACAAACTCTCAGCCTCGGACAGCCTCCCATTCTGACACAACCTTGTAATAAGGTTCCTGTATACTCCCACAAGCACCGAGTTGTACTTAACCTTTGCCTTGGCCTTGGTGAAGATGTCCATCGCATCGCTGAACCGTCCCATCTCGAAACACTCGTTCACCATCAAATTAAGAGCATCTGTTGCATCTTCCCAAGTGTAGCACAAGTCGTAATAATCAAGCATATACTCGAACAATGCCCAGGCCTGTGTTTTCCTGCCGTACTTGAGCAACAGTTTCAAATACACATTGCCCACAATTGCATTTTCTGTCAAGCCGTTCTTGTTCAACGTCACGGCGCTCCTGTATAGATCCATAGCCTCCTCATCTTTGCCTTGCTTGAACAAATACTCTACGAATACTGATTCCAAGATTGCGATTTCATTGCGAATGGAACAAGTCTTGAAGTCGCCCCGGAGCTGATACGCCATGTCGAGATTCCTCTGTTCCAAGTAGCCACGAATAAGATTCATGTACATGCCTGGCTTTTCGAAATTGGACAAGTCAGCCCTTCCTTTCAACAAGAGATCCAAAGCTTGATCCATCATCCCGGCATCGACCATGGCTTTGGTCAAGATGTCGTACGTGTTGTGGTCCGGAGAAGGTTTGTTGGAGAGGAGGTGGGAGTAGATTCCAAGAGCTTCGTCAAGGCGGCCTTGCTCACAGTGGGATTTGATGATGAAATTGCAGCAAGCTATGTCTGGCTTAATCTTGGATTTGTTTAAAAACAAATCGAACAGATCCAAGGCGTCGTCGGACCTCCCAGCGTTGCACATGGCTCCGATGATGGTTTTGCTGATTAAGGTGGCTATTTCAGGGTTCATCTTCTTCCTCGCAGCTAAACGGGCGTGCTTGGCTGCAACGTCGAGATCCGAGATGTCATTGATCAGGAACCTGACTCGACTTAGAAGTGATGATGATGGACCCCTAAAAGTGGGTCGTTGCTTCAGAGGAAGATCCCTCCCAATCGGATACGGTTTCGATGAAAACATCATCCTCTGGAGGATGAAGCGGCGGCTGCTTGACATCGCCGGCGAAGACATTACTAACCTTACTTTCTCGACACGCAAAACCAAACATATAAAGGAATTCGGCGCCTCGTATTAAACTTTTTAGGCCCATTATGATATAGGGCCCAATCAATCTGCTTTATAAAGTGAGTGAATGGCAAAGTCAACAACAGTGGTAAGCTGTGTTTGTGCTCTTTGCTTCTTTGGAAACCTCAAAAGATAATGAAAAGAAGAAATAGCGAGACTAGAGGCATTATTGATCAAAGATTTATATATGTTATGAGGGTTCGCTTTGAGATACATTTAACTAATGTGATTTGATGATACATTTATTACATTGACAATGCAGAACACATTCAAGACAGTGAGACAGTTAAGAGAAACCGTAGAAAAGGAGCCTGGAAACAGTTTACACAAATCTTTGGAACTAAGTGAGAACTGCAAGAGAAGCTATGAACTATACACTCCTAATTATGTGATCTATTGGCATATCAACGATTGCTTATGTTGTAACACCATTGTCTTGTATTATATGGTCAAGCTACAGAAACACAGAAGCTTGAATAAAAGAGTGAAATGATATAAATTAAAATCAAAACAATGAACCTTGAAACGGATCAAGGAACAAAGTATTACCGAATCCATTAATTAACTCCAACGATGCACAGATTTATCCCAAAAAAAAGTCTAATAAAAAGAAGAAACCCTAATTAAAATCCCCAATTTGTTTTTAGTCTTCAATTCCCAAACCAAGAAAATACAAGCCCTCTGATCAGCTACCATAACCAATTTTACAATAAAATCCCGATCGAGAATTGGTAAACCCGATCAATTGACATCGTCCTTGCTGTTGTTGGGTTTGCGATAATTCTCCTCGATGTGCTTGGCGATGACGAGACCGGTGTTGGTGAGCTTCTTAATATTGGGAACGTTGTAATTCTGGGCAACGTATACGCCATAACCCGTTCCAATCATGAACAAGAACAAGGCCTTCCCTATGCTCATCCTCTCTACAGCTTCAGACCTTCTTCTTCCTCTTACTCTTCCGCGGAAGTTTCAGACCGATTCATTGGGGTTTGTTTATGCAGAGCTCTGCTTTTGTATTTGGGCTGCTACATGTTGTAATTCTAATGGGCCTTACGGTATATTCTTCAACATAGGTCAAGTCATTCATAATTGACCAAAAAAAAATTCAATAAGAATCCATGTTTAATAATAAGAACCTCTCAGTTTGACAAAATAAGGAACACAATTATCTATATAGCAACCCTTTAAACAAATAACTCTATTCCATGTAAAATATTACATAAAATACCACTGTATTTTAATACAAAATATAATAACAAAATCTTAATATTAATTTGTTGTAACTTGAAAATAATTATAAAAAAAAATAGTAATTATTAATTTATTAGATTACAAGAAATCATTAATAAAATAATTTCGAAATTATTTAATAAAATAATAATAAAATTATATAGAAATTATATAGAATTTATATAATAAAATAATTAAACAGATTCTATTTATTGTTTCAGAAATCTTAGGAAACAATAACAAACTATTTAAAAAATTATTAAAACTTAAATTTATTTATAAAACTAAGATTAAATATTTACATATCTAAATCATTTAATAATAACAAATATATATTAAAATTAGGATACAACATTGTTTCTATTTTTAAAATATATCTATATACTTATTTAAGCTATGTTGTTAAAAATTTAACCAGATGTGACATATTACGAAGATGCTATTATATTTTAATTATTCTAATAACTAACAAAAGAAAAGTTTAGATTTGTTTACAAAATAATAAAACTCTATTTATTGTTTCATAAATCTTAGGAAATAATAACAAACTATTTAATTGGCTAAAACTTAATTGTTTATACACAATATTCACTATATAAACAATACTAAGTGTATAATATTGATAATTGTATACATAACCTAATTGTAATTTTCACATATAAAGTTAATATATAACATGTTATACCAATAACTTCAATTTGTAAATTTGGTATATTAAGATCTCTAAACACGATCACATCAATTTGTAATACCAAATCACAGGTCAATACATGTTTTATAGGATTTTTTTGGCTTTACCGAATGTATAATTAACGAATTTGATATTGCACCAAACCAAAATAGTAGTACCAACTACGGGTCGAAATCAGAGTATGACCTTAAGTAAATTAAATATATGATTTTATAAAATGTATAGAATTAATAAATTTTCTACTATTATTTTGTAACAAACAAATCTAAATTTACATAAATATTTCCTTACGCTTGTAACATTATTCTACAAAATATTAACGTGTATTTATGAGTCGGGTAATAAAACGGGTAATGAGACGGATAACGAGATGCTCAAAAATTAAATTAATATCTGATACTCGATCATTATTCATGGATAATATAATTATTATACTCTTCACTCGACCCTAGAGCTGCGGGTACCTTTTTCGGGACGGATACAAACCGAAAAACGGGTCCAATACGAGTATTGGTAGTAGTTTCCAGGCCTACCTATTAGTAGTTTAATACGAATCAAAATTCACCATATAGTACTATATTATATAACATGTAAATGAATGATACAACATAAACATGATATTAACAAATAACAAAATAAAAAAAATTATCCGCGCTATCAGCGCGGATTATTATATAGTATTTAATTTATTGACAATGTTGTTTGTCTTCTCTAGTACTTAGTTTTTTGTTAGTCTATTTTCTTGAATTACGTTTTCTTGTTTATTTTAAATTAGTTTTTTTTGTTAATTTTTGACAACTATAAATAATTTTTGACATGTTATTTTTCTAACAAGTGTAATTGGTTTCAAAATATTTTTTTTAAAATTTATTTCTCATTTTTACTCTGATCAGCAAAGTTGCAAATAAACATTGTTGATCAGAGTAGAAGTAAAACAATCAAATTTAATAACTAGACAGTAGAGAGACATATGCCCAGTAACTCCAAATTATATATCTTAAATTAATTGTTATTGTTGACTTGACAAGTTTGTTAGCGAGTGAAAATGAGATTCGTTCACAATCAGCTTTACATAATTTAATGTTATATATATAAAACCACACTATTTTCAAATCCCTAAACATGTATCATTTTCTCCTATGTTACACATGAGAGACTATGATATTTGTTTCTTAGGATATTGATATCACTAATCATCATCTCAAATTATTGAATGTAAATTTTATAAATGAACTCATTAACATAACATTGCAAAACAATAACAATTTTTGTACAATCGAAATCTCTTCCTATTATTTGGTAAGTTTAGTTTTGATTGAAGATGCAAGCTGAACGCAGATTATTCTCATTTTTTAGTTAATTTTTAAAATACGAGTACCAATAAAAACGAAATAAATACGACAGAAGACAAATGAATTTCATTAATTATTATATTTTTGTTTTGAGTCTGTAATATAATTTGATTCCTAACAAATGGAGAAAATATACAATGGGATTTTGACTTTATGGTTGTTTTCTTAACTATGTGAGTATGAAAAAATGCTTTAAAAAAAAAAAAAAAAATCACTTGAAACCATGCAATGTATTTGGCCATGTGAAATATAATAAAAGAACTTCATTTTTTTTTTCCGCAATAAAAGAACTTCATATTAACATAATTTTATATATATAATTGCCATAGAATATTTAGAAAAGAGTTTTTAAAATGAATAAAAGAAAATGCTAAAACATTCTGAGATCATGCGAATTTACATCACTTATACATATGTCAAATTCTCCTTCTATCCAAAAAAAAAATGTCAATTCTCCTAGAGTCCAATTATAGTATAGGGCCATTCTAGATTATATAGTGACATTAAAAATCCGTTTAAAATAATTACACATTTTGCTATCTAATTAGCCAAAAATAAAACTTGTTATTTATCATTTAATTTTGAATTTAAAATATATAATTCTAAAGTCAATAAATTATAAAGTCAAGATTTTAGATTTATTGTTTAGTTTTTTTTGCCCAAAAAAAGATTGATGGTTTAGTTTTAAAGTATTGGTATTAAATTTTAGATTTATTGTTTATCATTTAATTTTGTATTTTGAATTTAAAATATATAATTAGGAACGGGGATGCTCTCTCAAGAAATTCTAAAGTCAAGATATTTAGATTTATTGTTTAGTTTTTTTTGCCCAAAAAAAAAGATTTATGGTTTCCAGTTGTTACCCTTCTGTACTCTTCACCTAACACACAGTTTCAAGGGGTAAATGTGTCATATCGTATGCAGAAACGTGATCCCGGCATATCCGCTTCTTCTTTATCCTTTTTCGGAGGCAATAATAAGGTACACAGCTCTCTCGTAAACCTTCAGTAATATGGACGGTTCAGATTTCCGAGTAGCTTATGTCTACCGTCAGATTCTGGATCATCAGAGTAAACAAGACCACGTCAGCTGAGGTATTTAGATATTGCCATACACCATTGTAGATAATCTCTTGCCTTATCACTTACAATTTTTAAATGCTTCGCAGAATTTTTTTGGAGGTTGCTTAATTGCTTTTTCTTTTCATATTCTTTCGTTAATTTCTTGTTGTTATCTTCAACGATAGCGTTGTGAGCTCTCTGGGGAAAAGTGTGTGATCGCAGAAAAAAGCTTCGTTGTTTGCAATCTACAGGTTTGATCATTGGGTTTTACCCTCTATATTTGGTTTGATTGCGATCTTGATTACTTAAAGGTTGGGTTTTTAAGTTGATCAATCGATCTAGGTTCGTCTGTGTATGGCTTTAGGTGGAGTTTTCTATGTCTGATACAAAAGGGTTCTCTGTATTTCGTGTATTTTAGATATATGTCTCGGAATTGTTGTAAAAAGTGGCATGTGGAACATGATCGACTGATAGATAGATAAAATCTTGTGTTTATAGTACTTAAAATTTGAGTTTTTAGAGTTTATTTTTGGAAATTGATGATTCGATTTAAGTGTTGAGTTTGTTTGTTGATGGTTGTCTGATGATTGGCGTCACCTATTTCTTATGTATGTGTAGGCGTGGAAGGAATGGCAAAAAGCTCGTTCAAGCAAGAGCATGACTTAGGTTTGGATCCTAAATTTTTGTTCTTGATTTGGTGTTTGATACTTGAAACCTTGCTTTGATTTAATACGATCCTGTTTTCTTGAACCTTCAGAGAAGAGAAGGGCAGAGGCTGCTCGGATTAGAGAGAAGTATCCAGATAGAATTCCGGTGAGAGCTCAATATTGATACGTTACAGATATTCAAAGTTTTCTGTGATTAGCATATTGTCCCCTTTTTCTTTGCTCGGACCAGTCATTTGTGTTTCACTGAGTTTGCAGTTTTAAGTTGTTGTGTTAGCCATGTGGTATAGTTTGCCCTTTTTGTGGCTCTTTCCTTTCACAATATTTTGTTTATCTCTTGGTGATTATGAACTTATCGTCTCTTTGCCTATAGTTTTGTAAATAGCATCTGGCTTTAACTGTCTATCCAACTAACAGTTGGTTATCTGGTTATCATTGTCTTATTAGCTACATGCTTGTGACATATGTTTGCCACTGTATAAACTACTACTTGGAGTTATTTAAACTGGACTATCTATCACAAGATTAGGACTTTTGAAGTTGATAGTTCTTTTTTTTGGAATGTGATTTTTTTAATCTCGATTCTTATGAAGTGCTTGTTTGGTCATTCTTACAGCTTAATAAATAGATTTGTATAATTCAGCGACACTTTTAGACTTTTAGTGATGATAGCCACACATTTGTATTTTGGTGGGATCCAGGTGATTGTTGAGAAGGCTGAGAAGAGTGATATACCAACCATTGACAAGAAAAAGTAAGTCTATTAATGAGGGATCGGTATCCTTTTCATTCGGACCTGACTTGTGATTGATGACTAAGCTTTTTCCGATTTTCAAATTTGCAGATACTTAGTCCCGGCTGATCTGACAGTGGGGCAATTTGTGTATGTCATCCGCAAAAGAATCAAACTGAGTGCAGAAAAGGCTATCTTCATATTTGTGGACAATGTTCTTCCTCCAACAGGTAACCAGATAGACCTCCTGTCTGTATATCTAAGAGTTCTATCCTTGATACCAAGTAACAAGAGCATGAAAACTGGAGATCATACACGTTTTTCAAAATGGCTGAATCTGATAACTTTTTGCAGGTGCCCTCATGTCTTCTGTGTACGAAGAGAAAAAGGACGATGATGGGTTCCTCTATGTCACTTACAGCGGAGAAAACACGTTTGGATTTGGATCTCCATAGATCTCTCTTGCTTGGATATTTCATTTAAACCATCTCTATTTCACCGAATATTTCATCTTCTTATTAATTATTAAGCAAGCCACCTATGTACTTCTTCTCTAAGGACCTTTGGTTGGGCGTTGTTAATGTGTACAGTAAACCTAAAATAATGTATATAATAATAATATCCTTTGCTACCATCTACTTCTTTCAATGATAACCTACTTTTTTATGAATCCATCTATCACATCCGCCCGACTTAGTTGCGTGCTTTTTTTATGTCTTCAATCTATAAGCCGACATCACATGTCGTAGGCCATGGCAGTTACAAATTGCAAGGCCTATAGGAATTGAGAGAAGGTTATATGACCCAACTCAATAGGAGTGCAAGCACAAGGAGACTGTGCCACGTGGCAGACACGGTCGGTACAGGTTGAGGGGGTGTGGCCGGTGATGTTAGTAAAGGTCCCACATTGTCGTTGACGGAGAGACGGTCGGACCATGCTGCCTTGCTTCTTCTTCTTATTTTACACTTTTCGGTATTGATTTTGTTCACAGTTTCTAGCTATCGATGATATACATAATAATTATTATGATCCTCAAAGATTCTCTCTTTCAAGGTCCCCAAACCGGTCACGTGGAACATGAGAGACGCGGTTGTGTTTTTCGGATTTTGGACCATTGAAGTGAAAGTTGAATGTAAAAAAGCTTCATAACTTAGAAGAGTGTTTTGTCCAAAGACATCAATGTCAAATAGTGTCGTGATAAGGTGGTGATTTATTTAGGACTTAGGAGAGTACCACGTCAAACTGTTTTGTAATAGTTCGATCAAACAGTAATGGCGCTGGTGGAAAGGGGGAAGAACCGAAGAATAAGGTGAGCAAATGTGGAAGAAAGGAAAATGAGAATGCATGAGATGATGACCCCACGAAGACTCTCAAGTAGACAAATGGTTTGGCCGATCAAGACACCCATATACATACGATAGATATGTGTATAAATGCAGAAAATGAATGAAAATATATTTGAATAATTAGACAAGAGAGACGATTGAAAGAAAGGAAATTAAAGAGAGAGGAACAATAGCATGTTATGATAATGAAGGACCCCCCCACCTGCATTCAATGTTTGTCTTACTCTCTTTACTCTCTTCTGCCTACAAATACTCCTTCCCTCTTCTCTTCTCTTACACAAATTAACACATTTCAAACTGTATTTGTCCTGCTCTAGTCTCTTCTACAAACAAAATATATATACAAGTATCCGAAGAAGAAGGAGACAAAGAGAAGTCATGTCTTGCTCTGTGAGGGGTGGACTCGCGATGGTGTTCTGTTTCATTCTTCTGCTTTTGTCTTTCAATGTTGGATGCGCCACTGCTCGCCGTATAGGGTCACATAAGCATCATCATCACAGGGTTGTTGCTTCTTTGGTACACAACGTCGTCAATGGTGGAGGAAGGAGGAGGGTGTTGGGTGGAGGAGTCGAGACAGGGGATGAAGTAGTGGTCATGGACTATCCTCAGCCTCATCGTAAGCCTCCCATCCACAATGAGAAGTCTTAATTACCCGATCCATACCCCTTTCTCTATATGTCATACTTTTATATGCATGTATGCATTCACCATGTGTTGGTGGTTGTAATGACTCTTGTGCTATCTATATATATTCACGACCAACTTCTTTTGTTCTTTATTTCTCCTCGTATACAACAAACAAGGTGCATCCTTTTACTTAATCTGTTGCATGTGGATGTGGCACAAAAGAACTTCTCAACATTTGAGATTGTAACAGAACTGTGAAACTCCATCATTAAGCTTAAATATACCGTACAAGAGATCTTAAATACAGCAACTAAACTCTAATAGGTATGTAGACTCAGGTCTCTTTACCGCCATTTAGCTCCAATTAGCAGGTAGCCCAAGTATCATTACAAAGTATACCAATGTGTGTGGGAGGTACAAACCTCATTGAAGCTAAAATCTTAAGCTAAGCGTAACATTTGATAACAGGGAGAAAAAAAATAGTGTTACAAATATTCTTGGTTTCAGCTACAAGGAACTATGAAAGGTTTGACAAATTCAAGGAATTCAGATGTTCTGACACCGAGCTTCAGATCGATTTCTCCACCACCCAACCAGAAGAAGTCTGGTTTAAGTTTGGCTACGGCCTCATCCAATATCACCTGACATTTCCCAAAGCCGCCCAGCTAACTCGTTAGTATCAATATATAGAAAGTACATTTCGATTTCAAAACCAAGGTCTGAATATGCAATGGAAACTCTAAACATGATACTAAACATGCATTTGATACATATCTCCACTAATACAAACTTGAAGTTTGAAACTTCCAACTCTACGGATACTTCAAAAATAACAAGTCACTCTCCACATATCGAATTGAGATCGAGGAATCATCATGAGAGCAACCTAAGCAACATAACTAATTACCTTAAAGGGAAAGCCCATTTACTTAATACTAAGGTGTAAAGATGATTTTGAAAGACTGATGTGTCACAGTAGAATAAATAGTGTGTTGTCTGAAGTGGGGCACTTCCGGATAAGGAAAGGAAGATAAACACATCAATGCAGTAGGGTACGTGCCTAAGATTATATATACACAGACCAAAAATAACGCCATTTAACTTTCTGCCTGACACCCATTACTAACTCTGGTACTGGTAGTGCAAAGAAGGTATTGAACTGTAAAAATCGGAAGTTCTAAATTTTTTACTATCAATGGGGAAAGTACTAAAGACAATGAGTCCCAATCACTCAATCAGCAGCTGGCTCACAAGAAAACTCTTAACTTCTGCTTCGTACTAATGCAAACTGTGTTATAATGTACCACACCCTCCTGTACAGACTAAGAGAAACAAACAAGACAAAACCTAGCTGTGTAACCCATTGGGCACTGAAACCTTCCGGGGCCTCTAGGACAGGACAATAAACTGTAGTGTCTGCAAAACGCTTGGCAAGAACATGTGTATGAAAGGGAAAACTCTCTGTAAGTATTTCTGAACACAAAATACAGCACTAAACTGGTTTGTCGAGGAGAAGAAAACACAAGTGGGTAAAGGTTACTCTCATACTACTCCTATGTCTTATATGTAATTAATATTGTAGAGCAGCAATGAGCAAAACACCAAGAGATTATTGGCAGAATATGTAAATAATGCAAGATGTAGAAAAGTCGGTCAGCGTTCAATCAAATAAAAGATTTGAATTATATCACAGAAATAACGGTGAGAAAAAACAAAACTTACCGGTATGTTTGTCTTCATACCTATACAGGTTACCGCATTGTGCTCAAACCCTGTCAATTTAATCGACGTCTCCTCAGGAGCAAGTCTCACTATACATAGAGATTAGCACAAGCCTCAGCATAAAGAAGCAACATAAAAACTTAAATAAGTTAATAGATCACACATATGAGAAGCACTAACAGTTAAATCTTTTCTTTGGGATCTTTCCCTCATTTAGTGAATAAAGAAACTGCTTTACTGCTTCGGCATTGAATCTGGCTGTATACTGCCATAAAAAAAGAACAACCAGATCAAAAAGATAAAAGACGAAATAAAAGTGAGAATGCAATTCAACAAGTCAATAACCATCAAGACCACCTGAACCACAACCACATAGTATTTTGAGTTGTTTCGATCACTGCAATCCACAATGTCCGATGAAGCTTGAGTATTAACCTGTAATATTGTAAGCACTGAGAGGAAACAAACACTAGCAGAGAGGATTGTAACACGAAACTAGCATCTTCAATAGAGATTACACTGATTCTTGAAACAACGTGTAGTTAGTTTCACATATCACATACTGATTCAAATAAGGAGAAGATCACAATACTGTTCCATGGACTTCTAATACATACGAAATTCGTAAGAAGTTCACTGAATACAATTGAAGCATACCAGAACAATGCTCTTGCAGAGATGGTCAACTGAGGAAGCGCCGAGAACGTCGCGGCGAGATTCAAGAGGCCAGTCGTAGTAATCTCGAGCTACTCTCTTGAAGCAGAAGTCTTTAACGCCGCCGAACCGAAGAATGGAGGATAGGCGAGCCACAGTTTCGTTTTCATCAACCGGTAGAGAAGGCGACGGAGCCGCCGAAGAGGAACTCTGTGGGAGAACATTGCTCTCGAGAAGGGAGATTCTACGGAGAATATCAATTTGGAGTCTTTCAAGCTCCGCCGCAGCAGCATTCATACCTTCTACGTCTTCCATTTCGAATTTTCCGATCGTCGCCGCAGCTAGCTAAGGATTGTTTTCGTTCGTAATCAGCTGTAATCATATC
This sequence comes from Camelina sativa, assembly GCF_030686135.1. Taxonomy (NCBI): domain Eukaryota; kingdom Viridiplantae; phylum Streptophyta; class Magnoliopsida; order Brassicales; family Brassicaceae; genus Camelina; species Camelina sativa. The sequence continues at coordinate 16,533,852 of NC_141891.1, forward strand.
TACGGAAAAGAAGTCAGGAACAAAAGAATCTGAGCCGTTGATCTAAACAAAATCAATAGTGCAACAATATATCAAAGTTACGTCGTATAGTTTACTAATTCTGAGTTGCCGACGCGATTCCACATCGGCCCAATATAACTTGTGGTATGGGCCCGTTTAGTGCTCTGCTAATAATACAACTCCACTACGAGTCTCGTGACAAATACACGTGACGGGACAGCCACTCGTTGACTCTATAACGTGTTGTTGCGCCACGTAGATTTTATCCAGTTGTCAAATCCGACGGTGTGAAAGAAACAACTCACTCTCGTCACCGCGTAACACGATGATTGGGATCTCCGTTAATTTCTGGAACTATCATCTCTCTCTGCCCACATTCCAAAGCAAAGACACATCTACACAACACAAGTCTCTTGGCTTATAAAAACACCAAACCTACGATACAGTTAAGACCCCAGAAAACAAAAAACAAAAAAAGGTTAAGTAAGGAAACATAAAAACAAAATAAAAAATTGATGATGATGATGAAGTCGTTGATTTGTCTCTCTATCATCCTCCTCCCTCTTGTCTCCGTCGTGGAAGGTGGTCGTCTCGGTGGTGGTTACGGTAGCCAGAAGCCGATCAAGAATCTATCGGATCCGAACGTCGTAGCGATCGCCAAGTATGCCATCGGGGAGCATAACAAACAATCCAAGGAGAATCTTGTTTTCGTCAAGGTTGTCGAGGGAACGACGCAAGTGGTCTCCGGTACAAAGTACAATCTGAAAATTGCGGCCAAGAGTGGTGGTGGTGGTAAGATCCAGAACTACGAGGCCGTCGTTGTTGAAAAGCTGTGGCTTCATTCCAAGAGCCTCGAGTCTTTCAAGGCCGTATAGAGATCTGAATTTGGTGTAGATCGATCTCTCGGAATATTTAAATCTATCTACATATATGGCTGTTTGATGATTTAAGATTTTAACACATTTATGTTGTTTATTGGTAATAACAAATAAATTAGAGATATGTTTTTGAGATCTCTCTACACTCTGATTTGCATTTTGAGTTGGTTCGACCGACACAATCTGTTTTTTTTTTTTTTTTTTGTCGCTACTCGGTAATAGTATATAGAGCATGAGTGAGAGATTGTTGTGATTATAGTGATTGTGTCAACTTCCACGTGCTAAACGCAGACGATCAAGTTATCGCTGCAACGATTTTGCAATAAAGCAAATTATAGTCTAGCTGCGCACTGTTTTGTATAGAGATCAATCCTTGTTATCTCTTCCCTAATCCATAGTGAAATTCCATTAAAGTGGTCAAAAGTTTATATTTTGAGTTGTTTAGATCACTGCACAAAGGTAGCGAATTTGATTTTTTTTGTTTAATAAAGGTATGATTTAGCACGGTATCATAGATCATGTATGAATTGAACATATCATCTTAGTGGGGTATGCAAAAGCCTTTTTTTCCTACATTATTATTATTATATTGCACCACGTTAAAAAATATCCAGTTGTCAAATCTAATCTGCTACCTTGAATTTGTTCCATTATGTAATTTTGTGAAGTAACTATAGTAATCAAAGGGGAATCAAACCAAAAAGTTGAGTTCTTGAACTTTTTGGGTACCTGTAAGTTCTGTGTTATCTGATCCTGCTTCAGTTTAGGATGTTACTTGAGAGTTTCATTGTTTCCTGTCACTCACTTAAAGACATCTTTCCTTTCATGAAAAATGTTAATTGGTTTGGTGAACCAAATCATATGTTTGGATTTGCTGGCTCGATTTTTTTACTTCTCTAATTTACTCGTCATTATGGATTCTGATTTTGCAGAGGAAACTCATACTCAAATACAGGCTAGGGCTATGGAAACGTAGAGCTGACCCTATAAAGGTGTGATTGATTCTTGTGCTTGTCGAATTCCCGTGACTATCTCATGCTTGTTTTTGCTATTGAAATGAGTTCTCCTGAGAGTGATCTAGGCATAGCAGTGTTGTTAATTTACTTGAATTTTTCTTCATGTATCTTCTTGGGGGTATCCATATGGCATAACTTGAACATGAAATCGTTTCTAAGGCTATACTTGTGGAAGGATTGAAGCTGGATGGTGTGAAGGCAGGACTCTACACTGTCCTTTGCTTTCCACTAAGACTGGTTGGAGCAGAAGGGGCTCCAATTCGTTGCATCCTCATCGATTGATTTATATCCTCACCAACCCGCCAGTTCCGGAGTTGTCCGTAATCAAGGTTGCTTAGCGTCATGAACTGAATATCAGTTTGTGCTAGATTTATTCAACCAGTGTGGAGAATGAAGTAGGAAGCAATAAGAGAGATACAGAGAAGACGAAGTTGAGGAGGGAATGAACCACTTAAGAAGGAAGATTTAAGTGTAAAATAAATGTACTTTAAGATCTTAGGCTTCTTGACAATTAAATCAATGAAAAACACTTTTAACTAGAAAATATATTTCCTAATGTAAACTGAAAGCCATAGATTTCATCAGTGGGAGGAGTACTCACTATTGCTGAATATGGGGAAGCCTTTCTTGGCTTTTGGACGAGCGGTGTAAGTGTGAAAAGAAGGTTCTGTTTTGGTAGGAAGTGATCTACACTGTCATGGGTTTCTGTTCCACGATTTGGGAGATGATGTATTTGAAATTGATTTTTTTTACTATAAATAAAGCTTTGTGTTAATTTACACCCTAAAATAAAAAGGGTTTATTTTAAAGGTGGGAAAAATATGATTAATAATGTTAAATGGGCTTACAAAGAATAAGAGGGAGAGGCCTTTTCCTATACTAGGCCCAATAAAGTTGTTAACAATGTCAATAGAGCAAAAATACCACATCGATTAAGTTAAAGGAATCGACTGGGTTTATTGTCCCTTCGGGGACATCCCGTCCCGTAAAACTGTCCCGCTCGGTATGCAATGGCTACTAAGCCATTCAAAGGATGACAACTCTTTTTGCATTCGAAACAAACATCAATTTTTCTTCTCTCCCCTATGGTTACATTACATCTATCTCCCCAATCAACAATCATAGCAACCAGTTTTTAACAGGTTTTTTTTTCCCCTTTCTGTCTTCTTAAAAAAGAATTCTTGAAGCTCGTTAAAATTTTACAACAAGAAGATGGTAAACACTCTGTGTTTCAAGAATCAAGATCCTCTGCCTCCTCGTTGTCTGTTCTCTTCGAGCTGAGCTGCTTCGTTCAACATATCAGCTGCGTCTGTGTTCATGTTCAGCTTCGCTAATGCCACAGACTGCATGTAGAAAGCTGTTGGCCAATCTGGATACACGCATCGCGTCACGTAGTGCTGCGTCTGGTTGATCGCAGAGTAAGTAGCATAGACTTCGACACCATTGTTCCAACGTCTATGAACTGTCCATAGATACAACGTATGTACCAAAACTACTGGTTTTATTACCTCGTTTGTGCCTTGGTCGTCTCTGTAATGTGTCATGACCAAAATCTGATGAATAGCTGTGAGATCCATTCTCGAGCAGGCCTCACCTAAGGGTGAAAGTGGCCTCTGTGGAGTCGAAGCTGCCTCCTCTTGCTTCTTTATTCCAAAGCATCACATAAGAGGGAACCTGTAACCAGAATATTTAACACTTAAAAAGACGAATTCAAGAACACAGTCAAAAACTGGGATTTAAAAGATGTTTTGCTTACGTCTGATTTAGTTTGCAACGGTGCAAGTGTTGCAACAAGATCTTTTGTATTGGGTCTCTCTCGAGGCGAGTTTGACAACTACATGAGTAGCTTCTTCTGTTGAGAACTTTCCTTCGAGGTGTGAATCCATCAACAGAATAATATTCTTGCCACATATCATATCAAGAGCCTAGAAGTAAGAGATATGATAAGTACTTATCAAGATTATCTCTTTTAAGTTTGTAAATCGTTTACAAAGGTCAAAGGGTAAGAGAGAAAGAGACTAACCTGAAGAGAGAAACAGTTGGAGATTTAGGGTTCGGTAAGTATGGGAGACGGATTAAGGACAAATTAGATGAAACAGAAACAAAAAAAAATACCTTCACCAACTGCTGATCTGGTCTGATGAGTCAAAGCCATCACCGATTGATAAGAGCATCATCCAAAACCTGAGAAATGACGGGTGAGAAATGGAAGATGTTTCAAGAAACAACCCTTGAAAGTCCCTGCTTAGACCATCATTAGTGGAGTAACCCACCCTAGTTACTCTCACATTAATTAATTATATAAATAATCATAAATTAAGTAAAGCAACCCTAAAAGAACTTAAGCAAAATCACACTATTACTAGAGAACCCCAAAAAAGGTTACTCAAACATTTAAAAAATATATATATATTTTTTTGTGTTTATTAATTATCAAACTTTCTTTTTTGTCAAGTTTCTTGATGAATGGTGAATTAAAACAAATATTGCATTGCATGATGGATAGATTAACAGAACACAATCAAGAACATTCAAGAACAAAAAACAGAACCTGCAGTTTTAAAAACAGAACCTGCAATACAAGTACAAAAAAAACCCTACAAATTTCAACCTAAACTACAAAACAAACATCTACAATGTAAAGGATACCAACTTTTGTCATATTTGATTATCACTAATGTTACTACATTCACATGACCTTGTTGAGCAATACAAACATTCACTAATGTTACTACATTCACTGCCGATGTTAGGATCGCCACTAGGTAGAATATCTCTTTCTCCGGTGTTACTGCTGAAGTTCGATTGTCCCACCTGCACAAACACACCTGGCTGATTACATCTTTGTTATCATTATTTCAGCTTCTAGAGCCTCTGTTATTAATAAGAACTTGGTGTGAATGTAGTATTAGAGGTCACCTTGGCAATCAAGACAATGAAGAAAGAACCTTGAAGCGACGTCGACGATCAACATAACTTTCCGCTTGAACCTCTTTCTTCTTTCTTCAGGTACTAGTCCTATCACTTACATAATATAGTGGCACTCTTCATGCTCTCGACTCCGGTCCAATATATTTTACAAAACCAGTCAAAGGCAAACACAGAAGAAGATATCAACGTTGGCTAAGTTCTTAACAATACTGATAATACGCCTTGTTGAGCAATACAAACCATTCATTTCATTTTCAGCCATGGCCCGGTTCCTTTCACTTTCCTCTGCAAATTTAACAAATCCATAACCTTTTGATCGCCCATTACTTGGATCAGTAACAACCTTGGCACCTCTAACTGAAGATACTTGTAATTGTAGCTATTTTAAGAAATCTGCAAATCCAAATTCGACATCACTTAATCTACTTAAGCTAATCCCTTTTTTTTTTGGGCAACACTTAAGCTAATCCCAAGATCAGAGTTTTCCAACCAAAATGCAATACAAGTGAATATTGAGCTTAATCCAATCTACTTAGGCTTATTACATTCTGATTCTAAGCTTAATCCACTTGAGCTTTGCTATTGAGCTTTAGTTAGCCAATAAACTCTAACAAGAGATTGCAAACAAAGGAGTTACCTCGTCACGGCTTTTAGGCCATGGAACCAGCTGATGGTAACCTTTAGGAGGCGGAACCAAGCAATTCAAGCCTTTACCTTTCGCAGCACAGTGACGCTCGACTGTAACCTTCTCCGTCTCAGTCACCATCGACGGAGGCGGTTGTGTTGTGGCGGGGATTTGATACGGAGACCTCCGGGATCGAGCTGCCGTCGTTGTCGCAGCATAAGAAACCTCCGCCGTCGTTGGTGGTGAGAACCGAAGCGTCAAATCTTAGGGTTAACCCGACAACCCTCCGCCGTCGTTGGTCGTTGGTCATTGGTCGTGAGAACTCCGTTTGTATCGAGAGAGAAGAGAGAGAATGGGGAAGAAAGAAAAAGAAAATGGAAAAAAAAAAATTCCTTTAATATTTATGTATTTACTAATGAAAATAGGCCACGTACGGTTACTCATGGTGTTGCTTCAGATGCTTCCCAGGGAATCGATTCTCTCCTAAATGGATCGTAAATAGATTTTTTATTCAGTTTTTGGCTCCAAATGGTTGAGTAACCATGAGAGTAACTTCCAGTAAAGATGCTCTTACGGGTTGATTTCAATTCGCCATTTTTGATTTTTTATAAACCAAAATTACATGCAACCAGTTGTCACTATGATATTTCGATTTGGTCTTAATTTAAAATCAACTTTAAAATGGATTCATTTGTATAAAGAAACGACGATATTATCAAGATTGTGAGATTAACATAAATAAGTAGTCATGCATTTTTGTCCTTAAATAATTGGTCGCCATATATTAACTTTAGAATTGTTATAGTTAAGTTGTATTCTCAATGTTGTAAGTTTGTATTTTAAAATATTTTATATTTTTCGCAGAAACAATTTTTTTAAATGGTTTTGGCGTTAGTTAAAATGCTTACTACGATTTATTGATTTGATTTATAAATTATCTTTTTGTCTGGTATATCAAACTCTTTGTTTTGTATGTTACTCCATCGGTATATGTTCATATCAGCTCAACTAATAGTTCTATTGTTTTAAATTTGACAAATACTCCATATACAATCCGACATGATGAGTTTTCATGCAATAATTGGTAAATACATTTGACCACAATAAAAATTCAAACATTCTAAACAGTGATTTCGATGGGTTTGGTATTTTTGATATTTTGGGTTTATTGAAAAAGAAATATATAATAATTTATAATGATCATATTTATGTTAAAACTGTTAACCGTGTAGATTTCTCTGAAAATGTGATTTGTTGAAAATCTACATCAAATATTGATCACATGCTAAAAGGAATACGAAACAATAACGATCATGAATGTGCTTTATATCTAAAAACCATAAACATGATCCACATCCAAATTTTGTGCAAATTATATATATAACCTTTTTATATATTAGCAATATCTATATCGATTTTTTTTTCATTCTTCTTATGCATTCTCCATTATTTATTTATATTGAATAGTAACATGACTCAATTGTTACTAAAAGTACCTTACTATGTGAAGTTGATGTAATGTGGAAAAGGAGAATACTGATTACAAAAAATTCTCTAAATTTTGAAGTTTCTATTTGAATATTTTGTCAACATGTGTAAGGCACATGATCCGATTTGTGCATTCAACTTTCTTTCAAATTTTCTCTCTTTTGCTAGTTATCGAATACTAGTTTTTATATTGATCGTAAATAAATAAATAAATCAATATCCAACGCAACATCTCTTTGTATATGTATCTATCCGAAGCTTGTTTCGTGTTAGGTTTTTTAAGATCGGTGACCTTAATATTAGGCTGACTCGATAATGCTCTGAATGTGTCACGGTTAATTTTGTCAGGGGTATCCGACGACGAATCCACCATCTCGATGGAGATCTCTCCGTAATAACTGCAGGAACGCATTAGCTTTCTCATCGCCGGAGTTAGACGAGATACGTCGAAGTCCCACCGGAGACACGAATTCTCGTAGTCCCACCATACTCTCACCCGTCTCAAATCTTTCGTTACGATCTAAAAAAAATCAATGAAAAGTAAAATCTATATAGACATTTTCAGAAACATTTATGAAAAAAATCCTAGAGTTCCAACTTATTTACAACACTGGCATTGCCATTTATTATTAAATATTAACTTGATAATTAATTTAAATAATATTAAGTTTCCAATTTTTTAAAACAAATTTCCAAAAAATCTACGTAATAAATAATTTATTAATTGCAAAAAATCAGCCGAGATTATCGAGCTCCAAACATTAATTTCGATTATTTTCCTTTATAATATATGTTAAGAATCAAATTAAAGAAACAAATTTAAATTCTAAAAGATATCAAATCCCTACCATATTCTTTAAAAAACAGATTACAGTGATTTATTCCCTAATTAGTTATTAAATCTTTTTTTTTGTTTCCTCAACCTAATGTTCACCCTATAAATACTATATACCTAAACCCGCATTATATATCAACAATCAGAATTACATAACTGTTAAACAGTCTTTCTTTCATGATTTTTAGATTTGCATCAACATATGTTGACTCGTGAATTTGTCTCCAAATCTTAGAAATCTTTATAAGCAAAAAAGATAATGATGGAGAAACAATAGAGTGGTTATTATACTTTTTCTTTTTCTTTTTTGGGTTAAAGAGCAATATCAATATTTTGTAATATCATATACTTTGGAATTTTTAGAATATAGTTATTTTTTTTTGTCATGCTGTTTATTTCAGTTCTCAAATATAAAGTTTTCTTATACAGTTAAAGTCATTATTGTTTATTTTACTTTATTAAAAAATTATTGTTTATTTTATGTTTAATGCTTTTAGTTTCACAAATAGTTTGGTTTGTATAAAATATATGTTCATAAACATGAACAAGATGAATCAAAACAAATATAGAGAAGTTTTATTTTCGTTTTTTTTTTCTTAATTCTAGCAAATTATTTTCAGTTTATTTTATATTTTTTAAATAAAAACTATAATTATTATCTATATTAAAATACATTTAATTTGTTGACAAAACATCTCTAATTAACAAATTCAGTAATTACACTTAAAATCTTTATGGTTATAAATTTTTAGTTTCCAAATTAGACAATTTATAACAAAAGATAGTTAATGTGATAGCTAAAATTCCGAAACTAAAGCAAAATGAAAACGTGATTATGAATAATTATTTTATAGAATCTAATTATTTTAAGAGAACTTAACAAAAATCTAAATTATTTAATATAATTCCGTTTAATGACATATCTTCCTATAAATACTCACTTCAGATTTTTTGACTTTTATTATGGTAGCTTCACGATTACCAAGTCGTTTTTTTACGCCTGATCGGCCATTTTTAGCCAGATAATTCTACTTAACAAAAGAAAAGTTATTTTTCACTGATATTTTCAAGACAGTTAAGTTATTTTCTGAAACTGATATTTGGCAAAATCTTTTATCCTACAAAATCAAATAAAAAATATTATCTATATGTACATGCACAATCAAATATTCTTCCATTTAGTTATATAAAATAATTGTCCACGGGTCATTCTCTAGGTTTTGAAAATGATACATTGTATAATATTTCTCTATGTATTCTTTTGGTATATTTATCTATTTATTTATTTCACATATTATTATCCAACTAAAATTATACAATCTAAATAATTATAAACATACTCAAAACCAACAGAAAATAAAATCTAACTAAAATGATGGAATCTAAATATTAATCAAAACAAACAAAATAAATAAATATATATATATATATATATATATATTTGTATTTTTATTTATTATAAAAATATTACCCACGGGTTAAAATCTAGATTAACATTTAGTAAAGTCTACACACATATTTTTAATACACATTAATAATTAAAGTTTATAAAAGTAAACAATTAGTATAGTTCAGATAAAAAACCAACTGAGTTTTATTTTCATTGCATACAAAAACTATATATATTAAAGTATTTAAATATTTAAGGAACTGTATGACATTGTTTCTATACTATAAAACAATACACGATATACACCTAAAACATAGAAATTGCTCACAACATAATATATAGATACAAAATACTGTACATTTACAAAATACAAAACATTAGTTACTGCTAAACAAAATATATTTTGCATTTTTTAAAACAAATCTAACCCCGTGATATACCGTAGATGAATATCTAGTAATATGAATAAATAAATCAATATAACCTTTCTTTTTTTCCACCCTAATTTTGGAATTCAGTAATTAAAACAAAAACGACATTGTAATGGTATAATATTAAAACCGAGTTGCCGACGCGAGTCCACATCGGCCCAAACTAACATATTTGGGCCCATGGAGTGCTTTGTCAATAAAAACTCCACTACACGTGAAGGGACAGCCCTCGTTGACTCTTTAACATGTTTTGTTTTGTATGTTATGTTGAGCCACGCAGCACGCGGGACTTATCCAGTTGTCAAATCTGACGTGCCAAAAAAGAAAAAAACAATTCACTCGTCTCCGCATATTTATATTGCCCACATACATTCGAAAGGAAAGCAAATCTACAAGTCTCTCGGTCCATATATAAACACCAAACCGACGATACCGTGAAGACCTGAAAAGAAAAGAAAAGAAAAATAACAAGGAAAAAAGAATGATGATGATGAAGTCGTTGATTTGTCTGTCTCTCATCCTCCTCCCTCTCGTATCCGTCGTGGAAAGCGGTCTTCTCGGTGGCGCCAAGCCGATCAAGGATGTATCGGATCCGAACGTCGTAGCGATCGCCAACTATGCCATCGAGGAGCATAACAAACAATCTAAGGAGAATCTTGTTTTCGTGAAGGTTGTCGAGGGAACGACGCAAGTGGTCTCCGGTACAAAGTACGATCTGAAAATTGCGGCCAAGAATGGTGGTGGTCAGATCAAGAACTACGAGGCCGTCGTGGTTGAAAAGCTGTGGCTTCGTTCCAAGAGCCTTGAGTCTTTCAAGGCCGTATAGAGATCTTAATTTGGATTTTCGTAGATCGATCCCTCGGAGATAATTTAAATCAATCTATAGCGTTTGATGATTTGAGATTTTGACGTTTATGTTGTCTATTGTTGTTGGTAATATTTCTGGAATAAAAAGAATAAATAAATTAGATATATGTTTTTGAGATCTGAGTTGAGTTGGATCAGATCAACCGACACGATCTGATGCAGTTGGAGACGCCAACGACACGTGAGTTGCTCGTGAGTATGGACGACACATATGATTTTTTTTTTTTTTCTGTCGCTACTAGGTAAATAGTATAGAACATGAGCGATGTTCCACGTTCTAAACGCAGCCAATCGAAGTTTATTAATTGCAGCAAAGATTTTGGAATAAACCAAATTAGTCTAGCGTCGAACTGTTTTGTATTGGCTATAGAGATCAATCTTTTGCTAGAGCTAAGACGCACGATCTCTTCCTTATCCATTGTGAAATTCCAATAAGATGCTAAAAGTTTCGGACGTTTAGTTAAAATATGACTTTGATTTAGGATTCTGGTCATCAATTCAAAAATTGGATGCCTTGTTGACAGATCGAGATTCAAATTGCATGTGAGTATGTTATGATTCGAAGAAATGATCAAAGACTATAAATTATTAGAGTTCAAACGGGTAATGTTTAACATGGAATTATATCATGATCTCGTATAGTCAACTTGGGATTATATCATGATTTGCTACGTTCTTTTTTTAATGTTATCTGCTCCCATTCACTGTAAAGACCAGTGAATTACATCCTTAAAAGCAATTAGCAGATGTAACTCGGGAAGATTTAACAATTTTGTGTTTGGTCACCGCGGCTCTTAAGATTTCAGGAAAATTTTGTTACACCATGTTAACCTATTAGTTCCAAATACACATTATTTTACTGTGTTTTTGGCAAAACGAACATACTACAAATCTATAATCTTGCTCGCGCTCTAACAAATGCGTAACTTGGACGCAATATACTAGAGTTGTTAATAATAGACGTACCCACTCAAATTTAAACTCTTGCTCTTGTTGGAAGCCCATTGGACCAAGATAGCAAACTTTGTTTTAAATTGATTGTGCTTTTCTTCCCCACTACGAGGTACTTTTTCGGATGTCGTTTTTAGTTATGAGAACATTTTCAAATTATAAAAGTCTTCTCTGACTTTAATAATACTAAGAAAAAAATTGTATTAATCAACAAGAAAAAACGTGAGTATCTAATTAAACTGCATTTATATATTTCTTGGTTTTTGTTAAAAACTTGAAATGTTCAATTCATTTGAAAAATAAAAATAAAATGATGAGTTGTTTTCACACATAAAGCTTACTTTGTCTTTTTCAAAAACAAGAAGTTAAAAACAAAAATAGAAGGACTTTATTTGAAGTGAAAGGGTGATGATATATGGGAAAAAGAATAGTGTATGGACCCTTTCATTATTGCGATATTTAATTTTCGCATACACTTTATTTGGTCAATCTTTCTTTGCCCTCCCATCACCACTTCCTTTATTTTTTTTTTTTTTTTCTATTATACATTAAAGTTTAAGAGTCCTCTTTAATTTTTCAAAACCCACTTAACTTATTTTATTTCATTATAGTATCCGGCAGTATGTTTTATGTAGGACACACGTGCGATTTTCAACTTCATTCTCTAGATAAGTAAAAATCGAAAAAGGTAAAAAATGATAACATTTGAAATGTAAGAAGAAAAACATTTAGAAAAGCTAATCATGAATATTCCCTTAATCCTTACACCGGCACATTCTTTTTTTGGGCTGTCCGAACGAACGAAGACACGCGTGTAGTTTAACTCAGTCTTTGTAATTATTATGAATTTATGATGCATTCAAAATGAGAAGATTGGATCCACTTACTCCCTCCATTTCAATAATCTTTTTCTATTTTATTTGGCGGCATGTTTACTCATTATACATGAGTGGTGATGATGGCCTTTGTTTGTGTGGCATTATATTAGTTGTGTTAATGTTGAATTTTTCCATTATCGGGATTGGTAATCTGAACAAATAAACAACATGTATACGAAGATCTTGTGGTCAATAAAACATTATTTACACGTGTGATTAGTAATGTGATGACCACAAAAAAAAGAGTTGACTAATTAATAGTTATTGAACTTTTCTCTTAACCAACTCACTTTGATGTCAAGCATGATGTCATATAAATGGATACTCCCATCCCATTCTTTCTAATAAGTTGAGATGTCCCTTTATTTCTTCTTCGCCACCATTACGTACGAGACCTAAAGACTTATCCAAAACTACATACTTCTTCCACATATAAATTGAGCATTAAAACATTTTAGGATCACTTCTTATCGTAACCGATACTTGGAATGTTGATGTCCTGCCAAATGTTCTTCTCATTGACTAACGCAAATTCCATGATATCTTGTTTTACCAACCATTAAATGAGTACTGATGCTATAATATAAAGTTGTTTTACATTAATTTTTGTTTATCAAATTAAAAATATACTATAACATAAAGTTGAATCATGGATATGATGAACACGTAGTATGAATTGAGAATCCAATAAATAATCCTCTTATTTAGCAAAAGCATGGACGGGAAGCTTCACAGGCACAGACAAGATTCTAAAAAATATTTGCTAAACAACTAAAAGAAAAAGTTGCTAGCTAAAACTATTGATATTGATTCTTTCTAACAGTATTGTGGACTTACTTTTGTGAATTCCAAGCTTTTTGTTTTGGTCCAAAGAAAGTGAGCAACACGGTTCGAACAAAGTGAGTAACGCGTACGTGTTGTTATTGTTGGACCATTAACTTTATGATATGATTACTAGATAACTAACTAAACTAAATTAATAATTCGTCGTACTGATAATATATCAAAACGCTATGATCAGTCCCAAAACTGCATCTAATTTTGTATATTTTTTTTTGGAATTATTATAGGCTTTTAACTTATAGTTCAATTGGTAGAAACAATTTGCTACATTAAAGACCTATATACATATTTTTTTTTTTTTCTTCTTCTGCCGAACCTAGCCAACATATGTGGCATAGGGTCGTAAGGAGTGAGTACTGAGTAGTCAAACGAAGTGAGAGACATTACTGTTAAATCTCACCTACGAGTTCTTCACAATAGTATCGACCGTATGTATATCCATTTAGAATTCGAATAAACTGGTACACAAACATGAATACTTCCTCGTTTCAGTACATAGTAATAGAGTTATAAATAGTTAACAAGCATCGGTTATCTTTGCACCTTTTTGAGAACTTTTCATTTTTCAGGCTAGTCACATGGTTTCACTTGTCACTTGTGAATCGATCGAGTGTTGAAATATTTTCAAAAGATGTTTCAAGCTTTCTTAATCTTTCTTTAAACACATTTGTTTCGTTTGCTCTCCAAAAGTCAGACTCGAACACACGAACGCCTGATCATTTTTTTTCGAATCCTACCACCTGAAGAATTTGACCGAAGTTATCGAAACATAATATTTCTATTTAAAAAAACAGTAATCGCCATTCATACATTTAAGTTTGCTAAAAATGTCAAATTTTCTAACTATCTATATAACCAAATTGTGAAAAAAAAAAAAAATCAAATTCCTGGTTATGGTGCAGTACAAACATTTTATTAATTAAACCAGATATCTCAATCAACATGTCTTTTGTTTTTTCTTTCCTCGTCAACTTCAGCATTTTTTTTTTACTTAGATAGCACTAGCAGTAATCATTTTTTAATATATAAGCATATAATATTAATGAACATAGCATGTACGCGTAGACATACAATTATGTACAGATTAATGTCCATACATACACCCAACTTTGCAGAAAATGACATTTAGTGATGGAAACATTCATCAAATATCAAAATTTTAAATTGCATAAAACGACAAAAAACGGTCTACTTATAGTTTAATTAATAGACACTTGAGAATATCAATTAATTATGGATTACGTACAATGGTATTTTTCCCTATTTTGGTCGCCGTAATAAGGATATACCTACTCTCTCTATACGGCTGTCTAAAAACGATTGTTAGGGTGGGGACAAACACAATCTTTACAATCACATTAATTTAATTGCATTATTAATCATTCTAGATTCTAGTTGGGGTGTTGAACAACTCACCATGTTGTATAATTAGACATCACATTATTTTTTAAATGATCACACTGACATGGTTTGCCTTCGAAGGCAATACGGAGTAATTTGCTATAACACTAAAAATTGGGATTATATAATGCAATTAAATTAATGTGATTGTAACCTTTGACAGACAAAATTAAACATGATTTATAAGTGTTTGTACGTCGCTTTGACGGTTGATTGTTCATGTTTAATTTAATCGTATACGTGCACTAGCTCATTCTTGTGTTTGACTATTAAATCACATAGTATTATTACTTATAAATTGCTTCGAGTTGATGTCTTACTCAATTAATCGTCTAAGCATATATATTTAACGGATTGGTTAAGAAAAAGAAGAGTAACTCAATTTTTGGAACTTACGTAACTACATGCACATACGTACAAGACTTGATTTCAGAGAAAAAGTTATCCGATTCTATAATACTACTTTGTAAATTAAACGACAAGATTTTTTTTTTTTTTTTTTTCTATTTTCATTGAAACTGATAATGATAAATAGGTATAACGAGTGATTATGCAGCATCCTAGTGAATAATGTGAAGTAAGAAAACATGTTTTACATCTTTCTTTATATCCTTTTCTTAAGTAGTGATCGAAGTCATATCCACCACAGAAGTGAGATGTTAACGTTTTAAACCACTAATAATATATAACCTCACAATTCTTCGTTTTGTTGGTACGCTATAAAAACCCAAACCGACCTAAATCAATCAAAGATCGCATTGCCAATGGTGTAGACTGAGGAAGTAGTGTAAAAACCAAGTCATTGGGCGTATCTATGTCGACAAGCACTGCACGTGGCATCGAGGTGTACCATTCAAACCTCTAACAACCGTTGGATAATATAATCCAACGGTGTAAAAACATCTCTCCTGCAAAGCCGCTCATAAAACCCAATCGGCACACACACACAGAGGCCACAGCCGTGTATCGGAATTACAGAAAAAGCCAACTGTCCCCACGTGTCTTCTGAACTCGACTCTTCTGTTTGCAGGGGCTTTTTCGTAGTTTTAAATTTAAAAACCTTTGGACCCAGTACACCTAAAAGTCACAGTCACATGGCTGGTGAAAACACAGACATGCAACTAATACGCTGCTCTTTCTAAACCGTCGATTTTAATCACATCCAGCTCAAACTCTCGCCACGTGGAACCGTGATTTAAAAATCGTCACGGTCCCGTGAGTGAAGAGTTACCCAGATACCAACAGCTACAAGCTTTTAAAAACCTTCTCGTCCTCTCTTCTTCAAGCCTCCTCCTCTTACCATGAACCTTCTCAGAAATTAGAATTAACAAATTCGTGAGTTCACTCAGATAGATCTTTACGAAGAAGAAGATGGTTTCAGTGGAGGATCCGATATCTCATTCGAATTCTACTCGCTTCCCGTTATCAACCGACTTCTACGGTTCTTCTTCTCCGTCGGCGGCGAGGTTACACCGACAAGCTGGCCGTTCGATGAGGACAGTGAGATCTAATTTCTACCAAAGCGGTGATCAATCTTGCTCTTTCGTCGGCTCAATCGGCGATAAATCTGAGTACGCCTCGGAGTTCCTTTCCGATTCCGTCATCGACATGAGGCTCGGCGAGCTCGCTTTGAAAAACAGTAACTCTCTCAATTCAACCGCTTCCTCCATGAAAGATGAAGCGTTTCTCGACATTTCTCAGGCCTTCAGTGATTTCTCCGCTTGCAGTAGCGATATCTCCGGGGAGTTACAGCGTCTAGCTTGCTTGCCGTCGCCGGACGCTGCTGAGAGGAATGAGAACGGCGGAGATAACGAAGCGGAGCAGGATCCGGAGCCGTGTTTAGGGTTTCTACAGAGGGAGAACTTCTCTACGGAGATTATTGAGTGTATTTCGCCGGAAGATCTACAGCCGACTGTGAAACTCTGCATCGACGGACTTCGTTCTTCTTCGGTGGCGATTAAGCGATCTGCTGCGGCGAAGCTGCGGCTCCTGGCGAAGAATCGAGCGGACAATCGTGTGTTGATTGGGGAATCTGGAGCTATTCAAGCTTTGATTCCGCTTCTTCGTTGTAACGATCCATGGACACAGGAGCATGCAGTCACAGCTCTCTTGAACCTCTCTTTACACGACCAGAATAAAACTGTAATCGCCGCAGGAGGAGCGATTAAATCACTAGTGTGGGTACTCAAGACCGGGACGGAGACTTCAAAGCAGAACGCAGCGTGTGCGTTGCTTAGTTTGGCACTGTTGGAAGAGAACAAAGGCTCAATCGGAGCATGCGGTGCGATTCCGCCGCTTGTTTCTCTTCTGTTGAACGGATCTTGTAGGGGGAAGAAGGATGCTCTGACGACGCTTTACAAGCTGTGTACACTTCAGCAAAACAAGGAGAGAGCGGTTACTGCTGGAGCTGTGAAGCCGTTGGTGGACCTTGTGGCGGAGGAAGGAACTGGAATGGCGGAGAAGGCGATGGTGGTTTTGAGTAGCCTTGCTGCGATAGACGAAGGCAAAGAGGCTATAGTAGAGGAAGGAGGCATCGCAGCGCTTGTTGAGGCCATCGAGGATGGATCTGTTAAAGGGAAAGAATTTGCGATCTTGACGCTGTTGCAGCTTTGTTCTGATAGCGTTAGAAACCGTGGGTTGCTTGTGAGGGAAGGTGCGATTCCTCCACTTGTGGGTCTATCTCAGAGCGGCTCTGTTAGTGTTAGAGCTAAGCGCAAGGTAAGAACTGTGCTTTTTTTACTGATTTCTCATTGCATCTTTAGCTTGATACAAAAAAACTGGAAGTTTTCTGTTACGGATTAGAGTTTTAATATTCTGTTCTTAAGCAGTGATGTCTCTGTTCTGTGATTTTTTCATGAGATCCCGAATCAGATATAGTCTAACAAACCAGAGTAATAGATTTAGTAGATCCCATATGAGGATTGTGATATAGATTCCATAGATTAGCAGGGTCAGTTTGGTTCAAATGTTTGGAAAGCTTGAAATTAATCAAGATTTATGGTTTTGTATTGTGTAGGCAGAAAGACTTCTGGGGTATCTTCGGGAGCCAAGGAATGAGGGATGTTCAACAAGCCCTTGAAATGAAACCATGTGGACGTTTCATCAGACTAGTATGTATATACTGAGTTGTATGTTTGATGGTTTTGTATAGCTGTCTTTTATGTAGACTGTAAAGAGAGATCAAATGATTAGCAGAAACTTGACTGACTTTTTGATCTCTCATGTATTGATGGTTAAGCTAGTTTTTGAGGGGGTTTCAAGGGAGTGCTTATTTGGATTACAAGTCTAGCATTTTCAGGTTTTGGCTTCTGGTTTGTGAGGTGTGGGGAGTATGCCTGATTTTTAAGGCAAAGAAAAGGCTTGTTCAAGAACTAAGCAATTTTTAATCGATATTTCTTGATCAATTGCTTTACTCGATTTAGGATCAATTATTGTTGGATCTTTCGAGCTTGTCTGTGGATCTGTCTGAGTCTGACGGTGGATTTTGTAGATGATTTGTTTGTCAGCATATCTGGCACCACTTGTATTGTCTTGTCCTACAATAGTAATTGGTTATCGTTGAAACAGTTGTTTGCCCCACCACTTTGACATTGATAGTTATGGCTTTCTCAAAAGAAAATAATTCACTTATTAAGCTGATGTTTTGGGCTACACAAAGCTGGCTTGCCTGAGTTGTGGCCGTAGCTTTTTGCAAACTCTTTTTTTAGGTAAATTTACGTTAGTAGTAGAACTCTTAAGGTCCTTGAGAAGCTTTGCTTTCAATCATGTTTTCATTGAAGTTTTAAAAGGTATTCCAATCCGATTTCATACAATGTTGAATTTAGAATTGGTTGCGATAACAATAAAAATATAGAGAGAAAGGTCAGTGATCATCATCATCCTCTTAAGCCGTATCGACCTCTTTGCCCTTCTTGTTCCTCCGCCGCAGGAGACTGGGCTTGTAGCCGGCCTCGAGCAACTTCTCAACCTCTTCAAACTGAAGCCCCTTGGTCTCAGGAACGAGCAGCCAAATGAAGAAGAGCCCGATTGCGGAGAAGCCGGCAAAGAGAAGGAAGGTCCCAGAGGAGCCGAGAGCGTGGGTGAGTGAGAGGAAACTTTCACTCACAATGAGATTGGAGACCCAATTCGAGACGGCTGCTATCCCTCCACCAATACCTCTATACTTGAGTGGATAGATCTCAGAGTTGACGATCCACGGGACAGTACCCATACCTGGAGCATACACTATGATGTAAAGCCCCAAAAACACTATTGCTAAGAACCCAAACTTGCTTGGGCATCCATCTTTGAAATATGTTCTTCCTCTTGAGCCGCAAGTTGCTTTCATATCATCCGACAACACCACGCATGCTCCTGGTGCATAGGGCTGTACTCCGCTGGCACAGAATCCACATTCGGACCTTAGACACTTCATGCAGTTCCACCTTGAAGGAGGAGCATTTTCGGCTGCTAGCGGGACATACGCTGGACAAGTAGCATTTGGAGCAAACGTCCTCGACTCCATCGCATCGATCTTGGGGGCGTGAATGGCTGCTTGCGAGAACACACTGGCTAATATGATAAGACATGTTATGATCCCAAACATAGAGATGATCATCAGCTTCCTTCTCCCGTACCTATCCACAAACATCATGCTCACTATCGAACCCACCGCGTTCAAACCAGAAGTAATGAGAGACAAGGCCATAGCTGTCTTGTTGGAGGCGTAACCAGCGAACTGCACAATTGAAGGACTGTAGTACATGACAGTATTGATCCCCACAAACTGCTGTGCCACTTGCACTGTGATACCAGCCGCGAGTCCACGTCTAACAACAGGATTCCCGAAAGCTCCTTTAATTTTAGCGCTGAAGCTATCTCCGATGATCGCCTCGTCCGCCTTCTCCGCCTCGACTGACTCTTTCAAAGCTAACATCTCCGCCTCCACTTCGTCCGCCGGGTAAATCTTCTCAAGAATCGCTCTAGATTCCGCAATCCTATCCTTTCTGTATAACCACCGTGGAGATTCAGGCAGAGACAACATAAGCACAAACTGAACTATTGCCGGAACTCCCGCAACTCCCAACATCCATCTCCATGTTCCCGGAGTCTGTTTCATTAACATTTTCAATCAAGATTTTGGAGACTTTTCTCATTTGATGATATAATAACAAAACAGAGCTAATCATTATTTACTTACATGGACAAAAGCAAGATTGATAAGGTAGGAGAAGAACTGTCCCCCGGTGATGAGAAGACCATTAGTACTAACAAGTGCACCTCTAATCCTCGCCGGAGAAGCTTCAGAGATATACAACGGAGACGTCATCGAAGCCATACCAACACCAAACCCAACAAAGATTCTTCCAACGATGATAACCCACGGAGCAGGAGCAAGCGCCATGACAATCGCACCGATCAAGAAAAGAACATCAGCGATAAGAATCGACATCCTCCTACCAAACTTATCGTTGATCCAACCTCCGACGGCAGCTCCGACGATGGCTCCTGCCACAGCCATACTGACAATAGTAGACTGAAGCCATGTTTTCTTATCAACTTCATCGAAATCTTCTCTGATGAAGAGAAGAGCTCCTGAGATAACTCCCGTATCGTAACCGAAGAGAAGACCTCCGATACCAGCGGAGAGAGCTAATCTCATGATGTAAGGTGTCTTCCATGTCGTTCTCCAACACTCTGTGAACTCAGTTTTGTCTGCTTTGGCTATCCCTCCTTCCACCATTGTTGTATTGTGATCTCTGTAGATGTGATTCTTTCGGTAGAGAAATTAGGGAGAGATTAGCCTCTCTCAATCGTTGCCTGTAATTATGTAGAGAAAGAGATTTAAACGAATATATTCGAAATTGGAAATTAAAAAAATCCTTGATCATTCAAAGCTTTTGAGATTTTGTTTTGTTTTTGTTCCTTTCCATATTAACAGATCTTAACAGTCAAAACAATTAAAACCGCAGACCAAATCGAGAATAAGACAGGCAAGTGAGAAAAAAAAAAACATAATAAGTTAAAACAAAACAAAACAAAACAGAAGTCATCCGTCTGAGATTTTTTTTGAGTCGTACCAGTCACGAAAAATGTTACGGTGTTTGAGTGTACGATGAGATGAAAATGGAATCTTAGAACACAAGAGATGAGATGAGAGGATAGAATTAGAAGATGAGATGAATTTTTTGGATAAGATTCTCTTAATTGTACAAAAGGTAATAAGTGGGACCTACATTGCCTAATCTTTTTGACCGTTTCGTATCAATAAATCTACAAACGGTTAAACCTTTTGATGATACTATCTT
Source organism: Camelina sativa (assembly GCF_030686135.1). Lineage (NCBI taxonomy): Eukaryota > Viridiplantae > Streptophyta > Magnoliopsida > Brassicales > Brassicaceae > Camelina > Camelina sativa. The sequence continues at coordinate 16,554,673 of NC_141891.1, forward strand.
CTCCTTTTTTTTATCTGGAAACTAAATTCATTTTGACCCTTGCACACAACGCGAAAATTTATTTGCAGTGGATAATAATCTCAGTAATTTAATCTAAAGTAAAAAAAAAAAAATGTCCAAAGCATAAAACATGAGCCTATATCAACCCTAATGCATGGATGCCAGAATGTAACTTATGTTTTGGTAACTAAATAAACTTTAAAAGAAAAAAAAGTTCGAGCAGGGAAGAATTTGTAAGAGTTGATATCTTCAGGGTGATTTTTCTTACCTGGGAAGTTAACACTCTTGAATACGAGTTTTTCCTGCCAATACTTGAATTGGGTAAACAAATAGTTTTTTTTTCTCCTCGGAATTGAAGTTTACAATATACTTTGAAACAAACACAAGAATTGTGAGTCTTAAGGATACGTGAAACTGTATATATATATATAGATAATAAAGTCAGGACTCAAATGCTAAATTTAGAAGAAGAAGATAAGAAGAAAAAGATAACAGTGTGATATATGCTAAAACAAGTGGTCTATTATCCAATAATTAAGGATTAACTTTAGGTCAATATTTGAGATAAGAATGATTCACTGGAAAATGGTTATGTAGTTTTTTAGTGGTTGTGTTTTCTTTTGACAATCCCATTAGTCAAAAAATAAAAACCCATCTCCAATTGTGTTAGTTAATAACTGTAACAGTTGGATCGGATCTGGCTATTATTGGTATATGACACCAGCATAAGTTTATCAAAGTTTCGAGTTGGAATAATTTTATCTTGTACGAGGAACTTCGTCGACATTTACCTGTCTAATAGTACAGAAATAGTTTTATTCCTCTATCTCTTTTCTTCTCGCCTATCATCTTCTCTCTTTTACTTGTCTCCTATTCCTATACTTTTTTTGTTTATCTTGGTTTGGAAATTGGATAAACACCTCTCAGTAACGTGAGATGTGCATTACTGCATTATACTATAGTTTACCGACATTATATTACCGCATTATATAGGATTGAAGTTTGTCTTTCATTAAATGTTTGTATGCTTTATATGTTGGATTCGTATGAGTCTTTTTTTAATGGTTCTTCTTTATAACTTTTGTTTTTTTTGGGTAGCTGATAAAACTAAGAATTAGTGACATGTAAAAGTTGTTATTCTTATGTGTTAATTAACCAGATGATCCGGGCAAACTCGACCAATTCCATATATTAAATCAAAACATCTTACACATTTTTGTAAATATAATGACCACAACAATTTTAATTTTCTTTCATAGAAGAATTTGTTTTCACCTTTCTTATTTCTTCGGTCTTTTTATTTTTTTGTTTGTCATTTTCTTTTGTGGATAACCTAACTAGTTTCGTGTAGATTCAAACAAGAAGGAATCATGTTCGAAAGACGAGGCCATTTAGGCTAGTGACCTCTCCACTTGACCAAAGTCCTCTATCACCAAAAGGATTCGATCCCCACCTTTTCCTAAATTGGATAATATAACTGGTTCTTATTGTGGCCTTGTGGGTGCCAGACAAACATAAATATACATATGTGAACAAAGAGAGGAATCATGTTCGGAAGTTTATACCAGACTATCATTTCTTATTCGAGATAAATTGACAATCATTTCACAACTGATATGCAAAGGTAAATATATACATATTTCCAAATAATTAATAAAATTGTTATTTTCAAAGATTTTTTTTATACGTATTTTAATTTTAAACTCAGGTGATAACTCTGATACGAGAAGATATTTTAATTATTTACCATAAAATTATAATTAAAAAGAAAACAAAAGGTAAGTGTCAAGAGTGGGATTTGAACCCACGCCCTTTCGGACCAGCACCTGAAGCTGGCGCCTTAGACCAACTCGGCCATCTTGACTCTTTGTTAGGTGACGTACACTAACCTTAAATATAATAAACAAATTATAAACCCTGCTTGAACCCTAAAATCGAGAAATCAAATTGAAGAATGGGAACAATCTCAATTTCTCCATTGATGATGAGAATGTTCGTTTACTGGAATGAGAACAATCAATCTCTTTCCTTCTCTTTCTCTCAAATCCTATTCGTCTCCTATCTGCTTCACGCTGAACAGGCTCGCCATGGTTGTTTACACTCGGGAGTTACAAACAGAGGCGTCTCAGTCTTCGTCTAGTGGCGGTCCTATGTTTTCCGGCAACGCGACCACGATCCTACGCCGGATGCTTGCCGAGAGGAGGATTAGCAGGTTTCTCTTCTCTGATCCTATCCCAAATTCGATTATTCATTTGCCTTTTCGTTGATGAATCTGGTCTTAGTTCTTAATTCACACCCTATGATCATCTCCTATGATGTTGTAAAGTCTGAATCTTTCCACTTCTTCTTTAGTATGCTGAGCCCTGTTATGAATCTGCTTAAGTCACGCTATGATCATTTCTTATGAGGTTGTATAAAGTCTGAAGCTTTATGTTGATTGATAGATCAAAGCTTGGTTCGTCACGTGCAACCTGTTTCTAGCTTTCAGGTGGAGAGTCAGAGAAAGAAAGAGAAGCTGGATAAGACATTAAAGGGTCTGTGTGTTACTGGGAGGTTGAAAGATGCTGTTGGGTTATTGTGGCGTAGCGGGTGGTTGCAAGTCCAGCCTGAGACTTACGCTGTGTTGTTGCAGGAATGTAAACAAAGGAAGGAATATGGTAAAGGGAAAAGGATACATGCTCAGATGGTTGTTGTAGGATTTGCTCCCAATGAGTATTTGAAAGTCAAGTTGTTGATTCTGTACGCCTTATCAGGGGATCTTCAAACCGCTGGGATTCTCTTTCGTTGTTTGCTATGTAAGGGGGATTTGATTCCCTGGAACGCAATGATATCTGGGTATGTGCAAAAGCGTATGGAGCAAGAAGGGCTTTATATTTACTATGATATGAGACACAACAGAATAGTTCCGGACCAGTATACCTTTGCTTCAGTGTTTAGAGCTTGTTCTGCGTTAGCATCCCTGGAACACGGAATGAGAGCCCACGCTGTGATGATTAAGTGCCATCATATCAAGTCCAACATTATAGTGGATAGTGCCCTTGTTGATATGTACTTCAAATGCAGCAGTTTCTCTGATGGCCACAAATTATTTGATCAGTTGTCCACCAGAAACGTTGTTACCTGGACCTCATTGATGTCTGGGTATGGATATCATGGAAAAGTCTCAGAGGTGTTAAAATGCTTTGATAAGATGAAGGAAGAAGGTTGTAGACCAAATCCTGTTACGTTTTTGGTGGTTCTCACTGCGTGTAACCATGGAGGTTTTGTTGATAAAGCTTGGGAGCATTTCAGTTCTATGAAGAGAGATTACGAGATTGAACCTGAGGGACAACACTACGCAGCTATGGTTGATACATTAGGGCGTGCTGGTAGGCTACAAGAAGCATACGAATTTGTTATGAAGTCACCGTGCAAGGAGCACGCTCCAGTATGGGGTTCGTTACTTGGGGCTTGCAGGATTCATGGGAATGTGAAACTGCTAGAAGTGGCAGCTACAAAGTTTTTGGAGTTGGATCCAACAAATGGGGGGAATTACGTAGTGTTTGCCAATGGATATGCGAGTTGCGGATTCCTGGACGCTGCCTCAAAGGTTCGACGGAGAATGGAGAATGCAGGAGTTAAAAAAGATCCCGGGTATAGCCAGATCGAATTACAAGGGGAAGTTCATAGATTCATGAAGGATGATACGTCTCACAGACTCTCTGTAAAGATATATGAGAAGGTGCATGAGATGACTTCATATTTTATGGATGTTGACTGCTATTCAGACGACTTAGACGCTAGCTGTCCTATTTGATGGACTGATATCTCGTCTTGCATTGTTTGACCCAAAACAACCTGCAATTAGCTAAAAGAATTCTGAATCCAAAGATGTTGTTGGAGTTTCCAAACTACTATGAGTCTATGAATGTAGTTGTACGGTACGAGTACGACCTATGTTTGGTTTGATTCACCGGTCTACGTTCTTTTGAAAGGTATGAAAAGTATGATCTTCTAATGTCTCGTAAAAAAGTACAATACGTGTTGATATGGATAGCTTATACTCAACTACAACAACGGTATTGGTAGCTTTGGACCGAAATGGTAGACCGAAATGGCTTATACTCAACTACAACAATGGTAGATCGAAATGGCTCTTTGTTAGCGTCATTCAATAAGAATCATAAGCCAGCTGGAAGAAGACCATTTTTAGGAGTTTGGTTTTGAGCAGATGACAGAAGCTTTCTAAGTAGATTTCGAGATAGTCTTGTAATTCATTTTTTTTTTTTTTTTTTTTTTTTGTCGTCTAGTCTTGTAATTCATTTTAAAATATGTATTTCGAGATAGTCTTGTAATTCATTTTAAAATATGTAAGAAAACATCACAAAGAAAACTAGACAAAATTACAACGACAGTGATCTAGTTATTGTAACGCCAGCCATCGACGGGAATTTGTGAAATATTAAACCTCATCAATATTAAAATATAAACAAAAAACTGCAAAAAACAAATATAAATATTAGATTAGAGATACCACAAATATGTTAGCCATGGGTTGATGCAGTGAACGTCGACACGTGCACAGGTACGTTGTAATCAACTATGTAAGAATCATGTAACATTCTGTCTTCAAGACTTGTTCTCTGATTGGTCAAGAGATGATACATAGCTTGAGCGGTGTGCATTGGCTCAACGAAATTGTTCCAATGATACATGTAAAAGGGAGACATAACATCGATACAAAACTATTAATAGTAATCCAAAGAAATGATTTGATGTTCCAATTATGCACCTTTGCTTCCTATATTTGGAGGAAATGATTCAATGTTCTACTGACAATTTTAATATAAACTATAGTTTATATAAGATTGATTTAGTCTTAAACCTGTTTTAGAGTATTGGATGATAATTTAAAGTTCTACTAAACACTTTTTGTTGTTGTTGTTGTAAGATCTAATAAAGTGTTCTAATTCTTTATCAAGTTTGGATGAAAAAGTATGTAAATAATAACAAATAATTGTATAAAATTGATACATCAAAATAAAATTATAAATAATACGCAGTATAATCTTTAGATGTATCTTTTAAACGCGTTTAGCTCATATAAGTTAGATTACAGAATTTTGAATGTAGATTTGGATTTATCATTGTTGGAGTTTAGATGATAAATAATTGTTTTTGATGAAATAACTATAAGTTATATTGTATATTATTTTTGATTTTATATGAGTGTTTTCCTTATCCATTATCGTAAGTTGAAGAAAAAAGTTATTCAAAATAGAGATGTGAAATTTTTTTTACATGAAAACCCTCATAAAAAAAAATCGGTTAAATGTGATTTACACAAAAATCCTTTAAAATCAGTTGACTGGAAGTGACAATAAAAGAAAAATTCTCATCAATAGTACTAACACAAGTTTTATTCTAAAACTGTGAGATTTTCTTTTAAATTAATATTCAGTTGACATAAATCTAGCACAACATCTCTAAAATTCAAAAAATAACATTATATTTTAAAATTAATTTTAAAATTCAAAATTCTAAACTCTACCTCTCAAAACTATACTCTAAGTGTGAAATGGAGAATCTTAACCTAATTTATTTAAAATATTGTAATGTATTAAATAATGCTATTTGGAAGTTTATAGAATATGCGATGTAATTGTTATTGGTATAAAACTTTAATCAATCAAACTGGTTGACTGGAAGTAATACAGTAAAACCTCTATAAATTAATAATGTTGGGATCAAGACATTTTATTATTTTATAGTGATATTAATTTATGTATAAATTAATAATAATTATTTTATAGTGTAAATTAATAATTATTAATTTATAGATATATTTTTAATTGTTTATATATTTAAAAATTATGAATTACGACAAATTTAGCAAAACAAGATTAGATTTTTGGATGTTGTAAATTTTATGGTTTAGGAATTGAACTTGTAATATTTAGAAAACATTATTGACAATTAATTACAAATATTATAGACAAATTGACTTATACACATGACAGACATAAATTCAAATTTATGAATAATAATATCAATTGTCTTATTTTAATAGTCTGTCAAATTATCAAATTGTAAATGATGCATATCTAAAAATTGAAAACTTTAAAAATTTAACTATTTTTATGACATGTTATAGAATATTTTAGAGATATAGTTATAGTTTGAAAATACAACATTACAATTGTAGAAATGAGCTTTAGGAGAAACATACATTATTATATCAGTATATATATATATGTAAATTTAAATGATTATTAATTTATGATATTATTGGGACCATATTTTACATGGAGATTTCAAAAAAAATTATTATCTTATTATCTTATCGAATTAATTTTTACACTGCCCCGACTTGGGACCAACACAATTTATTAATTTATAGTGTTTATTAATTTATAGAGTATTAATTTATAGAGATTTTCTGTCAAAAAAAAAAAAAATTATAGATGTTTTACTGTATGTGATATACCAATAGCAATTACTCGGAAGATCTACTTCCAGTCAACCAATTTTCTTCCAGTCAAATGTACTTCTGTTTCTTTACTCAGAAGATTACTTCCAGTGAACCAATTTTTATATATAAAATCTTTAATCAATCTTTCTACTTAAATATCAAAATTTGAAAATTAACCTTTTTGGTATAAATCTACAATTTTAGTCTTGTAAAGAAAAATAACATAGGCTAGCTTTTTGTTTTTTATCCTTTCTTTTAAAGGGTATATTAGACATTAAAAAGTTATTTTGTAAATTTTTGAAATGTGAGAACAGTTTTGAAATAAGATTCTGAAAGCATATTTTGTAAACAATTTTCTTAACAAAAAATCAATACCAAAAAGTTAAAGAAAATATACTCACAATCATTTAAAACAAAACAATATCTTTTGAATTATGTGAATGTCTACTATGATAAGATTATCGACATAAATACAAGGACAAGCAGTGCCACTTTTCCATGTCAAAAATAAAAAATTAGATAAATAACAATTTTACATAATTAAGAGGGTTCTGTATAGTTATTTATATCATAAAATAGATCCTAAAAAGAAACTTTGTGGGAAAATAATACATAAATTGGTACTAATTTTTCTTATTATCAAAATAAATGGAATTTTTAATATATTAAAAGATATATTTTTAAATTTTACGAGTGTGCTACAAAATGTTTGAGCGGAGACTCATCCTACTATATTAATTGAGAAGTACAAATATGAAACTAACCTTAAAATGTGTAAAAAATACATTCAATTGCCATTAGAAAAAATTAATTAATCTTAATTAACTAATTTAAATAAATATAATTAAATTAAAAATAAAAAACACTGACATATCAAATATTAAAAAATCTAAAAAATATTTTCTCTCTCTAATAAATTATGGACGAAATTACTAATTATTTATTTTAAAAATATATAAACCAATCAGAATTTTTAAAACTAAGATTTTATATCCAAGTATACAATACAATTATTTTTAATAACTAAATTCGAAGATTTTATTAAGATTTCAAATTATGATTCTCCTATCATCTTTATTTTATTTTATTTACAAATTGTTTAGAACTTTCATATAAAACTTATAATTAATAAAATGTATATTTTTTTCTGCATATGTTGTGATTTGAATTTTTTAAAACGAAGATATATTACTCAATGTATGAAAATGTGTATTTTAATTTCCACATTGGGGGTTGGTAAAAATAAATTTATATAGATGATAAATTAATAATTTTTATTTACTCACAATTATAATATTAAAATTACTATTTTATATTTCACAAAATATGATGCAAATACAACAAATAAACAATATAAAACTATAATAATACGTCAAAAATAAAATACTATAATATTCTAAAATAATTAGTATTCAAATAGACTAATAGATATACATAACAATTAAAAATAAATATTATTTCAAACAAAATAATTTTTTAAAAAATAAAACAATAATTTTTATTATTATATTATAATTTGTTTTTAAAATATTGACCCGTGCTTTAAGTACGGGATATATCCTAATGTTATATTGTTAGGTAACTCTTATTGTTATGTAATATCTTGATAAACCACAAAAGGATAGTTGATAGTTTAATAAAGTATTAACGCAAATAAATAAATAAAATCGAATATTATAAAATATTTAAACAAGTATAGATAATCAATGGGTCAAAAAGTCTTAAATTTTCGAAAATCAAATTTTTCTAGAGCTCATCACATTTTTGTTTGCCCTCGATGATTTACATAATTGTGCACTGATTTTTTTTTTTTTTTTTTTTTTTTTTTTTTTTTGTCAAAGTTACAACATTGAGATATAATACACTTAGTGAGATAAAGTAATTATTGGTTTCGAAATATAATTATAGAAAACAAAAAAATAATAATAAACCTCCCAAGAATAAGAACATCGATCGTCAAGAGTATTAGAGAGAGAGAGATTAGGATCAAGATTCAAGAGTATTACAGAGAGAGAGAGATTAGGATCACACATATTAAAAGATATGTTTTAAAAGTTAAACGGAAGTCCACGTCTATCTCCCCACCAAGCTCTCTCACGAAGACAGTGTGATACGACTCCTTTATGGCCGAAATTGTAATGTGCAAGTGACTTGTCATCCCGTAAAACAAACCCGTCATTTACCGTTAACTTGAATCGGTTTGCCAACGGACCTGGGAGGTTCAAGCAGTAGCGTCCACACAAATTCATGTGAATCAACCGCAGCTAACTCAGCTCCCTCATGCAACTCAGCTCCCATCGCAGACTCAGAGGCCACCAAATTGCTTTATTTAATATCTGGCACTTATGAGAGACTTTTTAAGTCTCCCAAAAAAAGAAAGGAAAATTGCTTTCATTGAGAGTTGAACTCAAGACCTCCCGCTTACTAAACGGGTGCTCTAACCAACTGAGCTATGAAAGCTACGCGAGAGTTGTTGCACAAGCAACTAATAAATCTAGTAGACGAGTTGGACGATCATATTTGTTGCAACATGTCTTACTTTTTGATGTATGTAAGTAAATCCAGTGACAGTTCTTTTATAAATCGAAATTCCTGTTACCAAATAACTTTTATATATAATAATCTCAGTAGAACTTCTTTTTTAACAGTTCATTTGAATCTTACAATGTTAGCATTTTTTTGCTCCACAAATGCTTTTTTATCAGCAAACTTCCATCCTTGTCTTTTTAAAATCCATACATACTTACTTTTATCCAGAGCTCCAGGATTGGGACTACCAAACTTCATCAAAATATTTAATTTTACGAGATAACCCCCCTAGTCATACCCTGATACTTTTCTCTGTTATTGTTGTGTAAACTAAGACAACTTCCTATGGCATCGATCAACCACTTGGCCATCCTTCCTAGTTCCTTCTCAAAGTTCAAACCTTTTATCATGTTTATCTTTCTATGCCTCAATCAATAACAAGAGAATTGTCACATTTTTCAGAATAATTATCTTGTTCTGCAAAAGAGATTTACTCAACTATGATATCTCAACTCTTGTTTCTTCTCCCGAACTGTGACAAAAAAAAGAAAATTTTTAAGAATGTGATGTATTCCCATTTGTATTTGAAAACAAAATATGGTGAATTTTCTAAATGCATCTCCAAAACAATATTAGGTTCACTTTTACCAACACTAATTGATGAGGTTTCTCGTTCACGTTGTACACTCTATTGAAGCTCAGGTTCTGTTGACAAAAGAAGAAGAGAAGCAGTTAGTATATTAGTTGAATGGAGACTATTGGAGAGAGCTAAATGATACATGAGAAGAAGAAAAAATGACTTAATTTGTAATCATCCAAAAAAAATACCAACTTTATATGTGAATTTGTCTTAATTTGCAAGTTATTAACCAACCTTGCGTTTGGGAATGTGACAAGGACCCCTCTTGCTGGCCCTTTGATCTTACCAGTCGTTTCATCCGACTCAAACGTAGCCCACTTGACATTGCACCTGTCCATTGACTCAAACTTAACCAAGTTAGATCTTTCTCTGAATATAATGTTGATATATATGTGAATTTAGCTAGTTTAATTACATCTTGTCTTTGCGTCTGTTGCTCCTGTGTTGCTCGACTCTGCACCATTAGTACTGGACTTATTCAATGTCCTAGCCAGATGTTTCAGACGGCTCAGCCTTATAGTACCCATCATTTTAGCTAGCTCCTCCACTGGTATTCCCACACCTGCAAGTCACCAAACACACACACACACATGATATACACTTTCACAAGTCTGTTCTGAATTTACATTAATTACTTTTAGATGGAGCTAGAGCCTCACTCTGATCAGACGACTCAACCAAGCTGGCTCCAGAATCAGGCGGTGAATTCACTGCTCCCTGGCTGCCTCCAGTGATTGGTTGGATCTGAGAGTCAAGACGGTTGATCTCAGCTCTCTGCCTTCGCAGCTGATAGTTTTTGCGGCGCCTAGCCAAATGCTTTTCCCTCTCATCTTGGCTCATAGATTGTCTTCTTTCTCTGTCTCTTAGACGCCTTCTTTCTCTTTCTTGCTCCTTTCTACTCTTCCTCGATTCCACAGCCTCTTCCTCCATTCTACTGCTCGCATATGACTCTGTATCTACTCAGAATCCAATTCGATAATATACAACGGATACCAAATTAGTTGTGATGAAGCAAGGGTTACGATGACACCAAAAATCAGTATTCGATGAGATTATAATATACTAACATCCATATTGACCAGGCCAAAAGAATGAGGACAGATGAATTAAAAAGATCCACATTTGCGTGTGGATCTATTGAACCAATAAACCCTAGACTCTCGACTACTTGATAAACACGTTTTAGAACCGACGAGCCCTAATTTCGGAATAAAGCACACGTAGAGAAAACAAATCCTTGGCGAACAAAAATAAACTTTTATCCATAACACGGCACTGGCAAAAACCGTGACGAGAGGGGGAATCAGAACTACGAAGACAACGGGCGTGATTGTTTACAAATTTGACAAGGCGAACGGAGAAAGATTCAACAACTGACCTGTACAACATACGTCACCGAGTTGAAGCGTCGGCGATGGAATCGACGAACGTTTTCTTGAATTATTTTTTAACAAATGTTTTTTTTTCTTCTATTCCAATTACCTTTTCAATCAACCGTTACCTTATCTGATTTATGACATTTCCATATTGCATTATCGTATTTGCCTAAATAAGCTAAGGTACATTTCATTATTTCTCTCCTCGCAACTTTATATTACTTGAATGATTCAAACAAGCCAATCCGGAGAACATTATTCATCATATACATATGAAATAAAACGCGGTTGTACACGAATATTTCGCTCCAATTTGTAGAATTTAGGTAGCTCCATGAGAAATCAAAGATATTTGAAAAAAAAGAAGAAAAAGTTTTCTTTCAGTTACATTCCGTTTTAGTAAAATTAAAGGTGGAATTGTTTAATTTGATAGTTGGCCCTGTTTATTATATAAGTGAACCGGTTGATGTGTAGTCAATTAATTGTAATCAAGTTGCATAATAATTCTCATTTTGTTTGACTTCGGGTACATGTATCCTCTGGAAGAAAGCTATAGAACTAAGAGCTAAATAAATAGTTCAAAACTTTCAGGTGATATGAACATAATAATAGCTGAAAGTCTCCACATATTGACCATGGTGAGTAGTTTACATATGCAACACATTTTGAACATCTATGTAAAAAGTGAAAAGAGGAAAATTATGATTAGGCATGGAAGCAATGCACATGAGACCAAAATAAATAGGCAGATCAAAATAATAGTTGTTGGATGCATCAAGCTGTTAGAGATACAAGTCCTAGCCATGACAACCACTTTATTCAGTCACATCAAGGAATTCCACGAATTAGAAGTTTAGGAGGACAAGGAAGATCGATATATTCCATCAACAATGCAAAGTCCATCTCTATCCATTGTTGACAAACTCTTTTGTTCACGACCGTTGAAACAAAAGTAATGGATCTTGAACAAGAATCCGAACACTACGAGATGGAAAGACAAACTGACAGCAAAAAGGGTTTCATCTATAGAAAAGTTTGATAGAGCAGTATCAATTAGATAGACTCTCTCACTTTAACCCATTGGTTCATCCTCTCCAAAAGCTACACAACAACTAACCAAATCCAAACAAACCACAGGCAAAGAAGCTACAACATCTGATTCCTTTTGGTGAACCAATCCCCTCTAAGGGGTTTCTATAACTACAAATATACAATAGCAATCCTAAAAAGTGAACATTTTCAGCAGCACAACCACAAGTACCCCCCAATATAGAGCTTCTGCACCATAATTTCACAGGGAAAATTCCAGAACCTACACAGACAATGATCACCACCAATACCTTTTTCCCAGGACAAGGTCGGTCTCTCCAAGACATTCGAATGCAGTTGGTCCTTGTTCATCTGGGAATGTTAACACTGGTATACACATCTATCTACAAACCAATACTTTTAACACAACAAATAACATACCTATCAAGTCACTAATCTGATTGCAGAACTAAAGAATCCTTTATTGCAACATCACTCAGAATCACAAGAACATATATATTCATCAGAATTTCATTGTCACAACAAATCTTATTTGATCATCATCATAAGTCATCATAACAAACAAACAGAGGAGGCACATATCATATCCTCAAACAGCAGAGAAAAGAAGAGTTTTCAAATTCCAAAATGAAGCCCAGATCCAGAGATAAACAAAAAAAGCTAAAGTAGTCATTTAGAGAAACCACCACGCTTCTGGTAACTAGCAACCTCACCGTCGTTAGGGAAGAAACCCATGAGTCTACCAGCTGAGTTCTGGTACGCATACATGAAACCCCCCATGAGCCCGATCAGTCCTCCAGTAACCATTGACGGTCCTTTAATCCCAGGCTTAATCCCTACAAAACTCCAAAAAAACAACAAATCAGCACATTCTCAAAACACAAATTTCAACAGTGAGAGAGAGAGGTGAGTGGACCAGAGAGATAGCCGACGGTGACGGAGATGCCGGTGATGGTAGAGAAACGGAGGTAATCGAGGGTGCTGAAATTGCCGACGACTTTAGTGAAAGCAGGGTTCCGATCAACGACTGGGTATTGTGGCTTCTCCAAGGCAGTGATGTCTGTGTTCATCTTCGATCTATATATCAAATCTACGAATCTCTGATTCTATCTTCTTCCTTCTTCTTCCGATCAAAATCTATTTCTAGGTTTTATTCAATTTCAACAGCAGCTGAGAGCTTCTACTTCATTCAGAGACTCTATCTTTGAGTCTTTGTTGGGCTTTCTCGTAGTAGACCCAATGGGCCCAATTCAAGAACATTAGCGTCTCTGAGGCCATGAAATCAGATTTTTGGATTTAGTTTTTAGTTTTTAGATTTTAGTTTTAGATTTTGGTATTAGTTTTTTTTAATGAGAAATCTCAAAAAAAAAAAAAAAAGTTTTTGGTTTTTGAGAAAAATTAATTTAAAGAATCAAAAACTAGATTTCTTAAATTATAGGACAACTAAAAATCTAGAATCGTGAATGGAAAGACTACAAACCAAAATTATAAAATTTTGATTGGTATAAAATTGAGTTTTTGAAAAACAAAAACCAAAATCTCTTTCAAAATATACAAAACATTCAAGGCCTAAATGTTGTCCTTTCAATTCTTGAAATCACTGCTCGTTTCAAGAATCATATCACTATTTCAACTATAACCATATGTAGTCCATTTTATATCCTTTTAATCGTTTCCATCGTAAATCAACGATTAGTTCGATCAACATTACAATTTACAAATACGATAGCCGGCTATTATCATTATATATGTGAGATCTCTAACGATATGTTGATAGAGAAATTGACATATTTTGTTTCTTATTCGATCAATGCATAAGGTTTAAAGTTATTATTACGTATATTCTATACTTAAAATTCTGATAAATATTGTCCGTTGATTGCAATATTTGTGTGTGTGTGTTATATATCTCCAATTTTATAGATATATAGATAATTTCTTCACTGAAATTCATGTTAATGATTTAAAAAATATTTTGAATCTGAAGATGAACAGTTTATATCAAGTGTCTTAATTAACTTGTATTTGAATAACAATTAGGTTTGAACTCGCGGTGTAATTTCGTTAGTTAAACCTTAATAGAGTTTTCAGGTCATATTTTTAATCTTTTATTTATATTAATAGAGTATTATATAATGTATTACATGTTTGAATGGAAGATGAAAAGAACTATATAAAATTTGAAAACTTTTATTAAATTTTTGTACGAAACATATGTTTCATTAATCGTTATTTTTGTTCATTGTTGTTATAAAAACTAAATATTTTCAAAATTGGAGAAATATTTTACTAGTTTATTGAATGTGTTCTTTATTTATGGAGAAATCGGAATCATCTAGGTCTAAATGTTTTTTAGTTATTATAAGTTAACACGTTCACAAGTTTGTTTTTTTTTTTTTTTTTTTTTCTTACACGTTCACAAGTTTGTATACCACTTTTTATCAACGAAAAAACACCAAAATTTTCTATCTTTTTGGATTAAAATCGTTCGTTTGTTCCATACCATTTTATATAATAAAGTAAGGTCTTTAGAAAATTCAAGTTTTGAGACCTTCAGTATTAATATGAATTCATTTTCATATTTCTTAATTTTTTTATTTATATTAATAGAATATTATATAATATATTAGATGTTTGAAATGAAGATGAAAAACTATATGAAACTTGAGAACTTGTATTAAACTTTTATATGGAAAAACATTTTTAATGAACTAACAAAATGTTAATTTGACCACAAAAAAAGATGGTATGACATCTAAGAGTTTATTTTGTTTCTTATAAAAAACACATACGTAAATATATTTTACTTATGTTTTGCTTATTTTTGGCACATGTTTTGTTTATTCTTTTGTTAATTTTTTTTATATTAAACAATATACAATATATAAGATTTTACGTAAATGCAAAATCTTATCGGTAAAATTAGTTGAAAAATACTTAATTAAATATAATAGTGCAATTTTAATTTTTATGATGTTAGAAAATCGTTTCAAGTTTAATACCTTATATTAAACTTAAATAAATAGAAAATAAAATGTAAGTATATGACCATAATAACAAATGAATAAAAATATATAAACAACTGAATACATCATCCACACATCCCATGGACAACCATCTAGTTTAACTATACAACTTAAGATCAACTTTGAACTAATAGTAATAATTTGTACTTTAACTTGTATTCTCTTAAAATTAATGATTTAATATTGTCGACACTTTAGTTTCCATCTCTCTTTATCTCAATTATTACTGACATATATAAGAGTACTCATGAATCGAATACGATGCAAGTAGGTTTTGAATTCTGATTGATTTGCCATGACTCGTTATAATGAGAAATTATTTCTTTCTTTATGAAAAAAAAAATCGTCAATATATAAAAGCAAAGCTGCAAAATCAGGGTTTCAACATGCGCAAGCGGAGCCCAACTGAAGTCGAATTTCAAGTCTGTCTCCTTAACTCCTCAGGACATTATTTACCATACCTTTTTTTGGTGAAGTTAAGTTATAACTTATAAATAATTAAGAGTATATATGAACATATATTTATAACGATGCCTTTAGAGAGACTACATATCACCACCGTCCATCGGCCAGTTTGACAGAGTCAAATGTTTTATAAACAAAGTTAGGTCTTTTTTCTTTGTTCATCTTAGTATTATATATATGTGTGTATGTGTGTGTTTCCATGCAAGACACCTTTATGGCTTTATCTATCTTACTATTGCCTATTGGGTTTTGGTTGTGGAGAAGTTACTGTATATATAAACATATAGAGGAAATACGAAGGCTGATCAAACTTTACATATGAAAAAGTATAAGAAGAGACTTGAGGAATGATAACCATCAACAACAAAAAAAGAACCAATAACTCAATGAGTTAAACCAAAAAAAAAAAAAACTCAATGAGTAGATCGTTATCATTAACTTCGAAATAATCAATATAAAACATAACATAATCATTAACTTCGAAATAATCAATATATATATATATATATATGATTGCCATTTTAACCATACATATCACCACCACCTACATGACTCTTTAAAGGATCATACCGATCAAAAAAAAGGTTATACGTACATATTTATAAACTACAAGGAAAGGAAAAAGATGGATTGGATCAGAACAAGTTTTAGAGATGGAGAGACGTGTCAACATCGTCGTATCGATCAAACCCACCAATCTTCTTATCGTCTTTAGTTGGCCACTGATGACAAACGCTTGGCTTTTCAATGGATTCAGAGGTGGAGTGTGGGCATAAGGAGAGGGAGAGAAGCTGCTGTGACGAGGATGTTTGAGAGTTTAGAGGTAGAAACTGGAAGAAACCAAAGCTCGTGGGTTCGCTGTAATATTGCAAGATGTTGTCTTGGTGGTTAGGTTTAGGGTTAAGGAGTTCTCGCTCAGCTCTTAACTCCCGTGCTCTCTGAAGTTGTCGGAATCTTTCTTGAAGCAAGACGATGGAAGACTGGATCACCATTTGTTCTTTTCGGTCTCTTACCATTGAACTCATGACGTACAAGTATAATATTAGTGGTATAATGATATGAGTCGTTGAGAGTGTTTACTATAGGGTTTGGGGCCATGTTTACGTGTGTTGTGCCTATTTATATACGGAGGAAAAAGGTCTATATTTCTGATTATTTAATCTGCATGAGAATATTGTATAATATAATAAAAGTAAATAGGGTTGTTGAGTAGTTCGATGAAATTCCGAAAGGAAGAGAATCAGGAGTAAAGTGGGAAGAGAACAAGAGGAAGAAGGCAAAAGGGACAATCTAAGGATTGTAAAAAGAGAATGTATAATGTGTGAGTGGAGATTTGCATTTTTATTTTTCTTTTCTTTCTAAGTAACAAAAGAAAAAAAGTTGGCCAAAGTAGAAAATGGTTGGGAGGAAAATGACAAGAAGAATGTTTGAAGGGATGCACATGGATTGGTTTGTTTGGATGATTATATTGTGAAGATATATAAACCCCTTTTTTCATGCACCCCACTTACCTCCCTCTACGGGCTCTTTTTATTTCAAACGGAAACTTTATATTATTTTCCCACGAAATATATATATATAGAGAGAGTATTATATAGGGGATTGTCTTGTTGATGTCTTCTTTGTTTTGATTGTATGCATAACAAAGTTTTCAATAAATAAATTGTCAATTTTAACACAAAAACCTTGCGTGCGTATATTATGATGTAAGGACGACATTTCTAACCATTATGTATGTAGAAGACTAATCTATGTTTACACTCGTATATATTCTTCTTTCTTTTTCTTTATCAAAAATTTGAATACAGTATTCGTATTTTCTATGTTCAAGAAACTCAAAATGATCGAGGTTTTAATATTCCTTGAGAAAAAAACGTGAATAAGAAAAGGGAATGACAAAAGGGTTTAGGAGAGATTTTGGTGGCTTGGGAGATGGTGAAATGGAGCCACTTCTTTGTCTCCACATCAAATCTTCTCTCGGTGGAATTTAAAGTTAATATTATTGGGATTCAATTTAAAATGAAACACACTTTAAAGAAGAGTGTCAAAAGTTGTTAATGGTTTCTATAAATTAGTTGATCCACTTTATAAGTTTTAACTTCTTATGATTTGGCGAGGATGAAAAAGTATATGTAAAAGTGGGCCTATGTATTGATAAAATGACAAAAGGAGTTCAAGAGTAGGGAATAATTATATCATCAGCATATATATGAGATGTGTTTTGTGTTTTGTTTGACTGATAAAATAATTGTGAAAAAGACCACTCGTTTTCACACAAGACATTCTCTCTCGATCTCCTCATTTTCTCTCCAATCGAAATGCTACTCTAAAGCTCCCTTCCCATAATGAAATCATCCATGCATGTAACATTCCCATATGTATTTACTTATTTAGGGAAAAAAATAATTTACCAAAGTAAAATATAATTAATTTGTCTAATATATATGATCAATATATGTATCATATGCGCAAAGCCGAGGCAAACTTTTATATTTGACCGATTGTGATAATCTTATATAACGGATGTTAGTTATGTTTGATATGAAGTCTCAACATATATACATATACATATGATCATAATTTTCCATTAGCATAATTCATTAATTCTAACACCCATATAATGTAAAATTTTATAATCCACCTCTAACACACGTGTACGTTTGAATCTCACTTCCTAGTTGGATTTCAAACCCACATTAATTAGTTGGTCCACAAGGTACAAAACTTATCTCACATAATATCATGTCAATAATACACTGCCTTAACTATAATGATATATCACTGATCTTTATTTTGATATTACATCAAACTGGTAAATATGTATTGTTGTTACGATCTCTAGACTCTAGCTAAGGAAAAAGAAAGAAAGAAAGCGAGACAGTATACCTACAAAACGGAGCGGGTTGAAAATAAAGAGGAAGAGGACAATGGGGATACAAAGTTTGAAAGGCACATCAAAAGTGGTGGGAGCAAAAGTTTGTCGTCAAGTAATTGGAATATAATGGCATGCATACACCAAAGCTGAAGATGCTACGACGTTTAGGATTTGGATTTACATTGTGCCTTCTTCCTTTTTTTTTTTTTTTCTTTTTTTTTTTCCACAGCTTCGGTATCTGCGAAGTTATCGATGATAATGCTCTGATTTGGTGGTAAACCCAATTAGATAGATGGTTTTTAACATAATTATAATTAAGTGGGAGGGAGGGGATCGGATGAGACAAAACATAAAACGTCTTTAGATTAGTTGAGAGAGATTAGAGACAAAGCGTGCCAGTTCTGGTAAAACCATTACAACCACTCCTACGTGAAAAGAATACATTATTATGTTTTTGTTATATTTTCACCTTTTTTCTTATCTTTTTTTACCCTCCTCCTCCATGTTGTGATTTATTCATGTCTATTTTTATCCTGTTAATTCTAAATTTGGTTACTGACCTTATTTGTTAACCCTTCGCCAAAACTTTGTAGCTTAGTGATTGTTTCTTTTCACATGTACGCAAGCTTAATTGTATTTTGTAATAAAGTTAACCAGTGGTTAAGAGTTAACATAATGGGCCGTTTAGCCCAATAGAGCCTGTTTAAAAAGGATAATTTGTTTGCTTTACTAAGGGCTTGAAGTTTGTTACTTTTACGAAAAGAGTAGAAAGTTTTCAATTTTGCAATTCTAGACACTCCTCTTCTTTTGAGTTTCAGACACCAATCTAAAAAAAAAAATCCAAGTTTCTCCAAATTTTAGACGTTAACCTCTCTGCTCTGAAGGCTTGAAAATTTCTGGGAATCTACGACGGAAACTGTAAGTTCCGATCATATTCACGAGGATCTCGTTCTACCTTTACTCGTATCTGTATCTTCCTTCATAGATTTAGGTGTTCTAGAACATGATGGATCAAATTAGGGATTTTGTTCTTTTGCGAATTGTGATTGATATCGAGTTTTGAATTGTTCAATTTTTGGGTTTAGCGGATTGCTAGAATTTGATCAGAAGAAGGGTTAATGGAAGGAGAGAAGCTAATGATAGAAGATCGCGGCTTTTTGGCTGCTCCTCTGACCTTCTTCGTCGTCGTTGTCTTCCAGTTGCTATCTAAGTGGCTTGACCAATTGAAGAAGGTAACAAAAAAGATTAAACCTTTTTAGGCGTTTGTTATTATCCACCCGAACAATCCAATTTAGATTCCACCTCTTTTGAAATTTTTATCAGAAAGGGTCGAAGAACACGAGGGAATCACAGCTGCGGTCTGAAATTAAACAGCTTTTGAGAGAGGCTAGTGCATTGTCTCAGTAAGTTGTTTGTTCTCAAATTTGTCACATTTTTGTTTTTTTGTTCAGCTGATTAGAGTTGAAGGAAGGTGCAGTGATTGAAACAAACTAGAGAGTTTATTTATTATCTATGGTTCTCAATTGCAGGCCAGCCACTTTTGCTCAAGCGGCAAAACTTAGGAGGTCTGCAGCTACTAAAGAGAAAGAACTTGCACAATGTGAGTATGCATTCATATTAGCTAGCTCTACATTGTTATTGATTGCTTAGTGAGCGTAGAGTTTACGATATTTTAGATATATATGATGCAACAGTTAGTTACTTAGCTTTAGAACTATACCTTATTAGATCATCGTGAACTAGTATAGGTGTGTAAACCTATTAATGCCTCTTTTTCGAAATATAGATCTGGAACAGCATAACAAAGAAATTAATCTCTCATATGATCTATATGGAAAGGTTCTGCTTGCTTCAAAGGTAACTTGAGTGGTGTGTTTAAGCTTCTCTTTTTCCTCGTAATTGAGGTGTGCTAATAACTTTGTCTATAGGTTGTGATATACCTAATCCTGGTACTTTGGTTCTGGAGGACTCCGATTGCCATTATAGCTAAGCAACTTGTTCAACCGTTTGGTGAGTAGTTTACTTTTACCGGTTTAAAGCTTGCTTTGATATAACATATAGGTTTAAAAAAACTGAATGTGGTGTGCTTCACAGGGACTTTGTTATCTTGGGGAACAGGAGGTCACTTAACAGGCCATGTGTTGGTATGTACCTTCTTCCCAGTCCAATTTCTTTGGGCTTGTGTGAATGATAGCGTAATTTGTTGGGTGAAAAATGCAGGTTGGGATCATACCGTGGCTGATACTCTCAACCAGAGTGAGCAAGTATGTGTGTAGGTTCGTGGAGTTCTAAATCACATCCCTGAAGAGAGTGGAGATTAATGGTTTGAGTTTAAAGTTATAGCGTTTTAGGAGACACTTGACTTGTGGCAGAATGGTGCCTTTTTTTTTCCTCATCTATGATATCTACCTTGAAATTTTTTGTATAAATATTATATGAATCTTATTCTCAAATTTGGTTTGTTACACATATAACAAAGTGGTTAGGTTTTGACCTTTAAGAGTTGGGTAAGAATTAAGATTGTTACTCTTGAAAGAGTCCTATATAATAGTCCCCAATGTGAGAACTAATCATTATAATCACAGCACATTGTCACCACTCCCCCATTCGTGTTGTCAATTTTTATCTTTTAACACCGAATTTTGTATAACCATATTCAAAAGACGCGTGTACTTATTTAACACACGCTGCAATGCATGTGGCTCATGAAGATGTTGCATTATATCACCGAAAATGGAAGAAACAAAAAAAAAAGGAGAAATAAAACACTTACTACTACTATAAAAAAAGTGGGTAGCTTGGTGAACGCATTAGATTAATGGGAGAATCTTAGCAATTAATTGTAGGGCATCATTATAATATCCACTTCCACCCACCTTCACACACTCATGCACTAGCGGGGATTTCCTTAATTAATTTAAAGAAAACAACTTAAATCATACTATGTTGAAAGGAACGTGCACGTGTCGCATCATCCACACTTGTCTTTCTAAAACAAAAAAACTTGATTGGATTTGGCTTAAGTGAGAGTTTAATACTACTAGTAAGACAGAACTAAAAAAAGGGTTAGGTTTAATGCCTAAATTGGGAGATGGGAAGTGCAATAAATAAGGAGGAGGAGAAAACCAGGTTCATTAAATAGTGTGTATGTGTATGTGTGTATGTGTGTATGTGTGTATGTGTGTGTGGGCATCCAAAGTCCCATCTTACTAATTCAAAAATCCCTCTCGGGATATCAAATCTTCTTTTCATTTTTTTTTTGTTATCTCCACTTTCCTAGAACATTAAAAGACAAAATATGGAGCATCGTAATTGTAATTAATCCTAAAGCTTCATTGTGATATTTCACTTTCATCTTTATGGGAGGAGGGGGATGATAGACAAATGTGTGTGTTTTGGGGTTGTAATGACTGATGAGAGAACCCACATTTTCAATTGAATGCATCTTCATAATACGTATTTAACGTCTGCAAGAACTTTTCTACCACTTGGCAGATTTAGGAACTATGTATGTTTCCGTGCAATTCAATATCATATCACAATTCAGTACTCTCTGAACAACAAGTCGCGACAAAATGAGATCATTGTATAGGTAAAAAAGAGTTTACTAGAAAACATCGTGGATATCATGTAGTAAAAAGTACATATATATTCAATATGAACTATCAAGTGAACCCATTCTACCTTTTTTTCTTTCTAAAAGTGAAAGTAAAAAAATGGAATATCAAGATGGTGATGCTAGGAAACATCTTTTTCATTCTTGAAGAAAATGATTACAACAACTAAAGACACTTCACTAAAACTCTAGTATAACCTTTTGTAAAATGAGATATAGTTTTATAATATAATGGTGATATCTTTTTCAATTTTGAAGAAAAATGATTACATTAACTAAAAACAATTCACAAAACTCTAGTACAATCAACATAAACTTTAAAATCTAGTTTTTCTCATGTATATTCAGAAAAAAAAAAACAATTTCTATATATTTATCAAAAGGATACACAACACAACAGGGTAAAATGAACACTGACTGTAGTAAATTGATTACATGATATGTATGTGGATCAAGACTTTTCTTAGATTGATTGATATTTGTGAATATTTCATTTTCTTTTTTCACTGAATTATTGTGGATATCTTTTTTTTTATCTCACTAATAATTCAAAAAATAAAATAAAAATGTCTAGCTTTTAATTTACACAAGAACTAGTAGCAAAGTTATGCGTTAACACACACACACACTCAATTTTGGTGATATTTTTTTTCAGTAAAGGAATAAGGGACCCAAGCGATGGGTGAAGTTAAAGCGATGAAGCTTCTCTCTATTTAAGTCCTTAAGCCGACTGACTAATCACACTATTTCTCTCTTGTCTCTCTACGGAACCTGTCTTCCTGTCTTCCTGTCTTGTCCAAAATCGGAATCAGTCCACGGAAGCAAGATGAAGCTTAATGATCGAAGACTGAGGCTAACGGAGCTACTCTTACGGATCTCCATCAGTGTCCTCTCCCTTCTTGCGCTTATCTTGATTGTTACAGACTCTGAGGTCAAGCTTATCTTCACAATCAAGAAGAAGGCCAAGTACTCCGATATGAAGTCGGTTGTGTAAGCTCCTCGAGAACACCATTTCAGAATTTTACTAATTATCCAACACCATTTCACTTTAGGGAGATGACAAATTTCGCAACTTTTTTTTTGTGTTGTTCTTGTTTGGGATGCAGGTTCTTGGTGGTGGCTAATGGGATAGCTGCGGTTTATTCTTTGTTGCAATCAGTTCGTTGCGTGGTGGGTACTATGAAAGGAACTGTTTTGTTCAGCAAGCCTCTTGCTTGGACCATATTCTCTGGTGATCAGGTGAGTTTAGTTTAGTTTAGTGTTTCTCTTTATCCCTACATTTTGTTGCCTAAATTAGTGTTTTGAGTTGTGAGATTTGTGGCTTTTTGCTTTGTCATTTTGAGATCTCGGGAGGTCAAATTAGAGGAAAAGTAAGGTACTATACTATGTTGAAAAGTCTCTCCAAGCATTTAATTGGTTTGGTTGGATATTAGAATTGAATTAACTTATTTAGGTATGAAAATGTTGCTTGCTTGCTTTGTTTGCATTCGAAAATTGAATCTAGGAGACGAAGTTTTGTTGGGACATTTAAAGAGTGTAGTTGGCAGCAAATGTTAATGATGTGATTTGTGGAATGAGCAGGCTATGGCGTACTTGAGTGTGGCGGCCATAGCAGCAACAGCAGAGTCTGGTATGATTGCAAGGGAAGGAGAGGAAGACTTGCAATGGATAAAAGTGTGCAATATGTATGGCAAGTTCTGTAACCGAATGGCTATAGGAGTATCCAGCGCCTTGTTTGCCTCCATTGCTATGGTTTTCGTCTCTTGCATCTCTGCTTTTAGTCTTTTCCGCTTGTACGGTGCGACCAAGGACCGCAGAACCTCGCCGTGGTGAAGGGAAATGCGCATTGTGTTTAGTAGTGTAGGCTCTTGTTTTTCTACTTCTTTTTCTTGATGAATGATGATCTTTCTATGTGACAAATCATATGTAAAACTGGACTGATATGTTCTTTGGTGTCGTCAATGTGCCATATTCTGTGATAAAAAAAAACAAGACTATGAGTTTTGCTTTGTAACCTCTTTACGGTATAGAATGTACTGCTTCTATAGTTATGTGTAAGAAAATATCAAATCCATGCCCTAGAGTGGAGTGGGAGTTTATTTAGGGTTATTGACTTATTGAGCAAAGCACTCACCTACCTCATAGTGTTGTTGTTTCTCTTTTACACCGACCTATATTGCAACTCTAATTATATTTAGGCCCTTTTACACAATAAGATTATTACAAGGCCCGTTATTGCTATTTACGTTTTTGACTATTCAACCCCTTTTAAGGTTTGAGTTCATCTTCCTTCCTTTGTTCGTCGTTTTGATCGAACCAAAAAAGGAAGCAAGAAAGAACCTTTCGACGCCGTTCTGATTTTCCGATAGCCACAGCTTCTCTGATACCAATCTTTAATCGTCGCCCCTTTGTTTTGGTTCTGCTTCGCCTTCAAAGTTTAGTAATTGTAAGTTCTGAATAGAAAGCGATATGTCGGAGAAGTTTTCGCCGACCTTGAGGCTCGGAGATCTCAACGATTTCATTGCTCCGTCTCAAGCTTGTGTCATATCTCTCAAGAGTACAAAACCCATTATTAAGAAGACTGATCGACCCCAGGTCCGAAAGTTCCATGCTTTCTTTCGTTTTCTTATCTTGGTTGAGTTTTATTGCTTCTTGGGTCTCTTTCATTCTCAGCTTTATATTGCTTAATGCCTCTATTGATATCTTCAACAGCTAATAAAAGTGTTCCCTCTGTGTGCTGATTTTGTATTTGAAGGTTGTGATTGCTCCAAAACAGGAGAAGTTTGAACCGGTGAAAATTTCTCTCAAGGATTGTTTGGCTTGCAGGTCAGTTCTACTCACTTACTGATTCTGATTTAGTCTAGAGACTTTATTGAGTGTAATGGTTTTTTCATATATGATGATGATACAGTGGATGCATCACATCGGCTGAGACTGTTATGCTTGAGAAGCAAAGCTTAGACGAGTTTCTCTCTGCACTTAGTAAAGGCAAGGACGTGATTGTGTCTATTTCCCCACAGTCCAGAGCTTCCCTTGCGGTTCACTATGAGATCTCTCCTCTTCAGGTTTTCAAGAAGCTAACTACGTTTTTGAAGTCTCTCGGAGTTAAAGCTGTGTTTGATACAAGCTGCAGCAGAGACTTGGTACTTATTGAAGCTTGTAATGAGTTTGTGAGCCGTTACAAGCAAGCTAATTCTGAAGATGGCGAAATTTCACAATCCTCTCTACCTGTGCTTTCCTCTGCCTGTCCTGGTAAGCAAGCAGCTTTACTCGTTTGATGTAATTGAATGTGTCTCTCTATGTGAGATTAATGTGCAAAAATTTCTGTGTATCAAGGTTGGATATGTTATGCTGAAAAGCAGCTTGGCTCTTTTGTTCTGCCGTATGTCTCTTCTGTTAAGAGTCCTCAGCAAACTATTGGAGCTGCGATCAAACACCATTTATGTCAAGCGTTGGGACTCAGGTACTGTTGTACTCTTGAAACTTTGGTTATCATTTGGTTGGTTCCCTTAATTTTTTTATTTATCGGTGACTGTTTCATGGAACTAGACTGAAGGAAGTGTACCATGTGACTGTGATGCCCTGTTACGATAAGAAGCTCGAGGCAGCGAGAGATGATTTTGTCTTTGAAGATGGAGCAGATGATAAGCTGACTGAGGTTGATTCCGTGCTGACATCTGGTGAAATCTTGGATTTAATAAAGGTGAGACTGTGATAGAGATTAAAACCTGTTTTCATTGTAATTTTGCAACCACCCCGCTTAAATTGTGAATCTGGTTCTGGATTATTGCAGATGAAAGGAGTCGACTTTAAAGATTTGGAGGAATCTCCACTCGACAGATTGTAAGAAGGATCATTATTTCATCTTTTCTGTTTCTGAGTGATGAATTCATGTGAAGTAAAACAATTTAAATTTGCATTGCAAAATCAGGCTGACGAATGTTACCGAGGAAGGAAATCTTTATGGTGTAGCTGGGAGTTCAGGTGGCTATGCGGAAACAATATTCAGACATGCAGCAAAAACACTATTTGGACAAACTATTGAAGGTCCTATAGAGTTCAAAACTCTCAGAAATTCTGATTTCCGTGAAGTGACTCTTCAAGTAAGTTCCTAGCCAGACCGTAACAGTTTTGAATATTTCTCTCATTAATCCCTGTTTTTTTTCTCATGTTCTTCATGTTTTCTCTCGCAGTTGGAAGGTAAAACAGTGCTGAAATTCGCTCTGTGTTACGGTTTCCAGAACCTTCAGAATATAGTCCGGAGGGTGAAAACGCGCAAATGCGATTATCATTATGTAGAGATTATGGCGTGTCCTGCAGGTTCGTCTTCTACTTTGCAGACCCTAGTTGATAAACGTATCCTATATGTTGAGTTATTAACAATGCTCTAACTAACAGGTTGCCTAAATGGTGGTGGGCAAATCAAGCCAAAGACAGGGCAGTCTCAGAAACAATTGATCAACTCACTGGAAGCTACTTATATGAATGATACTGTAAGTTACCCTGCACCTGCAGTCTCTTAAATGATACCTTGCAGTCTCTAAATTCATTTTTTAACTAAGCTAATTATAACTTGCCTTTTTTGGATCCAGACTTTGATTGCAGATCCATACCAGAATCCAACAGCCAAGAGATTATACGAGGAGTGGCTTAAAGAGCCTGGTTCCAACGAGGCCAAGAAGTACTTGCACACTCAGTATCATCCGGTGGTGAAAAGCGTTACAGCGCAGCTCAACAATTGGTAGACAAACCGGAGGTGTTCGTGAAATTTTGACTGGCTAGGCAACAAAGACGTTTCCATATTTGTGTACTTTAGATATAGGAGACGAAAGAAGCTTTTTTTTGCTCAAATATTTTATGTATGTAAAAGACAAATCTCAACATTACATAAAAAGTACAATTAACACATCTTACTAAGTAGGAGTTTGTTTTAATCGGCTAGTAATAATACATTGATACAAGCCAACACTTCTACTCTATCACATAGCAGTTACTGTGCGAGAGAGGCAAGGAGCCTGTCCTTCAGTTGCTCAGCGGTGCAGCCACCCTGAGGACGGAGAGTGAATGTGTGAACCACACCCTCTTCTGTGACAGCGACACTGGAATCATGAGGCGTAACTTCATTCTCCCTCAATGTTTGTATCACCTTTGAAACAGGATGAGTTTCCAAGGGACAGCTTAGCCTCACCACTGCGTCATCGTGCCTCTGTTGATAATCGACCTCTGCTGGAGTTATCTGATTACTCTCCCTCCTCTTCAGAATCTGCTGCTCTGTTTCGTAAACCCTGATTTTCTTCTGCATATCCGTGATGTACGTGATTGCATCCGCAAGGAGCGAAGCCTTATCCATCTTGGAGATGTTAGGCACCACAGCTCTCAATGCGTAGAATCTCTGGTTCAGCTTCTCCCTCCTCTGCCGTTCTGCTTCCACATGGTTTAGAGCCTCTTCTCTTCCGTTTGCAGGTTTTCTCCCTCTCTTCCTCGGCTTCTGCTCGTCAGTTAGATACAACGTCTCATCTTTCCCTTGTTCATAAGGGTACACTTGATTGGAACCTCCGATTGCTTGTACCTCAAACGATTCCAAGGAAAAGCCAGTGTCAGCCTCTGTCTTGGGAGAGAAATTAATACTCATAGACCGTGGTTTCGATCCACCAAGGCTCAACTGTCGACCAAAGATTTTAGGAGCTTCTTTAGCCTGAACAAAGTCAGATCCACCAAACACTGATTTCACCATCTCAATCACACTCTTATCTTCTGGAATGTTTCTCAAAGAACCAAGCTCAACAACTCCACAATTCACAGGTACAGACAAGACCGTCTGAAACCCAGCAGATCTAGCCAAGAAAGACCTAACCCTATAATAACTCAAGCAGCTAGGCAAATCTGCAGCCCAGAGAGGCTTCCCAGAGACATAGGTTCCAGCAGGACCGTACTTATTGGAATCACACCTAAAGGAAAAGTACAAAGAAGCCAGATAAAACATGTCGAGATCAGTAAGAGCCCCCCCTGACTTGGCCAAACGATGATCCTCATCCGAAACAACAAAGGACGAGTGAAGCTTGCGAAGGACACGCCTTTTGGTCTCATCTTGCTGAGAATAGTCCTCACCTGATGAAACCCCCTTTTTGACACGGCAATGACCATCTCCCCAGATCAAGACACAACCGTCGGTGCTATTAACGTTGGAAGCTAGCCAGAAAAGCGCATAGTCCCAATCAGAGCCTTCAACAACGTGACGTAACCCTTGCTGGAGATTGGAGTCGCTCGGCGGCGAGACTAGCTTGGTCAAGGCAGTGTTGGAAGATGAAGCGGATGAGATGAAAAAGTCACAAGCTTCGGAGCCTATGGTGGATTCCACCATCGCTCGATCTTCCAGATTCTCCCAAAACTTTTGACCCATTTCTCCTGAAACGTTCATTGAAATGGAAACAATTTAGGGTATAGAATCAAAACGAATTAAAAAGGTATTATTGGGATGAAATCGCCGCTTACAAAAGGGGGGGGGGGGATAGGAGATGTGGGGAAGGATCACGTGTTTCTTGCTGGGGACACCGATTTTAGGGTTTGCTGATATGAAAGCAAATCCCTTTTAACGAAAGACTTTATCTCTAATTGCCCGAGCTAAAGAGAGATCAAAGAGAGGACAAAACCTTGAACTTTGATTCACTTTAGATCTGTACTGTATAGTAAACGTTGTCTGAAATTGACGAAGAAACAAAAGAAATGAGGAGGAAGAAAATGTGTGAATGTGAGTTAAATCGTATTTAAATACTAAGGACAACATTTCCTTTTTCCTTTCGTTTTCAACTGCAATTTTTTCCTTTTCTTGCAAACCAAACCCCATAAAAGTAAATGGATTTAGTTATCACCCCCCGTTTAAGTTAGGGTTCTTCAATCCTTTTGGGGGTTTTCGGCTTAATTCCCAAACTTGAGCATCATCAATGGGTCGCTCTCGAGGGAACGAAGACCCTACTCAGAGGTCTCTTTCTTCATTCACTCACAATTCATTCTTCCGATATGGTTTTTTTTTTGTGGATTTCTCTTTTGTAATTGCCAATTTCTGTTGAAATTGATTTGAATTTTAAGTTTCTTTGAATCTGTATCATTGAGACAATGAGCATCACTTCAATATTGAGGCTTTTGAATTTTTTTTTTCATCAGTCTCTTCTATCTTCATCTATGTAGTTAGCAGTCTCTGCTGAATTAATTGAATTTCGAATTTGTTTGAATCTGTGTTCATTGCTTTTATTGCTGGGACAATGAGCATCGCTTCAAATTTTGTGGCTTTTGAAAACTTTCAGTAGCTACTATAGTCTCATACTATCTTCCTCTCTGTGATTGTCTTTTTACTGTTGAAGCTGACGGGAGAGATATTGTGTTTTGCGTGTTTTGTTGCAGAACGAGGAAAATGTGAAATGCGCTTGAACCCTTAAATCAAGAAATTTAATTGGAACAAGGCACAACAATCAATTTCTCCGTTGATGGGAATGTTCATTGTTTTCTGGATGAGAACGCCACTAATCTCGTCTTCTCTTTCTCACAAATCCAACACTTGGTCTATCTGCTTCACGCTGAACAGGCTAGCCAAGGTTGTTTACACTCGGGAGTTTCAAACGGAGGTGTCTCAGTCTTTGCCTTGTGGTGGTCCTATGTTTTCCGGCAACGCGACCACTATCCTACGCCGGATGCTCGCAGAGAGGAGAGTTAGCAGGTCTGATTCTGGTTTTACTTCTTTTGTCGGTATGAATGCTGAGCCCTGTTATATAGTTCTGCTTGAATTGGTCCAATGACGCTATGATCATTTCTTATGAGGTTGTATAAAGTCTGAAGCTTTACGTTGATTGATAGATCAAAGTTTGGTTCTTTACCTGACCTGCAACATGTTTCTAGCTTTCAGGTGGAGAATCAGAGAAAGAAAGATAAGCTGGATAAGACACTAAAGGGTCTCTGTGTTACTGGGAGGTTGAAAGATGCTGTTGGGCTATTGTGGCGTAGCTGGTGGTTGCAAGTCCAGCCTCAGACTTACGCTGTGTTGTTGCAGGAATGTAAACAAAGGAAGGAATATACAAAAGGGAAAAGGATACATGCTCAGATGGTGGTTGTAGGATTTGCTCCCAATGAGTATTTGAAAGTCAAGTTGTTGATCCTGTACGCCTTATCAGGTTGTTTGCAATGTATTCAAACTGCTGGGATTCTCTTTCGTTGTTTGCAATGTAAGGGGGATTTGATTCCCTGGAACGCCATGATATCTGGGTATGTGCAAAAGCGTATGGAGCAAGAAGGGCTTTATATTTACTATGATATGAGACACAACAGAATAGTTCCGGACCAGTATACATTTGCTTCAGTGTTTAGAGCTTGTTCTGCGTTAGCATCCCTGGAACACGGAATGAGAGCCCACGCTGTGATGATTAAGTGCCATCATATCAAGTCCAACATTATAGTCGATAGTGCCCTTGTTGATATGTACTTCAAATGCAGCAGTTTCTCTGATGGCCACACATTATTTGATCAGTTGTCCACCAGAAACGTTGTTACATGGACCTCATTGATGTCTGGGTATGGATATCATGGAAAAGTTTCAGAGGTGTTAAAATGCTTTGATAAGATGAAGGAAGAAGGTTGTAGACCTAATCCTGTTACATTTTTGGTGGTTCTCACTGCGTGTAACCATGGAGGTTTAGTTGATAAAGCTTGGGAGCATTTCAATTCCATGAAGAGGGATTACGGGATTGAACCCGAGGGACAACAACACTATGCAGCTATGGTTGATACATTAGGGCGTGCTGGTAGGATTCAAGAAGCGTACGAATTTGTTATGAGGTCACCTTGCAAGGAGCATGCTCCCGTATGGGGTTCCTTACTTGGGGCTTGCAGGATTCACGGGAATGTGAAACTGCTAGAAGTCGCAGCTACAAAGTTTTTGGAGTTGGATCCAACAAATGGGGGGAATTACGTGGTGTTTGCCAATGGATATGCGAGTTGTGGATTCCTGGATGCTGCCTCAAAGGTTAGGCGGAGAATGGAGAATGCAGGAGTTAGAAAAGATCCCGGATATAGCCAGATCGAATTACAAGGGGAAGTTCATAGATTCATGAAGGATGATACGTCTCACAGACTCTCTGGACAGATATATGAGATGGTCCATGAGATGACTTCATTCTTTATGGATGTTGACTACTATCCAGATGACTTACACGCTTGCTGTCCTGTTTGAAACATGGACTGATGATATCTCGTCTTGTCTTGCATTGTTTGACCAAAACGACCTTGCAATTAGCTGAAAGAAATTTACTTCGAGTGATGCTATTTCAGTTTCTCATATTAAGCCTGGTAAAGAGAAAAAGGTACACTTTGTGGAGTCAAATATCAGGTGGGTATAGAGAAACTCCAGTGATAGGCTCTGGCAAATCTGTCATGGTTCAGACAAAAGTTTAGGTTTGGACGGGCATTAACAAATTGGTTTGTAGAGTGTGATTTGTAAATAAGTTAAAAAATTCAATACAATTGATTCTTTGTATAAGACATTGCAGACTAGTATAGTTTTGGTGGTGGTTATATAACTAACCATAGACAAAATCATATATTTACTCACATCCATACATTAAAGATATGTTTTAAGATTTAAAGAAGAAATGAAACAGAGTTACAAGATTGAAAAGGCAGGGGGAACTAAATCAAGGTCTTTCTCCCACATACATTAGTCTGCAATTTAAAAACACCTTTGCCTCTTTGGCTCAGACTTGGGAGGTACAAGCAGTAGCGTCCACACCAGTTCATGCGAATCAACCGCAGCTAACTCAAAAATATAACAAAGCTAACACAATCACAGAATCAACAAGGCATAAAATCAAAGCAATGATGATATTGGTAAAACTCACCAAAGATGCGTAAATGCATAAAAGGAGGAGGATTGAAACTCCCAGTGGCCACAAGCACTAGACAAGTTTTGTCCCTGATTCAGACAAAACAATCGAATAAAATTCAAACATCCAAGCAGATCAAATCAGAAAAAAAAATGAAAGGAAAGAAACAAAAATAAATTCGTAGAAGCTAAGAAATTTACTCAGGGTTTGAATCAATGGATGATTATTTATCAATTGGTGAAGGGACATCCATTGAAGTGTCTGATGATCGAATCTGAGTCTCTAACGATCACTCCGGCGAATGTTCCAACCTCCTTTCATACATGAATCTACTACACAACATACAAAGAAGTTTTGAAACTGTAATGTTGCGATATTTTATAACTCTAAACCCTCAATTGGATTTGGAGAATAAAAAAAAGACAGCTTTAAGATTCTTCCCTAACTACTGACTACTGTAACATTGCATCCAACCGTAAAAAAGCAAACATTTTTTAAAACAAGATTGGCAAGAGAAGAGAGCACACTACTCTGAATCTAACCAAATTTACTGTACTCAGAACAGAACACAACTTTCCAAATTCGACTAGACAAACAATAGACATTTTTTTATTATAATACTGCAATATTGAATTGAAAACAAATAAAGAACATGAATCTACAACTACAAGATCGTTAAACACAGAATAATAACAAGGTAATTACGTAATGAACAGATCAAGTTAGAGTTTAAAAGAAAGATTAAAACCCTAATTAAAGGATGATGCTTAAAGGACTGGTTCTTGGAATATACTCATTATGTCACTCCTCTGTTTCTCTGTTTCCCATAAAGATTCAACAAATCCATCATCGTCGCGGTAGAGATCTTCAAAAGCGAAGGTATGGTTTTGGTCATAGTAACAAGTAGCTTGTGATGAAGGCTCGCCACAGATCTTCTCGAAGGAGGATAAAGTAGAGTTCTGTTCAAAAGAAGCAATTTCATCACAGGAAGATGGAGTCGAGGACTTTGGGTTTTCGTCGAGAGAAGAGTAGCTAGGGTTTTGATGATCAGAATTGGAAACAAATTGTGATTTTTCTTTCTTCTCAAGGCAATCCATCAGATGCTTCTTCGTTCTCATCATACGATCCTCGATCACGTTTAACTCAGAGATATCGTCGCAATTACGGTAGAGATCAGGGTCTTCCCACCAAAACCCTAGCTTGGTTTGGGGGTTAATAGAAGTCGTCGGAGGCTTGCTGTTGAGGTAACAGTCAGCAATTTC
Source organism: Camelina sativa (assembly GCF_030686135.1). Lineage (NCBI taxonomy): Eukaryota > Viridiplantae > Streptophyta > Magnoliopsida > Brassicales > Brassicaceae > Camelina > Camelina sativa. The sequence goes on from NC_141891.1 coordinate 16,587,829, forward strand.
AGAGGCAGGAGAGTAGCCCGAGAAGGAGTAGACAACGTCGTTGTTCTCTGCCGGAGAGGTTACGAAGACGGCGATGTTGGCCCCGGAGAGAAGGCAGAGATCAGCGGCTTTGGAGAAAAGAGTTTGACGGCGTTTGTTGCAAGCCACCGAGCGTTGTTGTTTAGTGTCGCGTTTCTTAATCTCAATCTTTCTCTTTGTTCCTCCTCTTTTCATCGTCATCGTCATCGTTAGGGTTTTGTTTCCTTACCGAGAAAATAAGAGAGATGAGAATTAGAAAGAGCGAGAGAGACTGAAGCCAAAAAGTAAGCAAACTCATATTTATAGATTCGATATCCGATCCTAATTAGTAATGTGTTTTCCTTTTTCTCTTTTTTTTTTTTCCACAGCAAAAATGTTTTCCTTTTTTTTCTCCTCCTTATATAATAAATTCGACTTGTATGCACTTATTGAAATTATTTATTTTTACTAAAACTCCTTTGTTTCTTTTTTCTTAAACAGCTAGCTACTAAAATTCGTTTTTCCTAAAATATTGTTCTTTTTTTTTAATAATATTTTGAGAAAACCAAAACAAAGTTATTTTAAAAATTTTAAGTTCTTAATATTGGTAATAATATATAAGAAAATAGGTAAAGGGTTATTTGCTAATATGGCATAATTATATACCATATTTGCTGAAAATAATACAAGAGAAATTCCTCAAAATACCACAATTTCAGTTTTTTCCAAAATTACCATTCTTACTTTTTTTTTTCAAAAATAACACAAAATTTTTATTTCCAAAAATACCATAAGCACAAAAAAAATTGATTTTTCATTGGGTAGAATTTGTTTTTTTAGGTTTGAGTTGATAAATTTAGATTTAGGGTATAATTTTTAAGGGTGTAGGATTTAGGAATTAGTTTTTAATATACAAATTTAGTTCAATTTTGTGGTATTCTTAGAAAAATACATTTCAGTGGTAATTTTGAAAGAAAAAAACTAAAAATTCTATGGCCGGCCTATTGAAGAAGATATCTATGGCGAGTCGGCATTATCCGATCAATCACGTTACTTGGTGAATGATGATGATCTTGGATTTGTTGACTCTTTATGGGAAGCAGAGAAAGAGAGTACCGGAGTGAGTATTTTCTATGAAAACCCAAAGTTATAGGTAAAAATTGTATTTTTGAAAAAAAAAAAAAACTCATTTTAGTATTATTTATGAGAATTGTCCATAATACAATGATATATTCGTAAATAATTATGTAACTTTTAAAATTTATATATTATTAGTTGGTTTTCTCCTTTTCTTGACTCTCTAATTGCTGTAAAATTATGCGATACAAATATGAAACGTGTAAGTTTTCAAATCAGTTAAAATATACAAATCTCATATACTATTAAAAAAATCATAAACTGAAACTTATGAGGGTCGTCCACATTCAAATTCAACACATGAGACATCCCATGTTGCACCATAGACTTGGCGGTGGCCTTGATAATTTCAAGCTCTTTGACAGTGATCCCGTTAGGGATTATAATGACATATTTGCGAGGTGGTAGAGGTGGACGCCTCATTCGAGGTGGAAGCATCATTCGAGGTTGGGGCATCATTTGAGGTGGAGGTGGCTGCTCTGGAAACTTGCGAGGAACCCTCTCCCTCAATGGAGAATCACCTCCTAATCCATAATCACTACCCTTGATCTTAATATGATCAAGAGCTCCATCGTGTTTCAGAGCACGGTATTCCTGTCTAAGCCATATAACATGTTAATTCCCTATTCTAAATAAAATAGAAATTATCAATTTCCTTTTTATTTATGAAATAGGAAATCAACAATCTTTGCAATCTTTTATTTTATGAGGATAAAAGTAAAGTATTCATGCTTCTAGACCCTTCTCTTTATTCTTTATGGAAGTTGAGTATTGTCTATTCAGATGACGAATCATGCACTATGGTCTCGAAGCTGTAAGAATCATTACCAACTAGTTAATCACGTTTGATAAGGATATTAACGGCGTCCAACATACTACCATCTTTTGCAACATAATTACACCAACATCCCATTTAGAAAACCTTATCCAAAATGTTTTTAAAAATTTTGAATAGATTTGTGTAACCTTATAAAAGCATACACAAACTATATTTATACTTTATAACTAGGATCGGATCCGCGCTACAGCGCAGGAGAATATTCATTTATGTAAATATGATTTGTAGTAAAAATTGGAATATATATAAAATCTTATAGAAGAATGCATTTGTAAAAATACTCACTCATAATGTAAGCTTTGACGGACTAACCCGTAAAAGATTGTATGCTTATAAAATATATATTTATAATAATACGCATTAACATTTATATTTGAAAAACCAATCCATAAAAAATTGTATTTGTAAAAAATATACAATCATAATGTACTTTTTTACTGAACAACCCATAAAATATTGCATTTGTAAGAATATTTATTTGTAATAAATACGCACTCACAGTGTAAATTTTAACAGACCAACCCACAAAAAGATTGTATTTATAAAAATATCCATTTGGAAAAAGTACACAGTCACAACATATTTTAACGGACCAACCCGTAAAAGATTGTATTCATAAAAATATCAATCCTAACCCGTTCTACCATATGATTGTGAGTTTTACAAACCAACCCGTGCACTTTTATAAAAGAGAATCATATATTCTAAATCCTATATGTATATATTTGATTGTTAGATTTGATTAACTTTTTAAATTTATGTTGTTAAGAAGTAAATTTTTAGGATATTATAGATATTATAAATCCTTATACTATAGGATTATAATACAGCAGAATTTTCAATCCAAAAAATATATCAACATATAGTTTTAGATCATTTTTTACTAATTTAGTGTTATTACATATATTTGGTCATTGTTTGTTCTTAAAGTAATATTACAAAGCCTATATACTCCCTCCGTTTTTTATTAGTTTTCGTTCTATAGTTAAAATTTACTTGTCGTTTTATATATCCAACTAGATTAGGACCCGTGCTAGAGCACGGGTTGAAATTCTTTTTATTTATATTGTAATTTTTATATACAATCTAATTTATGTGATTTATTTTAAAAGTTTTAGTGAATAAAACATTATGCAATAAAATCATCTGCTAAAACTGATCGATCCGTGCTAGAGCACAAATTTCTAATATTTTTACTTAAATCACTATAAATGTGATTGTTTTATTTATTTTAAAGTTATTTTTGTAGGAAACACTATGCCATTAAATCATATGTTGAATATGACTTATGGAAAGAACGTATATTTGTATAGATTTTGACCGCGGTACACCGCGAATTAAGTTATTTGATAAAAAATAATAATTTGTTTGTTAATTTTTTGTTACAGTATTAATTTAATCAACTTAATTAGATATGTCTATTAATTTAATATTCATATTACTAACAAAATAATGAAATAATATTTACCCGTGTAGCACCGAATTAACAAAATTTTAAATTTATATTAGTATCTACTCAAATACGTCATGTCATATAAACCCGTCGTATAATATTTTAACTCGCAGTACACCATGAATTGTAATGTTCTAATGTGTATAAACATAATAAGCATCATTATAAGTATGATAAAATTATAAGACATGAACCGAAAGATGATACGTTATCAAAAGGTAACGATAGATTATTGATCGGTTTATTTTATAGTATAATTAGAAATCACTCTTAATCCGCGGAAGAGTGACTATTTTTTAGATTTGTTTGCCTATATATGGTTAATTAAATATTTTTTGGAGATTTTATTTTATTCTTTCGAATAACTTGTTTTAGAAGATCTTAAATCAAGATTAACTAATGGTTATTTTTTGAGATTTGTTTGCCTATATATGGTTAATTAAATATTCTTTGGAGATTTTATTTTATGTTTTCGAATATCCTGTTTTAGAAAATCTTAAATCGAGATTAACTAATGGTTACAACTCATATAATCTATAACCTACCAAATAATTAAATAATTAATTTTATAATTCATATTATATAGTCTACAAAAAATGTTGTGTACTTTCGTTTTATTATATAACTAATTTAAAAGATTTTTTTTTTGTGTTTAGGTATATGAATATGAGCGAGGTATTTTTTGTGAGAGGTGATTTGTATTATGTATATTGGCAGTTTTGAAGATTTTGTAGATTAAGATATTAGGAATCACGATTAATTGTTATTATTTGCTTATATTTTGTTCTTTTTTTTATGGTTACCAGTATTTTTCTGTGGAAAATTAATTTGGAATATTTTGTTTATTGCTTTTGTAATCAACGTGATGTAGCAATTAAATTTTTGAAGGATATATTTTGGTGTAAAAGAGAATTAAGATTATTCTCTTAAAATCTTGCGAAAATGAAGAGTTACAGATTAAGACTTTCAACGTGATGTAACATATATCTAATACAAATTAATATCAATTTTTTTTTATAATCCATTTGTAACCTTTTATTAAAATTATATAGTCTACAAATTTGAAGTTGTGTACTTCCGTTTTATTAAATAGGGGATGCAAATGTTTGATAAATATTCTAATTTTATCCAACTGTTTTGATGTTTTGACCAATAAAAATATTAGAAAATATATTAATAAAAAAGATTAAACAAAAAACTTAATGGCTTTCTTAATTGGTGTAGAACAACCTTAAACGACAACTAATTAAAAACGGAGGGAGTATTAGGTAATCCAAATTTTAAATTTCGTAATTTTTTTTTTTTTTTGTCAACAAATTCTGTAAATCTTGTTTCCACAAATATAGCATTCTCGCTAAACAACTTTCTGTAAATCTTGTTTGTAAATGCTAACTTATATTCTCGTTAGTCATAACCATACCCGTTTAGAATCAGAATATGTACTAAGTATCCAATAGACCAATACTCTAACATTTATTATTTAGAATTCTATACTAAATATCCGAATTCTCGGGTAATTAAAAAAATTAAACCCGATTCAATACATGTTTAAGGACTAATTTACCCTTCATAACATTGTTTTCTAGTGTAAGCGACAGTGGTATTTTGGGTATAGGAAGAAGTTGTACTTCTCTTTTACTAATATAGAGATTCTTCTATAAATATTGTATAAATATTCTTAAAAAAAATCTTATTAAAACATTTTAAAATACCTTGTAAAAGTTTATAAAAACTTAGATGGAGACTTCAAGTAACAGTTATCATCAAAAAATACTTTCAAAACCTTATAAAACTTTATACAAATTTCAAATTTCATAAATAGTAATATTTTTAAAAATTGTCAGCTAGAAATAATATTTGTCAAAAAATTTCTAAAAACTTTCTTGTTTGGTAAAACAATGATTTTGTATTTTTATCCAATGGAAATGAGTCTTCTAAATATTTCACGAAGTATCATTTGAGATTTAAATATTTCTAAAGTTTTATATGTGGCTAAATTGATATACATTAAAGTAGCTTATTATCACATAATATCTTATACAAATACCTTTTCACTTAATTTTTCGAGTTATTTAAAATTTTATACGCTAATTTTTTTTTTTAAATATCACAATATTATTCGAAATTTTTTTAAATCTTTTTCTTATACAAATTTATTTATATAAGAAATTTTTAATCTTTTTCTTATACAAATTTATTTAGTAGACAACGTCGTTGTTCTCTGCCGGAGAGGTTACGAAGACGGCGATGTTGGCCCCGGAGAGAAGGCAGAGATCAGCGGCTTTGGAGAAAAGAGTTTGACGGCGTTTGCTGCAAGCCACCGAGCGTTGTTGTTTAGTGTCGCGTTTCTTAATCTCAATCTTTATCTTTGTTCCTCCTCTTTTCATCGTCATCGTTAGGGTTTTGTTTCCTTACTGAGAAAATTAGAGAGATGAGAAATAGAAAGCGAGAGAGAGAGACTGAAGCCAAAAGTAAGCCAAAAGTAAGCAAACTCATATTTATAGATTCCATATCCTAATTAGTAATGTGTTTTCCTTTTTCTCTTTTTTTTTTCCACAGCAAAAATGTTTTCCTTTTTTTCTCCTCCTTATATAATAAATTCGACTTGTATGCACTTAAAGAAATTATTTATTTTTACTAAAACTCCTTTCTTTTTTCTTTCTTAAACAGCTAGCTACTGAAATTCGTTTTTTTCTAAAATATTGTTCTTTTTTAAATAATATTTTGAGAAAACCAAAACAAAGTTATTTTAAAAATTTTAAGTTCTTAATATTGGTAATAATATATAAGAAAACTAGATTAGGCCCACGTATTAACGTGAATATAAGAAAAATATGTGAAATTTTAAGTTGTATTCAAAATATTAATTTTATTTCATTTTTTAAAAACCGGATTTAGAGTTCACACACTCCATCTTGCAATACAATTTCTTTGTATGTTACATGATAATAAAATTAGATTTTAATTTTATGCACTCAATCCCAATAAGTAACATTTATAATTTTCATACAAAAATGTGCATTGTATCAAATTTATATCTTACTTAATATTTTTACAAAAAAAAAAATTAATAAAACATAACTCTCGAAGAAAAAACTGAAAACTAATTTTATCTCATATTTAAAAAAGTAATATATTTGTTTCATGTTTTGTAATCTCATACGTAATAGTTTTACTACTTGTCCAACTAATTTTAAATAAAACTATACTAACATTATCATAAATTAATAAAAAAAACCAAGGTTTAGATAATAACATAATATTGAATACGCTATCAAATCATTCACCGATTGAAAAACTTTAAAAAATTACATTAATTTCTTATTTTGATTATCTTATTTTCTTATATTCTGTTAATCACTAATTTTAACACATTAAACCTTTTTATATTTTAATTATTTTCTGTATAAATTTATTTTTGCTATATGATTATAATAAATAATAATTGCAATTAAATTGTAAATATTTTCCTTATAAATTGCACATATTTTCCTATTGATATTTGTAATTTAACATATAAATTTCCTATTAGAATTAGTAATATAATAGATTACTTTTGGTTTTATATACTTTTCAAAATATTAATTGTAATCCTTTTATTTTTAGGATTTTTTTAATTTTCTTATAATTATTAAATAAATTTTCTTTTCACACATATCAAAATATTATCTATACACTTGACACATGTCGTGATTATATGATGTACTAACTTCGATATACTTGACACATATCACGATTATATGAATTACTAACTTTGAAAACTAAAGTTTATATAATAAGATAGTTAAAGGGTTATTTGCTAATATGGCATAATTATATACCATATTTGCTGAAAATAATACAAGAAAAATTCCTCAAAATACCACAATTTCAGTTTTTTTTTTCCAAATTACCACTCTTACTTTTTTTTTTCAAAAATATCACAAAATTTTTATTTCCAAAAGTACCATAAGCACAAAAAATTGCGCTCATATGTATTATCATCTCAACAAATCTCAAAACTCAAATCTCACCAAATCCTAAAATCCCAAATTTAATAACCAAATCTCCTAAAATTACACTCAAATCTTCTAAAATTCTGAAATATTAAAAATCCCAACAAATCTCCTAAAATTCTCAGTTCAATACACCCCCCTTAGTGTTTAGGATTTAAGGATTAGTTTTTGATATACAAATTTAGTTCAATTTTGTGGTATTTTTATAAAAAATACATTTCAGTGGTAATTTTGAAAGAAAAAAACTAAAAATTGTATTTTTGGAAAAAAAACAAACTCATTTTAGTCGTATTTATGAGAATTGTCCATGATAAATTGATATATTCGTAAATAATTATGTTACATTTAAAGTTTATATTTTTTTGTAGTTGGTTTTCTCTTTTTCTTGACTTTCTAACTGTTGTAAAATTATGCGATACAAACATGAAACGTGTAAGTCTTCAAATCAGTTAAAATATACAAATCTCATATATTATTTCTCTTTGTTCCTCCTCTTTTCATCGCCATCGTCATCGTTAGGGTTTTTTTGTTTCCTTACCGAGAAAAATAAGAGAGATGAAAAAGAGAGAGAGAGAGAGAGACTGAAGCAAAAAGTAAGCAAACTCATATTTTATCGATATCCTAATTAGTAATGTGTTTTCCTTTTTTTTTTCTCCACAGCAAAAATGTTTTCCTTTTTTTTCTTCTCCTTATATAATAAATTCGACTTGTGCACTTAAAGAAATTATTTAACTAAAACCTTTTTGTTTTTTTTTCTTAAACAGTTATTTTTAAATTTTTTGTCTTTGATAAAACTAAAACAAAGTTCTTAATATTGGTAATAATATATAAGAAAATAGGTAAAGGGTTATTTGCTAAAATGGCATAATTATAGACTATATTTGCTGAAAATAATACAAGAGAAATTCCTCAAAATACCACAATTTCAGTTTTTTTCTAAAATTACCATTCTTACTTTTTTTTTCAAAAATACAACAAAATTTTTATTTCCAAAAATACAATAAGCACAAAAATTTGATTTTTTATTGGGTAGAATTTGTTTTTTAGGTTTGAGTTAATAAATTTAGATTTAGGGTATAGTTTTTAAGGGTGTAGGATTTAGTGTTTAAGATTTAGAGATTAATTTTTGATATACAAATTTAGTTCAATTTTATGGTATTTTTAGAAAAATACATTTCAGTGGTAATTTTGAAAGAAAAGAACTAAAATTTCTATGGCCGGCCTATTGAAGAAGATATCTGTGGCGAGTCGGCATTATCCGATCAATCACGTTACTTGGTGAATGATGATGATCTTGGATTTGTTGACTCTTTATGGGAAGCAGAGAAAGAGAGTAACAGAGTGAGTATTTTCTATGAAAACCCAAAGTCATAGGTAAAAATTATATTTTTGGAAAAAAGCTCATTTTAGTGTTATTTATGAAAATTGTCCATTATACAATGATATATTCGTAAATAATTATGTAACATTTAAAGTTTATATTTTTTAGTTGGTTTTCTCCTTTTCTTGACTCTCTAATTGTTGTAAAATTATGCGATACAAACATGAAACGTGTAAGTTTTCAAATCAGTTAAAATATACAAATCTCATATACTATTAAAAAAAAGGGTGAGTTACTAGAATATTGCATAAAAGCTTCCTTATTACAAAAGTAACATACAATTGTTTGTAATTACTAGAATAAACCATTGTACCTATACTACCCCTGAAACTAGTGTTGGGAAAAAACGTAATTACGGTTAATGCCATTAGTAAAAAAAAAAAAAAACATTGGAAGTTAGGACTAAGTCTACCGATTCTTTGATGGTAGATTTATACACGTGGACTGATTAAAGGTGTACGTCAGATATTTTTGGTACACTTAGTTGTAGTGCTGGTACACTTTGTCGTCGACGTAGATGGTACACTTAGTTGTAGTGTTGGTACACTTATCGGTCGACGTATATGAAATCGATTCGTTAGATTAAGTTGGTAGAGGAATTTCCCTTTGATGATAGACTTTTGTTTTTAGCGCGTGTAGCGGCAAATGTAAAAGGGTGGGAAGATATTTATGGTAGACTAATGGCCTGTTGCGACAGATTTATGCGACAGCCTTCTCTCCTTACAGATATTTTTGGTATACTTTGTTTGTTTTTTGAAATAGTTTTCGTAGTGTTGTGGTAGGCTCTTGTCCGTGATAGATTTAGTAAGCAAGATTGACAGCTGTAAAGTCTTACCAGAATAACACGAATTTGTTTGAGATGGCAAAGACAGTCGAGCGTTGCGATAGACTTATTGGAAGAAGATCTAAACACCTTTCCTGTTCTTCCGATCTATGGTGTTCATGTAATAAAGTTTGTAGCAGATTAATCAATCGTGTTCTGTTTGTCTGCCGTAGCAAACGTCTTTTTCCTACTCAGTTTCGTTAATCTTTCCTCTCGGATCATCCATGGAAGAGCAAGATATCGTTTTGGCGTGTGGGAGGTGGAGGGTAGACAAAAAGCGATGGTTGTTTGATGTTGATACTAGCAAAGGGTGCAGGATTATAGTTGCCGATAAAGAAACAAAGTTGGAAGACTTTACTGCTATGGTGTACGATGACTTTGGTTTCTGTGAAAGAACTTCCGCCATAAAGTTGAGCTATATGTTAGATAGATATAAAAAAGCGGATGTTATATGCCACCGGTGATTGTTTCGAATGGTCGGCAGTTTCAAAACTTTCTCAAACAGCATAGGAGTGAACTCATCCGGCTATGCGTTGAGATCGAAGCTAAATCTGGTGAAACCTTGTTCGAGGAAGTTAAACCGAAAACCCCAGAACCAACACCCAAGACCCCTGAAGTCGTTGTAGATGATTCTGTAGGCGTGGCAGAGGAAATGGGACAAAAAGATGATGAGTACGAGAGTCGGAAGGAAGACGGTGAAGATAATGTAGGAAATGATGTAGATGAAGATGAAGCAGATGACGAGGACAACAGTAGATTTGATTACTGTGACGACAGCGATGGTGCAAATTCAGGGGATGAAGACTATCTGCTGTACTCCAACTTCGCTCCGGATGAACCAGAGGAATCATTGGACGACAGACCTGGGGGTGGGTCTTGTATAGAGGAAAATGTGTGTAACACATAATCAAATAATCGTACCCGCAAGACTAACTCTGCAGCTGATGCAATTGAGAAGGAGGTTCGCAAAATAGAAAACGGAGGTGGTGATATTGCTGTGGGGGATAAGTTTGATAGCAAAGAAACGTTGGTGGCAAGGTTGAGGGTGCTGAGTGTATTAGATAAATATGATTACAATGTTCGATATTCAACGCCCATTTTGTTAATCGTTGAGTGTTGGGTAAAAGGTTGTAAATGGAGAATACGGGCTTCAACCATGGGTGATTCGCCGGTGTTTCATATTCGCAGATATTGTCGTGAACATACTTACTCTGTTACGGAACGATATGGCCGTAGCCGTAATGCTAAACCACCAATCCTAGCTCAATTATACAAGGATTATGTTGGTGGTGTGGGAGGTTATGTTGTGCCAAATCTTGTTGGGGATGGGCTCAACCTACGATATGGTGTACAGGTTGGCTACTGGAATACTTTAATATGTTTGTTTTATGGTTGGCTCTGTGTATGTGATGGTCTATAGGGTGTACAAACAGATCGTAGCTTAAGTTTGTTGGGTTTGTCCGAAATTAGTTGATTCTATGGCCTGCACTGCACATATATATAATTCGATCTAGTTGATATTGTTTAGTGCTGATGTCTTTTACTCACTATTTTCATATAATAGCTTGGCTACTGGAAGGCATATCGTACACTTATAAAGGCGCGGGAGTATGTTAGGAGTACACCTGAAAGTGGATACGCTGAATTACCTGCATATTTATATAGGCTGAGGTCCTCTAATCCGGGGACCCTTACTAGACTGGTCGTTGATGCAGAAGACAGATTCAAGTATGTTTTCATTGCGATTGCTGGATGCATTAAGGGTTTCAGGTATATGCGGAAAGTTGTAGTTGTAGATGGAACCTTTTTGAAAGGTGAATTCAAAGGGACTCTTCTGATAGCGACAACACAAGATGGGAATTTTAATATTTTCCCTCTGGCGTATGCGGTTGTTGATACAGAGAACGACGTGTCGTGGGAATGGTTCTTTACTCAATTAAGCAATGTAATTCCTGATGATGAAGACCTTGTACTGATATCTGACTGGCATAAATCTATTGGTAAAGCTATCGCTAAAGTGTACCCCCTGGCAAGTCGAGGAATCTGCACTTATCATCTTCACAAGAATATTATCCTGAGATTTAGTGGGAGCAAAACATTCCGACTGGTAAAAAAAGCAGCTGCAGCGTACCGTGTAGTTGATTTCGAAGAAATCTTCCAGCAAATTCAAGAAGCGAATCCGCAACTGCATGCTTACTTGGTGCGTGCAGATGTAACCAAGTGGAGCAGGGCGCACTTTCCTGGTGATAGGTACAACTTCACCACGAGCAACATTGCAGAATCGCTAAACAAAGTACTGAATCCTGCGAGAGCCTATCCCATTGTAGAGTTATTAGAAGCTGTTCGGAATATGTTGACACGTTGGTTTGCTACAAGGAGAAAACAAGCTGCCGCAATGCCAACTTTACTCACCAAAGGAGTGGAGAACCTGTTACAAGTGTGACATTCATTAACATATCCATCGATATATAAGTTAACGAAAGGCCTGGAAAATGTTAGTGGATATGTTGTGTTGTTTTGGTTATATGAACTTACGCTTTCATTTACTCATAGGCACGTATTGAACATTCAAGGCGTCTAAAGGTTCAAGAAATTGATGAAGATCGATTTGAAGTAAGTGGTGGTACCTCAACGCATGTTGTTAATCTGAGGTATAGGAGGTGTTCATGTAGGCGTTTTGATCTAGAGAGGATGCCATGCGTACATGCTATCGTAGCCGCATATACGGCCAACGTATCAGTTATAACCAGCACCATCCATACTTCCGCAGAGACAGCCTCTGCAGTGGGTATGCGGAGGCAATAATGCCGATAGATACATCCTGCATCGTTCCTACTGATATTACACCGTCCAGATGTAAACCGCCTTTTGTTAGGAATCCTCCAGGAAGGCCAAAGATGACGAGGATGAAGTCTTTTGTCGAGGTTGCGTTGGAGACGAAGCGGGCCCACAAACAGCATGCTTGTTTTCAGTATCAACAGGTTGGCCACAACCGTACAACATGTCCAGCTAATACGTAGTGCATGGGCGACAATAGACGTGTTATCTTTTCTTGGCATGAGGATAATATTCTTTTTTCCTAAGTGCCAACATAGCTTTTTGTAATGATGGATCTTTTTTAATTTCTAAGTCCACATTGTTATTTAACTATAATTGTTGGAGAAATTGTCCCCGGGTGCCCTAGTTGGGCCTATTACTCGTGTGGGCTTTTTAGAAATCTCAAGCAAACGGTTTTCTGTTTGAATAAGAAGCTTAGAAAAGCGAAATATATATGTTTGTGTATTTTATATGGTCCATTAGAGAAGACATAATGCGAGGGAAGGATAGTGTTTACATGTACACTTATCGTAGATAACTATTGTTGTGTACACTAAATTTTATATTTTGTTGATAAAACATAACCATATATTATCCAGAATCAGCGTAACAATGGGTTCACTCAAAAGTACACACACACCGGGTACATATTTTAAACTTTAACTACACGATTTAGGTGTGTTCATGGTTTCTTGTTGGATTTAAATTCGACCGGTTTGCGTTTAACTGCATCTGCAGCACATGGAGATGATTGCCCTAACGCTGTGGCACAAAAAACGGAGAAGAAATGATAAAACAAAGTACCGTAATTTTGGACTCCGTTCTCTTTTACGAGTTGACAAGAAGGTTCCAAGCAAATCAACAGGACCACGACGAAACGGAATTTCAGATGGGACAAAGTACTCATTGACATCGTCAATGGGGAAAGGATGAAGTGGGTTACAGATGTCGACGTTATATATGCTCCAATGAACTGGAAATCTAATCATTGGGTAGGAGTGGGCATAAATCTTAAAACGAGACATGTTTCCATTTACGATCCTTTGATGACCCTTTCCAGAGAAACTCTTGCAATGTCCCGGATCAAGCCGGTGATTATGATGATACCGTATCTACTTCAGAGGGTTATCGATGTCAATTACCCTCTCGATCCATTTACCGCTGAAAGGGTTAGCGAAGTAGGACAAAACTTGAGGACGGGAGATTGTGGACCTTTTGCTATGAAGTTTTTAGAACTGTTGAGCATGGGTAAACCGATGGCTGATTGCTTGAAGATCACCGACAACAATATTGACAATTTCCGAAAGAAGTTCGCGATGGACTTCTACGAAGCTGGTATTGGCCCGATAAATTAAGTAACAAATAAACATTCTTCCTGGTTGTACTTATTACTTTCACGCAGGTGGTCCATATGATCCGTAACAGTCTGTTAGGATGATTTTGGTTCGCTGACTTCGAATACAATATAATTGCCTCGCTCATCATATCATACCTCTAACTACATGTTGCCAATGTACGTAGGATTGCCAGTAGGGACAAGTTAGTGTGCTCAAAATGGAGAGAAACTAAGCACCAACCATGCACCTAAAAATAAAGTCTATAACGTTAGAGAATCAATTGTACGTACACAGATGAATATATGTACGTGTGTACACAGACCATACTAAGGCCGTTACTTAGTTGATTGTACGTACACATCTGATAAAGGCCTAACATATACTAATACTGGTTAGAAAGACGTCATAATGATACATATCTAGACCCTGCAATATACTGGGTAGAAAGACGTCATAATGATACATACTGCTCCGGTAATTTACATGGAACCTAACTTCTTCAACTTTTGGATCCCGAGTTGAACTCAGCTTCCGGATAATCTATTTTCTCCGACGTTTCATCCTAATCGAAGGCATGGCCGCATCACATAGGCCTGTGTAGTTTAGTCCAAGAGCTATACACTCTAAGCACTTCAACGTGTACACACCACAGTCACCTTGTTGATAGTTCTGTGGGAGTGTTTTCACCCGGTAGTAACTAAATGCCGCCGCCCCGATATTCTCATCTTTGTACCTCCGGTGATATGCTTGTATAAAACATGGGATCATTTTTGCGAATGGCTTACACTTCTTTTGTAGACTCTCGTCGGTTCTACCGCTGTTTATGCTATCGTAAACTCGTAGCCTTTGCTGGACTAAGCGAGCTTTGATGGCTACCCAATGGTTGTTATCGAGGTTGTATGGGAAGAGCAGGGTGTCTACACCGTCAACCCACACCTTGTGTGTCATTCCGTATTTTGGCAGCCTTCCCACGTACTTCTCAAAACAACCTTCTCCAAAAACCCATTTATTAGAGGCTTCCATTTGAGGGAATTTGAATGCCCACGTACTAACAAACAAAGGATCGAGAAAAGCAATACGATCTGTTTTATATGGGGATGGCGTTTGCGTCCCCCTAATACGTAACATATGCATACATGTAACCATGTGCTGCAACATGAGTGACATCTATCAGGCATTAGTATACCATAGTTAACTGCGTCAAATGTTATGGAACAAAAATACGAAGCTTACCGCATCCCATAACCATCCGAATGTTGTAGTTGGCCACAATTGTTTAGGGGTCAGGAGGCGAAAATAAAATTCGGCATTTCCAGTGCAAGGTACTTTAGCCCTGAATACCAAAATTAACAAATCAGTTATAGATCGTAGTCCTCAAATCAGAATATAGACACTAATTATATACAACTCTAAATGAAGACTTACAAATCATCAGTTAAGAAGGACATCAGCTTTGCAATTTTCTCAGGACTTGCCTCAATAAAAGGATCGTACACTGCGGAAGATAGGACTACAATGTGGCTTTCACGTCGGGTAATTAATGCAGCTCGCATTGATTCGTCATTAGGGTTTAACCCTATGTTAGTGCCCACTGGATCTACTAATAGAAGATCAAGCTCTCTTGATGGAGGAAACACCTTTTGTAACAAATATGCAAAATACCTAGCTTTCTCCTTATCTTTCAGTGTATGAGATGATGCAGGAGTAATGGTCCCCTCGGTTAAATCCACAACAGATTCGCACTTTCGATCCGACGAGCCAGGGTTACCACCACTTACCGGATGGATAACATTAATAGGAACGGGTTGAGCACCTGCTCCATCTACTTTGTCATTATACTTTGCTCTTTTATCACCTTCCTCTGTCTCCCAACTCTGTACTCTTTTGCCACGCTGTACACTGTCTACCATCTGCTTTGGAATTCGCTCTACATTGTCCTCTGGTTGGATTTTAATACTCCCAGACCACATGACCTTATCCTTAATGGCTAACGGATCCCTAATACAACTAGCAATTTTATAACCATCCATGTCCGAATGCTTTATCTGATATAGTCATGACTTGAAAAAAAGACATGTATTTGACGTTATATAAAAGACATTTGAAATATAATATAACGCTGTTAAACTAGAGACAAAGTATACAAATTGCTAAATTCTGTGTACGAAAAAATCATATATCAAAATAATTACAAAATTATACAACTTCACAATACTGAAATTGATATTGTTTCCTCGAATCGATAAATACAAAGACTTCATACTGAACAATAGATATATAATAACAATTTTATCAATACGGTACGCAGATCATACCTCCTCTATTTTTGGTTTGTCATTTCTTAATGTACGAGGACCTTGCGTATGCGCTCTTCCATCCGTTGAGTTGATAACAACTTTCTTCAATAGTTGAATGTCACTCTCAAAGTTACCCATCCTACTCTCCATACCTTGAAGTTTGAACACAACTTCCGCTATTGCTCTAGAAAACGATATCAGAGTATTATCCATTTTGGCCCCTAGTGTTTCAACCATAGTAAATAACCTTCCACTACCATCTTCACCCTGCACACCTGAATGCTTATCTCCAGACGCCTTCTCTGCTGAACATTTGTCCCCAACACTTTCTTTCTGCTCCTTCGCATTATTGGGGACATTACGGATGCTGGTTGGGGCTGTTTCAAGGAAATCATCGTCACTTACCCCTGCAACATGTTGCCTCCTCTCCCTCTTCTTCGTATGTTCCCCCTTCCTTTTTTTTACACAATCCCATTCTCTTTCATCCACTTCGCCATTGATCACGTCTAACAGCAGATTATCCAGTTTCTTCTTCAAACCTTCCCCTACACCATACACAGAATATTGTCCTGGCCAATCTGGATATATGATGGTATAGTGAAATTGATGCTTTAAGCTTCCATCTATCTCTCAATGAATTTTAAATCAGTTTTCTATTGTAAATACAATGGTGTTATAGCATCTAAAGTTTAAAGTGTTGCTTGACACAACTTGTGTCCATCGATCTCTTCTAAAGTTTTGTAGTTTCTCTACTCCATTGGAGGGTGAATGATTGTTTATTACGGTTTTTATTGTATTTTGCAGTAGAGAGACTCCTGCGAAGAAGGTGGAGGATGTAATGCCCATTGCAACTGGACTTGAGAAGGAGGAGCTTGACGCTGAAATAAAGGTGATAGCTTCTGTTTTATTTCTTTATCTAATGCAACTTAAGATCTGAATATGATTCAAGTGTGTTAATTTGATATGTTTTACTGTAAGTCCACTTGCAAACATGACTTTATTTCATGATCATTTCTGGCATACCACAATGATGTATATATCTCTGCTTCATAGTGCTTCTCTCCAGCTAATTACTTTTTCTTTAGCTCTCTCTCCCTCATAATGTCGCCTAAGTGTTTGCTGAAATGCCCAGTTCTAATGGTGTTTTTCATTTTTTTTTTTTGTGTATGTGCTTTCAGGTGGAGTTTTGCTATTAGACTAAGTTACTGCAAAAGAACAAAACAAAAACCTGTCAAATGAATGTTTTTTTTGTACTGTTCCTAAGTCTGATGATGTCTACCTCAAGCCTCTCGTAAGCCTCTCGTTAAGGAGACCAAAAGCAGTGCTCCTAATCTTTTTATGCTTTTGTTTCTCTGTTTGTTCCATTGGTTTATTGAGATTTGCTCCTTTTTTTTTGCTGAGGTTTCAGGTAAGCTTATGCCACTCTAGATAATAGTTCTCCTTTTGTTTTTTTCCAGGTAAATGGGTAAAGACTCTTTTGGAATGACACCAAAGACTTGGAGGCTACCAAAACAGAGGAGATTGGATTTAGTAACGGCTTTGCAACAAGTAAGAAATGCTTAACCTTGAAGGAGCTTCTTCAACAAAGGTTTATCACATAGTCGTGCATGTTGTTGTTATCCTTGTATGATCCAAAACCTTAGGTTATGAAGATTAGATATTTAATTGAATGTAATACATGTTATGTATTTTTGTGTAATGGATATTTTTGATTATTTATGGAAGAAAAAAAGTTATATATAAATCTATTTAAATAAATTTTGCAAAACAGGATTTAAATCTGCAAATTATATACAAATACAATTATGAAGATTTTTGTGAGGAAGTTAGTCACAATTTTTGTCACGAGAATATTGAAACAAAATTGAAGCAAATTGACACTATTTTAGTTGAAACAATTTGTAGCAAATTTGTTACACGTCAAATGTAGTTTTTGTAACTATTAGCGACGACTTATTGTGTGGGAATTTGAAACAATCTGTTACAATATATTTGACAATATATTTGAGACAAATTTGAAACAATTTGACACAAATAAAATTGTTGCAAATTTGTTATGATTTCTCACAACAGTCAATTAGCAACTACCCTATAGGCGCAAAAAAAATTTTGTAACAATTTTGTAACAAACCATAAATTGTTACAAAAATATATACATAGCTTCAATATTATCCGTAGCTATACAAACCAAAACTTGTTGTGCTTATAAAAGAGTGGTGACATATATAGACACAAAGATGCTTTACATCGTCTAAGAATGAAAAACTCAGGCAACAAATTTTTTGTACTCTAAGAAATGAAGCTTACTGTAAGAACCTCACTCACCGAGGCAAAAGCTACTGATTCGACGAAAAAGGCCAAGAAGCGTGAAAACATTATTCCGACATAATCTCCAATCAGCAAACAGCTCTACATAAACCAGATCACATTATAAAAAAAAAATTAACATTTATATGAGATTGCAAATAGATCATATTCAGCAACAGAGTTTGATAGACACAGAGGTTTGAATAAAGAGAAAGACACAGAATAATCATAGATCATATCAATTCACAAACAAAAAGATGTTGATTACCAGATAACTGCGTCGAGAGAGAGAGAGAGCACTGTTAAGTTTTGGATTGTATCCTACTTCCCTGTTTCAAAATCAAACAAAAGAACTTGTTATATAATGTTGTTATAAAATTAGTACATGAGACTTAGATTAAGTTAGAAGAACACAGCAAAACGTGACGTGATCGTTTGTAATGACATGGTAAAACCATGGATTAAATATGTTTTCTTGTTTCGTTGGCTTAAAAACTAAAAAGTTGAACATAGTAATTATTAGATAGTCAAAAATGCATATAAGTAAACTTGAACATACCTTTTCATCCACAAGGAAAAGATTAGATTCCTGAAAATTTTTCTGGTTTATGCTATTAGAACTCTGATCTTCCATTCTTTTTTCAAAGAATTTAGATTTGAGAGGAGTAAAATTCAGAGGCATTTTTAACCTGAAACTAAAAAAAAAAACCAGAATTAATATGAATTCAAGAGAAAAGGTATGCATATGAACAAAAGAAAAAGTATCTACCAGCCTGAGAACTGCAAATCCAGGAAAAAAAATGAAGAGGAGGTAAATACAAAGAACATTGAAGAGAGAATCAAGTCAAATTGGGTTTATATAGAAGATGGATTATTTGTAAACTACTTTGACCGTGGAGCTGTTAGTGGAGTAGAATTAGGGATAGATTTTTTGTAACTTGTAAGCAGTTATGTTTGTCTAGAAAATGTTGCAGATGAATAAAAAGGAGGTTATGCGTTTTTTTGTAAAACATGATGCTTTTTTTTCGTAGAAAATATTTATTTTCACAAGATCCAGTGTTATTAATTTTTGTTTTCTTCAAAAATTAAAAGAAAAAATATGATCTGATGTGGCTGAATTTGATTGGTCAAGTGACTTGTGAATTATAGGATAAAGGATGATATGAGACACAACAGAATAGTTCCGGACCAGTATACCTTGCTTCAGTGTTTAGAGCTTGTTCTGGAACACGGAATGAGAGCCCACGCTGTGATGATTAAGTGCCATATCAAGTCCAACATTATAGTCGATAGTGCGCTTGTTGATATGTACTTCAAGTGCAGCAGTTTCTCTGATGGCCACAAATTATTTGATCAGTTGTCCACGAGAAACGTTGTTACATGGACTTCATTGATGTCTGGGTATGGTTATCATGGAAAAGTTTCAGAGGTGTTAAAATGCTTTGGTAAGATGAAGGAAGAAGGTTGTAGACCAAATCCTGTTACATTTTTGGTGGTTCTCACTGCGTGTAACCATGGAGGTTTTGTTGATAAAGCTTGGGAGCATTTCAGTTCTATGAAGAGAGATTATGGGATTAAACCTAAGGGACAACACTATGCAGCTATGGTTGATACGTTAGGGCGTGCTGGTAGGCTACAAGAAGCGTACGAGTTTGTTATGATGTCACCATGCAAGGAGCACGCTCCGGTATGGGGTTCCTTACTTGGGGCTTGCAGGATTCCCGGGAATGTGAAACTGCTAGAAGTCGCAGCTACAAAGTTTTTGGAGTTGGATCCAACAAATGGGGGGAATTACGTGGTGTTTGCCAATGGATATGCGAGTTGCGGATTCCTGGATGCTGCCTCAAAGGTTAGGCGGAGAATGGAGAATGCAGGAGTTAAAAAAGATCCTGGGTATAGCCAGATCGAATTACAAGGGAAAGTTCATAGATTCATGAAAGATGATACGTCTCACAGAGTCTCTGTAAAGATATATGAGAAGGTCCATGAGATGACTTCATTCTTTATGGATGTTGACTACTATCCAGATGACTTACACGCTTGCTGTCCTGTTTGAAACATGGACTGATGATATCTCGTCTTGTCTTGCATTGTTTGACCAAAACAACCTTGCAATTAGCTGAAAGAAATTTACTTCGAGTGATGCTATTTCAGTTTCTTATATTAAGCCTGGTAAAGAGAAAAAGGTACACTTTGTGGAGCCAAATATCAGGTGGATATAGAGAAACTCCAGTGATAGGCTCTGGCAAATCTGCCATGGTTCAGACAAAAGTTTAGGTTTGGACGGGCATTAACAAATTGGTTTGTAGAGTGTGATTTGTAAATAAGTTAAAAAATTCAATACAATTGATTCTTTGTATAAGACATTGCAGACTAGTATAGTTTTGGTGGTGGTTATATAACTAACCATAGACAAAATCATATGTTTACTCACATCCATACATTAAAGATATGTTTTAAGATGAAACAGAGTTAAAAGATATGTTTTAAGGAAAAAGGAAACAGAGTTAAAAGATTGAAAGGCAGGGGGAACTAAATCAAGGTCTTTTTCCCACATACATTGTAGTATGCAATTTAAAAACACCTTTGCCTCTTTGGCTCAGACTTGGGAGGTACAAGCAGTTCCGTCCACACCATTTCATGCGAATCAACCGCAGCTAACTCGGCTCCCTCACCCTCATGTAGCTTCTTCTTTGCCTCGAAAAAAAGTTGGAAGGACTCTTCATAAGCGGCAGTCTCCGACTCTGACGCCACCAACTCTGGATTGTCATCCCTCCTCAGGCTCTCGGCGAGATAAGCAGCAACAAGTTTCTTGAAGTATAGATACCTCCAATCACCTTGGTTCATAAACTGAAACTCATGAGGATTCAAATTCAAATTCAAGACATGAGACATACCATGCTGAGCCACAGACTTGGCAGTGGACTTGATAGTTTCAAGTTCTTTGGCAGTGATCCCTTGAGAGAGTATAATGACATATTTGCGAGGTGGTAGAGGCGGACGCCTTATTCTAGGTGGAAGCATCATTCGAGATGATTGGAGCCCCATGCGAATTGGAAGTGGCAGCTCTGGAATCTTGCGAGGAACCCTCACCCTTAATGGAGAATCACCTCCTAACCCATAATCACTAGCCTTAATCTTGATATGATCAATAGGCCCATCTTGTTTCAGAGCACGGTATTCAGCAAGCTTCTTCTGGTAATAAGCGTGATAAGGATCTGAGCTCCACAAGAAGGAGTAATCTTTGTTCCCATCTTGATCTCTCATCATCTTTCTCTCCATCTCGATCCCTTTTTTGGTAACAAAAAGAGCTGAGCTATCGGCATAAAATCTACGCGTTAGAGGTGGCTCCTCTACTACATCCGCCATGGGAAACGACTACTTAATTAGGGTTTTGGAGAAGTAACAGACACGCCGCGAGAGCCTCAGTGACGTCGTGAAGAAGCCAACAATTGCAAAGAAACGGAGAAGATCCTCAGAGAACAAATCAACGGAGCCCTAGGCGTAGCCTTACACTTGTATGAACGTGAAAACACAAGAGCTAAGCGATTGAACGATATCACACAAGCAACACAGGGGATTAAACAACTCTCTATCGATTTATTATAAAATAAAGAACCTTTCAAAACCCCTTAACCCTCCTTGAATCTTCAAGCTATTTTTTCTTTATTGTGAGTTTTTCTCTAGCCACATGTACCCTATTTATTTATACTAATAGGGCTAAGCGCTAATTCCCTATTCTAGGTAAAATAGAAATTATCAATTTCCTTTTTCTTTATGAAAGGAAATTAACAATCTATTATTTTATGGGGATAAAAGGAAAGTATTCATGCTTCTAGACCCTTCTCTTTATTCTTTATGGATGTTGAGTACTATCTATTCAGATGACGAATCATGCACTATATGGTCTCGAAGCTGTAAGAATCATTACCAACTAGTTAATCACGTTTTTTTTTTTTAACAACATAAGATAAGGATATTAACCGCGTCCAACATACTTCCACGGTTCCACACCATCTTTTGCAACATAATCACACAAACTATCAAAGCATACAAAAACTATCTTTATACACTTTATAACTAGATTAGGACCCGCGGTACACCGCGGGACAAATTATTTATAACTAAAATATTTCAATTATAAGTTGTATTTGTTGGTTAAATATGTTATAATTATATGATAATTGTTAATTTTATGGTTTAAACCATATAATACTGTAAAATAATTTATTTTTTACATAATATTTCTTTAATTAATATAATTAGATATGTCTATTCTATGATACCGATAGTGTTAACAAAATAATGAAATGATGTTTTACCAGTGTAACACCGAATTAATGATATTTTAAATTTTGATAAATATCGATAAAACCCGTCCAGCTATATAACTCCGTCCCGAGATATTTAACTCGCACTATAGCATCTTAATTTTTAATATTTATTGTTTTGTATTATAAATATTAGATTGAGTTGATATGTTATTTATTAAGATTATAACCATTTACATTTTATCAGAATGACGCTTCTTATAAAGTTTAGATATTATAATACTTAGAATTCTTAAAATGGTTGTGTATCTCTCATATTTGAAGTTTCGTAAAAGTTTAAATATATTATTAATATTTTAAAAGTCTTCTAACTTTTTAAAAAGTCGAAATATTTATAAAAGTTAAACTTCTTATAAAGTTTAAATATTTATAATATTTGAAACTTCATAAACGTTTAAATATTATTAATATTTTTAACATTTTAAGAACCGGAATAAACCAAATAATTTTTAAAAAATTTTGAATGTCTGATAAATCAAGCTTTCTACTCATTTGTATTATGAATCATTTTGGTCTCTTTTATAGTATGATTCTGAACCATTGCCCAATTTTTTAGGTGATATGGGATATTGTACCCATATTTTTTATTCATCTATTGAGTTATATATGTCCGTTTTTAAAAATTTGTATTACATCATATGCAGGAAAAAATTACAATTTTTATTAACTAAATATATTATAGAATAATTCAAGATTAATTAAATATAAATTTAAATAAAAATGAAAGAGAAGCATATATTTATGTTTGAATAAGATAGAAAGATTTTCTTATTTTTTAAATCTTACTTATAATTAATTTTGAAAATTTTGGTAACTAACATTAAAGACAACGCATTAAATGCTAATTGTTTCCAAAATAATTTTTGAGCAAAAACTGTTGCAAAAATACTAGTATAGATTCTCCAATAAATACCATATAAATATTATTAAAAAATCTTATATTTTTTTTAAAAAATACCTTGTAAAACTTTATAAAAAATCTTCTAAAAGCTTATAAAACTTTACAAAAACTTGGATCAAGTCTTTAAGTAACAATTATCATCAAGAAATACTTTCAAAATCTTACAAAAATTTATAAATATTTCAGATTTGATAAATAGTAATATTTTTGAGAATTGTTAGCTAAAATAATATTTTTGAAAAGAAGCACACTAAAAAGGGCATTTGTCAAAAAATCTCTAAAAACTTTCTCCTTTAGCAAAACAATGATTTTTTATTTTTATCCGATTGAAATAAGTCTTCTAATATTTCACGAAATGTCATTTGAGATTCAAATATTTCTGAAGATTGTTTTTTGGCTAAATTGATATACTTTAAACTAGCTTATTATCACCTACTATCTTATACCAATGCTTTTTCACTCGATTTTTTTTTGAGTTTTTATAAACTTACATGCTAATGGTTTTTAAAAAATATATCACAATGTTATTCGAAATGATATTTAATTTTTTTCTGTTATAAATTTATTTACTTCTTAGATTGCTTACTAAAAATTTTAATAGATAAAAAATTAAAAACCAAATCTCTACACTACCACATACTTTCTTAGACATGTGCATTCTCATTCAACTTTCTTTCAAAATATTTTAAATTTACGCGCTAAATTTCTATTTTTTCTAAAATGTATCACAATATTATTCGGAACGATATTTAACTTTTTTTGATACAATTATATTTATTTCCTAAATTGTTTGCTAAAAAATTCAATAGATAAAAAAATAAAAACCAAATAGTATCTACACACATGGTGCTTTTTTTCTTAATTTTTTTTTGACATTACTAATTTAGCTTCTTTGTTGCACTTTTCCTTTTTTTTTTTTTTTTTTTTTTCTCGCAAACACCATTCAGGATTATTGCGTTGACATAAGTAAAAGTTTGTTTCTTCTTTTTTTGAACAAAGGTAAATTATTAGAGGCAATGCTTATTAAAATATATATATATATATATAGTAAAGAGAGCATCACCCGAAAAATCTAAAAGCACAGTGCTTTACAAAATTTCGTCAGCTTCCCTAATTTTTCTCAGGTCAATTTTACTACACAGATCCGACCTGACAAATTCCGACCGAGTTTAGTTTTGTTCAATTCCGATTAGATCTTTCTTCCGTAATACTTACTTTTATCGAATACCCCACAAGTACCCCATTCGATCTTGTCTTGGATGCTGGTGGCATTAAGTTAGGGTTCTTCAATCCTTTTTGGGTTTTCGGCATAATTCCCAAACAATGGGTCGCTCTCGTGGGAACTTCCACAATTACGAAGACCCTACTCAGAGGTTTACTCACAATTCATTCTTCCCCATATGGATTTCTTCTCGTGTATTTCTCTGTTATAATTAATTGCCAGTTTCTGCTGAATTTGATATTTCAAGTTTCTTTGAATCTGTATCATTGGGACAATGAGAGCATCGCTTCAAAATTGAGGCTTTTTAAATCTCTTTTCATTAGTGCTGAATTGATCGAATTTCGTATGTGTTTTGAATCTGCGTTGCGCTATAATCCTTGCTTTTTTTTTTAGTTGGGACAATGAGGGTTGCTTCAAATTTGGTGGCTTTTCAGTAGATATAGTCTCTCTCTTATGATCTTTGTGGTAAAATTGTGTTTTGCCTTTGTGTTGTTGTAGAACGAGGAAAAAGAAAAATGCGGCTAATGTGGAGAACTTTGAGTCGACATCTACGGGTACAAATTTTTACTCATCAAACTTTTCTTTTTTTTTTGTTCTCCTGTCAAGATTCCACTTTTGTTCTAACGTCTCTACTTGTGTGGAGACAGTTCCAGGTACTGAGGGAGGAGGCAAGTATAACTGCGATTATTGCCAGAAAGACATTACTGGCAAAATTAGGATCAAATGTGCTGTCTGTCCCGATTTTGATCTCTGTGTTGAATGTATGTCTGTTGGAGCTGAGATCACTCCTCACAAATGTGATCACCCTTACCGAGTTATGGTTAGTTTGGCTTTCGCTTTCCCTTACTTTTTAGTTTGCAGCGAAAAGTTTGATTCTTTGAGAGAGTGATGAGTTTTCTCTGTACTCTCATCATCTAGGACTCAGTGGATAGATCTTTTGGTTGAGTTCCAATCATAACCAATTATATTTCATTTGCTTTCTCAGGGAAATCTAACATTCCCGCTTATTTGTCCGGACTGGAGTGCTGATGATGAAATGCTTCTCCTGGAGGTACCACTTGCTTTTATCATACTGATTTGTGGTTCTATAAATTCTGTTTCTTTCTTCCTTTATCATACTGATTTGTTTTTCTATAAAATCTGACTCTTTAAGTGAAAAGTAATTTTTTTTAATCTCTTAATTCAGGGACTTGAAATTTATGGCTTGGGAAACTGGGCAGAGGTTGCGGAGCATGTTGGAACCAAGAGTAAAGAACAGTGTCTCGAGCACTACAGAAACATTTATTTGAACTCGCCATTTTTCCCACTTCCAGTATGCTGAATCGATCTGTTAAGATAACATATATTTTCGACAATAATGCTTTAGCCTTTTGCAATGTATTGATCCAAGGGAGATACGTTTTTTTCCCAGGATATGTCACATGTAGCAGGGAAGAACAGAAAAGAACTTCAAGCCATGGCAAAAGGACGCATTGATGACAAGAAAGGTATGTCCTAATCTAATTTAATTGATGGTTGTGTGATTCTTCGTTGTACGTGTTGGTATCTTAGTTCTGATATTGATGTGGCTTCTTATTTGGCAGCAGAGCAGAACATGAAAGAAGAGTACCCGTTCTCTCCTCCTAAAGTCAAGTATGTCTCTCGTTCTTCACAGATACTGTATAGTGATACCTTATCATTTTCTCATCTTTTATCCAATTTTTTCGCAGAGTTGAAGATACACAAAAAGGTGAGTCCTTTGCTTGGTATGTTATATTCGGTTTAAGATCTAGGTGTGCTTGTTGTTGTATTATATAGTTGCTCTAGTTTACAGCAATAGTTATATCTAGATCACAATCTCGTAAATGGAATCATCTGGCTCTTGTACGTAAGAAGCTGATTGAGCATATTTTAAAGATCCAAAAAAGGCCCAATATCTGTCATTGTGTTTATACTGGTTGATATTTTCTCCCCTTTTCTTTGTTCTGACGTGCTTTGTGGGTAGAGTCTCATATAGACAGGAGTTTTGGAGGAAAGAAACCTGTGGCCACCCCGGTAAACAACTCTTTGGTTGAATTGAGTAATTACAACCAAAAAAGAGAAGAGTTTGACCCTGAATACGACAATGATGCTGAGCAACTCTTGGCTGAGATGGAGTTCAAAGATAATGATACTCCTGAAGAACATGAGCTGAAGCTTCGTGTGTTGCGTATCTATTCGAAAAGGTACATCCTTTAAGATAAAACAGTGAACATAGTCTCTCTTTTTTTGCCGCTGCCCACTCTGACACAGGTGAGTGTGATGTTTGTAGGCTTGATGAGAGGAAACGTAGAAAAGAATTCATAATAGAAAGAAACCTGTTGTACCCAAATCCCTTTGAGAAGGACCTGTCTCAGGAGGAGAAAGTGCAGTGTCGACGTTTGGACGTTTTTATGCGTTTCCATTCAAAAGAGGAGCACGACGAGCTACTCCGTAGTGTTGTAAGCGAGTACCGCATGGTGAAACGACTCAAAGATCTTAAGGTAAGGACATTGCTACTCTCAACCTGTGTGTTTGGTTTCTTGGACTGGATGTGACTCACTGTTTTGGGTTGGGTGGGGCAGGAAGCTCAAGTGGCAGGGTGTCGTTCGACGGCTGAAGCGGAGAGGTATCTTGGGAGGAAGAGGAAGAGAGAGAACGAAGAAGGGATGAACAGAGGGAAAGAGAGCGGTCAATTTGGTCAGATTGTGGGGGAAATAGGCTCTAGACCTCCTGTGCAAGCTTCTTCAAGCTATGTGAATGATTTGGACCTGATTGGATTCACAGAGTCGCAACTGCTGTCTGAATCCGTGCGTGTCTAGATACTGAACAGTGTGAAAATGAGTTTTTGCTGTAAGTTGTAACTGAAAGAAGAGTTGTTTGTTTTGCAGGAGAAGCGTCTGTGCAACGAGGTCAAGTTGGTTCCACCGGTTTATCTACAGATGCAACAAGTGATGTCACATGAGATATTCAAAGGGAATGTGACGAAGAAGTCTGATGCATATAGCCTGTTCAAGATTGAACCAACCAAAGTGGATCGAGTTTATGATATGCTTGTGAAGAAGGGCATTGCTCAACTTTAAAGGCTTGTGTAGTGTTGTACCATATATATATGTGTGAGCTCTGTTGAGTTATTTGTTGACATAACCTTGTTTATTACACCTTATCAGAATTAGTTTATAATAGAAAAAACAATTATCCACAGATTGTGAAAAGAGATAAGGTGAATGAGAGCCACACAATCTAAACCCCAATGTTTTAGTATATAAGAAAGAAGGGAATCTGACTCCTACAAGTACAAGGAAAGGAAGAGGTGAGATGACGACGATGATGTCTCTCCCCAAAATGAAACTATCTTGTCTGCAACCACACCTCCATTTTAGCAATAGCAGATCATTAGCATCAGCTCAAGCTTTTCCGAGCTCAAGCACAAGGAACAGGACATCATGTCTTGTTCGGTGCGGCTCAGCCAGAAGAAGATTAACTTCGAAAACTAGCAGAGGCGTCAAGCTTGAAAAGGTACAAAGACCTCTGGGTTTGGAGCGACACTGGAGACATGCTGTGGTTGGTGGAGTCTCCGTAGGGTTGATGATGGCTTTGGTATGGGGAATGGATGCAGAGAAAGCTATGGCGCTTGGACCAGAAGGTCCTTTAATGGAAGAGTTTTGGGACAACGTGAGAAGGTACGGTCTTTACGCTCTCACGGTCAGCACCGGAGCCCTCTCCGCAGTCTTTGAGCCTATCTTCGAACTCCTCAAGAACCCAATCTCCGCTGTTCTCATTGTGATCATCTTAGGTGGAAGCTTCTATATCGTCTCCCAAGTTGTCTCAGCAATGATCGGTGTAAACGAATTTGCTTATGATTACAGTTATTAACCAACTATAGTTTGTTTTGTTCTCTTCATTAATACTCTGCTTTTATGTTCTTGTCTTTTTGATCTATTTATATTTTTGTTACACAATCATCAATCACATTTTATTTGACATAAACGTTACACCAAATCATGTACATTGTAAAAAGCTCTTAGAAGATGTGAGAATTGGTTTTCAATAGTATTTGTAAGAATCTTCAGGCCGTCCGGCGACGTAATTCATCAGTCCCTCGCCAGTGACTTCTTCTGAAAGCTGTTGAAAACCACCGAAGGTGATTGCCATCGCCAAGAAGGCTGCAGTTGACGCAAACAGAGGCCAGAAATAGGCTAAAATGTTCACAATCCTTGGTGCTGCGTACATGAGCGACACCACAATCACGCTCACCATGATTGCCACCATGAAATGGAATCTGTATTCCATTAGCTTTGTCTGGATCTCCATTTCTTTTTGATCAACTAGGAGAGATAGAGAGAGAGAAGGGGAATAGGAGAGGGAAGATGTTGAAGCCAAAAGAACTCTGAAGATTGCAATTTATGAGGAAGGGAGATTGAGATGGTTTAGATTTGAAAGTTGGTACCTTTGGGCTATGTTGATCAAACGCAAGTTATCAAGTCCTTTTCAAGTGGCTGTGTGCTTGGTGAAGATTCCATTGTTTACAATAGTTTAACCCACTAATCAATGATTACTGACTTGAATACCCCTTAAGTTTACAGAATGTGAAGGGACATTATCGTCATTCTAAGATGATGCTTTTGTCCGGAAGATGGGTTTTGTCTCTTTTCCTCGTGATATGATTACCAAACAAAGACTTTGTGTAATAAGAGAATAAAGAAGGAATAATGGGATCGCTGATCGCTTTGCAAAGTTTCTTCCTTTTCTTCAAATCCAATGGAAAGGCATATCATCCTCTTTCTTTTCTTAGTTTACATTATTAAACTCATTGTCATTACTACTCAAGCAATTGATTAACATTATAAGATTTTAAACAAAAACTCTTACACAATCAGAATAACTCTGACATTCTCCATTAATGGGTTTTCAAAAACAAACCCATTATAAGAAATGTATTAATCACTTTACATATATCAGCAGTCATAAGATCTTCTTGAACACAAAATTTACAACTACTAGACTGAGTTGTTACTTGTTCTTAAAACTTCCGTCTCTTCTGCTATTCAGCTTCAAAGTTCAAAACCATAGCGGAATTCAAAATTTATACAGCAAAGCGACTATCAAAAGCTATCTACCTCTACTATTGTCTGCAAAGATGGCTTCCATTTCTGCTGTAACAAAACGCCTTGTGGGTTTTGCCGCAGCAACAGCTCGAGCTGTTTCCTTGTCAGCGTGATCTTTATGCACCGCTTTCTCCCAGGTTTGCTCTCAGCTGGATCCTGAAGTGATTCCTTGGCCTTCTCTGTTGATGCCTCATCATCTGACCAGACATCTGTGACCTTGTTTCCATGCTTGCAGAGCGATGAGTGAATACAGTTTCCCATGGTTCATAGTTATGTGATGATGCCATGATTCAAACAATTTATATTCAGCTCTTGGACCAACGTGCAGACCATCATATGCCCACTAACCCTTTTCTTTATTGTGGTCAGCTAATGTAGCAGCACTTGATAAACATATCTAGTTGCACATGCAAATGTCAAAGTCTTAAATATTAATGAAGCATGCTTCCTAGGAGGAAGGCAAAGTCAAATCAACACCGCCCCAGTATTAAAGTCAATAGGAGGATATGAAGAGAAGACCATGAACTAATTAATGAGAAGGAGACTTAATCAGCTCTCTAAATTGTTTCAAATGTGTATAACCCGAGTTTGCTAACATTACAAAATCTTTCCTGATCCAGAATATACTGGTATCAGGAGAAAGAAAGCTAAATAGTGGATAAAGCTCGAAGCCAAAGAGACATCAAAGCTACATACCGATTACAAAAGCTACACAGAAACTCCTCCAGATGAGCGTCTAGACTCCAACCATGCCTTTGCCGCAACACTAGTAGTCAAAAACCAGCCAACCTTATCCGAGGCTTCATGGAAAGGAGCATTTAGCTCTTTTAAGTGAGACTCGAAAACAGCTGCCAAACCTTTGTCTGAGTATTTGTGTTTTCCATGTCCAGTGTTGATTCCAAGTAACGGAGGGAACTCTTCTCCAGATTCCAGAGCTGCCTCTGATAAGTCATTCATCCAAACATGAAGAGCAGTCAAGGCTGCCCCCAGAGAGAGACTTTTTAGATGTAAAGACCATTGGGTAGCAGATTTTGATTGGAGACCCGTATAAATGTCACACTCAAGTCCCAGTTGTAGGATCTCACAAGCTCTTTCCAACTTATTGAGATTGACACAGAGATCAATCAAGCAGTTCAAATATGCTTTCTTTACATCAGAGCCAATGGAATCAATCAACTCAGATGCTTCCTTCTTGAACACCCCTTCCTCGCAGTTTTGCTCCTCGACCAACATCTTTACCACTTGACCAAGCTTTGGCTTAGCCTTTTCGACACAGCCAATGAGTTTACCAATTTCCTCACTCGGCGTCTGGGTCATTACGTTCAAAAGGCACCCACAGAATCTGTCATCCGGAGTAATGCCCAGTTCCAACACTTGATCGAATGTCCTCACAACATCATCTACCTGTTTGGCTTTCCCATAACACTGGATAACTGACGTCAGAACAAAAAGAGTAGGCTCAAAACCAGCTTCTCTCATTTGAACAAGAGCCGCCTCAGCCTCTGAAACCCTCCCACTACAAGAGTACACAGTGATCAGCGAAGAAAAGGTCCAGCTGTCCGGATCACAAGACCCACAATTCTTCATATCTTGAAAGATCTCAAAAGCCTCATCCACATATCCGATATCAGCACACATGGACAAGAGAGTATTGTAAAGAATCACAGTTAAAGACAATCCTTTATCCTTCATCTCACGGTAGATAGCAAGTGCATCATCCCCATAACGAGCTCTACCATAAGCTCTAACAAGAGCAGCATAAGTACTCCAGTTGGGTGTAAACCCATTGCTAATAAGATCCTTGTAGATTATCTTAGCCTGCCAAGGCCTCTTAGCTCTACCCATTGAATCTAACAACCTATTGTAAATAACAAGATTAGGCTTCACCCCAAGGGCTTTCATCTCTTCATAGATATTAAGACACCCATCATAGTTTCCAGAAACACCATAAATCCTAATCAAAGTCGAAAAAGTAACAGCGTCAATACGCCAATTCTCAGTCCTAGCACGGTCATACAAGCTCAAAGCCATCTCAACATCACCAGCACGCCCGTAAGCATCAATCATAGCTGCCAAAGTGACATTATCAGGCTCACATCCAAAGGAAGACATTTTCTCAAACCACTCAACAGCTCTCTTAGGTACACCACACTGCCTAGCACAACTAATGATGGTAGTGAAAGTTGCATTATCCGGTTTAACACCTCTCTCAAGCATTTCACCGAACAGCTTCTCTGACTTTTCAAGATCCTTGCTTTTCCTAAACACCTTCATGGTGACATTGTAGAGAATCACTTCCCTGCTAGGTTTCATCGTCTCCAAGAGATTGTTCAACACAAGTGGCGCAGTTTCAGGGTTATTCATGTTATTGAGGGTCACAACAGCATCTTGCTCAAACAATTTACCACCAAAGCCAGTAATGACATCGCAAACATCAGCGTCGTTTGGTTTACATGCGTCAAGAGACTCAGATAGTTTGATAAGAGAAGAGTACCTCGAATCGTAAGATTTTCTACGGAGCTGTGAAGCTCTGGGGCTTTTGGGGTTAACCCAGACGTAGCTTTTGGAAGCTGCAGGAGGTTCTGGTAATGGAAGATCCGCATCAAGTTTGGATTTTTCGGTCCGGGTTTCTTGCGGAATCGCTTCTTGTACTGAAACATGGGTTGCTTGGAGAAGGTTTCTGGAGTGTGAAGGAGAAGAATTGGGGTTGTATGAGCAGAAGAAGCTTCTTGGAGTGGATTTGGGATACACTGAGAGAAGATTGCAGAGAGGAAGAGGGTCGTGGAGAAGAGATGAGGGAGACGAGCATAGATGATGAAATGACATTTTGGGGTGTTACTACTTCTTCTTCGTAGTTGCAGTGTAGTAGCCTTGAGTCGAGACCTTATCCAACAGAGCGATTTTGTAAGAGAAGAAGGAAAGGAAGAAAGTTGTGCTGTTTAAGTATTCCTCAATATAACTGCCTGATGTTTTAAGCGTTGAAACCCACCGCGTAGTGCCACTAGCTTTCTAATAGATGACGACGGCGTATTGGGTTTGGACATGACCATATGGCCCATATAAATTTTTACGGTTAAATAATAAAAGCCCATTATAGTACGACTGAACGAGTTTCAGAAATTCAAGAATTGTGAAAGGGATATACGTAGTTTAGGTTATAAGATCAAAAAGATGGATAGTGGAGTTAAGAGACTTTATTTCAAACAAGTTTTTTTATAGTTTCGTTGAAAATAAGTTCTCACGAAAGAAAGTTAGATATCTAAACAAAACATGCATGTAGAAGCGTTTTCATGATTAACGACTTAACGTTAACCTTAAGGTCTTATGGATGTAAAGGATGAGATATGTTGTATTTATCACAATCGGGTACTATTTAGTCCATACAATTTGAAATCTTATGAGAGAAGCCAACATAAAATGAAACCTCTCAAGATATGTCGATGTCGATCAGTTTGTTATGTTCTCGTGTTTTAACTCTCAAGAAATAAAATCGGAATCAAATTAAAGTCAAAAATAGTCTCCTTGACTTAATGTGATTGCTACAATTAAAGCATCCAATAGAAAAGATTTTTGAAGACCTTACCTAAGATGTAGTGAGCAAACTCTGTCACTCCAGGATGAGAACAAGCGACTAGAATGTTCCAGTAGATAGCACACGTCTTTACTAAAATAGATTAATAATTTAATTTGAAATAAGGATTAATAATTTTTTTTGAAATATGGATTAATAATTATTGAAAGATTTTGCTGACATGGATTAATAACTTTATTTGAAATAACTTTTCTTATTTTGAGAAACAGTAGTAATAATAACGTACAAGAAAAATCTTGATAATTTAATAATTACTAAAATTGATAAATTGATCCATTTCCAAGTTTGACCAGTATAATTTTAAACACAATTCAATAAAAAACTAAAGACATTTTTTTAATACCTTATAGAAATATATGATACCATGATCAATATTATAAATGAATAATTGTATAAATGATTAGTATATATATATATATAAGAAATTTAGTGATATGATTTTTGTGTTGATGTTGTTTCTTAAATTTACATTAGTTTTCCTGAAATCCATTTCTAAATTTTGTAAAAAGTATTGGTGTTCTTTTCAAGACATCAGTTGGTTTTCTTGATTATAAAAAGTATTGATTACAATGACTAAAATTTATTTTAAAATATACTCCATCCTATCAAATTAGTTGTCATTGAAGATTTTTTGCACACAAATTTAAAAATAATTATAATTTTGATTTTCCCTTTCATTAATAGATTTTCTAAAATTTTAATTGGTCAAAACATTAAAACAGTTCAGACATTTTAACTATCAAACATCTACATAGAAAATCTACATTGAAAAACGACAAAAACAAAATTTAAAACGACAATTATTATAACATTATCAAACATCTACATTGAAAACTAAAACATCAACTATTATAAAATAAAATTTTAATTATAGAACAACAACTAATAGACAAAGGAGAGAATATATTTTAAATAAGAATACTAAATTATGAACATTTAATTATAATTTTATTGATAAATTAATAAAAATTTATGGTTCCAGTAAATTAATACCTCTACTATAGTATTTGAGATCATATTCGGCCCCAAATAGATTGTTACTTCAAGAATTGTGGAAGGGATATAGTTTGGTTAGAAGATCAAATATTCTAAAGATGCATGTATGGATACCTAGTGGAGTTAAGAGACTTTATTTCAAACCGTTTTATAGTTTCATTGAAATTATGGTCTCACGAAAGAAAGTTATATCTAAACAAATTAAATAGAGCATCGGAAATAAAATTAGATTTCTAAACAAAGCATGCATCATGCATGTAATGTAGAAGCTAGTATTATTAACGTTAACCTTAAGGTCTTATGGGTGGAAAGGATGAGATGTGCTGTATTTGTCACAGTCGGATACTATTTATTAGTCCATACAATTTGAAATCTTATGAGAATAGTCACTTAAAAAGCCAACATAAAATGAAACATCTCAAGATATAATATATGTAGATCAGTTTGTTATGTTCTCGTGTTTACTCTCAAAAAATAAAATCCGACATCAAATTAAAGTCAAAGAAATGGTCTCTTGAGACACGCAAATATATCATGTCTCTTGATTTTATATTTGATGAGTAAAGAAAGTTCTTCAAAGACCGATAGGTTAGTGCTAACAAAGTTTCTTTATAGTTAGTTATTGATTATTTAAAGTACCACAAATAGCACATTTGAACACTTGGCACATACGAAAACCATTCACATATCGTGTAACTCGTCTTTGAAATGTCTAAACGTTAATAAATTATTGTCCTAATTGAGAGCCGACATACAGTCTTCGAACTAACATGTATTGTAAACAAATAGTAGTTCTGATTCAACTTATGACAAATCTAGTTCTAGTAAAGTTGACCTTAGCAATGCGTTCACACATAAAAGATATGGAATTTGTTTGTGGACCATCAGACTGATGGCATCAGTCCATCCTTTTACACCCGTATTGTTTTTGGGTTCTTTTTTCTTCACTGCCTCTTAAACATATTTTGTGGTCATCCTTAAAGAGTTTGTTTTCCAATAACATAAACTCTAACCTCCTTTCTCCTACGAATATTTTAAAATGGCATCATAATAATACTAACTTCGTAAGAATAAGGTACTGTATACTATACAGCTCATGTGCACGAATCCTTCGTCAAACTTGTCAAGAAGAAGAAAAATGTCACACATCCCGATAATTACCACCGACGCTACTTTGATAAACGAAAAGAAGAAAGAAAGCTAAATCAGTGGCACATCACAAAAGGCATAGATTAAAGAGATAAAGCGAAGTACTATTATTGGTTCATAGAAGTATAAAGAAGATAATAAAACAAATTTGCTTTAATGTTTACAGTTGTTTTACACATCTTTCGAATGGGACAACCAAATATTTGAAATGGCTACCAAATTACAAAATACAACGACCCTTCTTCCTTCCTTATTGGTTCTCATAATCACAACATTACACGTAAATGTCTCTATATATATATATTTTATTACTTGTATAATAAAGAAAAAGATTGAAGTAAAATAAAAGGATCTTTTAAAAGGTAATAAACAGAAGTCAATCACATGATGGAGCAGCTCTGTGGATTCTCTTCGCTGAAGTAATCACATCTGGTGACGTGGCACGTTCGGTAAGCAGGTGGTGGTGGGCAGCCCCCACCCCAGCTATCGTAGACTGGTCGTCCATAGCACTCGTATGGCTGCGGCGGCGGCATTCCATATCCGTTGAACGCTGGTCCTCCGTAACCATCATAGTATGTTGGTCCACAACACATTGCTGGCTGCCCTTGCGGCATCATTGGGATCACCTGTGGTGGTGGTCCCGGCTGCTGCTTCGGGGCAGGTGCGGGAGCTGGTGCGGGACCTGGCGCTGGGGCAGGTGCGGGAGCTGGTGCGGGTTTGGCGGCAGCGGCTGGCTTCTCGGGTTCTTTTGGCTTTTCGGGTTGCTTTGGCTTCTCGGGTTCTTTAGGCTTCTCGGGTTGCTTAGGCTTCTCGGGTTCTTTAGGCTTTTCAGGCTGCTTAGGCTTCTCAGGTTCCTTGGGCTTCTCTGGAGCTTTAGGCTTCTCAGGATCTTTAGGCTTTTGAGGAGCTGGTTGTGGCTGTGGCTGAGGAGGCTTGGGTGGCTCGACGATCTCGATGGTCTTTATGGAGCCGCCGCCTTTGGAACATAGTTTGTCCATGATCCTCTCAGGACTACAGCAAACCACCTTGATGATGACAATGTTGGCCTTTTCATCGAACAACTGGTCTCTTATTTCTCTTGTTCCCAATCACACAAGCATAAAATCCACTCAGTCCATTTCCAA
The DNA here is from genome assembly GCF_030686135.1 of Camelina sativa. Classification (NCBI taxonomy): domain Eukaryota; kingdom Viridiplantae; phylum Streptophyta; class Magnoliopsida; order Brassicales; family Brassicaceae; genus Camelina; species Camelina sativa. The sequence continues at coordinate 16,624,631 of NC_141891.1, forward strand.
ATACAAAAATCAACAAAAAATAATTTACCAAAAAAAGAAGAAAGAAAAAAGAAAGAAGTAACTCACGAGGGAATTTGCATAGAACCTTCTTGACTTTCTTGTAACACTTGGCACAATCAAGATCCACCTTCAACTTCATCATAGTAACCTGTTTTTGAGACATCAACATCACTAAATCCTCAGCTTCTTCTTCTTCTTCCATAGTTTTTTTTATATTAATTGTATATACATTGGATTTGACATTTATAAGATCTTATTACTGTAATAAACAACCAACAAAAAATGAAAAAAGAGAGTAGAAGAACAGATTCGATCTCTGACACAAAAAGAGAAAGAGAAGAATCTGATCTCTTCTTCTTTTTTTCTTGTTTTTATTTTGGGGTTAAAGAGAATCTGATTTCTTCTCATAGTTTCCACAAAGTTGGTGCTGTCTTTTTTAATCCACACAAAAACAAACACAACCCACATATACAAAAAAACCTCTTCATGTTAATAATAAATAAACAAAGAGATATATGCCCACAAAGATGTTAAATATCCTCAAGACCCACATATTAAAAAGGATCACACAACTAAACTGAATAAAAGAAAAAAGAGCAGAGAAGAGAAGAGAAGAGAAGAGAAGAGAAGAGAAGAAAGTAACCTTTTCCTTGCCCTTCTCGGCCATGGCTTGGAATGAAGAGCTGAGATCTGAGATCTGAAATCTGACGGTGGCTCTAGCTTAGAGTCTACTTCAAGAGAGAGAGAGATGGGTGGTGGTGAGAAGTGTAGCTTTTTATAATACAGACTCAAATCCTACTCCACCAATGTTATGATGACACGCGTTACTAGTTGGCGTCGATTTTGATTAATCAGAAAAAAAGCTTTCTCATACTATCTCAATAAAAATAAAAAAATGCTGCAGCCTAAGCCTAAGGTAGTACAATAATGAATCACCAGAACCCTTTTCACATCTCTAACTTTCATAGTTGCCATTATTTGACTTAAACCAAAATCTTTCTTTCTTGATTTACTGCTATTACCAAATGCCAAATGATATTTACTGCTCATCTCTTAAATTCGTTGTTTCTTTTTAAAGTTTCATACTTTTAAAATTCAATGTTTCTTAACTAGTTTTACACTTTTACTATAAACAGTTAAACACATTGACATGGAAGAAAATAAAAATTAAGACTATTTTAAGTAAAGGAGTGGGGTGTGAGTCGGCTTATATTCAATTTTCTCAATCATTCTTCCTTCAACGCAACTCTTTGTCTCCTTCTATAATTTTGTTTGTTTATATAATTAATACTTACTTCTTCTTTTTTTTCAAATGGTATCTTTGTAATTTGTATATCCAGCTCGATTAATCAATCACTCCAATAGTCCAACTCCCACATCATATGTTTTGTAATTATCTAATATAAATTTAGAGATAGACATTAATTTTGTATGTTTTATCTTTTAATATTTTCATTTTTCACTAACGAACAAAGAGAGCAATCATCATCATCATCAATTCTTCATACGTAAGAAGAAGATAGAACGAGAGAAAAACAACAACAAAAGAAAGAGCTGGAAGATTCGTCACATGCAGAATAGTTGGTCGAATAATAACACTTTATCTTTTGGGCGTTTTGTATTTTTTTTTACAAAGGGCAAAAAAAGAATGCCCCTCTTTGTGATGCATATTGGTGGTGGTATATGAGTTCTGAATTGATGGGGGGTCATTAGACCCAATGGGCATTTTGTAATACAAAAAAATGACATAACTCTTATTGGACTCTCTCTACTGTTAGATTGGAAACTTCAATCCTACTGATCACCAAGTCCAACGGGCCGTTTCACATTCATTTTCATAACAATGTATGATCTAAAATATTAGGGGTGGGAGTTATGAATTTATAATTACCAGTTTGGATTCGATACAGTTCAGTTTAACTGGGGTTTTATAAAACTTTAGCAGGACTCTAAACAAAATTTACTTCTGTAACTTCGCTTTGTATTTGACATTTTTAATTCGATACAGTTTCAGTTTGGTTGGAAGATCTTAGCCAAACAGATTGCACATAAACTCTCCTTCGAATCAGGTTCGTTTGGGCTCGGTTAATATGCCTACGTCTAATGAAGCTGGAATTAACACATCATGAACAAATTGTTAGCTAGGTATCTTCATAACTCATAAGTCGATATAGTTTCATAAAAGAAAAGTAAAACAATACATTTTTCTAACAATATGTGTTTGTTTCAGTGACGATCAGGCCCCAAAAAGGGCCTTCTAAGTACCAAAGTGGCTATGCCTAGTTATGATGCACCTTATACCCCAATGCTTGCTCTCTCTTATCTTATGGCAACTTTAAAGTTTCTCCTCTTTTATATATCTTGCAAGACAATTTCAGTTGTTTAGTTACTATATATATAGTTCGTTAGTGTATGTTTTGGACCTTAATGCTCTGTATAATATCTCAATTATTTGCTATGTAGATTTAGGGTTAAGTATACGATTTAGTTGAAACAGATTGAGAAGAATATATAATACTGAAAGAGACGCACGGAAATGTACAAAACAAGGAGTCGTCGTCTCGGCTGAAAATTCAAATAAATAATGAGATTGGAAATCTGTTGGGTCCCAATTTTGCAACTCAAAAGTTAGGAAGACTTTGATAAGATTCTGTCCTTTTTGATGTGATTGCCAAGATATATATCCTCTCTACTTTGTGTGGCTCCGAGACATGTACTACTTTGATACTTTCTACCTTATCTTTATCCATTCACACATTAACAAACTTGATTGGTATCATTCTAGTGTTTTCACTATGTAAAGAAATGGTACGGAGTTGATGATGTATTTTTACGATACAATATTTTGTACCCTCTACTTTTGTGATCGCAATTTTCAAAAAAAAAAAAAAAAAATTCTTCATACTTTTGTCTCTTACCGATTATTCAATGTCTCTATTTTATGTCACCAATTTGATCCGACAACATTAGATCTTTTAGCTAGTATCTTTCAACTCAAGAGATCATCTATGAACTATAAAGTAAACTATATACGTATCACATATATATTGAAAATGAGAAGCTGGTCCGAGAACGACAAGCACTTAAGACAATGAAAATGTTAATGGAATAGAAGAAATTCGTTTTGGTCGATGCAGAATCATGCCCGGCCCGCAAGGTAGGTAATGTCTCGTTCGCTTTTTGCCTCCAAATGAAATGATTGCTGTAATTTTTGTGGTGCGTAATTATTGAATGATTTACGGTTCGTGAACAACAATGTGTATACATAGTACTATTTGTTTTAACTTTTATGTGATAATAAGGGAAAGTGAGGAGGAAAGCGAAGAAATATAAAAAGAGGCTTTTTAGGGGTTTAGGACTGTAAGGGGAATAAAGGGAGAATTAACTAACAATAAGGAAAATGTCGTTTTCTGTGTGGAAGAAGAATAATGAATAATAGTGTGGGGGATTGTGTGATGTGTCATTCGCTCAATTCCAAAATTCATTGCTTCAAAACTACTCAAGAATCATATTAACAAGTAGTGGTGTATGTCTCTACAACGATCTCTCTTACCATCCTATGGACTTATTCCTTCAAACAGAAAGAGAAAATAAAAGACTAAATATTCCTTTTGTTAAAGTTCTTGATGTTTTTTTGTGTAGAATTGTGTATATTGTCTTTGTTGTTCAAATAATATAGACCTTTGTGTTTTTTTCTTTTCTCATAGCAAAGTGGAAAGCCAAACAATGTTTTCATATATATATGTCAGGAGGCTTCATTCTAACCAAAACGATAGAGAAACATGTCACTGTCTAACTCTAATCCATCTAGTATTTGTATAACCTCCATTCTTAAAAACATAGCATTAGTTATCTTTTGCCATTTTTAATTTGTTTAAAACGTTTGAGTGCTTTATTCATATGTATTCCATAATTTCCTAAGAATCGAGTGAATAGTTTAACGACTTTAACTCCCTTTTACTTTAATATTATTTGCCGTCATTTCCACAAAATCACTGTTTTTTTTAATTGGACTTTTCACGGACACAACCAATGGAAAAGTGCAAAAAAGCATATTCAAAGGTTCTCATCTCAATCCCACTCGGACAAGTCCAAGTGTCACAAACAGCCCACTCTGTAAATAACACGTTAGCATGATTGGCACGTGGATAGAGTTTTGTTATGTGCGCACCACGAGCTTACCACGCCTTCGCAACACGACCTCCGTGAGAATACTAACGGCCGTTCTCTTCCATTGGCCTATTTCGGAATTGCAATTCTCACGGCGTTGGAAACGTGAAACGTTGCGTCTTAGTCGAGTGTCAAAAACAGGCCCACCCGAGACAGCTTTGAACTTGACAGTGTTCTGAGTGTGTCGAACGTCTAATGACACGTGCGTCTCACAAGCGTGGAAAAAATAGGAAAGCCAGACCATTTACAACCTCCCAATGTGCCTTTGCAGTCTTGCAAAATCTCATTTTCCTTAATTTAAGTGTTCTTATTTGCCTTTTTACCATACTCCTAACGAGTCAAAGATCAGTATCATTTACTTGTGATTATATGAGTATTAATTGACAAAAGATTTTCTTCATCGGATTGCGTGAAAGAGTGACACGTAGATAGTCTAAACGAATAGAAAAAAGGGCAATAATGTAAATTCGAACAGCATTTCACTTTATGACAGTAGTTCCCCTGTCTTGTCCTTTGGTTATATATAAACAAGAACAACAACGAAACATTGTATCTTTGTCTGGTACTTCAGGGAAGAAGAAGAAAGAGAGAAAGAGATGGACGCCGAGAAGGCTGTTGATAAAAACAATGCCCATCTCTCCTCGGACCACGAGCGTTGTCCCGTGGAGGAAGTGGCTCTGGTGGTTCCTGAGACGGACGACCCAAGCATACCGGTGATGACATTCAGAGCTTGGTTCTTGGGTCTGACCTCTTGTGTTCTGCTCATCTTTCTCAACACTTTCTTCACCTACCGCACGCAGCCACTCACCATCTCGGCCATCCTCATGCAGATCGCTGTCTTGCCCATCGGCAAGTTCATGGCTAGGACTCTTCCCACCACTTCTCGCAACCTTCTTGGGTGGAAGTTTAGCCTCAATCCTGGTCCTTTTAATATCAAAGAGCATGTCATTATCACCATCTTTGCCAATTGTGGCGTTTCTTACGGTGGTGGTGATGCTTACTCCATTGGGGCTATTACTGTTATGAAGGCTTACTATAAGCAGAGCCTTAGCTTCATCTGTGGTCTCTTCATCGTCTTGACCACTCAGGTATCTTTCTCTCTCTCTCTCTCTCTCTCTCTCTCTCTCTCTCTCTCTCTCTCTCTCTCTCTCTCTCTCTCTCTCTCTCTCTCTCTCTCTCTCTCTTTCTTAGGCTTTCAAGATTCATTATGGATCTGTTAGTTGACCAAGAATGGAAATGAAATTTTGTAGATTATCGGGTATGGTTGGGCTGGAATTTTGAGGAGGTACTTGGTTGATCCTGTTGACATGTGGTGGCCTTCTAATCTTGCTCAAGTGTCTCTCTTCAGGTTTTAAATCCAATCTTGATTCGTATATTACCTGCACTGCGAGAAAGCTGATTCCGTTGAAGTTGAATTGTATTGTTTCTGTGTTTGTTTCAGGGCGTTGCACGAGAAGGAAGAGAAGTCCAAAGGCTTTACGAGGATGCAGTTCTTTCTAGTGGCTCTTGGTGCTAGCTTTCTTTACTATGCGCTTCCAGGCTATCTATTCCCAATCTTGACCTTCTTCTCATGGGTATGTTGGGCTTGGCCTAACAGCATCACCGCTCAGCAAGTTGGCTCAGGGTACCATGGCCTTGGAGTTGGAGCCTTCACTCTTGACTGGGCTGGTATCTCTGCTTACCATGGTAGTCCCTTGGTGGCTCCATGGTCCTCTATCCTCAACGTTGGTGTTGGTTTCATCATGTTCATTTACATCATCGTCCCTGTTTGTTACTGGAAGTTCAACACTTTCGATGCCAGAAAGTTCCCAATTTTCTCCAATCAGCTCTTCACTACCACCGGCCAGAAGTATGACACAACCAAGATCTTGACACCGCAGTTTGATTTGGATATTGGTGCATATGACAAATACGGGAAGCTTTACCTCAGCCCTCTTTTCGCACTCTCCATCGGATCCGGGTTTGCGAGATTCACTGCAACTCTAACTCATGTGGCATTGTTCAACGGCAGGTTAGTTTTTTTCTTATTCAGTTCTGTTGAGTAGGTACGGTACTGTGAGAAGAGAATCATCACTTGGTGTGTTTTGTGCAGGGACATATGGAGGCAAACTTGGTCTGCAGTAAACACCAGGAAGCTGGACATCCATGGGAAACTGATGCAAAGTTACAAAAAAGTGCCTGAGTGGTGGTTTTATATACTGCTGGTAGGAAGTGTAGCTATGTCTCTCCTCATGTCTTTTGTGTGGAAGGAGTCAGTGCAGCTTCCATGGTGGGGAATGCTCTTTGCTTTTGCATTGGCCTTTATTGTCACCCTCCCTATTGGTGTCATTCAAGCAACTACAAATCAGGTTAATAGTAGTTTATATGAGAGATAAAGCCTCCTCCAATAACCCATGCTCATACTTTGTATATTTTTTCTTAACATTTGCAGCAACCAGGATATGATATAATAGGGCAGTTCATAATCGGTTATATCCTGCCTGGAAAACCCATTGCAAACCTGATTTTCAAGATCTACGGGCGGATCAGCACAGTCCACGCTCTCTCATTCTTGTCAGACCTTAAGCTTGGCCATTACATGAAAATCCCACCGCGCTGCATGTACACAGCTCAGCTGGTTGGCACTGTGGTAGCTGGTGTGGTGAATCTGGGAGTGGCCTGGTGGATGCTGGAGAGCATTCAAGACATATGCGACATCGAAGGAACCCACCCTAATAGCCCCTGGACTTGCCCCAAGTACAGAGTGACGTTTGATGCTTCAGTTATTTGGGGGTTGATAGGACCAAGACGGCTGTTTGGACCAGGAGGCATGTACCGTAACCTTGTCTGGCTCTTCCTCATTGGAGCTGTCCTGCCTGTTCCAGTGTGGGCGTTGAGCAAGGTCTTCCCAAACAAGAAGTGGATCCCTCTCATCAACATTCCGGTTATCTCCTACGGCTTTGCAGGAATGCCTCCAGCCACTCCAACTAACATTGCTAGCTGGCTGGTCACAGGAACCATCTTCAACTACTTTGTGTTCAATTACCACAAGAGATGGTGGCAGAAGTACAATTACGTACTCTCTGCAGCACTCGATGCAGGGACTGCGTTCATGGGGGTACTCTTGTTCTTCGCTCTGCAGAACGCTGGACACGACCTTAAATGGTGGGGCACAGAAGTAGACCACTGCCCTCTCGCCTCCTGTCCCACAGCTCCTGGAATCAAAGCCAAAGGCTGTCCCGTTTTCTAAATTCAACAACTTTGATTAGATTCAGACATATAAATCAACATGTTTTGCTCTTTCTATTGCTTCTTTCTGTACAGCCTTCTACTGTTAGATAGTGGCCATCAGAATGCAATAAACTCTATTTAAGATTGATTTGAGAAAGAGATCTCTTCAGCAGAAAGTGATGCTTTGTTTCACATCTTTGTATTTTCTGCTACATATAGCTTTTGACCAAGGACGTCAATGTTATAGATATTAGAACCAACCACCAAGAGACTCGAATAACGAGCAAAAGGAAAATGCGGAATTGGGACTCTACCGAAAGCATAACTAACATCTTCCTAAACAAGAAGTGGATCTCTCTCATCAACATTCCAGTTATCTCATACAGCTTTGCCAGCTTGCTTGTCACAGTAACCATCTTCAGCTACTCTGTGTCCAATTACCACAAGAGGTGGAAGTAGAAGTGCAATTACGTACACCGACCGCCGTAAGTGGGGGTGCTGTTATTCTTTGCCCTGCAGAACGCCGGACATAACCTCAAACAGTGTCCATCAGAATGCTGTACAGCCTTCTACTGTTAGATAGTCCCAATCAGAATACAATAAACTCTACTTTAGATTCTTTTGGGCCATTAAGAAATCTGTCATCTTCTGCTTTTCACCGGTATATAATTGATCTGCAGATGCTTTGTTGCAGAAGCATATGATCATCTGTCACAATCACACTTGACTTTGCTAGATTTGAAACAAACAATAATTTAAGAAGACTGGCAGGTGACAACTGTTGTGAAAACTTGAAAGCCCCAAAACAAAACCATAAAAAAAGATTTGCCGGTTTTACAAGTGAAGTCGTTCCTGCATTCTTCTTTTCTAAATTATACTAAAAAAAAAAAAAACAGATGATGAAGTCTTCGAATCAAAAGATTACACAGACACTGACTGAATACTGCATCTTCATTCTGTTGGTAAACCTTATTGACAACTTTAAAGACAACAAAATTCGCCGTATCGAGGGAATACTTTGCCTGCAAATAACTCTCTTCGTGTATCTCCTTCCTATAGCCTCACCCATTCTCCATGAGTTTTAACTTTTAACACCAAATTAGATAGGGAGCATTCGAGTTTCCACATGCTACCCATTCCGAATTGGCATCATATCTTCTCACCTCTGCAATGACTTGTAGAGCACCACAGTTACATACTTTGCTAAAAAGCGGTGAGTGGAACCAAGCGCAACCACAGATGGACCACTTTTGCCCTTCTGCATGTAAAGATGATTGAGGATGACATGCTGAGGTCTTTGCAGCGGAGATGGAATGTCAGGATTGGCTGCTGGCAAGTTCAGCAGTGTCATCTGTAGGTGCGGGGGAACCACAGGCGGTTCTTTGGAGTAGTCCTCAGCTCCCAAAAGCAAGTTGCTGTAACTATTCTCTGGAGATTGCGGAGGCTCAAACCCAGATATGCTTTGAATGTCTTCAGGAACATAGTCCTGCATACATCAAAGTATCTCTGCTGTTTTCACACGCAAAATCGAAAAAAAGGAACTACAAAGCCTTGTTTTCTAAACTTGCAAACCAACATAGATCTCTTTCCCATTCCCTATAATCCTAGTTACGCAGTTCCAGTAGTCTCTCATTAAATGTTTCACTTCTCCACCTACTAACCGATTCGAAAAGCTGATGATATATGAAAAGGTACCTGAAGGTCCAAAATGTTGAAAGTGTTCCCAGCATCATCTCTTGCCAAGGGAAGCTCAGGGGCATGCCTCCACTGTCCATCAACAATGAACCTGTACTCATAGACTCCTGAAGGCAACACTTTCATGATTGTGAAATCTTTCCCAGATCTCTGCAGCCGACTTCTGATCAAACCCCCCACAACACAAGAACAACATAAAGCTCAGATTTCGAAACTATAAAGAAGCCAAATTAAAATTGAAAACAAAACATTGAGCTAAAAAAAAAACCTTGTCTTCCAATTGTCCCATGATCCTTCAACAGCAATCTCCTTGCCACCATGGCACCAAGTGATCATCGTAGGGATACCTTGCTCGTTACAAGCCTCTTCATACAAAGAAGATGGCGTTTGCATCCACGACGGATTAGGGATGTGAATTTCATCAGGTCTTTGAAGTGGAAGCACCGGAACCTTTCAAACACAAAAAAAGACACAAACTTTATTAAGCTCCAGATCTCTTTTCGTTTCATTACATCCTTCCAGATAAAGACAGCGAGAGAGAGAGAAAAGCGAATCTGAAAACCTGAGGAGCGAACATGAGAGGAGACTGAGTAGCTCGAGGGCTATGAGGAGGAGATTGACCCATAAGCTCAGGAGGAGCTACATGGTGGTTGCCATCGGAAGCAGCAGACATGGCTTCACGGGAACAAATTTCAGCGTCGTCGTCTTCAACCGCGGAGGCGTTGTTACTATTCGCTTCTTCTCTCCCGTTCACGTTACCCATATCCCACAAACACAAAAATGATAAATCTAATCTCAATCTCTCTCTCTCTTTCTATATCTCTCCCTTAAAAAAAAGCTCTCTTTTTTTTTAACAAAGAGGTAACTTCTCAAACGGATCTCAACAACACAAATTCATGAGTGACAAGAACACACTCGATTACAAGGACAGACCCGGGTTTGAAAAAAGATTCGAGCTTTATCGTTAGAAATTGATCAAAAGAGAAGAGAGTAGGGACGGAGAAATTGAGGGGGGGGCAAACACAACAATTATAAAAGCTTCTTCCTGACTGACTGAGAGAGAGATCAGAGAAAAAAACTAAAAAAGAAAGCAAAAAAAAGCAGGAAAGAGAGGAAAAAAGGACCAATCTTTTGATTTCAACTCAAGACTCTTCTTCTCTCTCTCTCACACACACACACACACACACACACAAATATCATATTGAAACGATCCTATATTTGTTGTTGTTGTTCTGTCATTTCATCAATTGTTGTTGTTGATGTTGTTCCCATACACTCTCCCATCTTCCCCCACTCACATTTTTTTCTCCCATCTCTTTACTTTCATCTCTTCGTTTTTTTTTTTTTTTTTTTTTTTTTTGTATTTATTACCCTATAGTTTGATTTGGTTACATTTACCCCCTCAACCAACATTTGGTCTCCAGTTAAATCAGTGGTAATAGGCATATCAATCACCAAATACTTTCGTTAACTCACTCATTGCTATGCTCCTACACCAAAATGAAGTGACTTTTTTTTTTTACAAACAATGCAAATTAATACTTTTTTCTTTTTTGACCACCAATTGGGTTTGTTTTGGCAAAGAGGCTGTGGCTAACAACAAGGTGAGTACATATACTTCAGCTTTTGACTTTACCAAATTTCTATTTTGGTTATTGTATGTTCCCCACTACTGAAAACTAGTAGTGCTCATATATAGATGATGGATGGAATCAAAATAATTATTAAGAGAAGAGATGGAGAGGAGAGCCTAGCTATACTAGCCTAACTAATATGTGTTTCAGTCTTTGGAGAATGGAAGTGGGCCTTGTGATTGTTCCTGCAGTATAAGCTCGGATGTGGTTGCCAAAGGATGAAAAGAGTTTTTTTTAGCCTTTGCTTGTGACTTGGGAGAACTTTTTGAAGCTTATCACAACAAAAACTAACAATCACCTTTACATCAATAAAGTCGAATGGTGAGTTTGTTTGCTGTAAAAGAAAGCAAAGTCAATATCTTAAACATCACTTTCGATTGACTTGTATTCAAATCCATAAACCATGGTCAAAAGAAGTAGCACTAGAGGATCAACTATGTTTGAGATTGAAGCATATATAGATCGCTGGTGGTCAGAGGGGCAGGACTCACTCATTCTGTGCCAAAGCGTATTAACTTCACCCTTCAAGGCTTGTTTTGTGAATGTTGTTCCCTGAAACCGACATTTTATGGTCTTGTGTATCTTATTAGTTATGATGAGTCCATCATAGTATCTTCTTACTCTTAATTTCTCTCTCTCTCTCGAAATGTCAACTTGTTAAAGTGGTCACCAACTAATTAGAGTTGACTTATTTAAGCCAACGAACTTTAGATCCTTTCCCATGTCTCAGCAGCCAACTACAAACTTTTATGGAGAGAGAGAAAGATAGATCGTGGCCAAAATAAGAAAAGACTCTTGGAAATAGTCCTAATCTGAAGCTTCTCTACACGTTAACGAGAAGAAAAAACAAAAGAAAGGTATATTTTCTTGGTGCATCATCTTCTTCTCTGCTCTCAAAAGTCAAGGCTACATTCACTTGATGTCTGCATTGCATCGGCAAATTTATGTTCGATTCTTGATTTTTTTTTTTACTGATGCAAAACTTTAGAGTGTTTGTGTTATGTTCAATGGGATTAACCACTTGTTTATGTTTGTGGTAGGCATGGAAATAGTGAGTCGTGGGAGAGATGATGATGCAATGTTTAGATGGATTAAAGCACTTATCCTTAATTCTGTTGACTTGTTGTGATGCTGATCCTCCCAAGGGTCGTCAGAACCCTAAGGATGTGGCTAGAGGCACTGTGTGTATGTTTCTTTTTCTTCCAAAAACTTTATTCTAGGATCACAACCTCAACAATAATGTCTTTAATTGTGTACCAATTGCAGTTACTGTGAATGAAATTGAAGCTCTTTACGAACTGTTCAAGAACATTAGCAAAGACGGGCTTATCGATAAGGTAAGCCATAATTAATCATCGGTTACTTGTACTATGTCTTGTGCTCCTCTACATTCACTAGGATCCTTTCAAATGAATTTCAGGAACATTTTCAATTCGTACTATTCAAGATGAACACAACAAGAAGCCTTTTTGCTGATAGGGTAATAATAGTACTTGTAACTTACCCATCTGGATTTCCTTGCTGTACACTCATCTAGCTTCAAGCTTTCCAGGTGTTCGACTTATTTGATACCAAGCATACTGGGATTCTAGATTTTGAAGCCTTTGCTCGTTCTCTTTCCGTCTTTCACCCCAACGCTGCATTTGAGGATAAGATTGAGTGTAAGTGGTAGAGCCTTAATTCACCTTTTTTTAATTCTCATATCCAAACCTTGGCATGCTCATCTTTTGCCCCTGCAGTTTCTTTTAAGCTGTATGATCTGAAGCAGCAAGGGTCTATAGAGCGACAGGAGGTGAAGCAAATGGTGGTGGCGACTCTAACTGAAACTGGCATGAATCTTTCTGATTATGTGATTGAGAGCATCATAGACAAGGTTGGTTGGGTTAGTTGATCTCAGCGGACATTGACTAGGCCTTGTCATATTTATTTTTTGACATATGTAAAAAATGATTATTGTAGACTTTTGAAGACGCTGATACTAAAAAGGACGGCAAGATCGATAAGGAAGAGTGGCGGACTCTTGTATTGCGCCATCCCTCTCTGATACAAAACATGAGCCTTCAACATCTCAAGTAAGTCATGTCTTTGCCTTGTTATCTTCTTCCGGCGCAAGGCTGATAGGTTTATGTGTTTGTGTTTGTGTAGGGACGTAACGAAGACGTTTCCAAATTTTGTATTTCACACTATAGTGTCAGACAATCCTAGTGAGCTGGAGGCATATGGATGTTCAGGGATATGAAGAAAGGACCAAAAACTTTATAAGATTCATTCTTTCTCCTATATTTCTTCTCCATTAGTCCATTATTTTTAACAAGATCACAAACGTTTTGAAAACTACATTGTCTCTTCACAGGTTTGTTATCCGCAAACTTGTCCCGTTATCTTATCTGTTGGATTGTGCAAGTTGATAATTTTACTTGGCATTAAGAGATTATGATATCCTTCTATGTATGTATAAACTTTGTTTTCACACCAATCTAATTGTACCTGAAAACTTGTCTGGTATTAAATTTTTGTAACACATACAAAGAGCAGTGTGATATTATGATTTTTGGAATCGACTTTTCAAGTTCAGTTCCTTTCCTCCAATAGCTTCTTTGCTCAAAGAAAGTGTAATTTTTGAAACCATACCTTTGTTGGTTAACAGCAGCGAGGCAGATTTTTAATCTCCAAAGCAAAGCCAACATTTTGTTGTTTTTCATGAAAAAAATGTCAATTTCATTGAACCTTTTGGCCGGTTCAATTTGGTTGGTCATTAACCGGTTTAGATCAAAATATTCGTACATGTTTTCAAGCTCGATTAGATTCTGGAATTCTGTCAATTAATTTCGTTTGGCTTGTTTGTTTTTCTTTTTTTTTTTCTTAAGTCAAATTAAATTTGTTTTTTCAGACTTTCAGAATATGTAATCCAGTTTCCTTTATCCGGTTTACTTAATTTATATGGTTTACTTCTGGTTATTAGGTTGTATAAATACTAAACTCTGTAACACAATTTCTGTTGAATGAGAAGAAACCATTATTTTACTAGTTCTTCTAATACATACACCCATTACTTAAAACATTTAATTTTATGAGAACTAGGATCGCGGGGGAAGTACTTTAGAAAAAAATTAAATTTAAAATTTAAAATTATACATTATGAAATTATTTGAATATAATAGAATAGTTCGAATACATAAAAATTAAACATAAACTGTTATTAAAAACACAACCATCAAAATGAAAACTTATAACAAAAAAAATTATGTAGAATAGACGCAGCTTTGCAAAACATATTGTTTAAAGTATTATAAATATAAGATATTTTAATGAAGAATTATGGTAAAGAGTAAAATTAAAAAAATTCTTATGACAAAGTGATCCTAATTGAGAATATTGAACTAATGGTTGTAATGAGTAAATGTATTTTCTATTAAATAATTATAATTAAAAATATATTTAATAATGAGTGAGACTGTATCAACGAAAAAATTAAAATTAAAATACACAACTCTTAAAACAAAATAAATTAAATTTTTAATATTAAAATAGTTTTTAACAAAAAAATTACGATAAATAGACCCAACTGTAAATTCTATATTAAGTTTTATTAAATTTCTATATTACTATAATCATTTATAAAATTTTAGTTAGATTATAGAATAACATTGAATATTATATATTAATATTCAAGATTCAACAAAAAACGAAAAATTTGTTTCAACGAACGATGATTTGTTAGTTATTAATGAAGAGACAAATATATAGAAATTTCAAAAGAGATGACTATTTAAATAGAAACACTTATTCAAACGATAAGTTGTGATGAAAAAATATGAATAAAATATAGTATAAGACACAACTCTACAATGAACAAATACAACTGTTTGAGTTTTAAAAAAATAATAATAAAACCATTTTTTACAAAAAGTACTACGAAAAGTCGCAACTGTTGTTCGCATTTATTCAGTTTGTTATTATTATTTTTTAATATTAAAATATATTTTTATCGAAAAGTTACGATAAATAGACGCAACTGTAAATTCTATATTAAGTTTTATTAAATTTCTCTATTGATATAATCATTTCTAAAATTTTAGTTAGATTATAGAATAACGTTGAATATTAGATATTAATATTCAATTATTTAGATTTAACATAAAATAGAAAATTTGTTTCAACGAACTTGTTAGTTAATGATGAAGAGACAAATATAAAGAAAGTTCAAAAGGCATGACTATTTAAATAGACACACCTATTAGAACGAAAAGTTGTAAAGAAAAAATATAAATAAAATATAGTAAAAAGACACAACACTACAATGAACAGATACAACCATTTGAATTTTAAAAAAAAACAAATAAAAGCAATTTTTTACGAAAATGTATTACGAAAGTTGTAACTGTTGTATTTGCACTTGATTATACCTACAAACTCATATAAACTGCTTTTAAATAGAAGACATCTTTATTACCATATTCAAAAGTCAAATCCAAAAGCTAACTATATAATTCATCTAACTCTTCGAAAAAAAACTATAGGTATTTTCATTAAATTTTTATGTATAAAATTAACTAAAAGTTGTAAATTAGATTCATCATTCCAAAAATCTTTTATTAAATCAAGAATTGGAGGAATTTCTTTACTTTTAAAAGAATGAATGCTAGAGAATAATTTAGAGAGCGGTAAAAACCGTTGAGATTAAAATTTTATATTATTTTGTGTCATGGAAAAAAAATGAAAACAGTTCAAACAGACAAATATATATAGATTTCAAAAGATACAAATATTCAAATAGACACAACTCTACAATGAACAGTTGTAACTTTACAAAATAAACTGTTACAATGAACAATCGCAAATTTTCTACAGATTTTTTAAGAAAATTATCTAGAAGGTAAGATTGAAAAAACACAACTTTTAGTGGCATTTATTCGGATTGTTATTATATATAGAGGAATTTCTTGACTTTTAAAAGAATGAATGTTAGAAAATAATTTAGAATGTAAAAACCGTTGAGATTGAAATTTTAGTTGATTTTGTTTCATGGCCAAAAAAATGAAAACAGTTCAAATAGACAAATATATATATAGATTTCAAAAGATATGAATGTTCCAATCAACACAACTTTACAGTGAACAATTGTATCTTTTTATAAATAACCGTTTTAATGATCCATCACGACTTTTCAGAAAATATCCAAAAGGTACGATTGAAAAAACACAACTGTTGGTCGCATTTTCCAAAAGGTACGATTGAAAAAACACAACTGTTGGTCGCATTTTTCAGATTGTTATTATTATATAGATTTGTTAGAATTACCTTTTTTGGCATACCCATTTTTTAAAATACCCATTTTTTTGAACATTTTCATTTTTGCCATCTTTTACACAATTACACTATGTTAAATTAATTTTTAGATTTTTTTTCTTAGGTTTGGGTTCCCAATTTACATTTAGGGTATAGTTTTTAAGGGATATGGTTTAGTATTTGGTATTTAGGATTTATAGTTTTGTCATTTTATATATTAGAAATGGGTATTTTTGAAAATCCTTCATTATTTATTTGGATTCTTCAGATTTTTTAGTATTGGTATTTGGTAACTAGTTTTTAGAATAATAAAACCTTTATAAAGACTCTTGCCGAATGAGTTCAAATATTATTTTTTCTGTCCCAAAATCTTAATAACACTCTGGCTTTGTCAAAACTTTCAAGTTTTTTTTTTCATCATTCCACAATTTTAACTTTTAACTTGAACCTCTTCATTCACACCCTTATAAAATAAAGAAATAAAATATGTATACATTATTATAAAATTCAAAACTTAAACTGTTTTTTTTTATAAACCTAAACCGATATATAATTTCATTCTAATTGTAAAATCTAAACCCTAACCATCTCATTTGTCACTACAAAAAAATGATTGATTTACATCATTTATTTTGTATATTTGTATCATGTATAAATGATGCAAAAATAATTTACATCATTTTAATAAATGATTTATATTTTGTTGATGCAAATAATTTGTATCAGTTGAGGTAAATATTTGCTTCAATTAGTAGAATCGATGTTGGTTTACATCACTTACAAAAAACTGTTGTAAATCTTACATCATTTTTACTAAGAGGTGATTGTGTTTTAGAGTTTTTATATTTTTAAACAGAAAATGATATGTGATTCTATGAAATTTTATTATTAGACTTTAGGTGATTTTAAAATATTTTAGAACACAAAAAATAAAATTTTATACCAAACAAAATCTGATCAAGACTCTGCAGCTATGTCCTCAATTCATATATGATATAGTATATACGATAGTGGAACATGTCTCAGTTCATATATAGAGTATCTTGTCTCGGTTATATTTCACGTTGCTCTGTTTCACCTTTCGCTGCTGAACCTCCTCGACAATCGCTTCAGTTCATATATAGAGTATCTTGTCTCAATTAATGTTCACCTTGCTCTGTTTCACCTTTTGCTGCTGAACCTCCTTGACAATCACCGCCTCCACCGCAGCGACAACAGTCTCAAACGCAGCAACAACCTTCACAATTGCAACAATAGCGTTCACAACCACAACAAAACGATCCGTTCACAACCGTAGCCCAATGATGAAAATCTCAGGGAAGTCATGTATTTGTGAAGCTGCAGGAGATGAAGGACGTCACTTCATCGCCACCACCACCATAGTCTAAATCTGGTCAAGCTGATCCACCTAATAACATATTCAATGCGTTAGGAAGTGAAACTTCACATCCAACTGGAGCAGGCAAAGGGAAACCTCTTGGTTCATGATCACAAGCCTGGAAAGTAAAAATTGGGAATACATCATTAAAACTATATAACAAAGACCAAACTAGAATACTGGAGCTGAATAACAAAAACCAAACTAGAATACTTGAGGTGAAGCTTGTGCAAGATGTATTCTTACCCCAATGTTGATAGAGACTTGTTGATGTTGGTTGCTTCTTTAAGGCACTCACCTTCAGCTCATGAACTCTGTTGCCGATATTCCTGATGTTAGGAGAATAATTTATAAGAGAAGGGTAGTCAATTTTTTTTAAGTTAATCGCTGATTTTACCTTTCAGATCAAGCTAAGTCAACAAGATTAAGCTGTGCAAAACGATGCTGAGTTACACCTTGAGATACCCACTAATCGATAACACATGTCATGTTAATTTTTAATTTAACAAATTGATAAGATACATAATATCAATTCCAGAAATACACAAACTGCAAACTCACTTTGACAAGTTGAGTCCTATGGAGATTCAAATTAAGAGAGAAGAGAGCTTACTGAACATAGTAGTGTAAGCTAAAGGATATATTTGTAATTATATGTTAACCTAGTTCCTCTTGTAACTCACTATATATATCGTTCACTCACATATGTAAATCATTAAGCATTCAATCATATATGGTATCAGAGCCTATCGATACCTAACCCTAAAAACAAATTTTTTTTTCGGCCGCCGCTCTTCTTTTCTTCTCTTCTCCTCAATTGCTTTCTCTACTTCCCTTTGATCATGTCTACCTCTGACTCACCGGCCACTGAATCCGAGACCATCGTTGTCTTCTCCTCTCCTCCTCTCCTACATTGTTGAATGTCAACATGTCCAACGTGACGAAGCTCACTCCCACGAATTTTCTGATGTGGCGCCGTCAAGTCCTCGCTCTTCTTGCAGGCTACAATCTCGCAGGTTACGTTGACGGAACTGGGGTTATCCCGCCTCAGTCTTCTGTTACAAATGGTGTTACCACTCCGAACGGTGATTATTCTCTCTGGAAGCGCCAAAATCAACTACTCTATAGTGCTCTTCTTGGTGCGATCTCTATCTCCATTCAGCCTCTTCTCTCCAACGCCGAGACTGCTGCTGATATATGGGCGACCTTGTCGACCACGTACGCAAACCCGAGCCATGGCCACGTCCAACAACTCCGGCAACAGCTCAAACATTGGATCAAAGGCACCAAAAGTATCGCTGAATACTTCCAGGGTTTTACAACTCGCTTTGATCAACTGGCTCACCTAGGGAAACCGGTTGAGCATGAATCACAAGTTGAGTTCATCCTCGAAGGTCTCCCTGATGACTACAAGACTGTGGTTGACCAGATTGAGGGTCGTGACTCTGTTCCGTCTTTACTTGAGGTTCATGAGAAGCTCCTGAACTTTGAGACGAAGCTTGCAGCCAAAGCAGCGGCTACGCCTCTCCTTCCTGCAACAGCGAATGTGGCCACACATCGTGGACACAACAACAACTCACGACAGCATGGGAAGTCCTTCTCTCGCAACACCAATGGGTGGTCGCCGAATCAGTCCTCTCGTAACTACTCTCCACGTCCGTACCAAGGGAAATGTCAAATTTGTGGTATCCATGGTCACAGTGCGCGTCGTTGCTCTCAACTCCAACTCCAACAACCTGTGTACGGTTCGAACCCTACATCGATGCCTTGGCAACCACATGCTCATATGGCGACTGCTCCGCCGTACAATGCCGGTAACTGGATAATGGATTCTGGCGCTACTCACCACCTCACCTCCGATCTGAACAACTTGGCCTTACACCAGCCTTACACTGGTGGTGAGGAGGTTACCACCGCGGATGGCTCCGGCATGCCCATCTCACACACTGGTTCCGCTTTACTCCCTACTCCTACTCGTCCTCTAACCTTGCGCGATGTCTTATATGTTCCCGACGTTAAGAAAAATCTTATCTCTGTTTATCGGCTATGTAATGCTAATGATGTAACTGTTACGTTTGCTCCTGTTCACTTTCAGGTGCAGGATCTCAGCATGGGGGCGCCTCTCCTACAAGGCAAGGCAAGGAATGAGATGTACGAGTGGCCGACCGCGAATCCTCCAGTGACGTCTCTCTTTGCTACACCTTCACCGAAAACGGACATCAACTTATGGCATTCGCGACTAGGCCATCCGTCTTTTGCAATTTTAAAGTCTCTTATTCATCGTTTTTCTTTACCTGTTTCTTCTATTTCACAAACACATTTATCATGTTCTGGTTGCTTACTCAATAAATCCCACAAACTCCCTTTTTATTCAAATACAATTTTCTAATGCTAATGATGTAACTGTTACATTTGCTCCTGCTCACTTTCAGGTGCAGGATCTCAGCACGGGGGCGCCTCTCCTACAAGGCAAGGCAAGGAATGAGATGTACGAGTGGCCGACCGCGAATCCTCCAGTGACGTCTCTCTTTGCTACACCTTCACCGAAAACGGACATCAACTCATGGCATTCGCGACTAGGCCATCCGTCTTTTGCAATTTTAAAGTCTCTTATTCATCGTTTTTCTTTACCTGTTTCTTCTATTTCACAAACACATTTATCATGTTCTGGTTGCTTACTCAATAAATCCCACAAACTCCCTTTTTATTCAAATACAATTTTCTCTCAACATCCTCTTGAATATCTATACACTGATGTTTGGACATCCCCCATAGTCTCCATTGACAACTACAAATACTATCTAGTCATTGTTGACCATTTTTCCCGATACACATGGCTCTTCCCACTCAAACTCAAGTCTCATGTCCGTGACACCTTCATTGCTTTCACTTCTCTAGTCGAAAATAAATTCAAAAGACGGATTGGCACTCTCTACTCCGATAACGGTGGAGAATTTATTGCGTTGCGCTCATTTCTTACATTGCATGGCATATCTCACTTCACCACACCACCGCACACGCCTGAACACAATGGTCTCTCGGAGCGGAAACACCGTCACATTGTCGAGACGGGCCTAACCTTGTTAAGCACCGCCTCCATTCCCACAAGCTATTGGAGTTATGCGTTTAGCAGTGCCGTTTACCTTATCAATCGCATGTTAACGCCGGTGCTTGGTGATATGTCTCCGTATGCTAAGCTTTTTGGTCAGCAACCAAACTACCAAAAGCTCCGCGTGTTTGGCTGCTTGTGCTTCCCGTGGCCTTGTCCATATGCGGCACACAAGCTTGACACTCGCTCCTTGGCCTGTGTCTTCCTTGGCTATTCACTCACGCAGAGTGCATACTTCTGCCTCCACCGGCCTACGGGGCGCATTTACACGTCTCGCCATGTTCGATTTGTTGAAGAAACTTTTCCGTTTGCTGTGCCGTCTCCCATGCCACCGTCGGTGTCCGTTCCGGAAGTTGCAGCTGGCGTACGTCATTCGGTGGTGCCGCTTCGGTCATTGGTCACACCTCTTCCTCCTTCCTTGTCGTCGTCGTCGCCTCCCCGCTCTGATTCTCACCCCATGGCATCGCCACCGCCACCACTGGCTCCGTCGCCTGTCTCCTTGGATCCTCCTACGTCGCCTCTCTCTCCTGCGCATCCTTCCTCTACTGGACTGGACTCACGGACTTCGCCAGGCCAACCATCAGACTCCACTCCTTCAAGCCCACATTTGCCATCCACTGGACCAAGCCCATTAAGACAAAGCCCAACAAATTCACCTGCCCGTGAATCCACACCAGCTTCCTCCTCGTCCTCATCCCGCGCCTCACCACCACCGCCTATTCCTTCTCCGATACCGGCAAGTCCACCACAACCTCTTGTGAACCAACATCCAATGCAGACACGTTCGAAGAATCACATCGTCAAGCCCAATCCCAAACTCTCACTCACCGTCACGGTTCCGCAACTTCGACCGACGATACCTAAAACTGTTGCGGAGGCAGTCAAGGATCCGAAATGGAGGCAGGCTATGTGTGATGAGATTAATGCACAAATACGGAATGGAACGTCTGACTTAGTTCCACCATCTCCGTCTATGAATATCATCGGTTGTAAGTGGGTGTTTACGCTAAAATATCTACCTAATGGTGATCTTGACAGGTATAAGGCGAGACTTGTGGCGAAGGGATTCCACCAACAGTATGGCCTTGACTTCACCGAGACCTTTAGTCCGGTGATTAAATCAACGACGGTTCGTGCTGTTCTTCAGATGGCAGTGAGTAAGGGTTGGCGAATCCGGCAAATCGACGTCAACAATGCCTTTTTATAGGGCTCTCTCCATGACGAGGTCTACGTCACACAGCCGCCGGGATTTGTTGATCAAGATCGTCCTCACTACGTCTGCCGTCTTCGGAAGGCGCTCTACGGTCTCAAACAGGCTCCGCGCGCATGGTATCAAGAGTTGCGAGGCTATCTTCTTCAACTCGGCTTCACCAACTCTGTTGCTGATGCCTCCTTGTTTGTTAATCGCCGTGGTTTGGATGTTGTCTATGTACTCGTCTATGTAGACGACATGATAATCACTGGAAATAATAACGCTATAGTCACGCGGTTCATTGCTCATCTTGCAGCTCGTTTCTCACTTAAGGATCTCGGTGACTTGCGATATTTTTTGGGTGTTGAGGCAACGAGGACATCTAACGGTCTCCATCTAATGCAGCGTCACTACATCATTGATCTCCTCACCAGATGAACATGCTCAACGCACGTCCGGTCACTACACCGATGGCACCGACTCCCACGCTCACACTTACCTCTGGCTCTCCTCATGACAATCCTCGCCAGTATCATGCCGTCATTGGGAGCCTCCAATACATTGCTTTCACGCGTCCGGACATTGCTTACGCTGTTAACCGCCTCTCGCAGTTTATGCACCGTCCCACGGATCTCCATTGGCAAGCTGCTAAGCGAATCCTACGATACTTGGCTGGCACGTCAACTCTTGGTATTTTCTTTCGTGCTAATACTGCACTCAGTCTACATGCATTTTCCGATGCTGATTGGTCTCGTCATATGGATACATGCCTCTCAACGAATGCGTACATTGTGTATCTTGGTGGAAATCCTATCTCATGATCGTCGAAGAAACAAACAAGTGTCGCCCGATCATCGACGGAGGCTGAATACCGGGCTGTTGCTAACGCCGCTTCGGAGCTTAGTTGGGTCTGTACACTTCTTACTGAACTTGGCATTCCCATTCCAGCTCCACCGGTGATCTACTGTGACAACGTCGGTGCCACGTATCTTTCCGCCAATCCTGTCTTCCACTCGCGGATGAAACATGTCGCGATAGACTTTCACTTTGTGCGTCAATACGTTCAAGCTGGTGCGCTGCGTGTCTCCCATGTCTCAACCCATGATCAGCTTGCAGATGGTCTCACCAAACCTTTGGCGCGCCCACAGTTTCTCAACTTTGTGTCCAAGATTGGAGTTGCTTCAGCCCCTCCATCTTGCGGGGGCGTGTAAGCTAAAGGATATATTTGTAATTATATGTTAACCTAGTTCCTCTTGTAACTCACTATATATATCGTTCACTCACATATGTAAATCATTAAGCATTCAATCATATAAGTAGGTGGTGGTTTGATTCACAGGAAGAGACGAACGAAGCTAAAGGTTCATCGGTGGAGAAGGTGGCTGGTGATAGACGGAGATTTTTGGCTTACTGTCGCCGGAGTTGATCGAGGAGTTTATCTCTGTTTGGTTGTGGACTGTTTTTTTTTCCTCTGAAATCCTTTAAAATTCTACCTCAATAGCTATGATTTTGTGACTCATATTTTTCAACTAAAAAACAAAACAAAGTCTTGTAGAATCATTCAAAATAGCATTTTTTTAAAAAGTTGTGATATTTTGAATAACAGTAGATTTCAAGTGAGTTTTATAAATTATTGATTGAATAACAAGAGATTTTAGAATATTTTAAATGATTTTACATAAATTCTAAGTTGAATAACATAGAATTTTAAAAGATTTTTTAAAATCATCAATTGAATAACAAGTTATTTTAAAAATCCTTTAAAATCTTCTAAGATATAAGTTCAATATCCCCCTCTAAATTGATTTCAAATATTTGCATCATTTTTTAAAACTAATGTAAAATATTTATATCATTTAA
This sequence comes from Camelina sativa, assembly GCF_030686135.1. NCBI lineage: Eukaryota > Viridiplantae > Streptophyta > Magnoliopsida > Brassicales > Brassicaceae > Camelina > Camelina sativa. The sequence continues at coordinate 16,648,168 of NC_141891.1, forward strand.
AAACTGATGTTAAAATTGATATTATAATAAATAATTTTGTCTGTAGTAATATTTAATTATTTATAACTTTTAATTGTTTTTAATATATTCATTTATTTACAATTAATATTTAAGAGATAAATCTAGGAGTTTTATTTTAGTTTAAGGTGAGGTTGACAAAAAAAAAAAAAAAAAAATCTAACTAAACGGTAACTAGAATCTTTAAAATAAATTAACTTGATAAAAAACTCAATTAATTACCTGATTTTAAGGCTTAATAAATAGAACCAGTTAACTTAAAAATAGGCAAACTAATTTGGAATTTATAGAAGAGATGTTCTCATCACAACTTAAGAAGTATCAGATGTGGGATACCAGAACTTCTTCTTTACAAACAAAAAAATGTTTTTACTTTAGCAATAACTAGCAACTCCACTTTAGTTTCCTTTCTCTCGCATTAATTATCAAATGGATTATTCCAACCAAAATAAATAATACGGCTAATGATAAATTCATCTACAATTTACTTGATGATAATGAATAAAAATATCTTTAATAATCCAAAGAAAATAAAAATACAGCTAGGTTTGCTTTTTTTTTAGCTGATGATCTGCTATAGTTTTTGATCGATCAACTTTTTCAAAATTTATCTTTTAATCACGTTTATTTTTTAAAAATATATGTATATGTAATTTTTAAAAGATATTAATATAATTTATTTAACATCAGTTTTAATTGATGTAAATTTTGTATCGTTTTAAAAAAATGATTTTATACCAAACATGAATAGATACATCAATTATCTAAATGATGTAAATTTACATTTTAAATCGATTTTTCAAAAGTGATACAATATAATAGAAACTGAATCAATTTTATCTAATTGATGTTAAATTAGATAATTATAATATCATTTAAATTAATTGGTGCTAAGTTGTATATATTTACTTCACTTATCAATAAGTAATTTAAAATTGCATTATTTAGTTTTGTGATACAATATAAGTGATACAACACACTCATTTTTTTGTAGTGTGTAAATACAAGCCGACATATAATTTCGATTTAATTGTAAAATCTAAACCCTAACCACTTCATTTGTAAACCCAAACCGACATATAATTTCGTTCTAATTGTAAAATCTAAACCCTAACTATTTTATTTGTAAACTCAAACCGACATATAATTTCGTTCTAATTGTAAAATCTAAACCCTAACCACCTCATTTGTAAACCAAACCGACATATAATTTCGTTTTAATTGTAAAATCTAAACCCTAACCACTTCATTTGTAAACTCAAACCAACAAATAATTTTGTTTTAATTGTAAAATCTAAACTCTAATCACCTTATTTGTAAATCCAAACCGACACATAATTTTGTACAAATTTTAAAAATCTAAACCAAGCCAATATTTAATTTTACTTAATTAAAAGTATACATAATTTGTTTCCTTAATTTATTTTGCATTTTAATTTAATTTTGATTTATTTTTAAATGAAATAATATATAAAAGATTCTCACTAGTTGAAAAAGAAGAGGTTAACATAAAGGTTCATCTTAGGGGTGAACCTAAGTATTTTTCAATGCTTTATATCTTTGTTATATGGTTTATTATACTGGTTGTTCACTTCATAATTGCCTAGTTTCCTCTCACAGTTACAACAAAGAACATATGACTGAATACAAAGAAGCATTTTAGCCTATCCCTTTCAATGAAATTGCTTTTTAATCTAATCACATTAAAATCTAAGTGTGATTATATTTCTCGGACATCTGTTAATGTAGCTCTTCGTTTTACTTGATTTCGCAGGAGATGTAGAGCTCAAAAAATATGCAACCAAAACCAGAAGCACTTAATGCTTTGAAATTACCTGTGAGGGTTTGTACTTTGTATTGAGTAGATATGATTTGAACTAGTCAACTTAACTTAGTATAGAATAAACATAGACTAGTTGGTAACTATGTTTAATGAGATTTGCATGTTCCTTGCTTATTTGATCATCTCATTGTTTACACTTTAATTTACAGGGTACGTAGAATAAGTTAATTCTAGTTGGTCTTCTTGAGATAATGCGTGCCTAGAGTTTTGATGGCCTAAGGTCAAACAATTTTTATATATATATTTTTTTTTGTAATAAACTAAAGATAACTAACACTATGTTTAATTACAATCTATGAAAATAACATTTTGTATAATACTGTATACTATAAATAAATAATATTATACAATTTTCGTAATCTATTTTCCTAGTAATACTTTTTATATATGAAAATAGCAAAATTCAAAACATTATATTGTAAAATGTTGGAGATAAATAACAATATTAGTTAATATCAATGTTTTAAAAACTGGATCGGAAGGTGAACCGGAAGTATTTCGGATCACTGGGTCAACCGGTCGGACCGGTTGAACCACATGTCAATTAGTTTATTGGTTTGTTTATATTTTATAAATATAACATCTGTTTTCTATAAATATATGAACAAAACATACATAATGAAGTACTAAACAACTAAAATTAATCTTTTAAATGATTAGATAAAATAACTAAGTGATTTTACTATAAATAATAACATCTAATTTTAATTTGGTTTGAGTTTGAAGTGTGATAAAAATAAAATACTCCCTCTGTTTCAAAATATAGGATGTTTTAAGTAAAGTACGCAGATTAAGAACTTTTTACTTTTAACAAGTTCAACCAATCAGAAACAATATTGGCATAATATAAAATACTAAACTAATCTAAAAGTTGCATAGAAATTTGAAAACATCCTATATTATGAAACAAAAAACTTCTCTAAAACATCTTATTTTTTGAAACGGAGGGAGTATTTTAATTTGATACTGACACGTTGGTCCGATCCGCCGGTTCAACCACCGGTTCACAGATTTTTAGCGTATTTTCCGGTTTTTATGGGTTTTTAGCTGTCTATTTTTTAGAGATAACTTGGACCGGAATGGGCGAAAGCTTGACGGAGCAATGCTGCGTGGAGGTAGAAGGCCTATGGGTCCTTATAGCTTCCTCTTCGTAGACAAAGCTGATTCGGAATTGTCTTTCATTCCAAGTCATAACTTGTATCCATGCGCTTCATATTCGCATGGAGTTCGCTCCCAGAAATATAGCTACCCATACTCCCTCACGTCAATCCCACGAGCCTCTTATCCATTCTTATTCGATCACAGCGAGGGAGCAAGTCAAAATAGAAAAACTCACATTCGTTGGGTTTAAGGATAATCATAGGGGTGGGCGTTCGGTTTTTCGGTTTGGTGTAGGTTCGGTTTTTTCGGTTTACGGTTTTTTTGGTTTTATAAAAATGGAACCATAAAGAAACCATATATAATTCGGTTTGGTTACGGTTAGGTTTTTTTGGTTTATGGTTTTTTCGGTTTCATAAAAAATGGAACCATATAAAAACCATATGTATCACAGTTCGGTTTGGTTTCGGTTTGGTTCCGGTTTTTAATGGTTATTTTATACTTTTAAAAAATAGATAGTTGATACATAACTAAAAATAAACATAAAAGTAAAACCTAAACATAAATAAATAAATAAATAGAATCCAAATTTAGTTTTGTAATTCGATAGATTACTAAGAGATCAATAACTATAAGCCCAATAAAGAAAAAAAATATTGATATTGTTATACAATTTAAAGTTATAAGTTGGAGAAACTAATTATATCTAATTTATCCTAAATTTGTTTAAAAAACCAAAAAAACCATTCGGTTTTACGGTTTTTAACCAGACCAAACCTAAACCAAATGCTTAACTAAAATGAAAACCAAACGGATTTTTAGACTTAACCATAACCAAACCAAACCTATTATTTCGGTTCGGTTTTTTGGATTTCAGTTTTTTTGCCCACCCCTAGATAATCAGACTCGAACTGATGATTTCCACCACATCAAGGTGACACTCTAGTACCCGTTAGGTAGGGAATGAATAGAACCCATCATTGATTTGAGATATTGATAGGGTGAATACAACAATATGAACACGATACCAAGGCAAACCCATGGAAATACCTCTTTATCAACGAAAAATGTCAACCGGGTCGCGGTTGGACCGGTCCGACCGGCTGGTCAGGTCCTAGTTTAAAAACATTGCTTTTTTTTTTTTTTTTTGCTGTTGTTGGGTTACCTTAAAACTGTGTTTCTCTAGTTTTCAGGTAATGATGAAGAACGAGCTCAGTTTTGATAGCTAAGGTAAAAGATAGCTTAGTTTAATAAATCCCTTGTGTTTGGTTTTATTTACAGATATTGTCATTCGTTTGCCCCCACTTGATCCTCAAGTTTAGTTTTAATAATGTGAGATTAGTTAAATCTCCTTCGTCATTAATCAAGAGAGTATTATTCTCTAAAGGCTCTCTTTTAGTTTAATTAATTAAAACTAATATACTTATTTTTCAAGCTTGTAATTTAAGTAACAACAAGCTTGTAATTTAACTGATGTTGACAAACAAATAAATAAAGGGGCTGAGATTCAAACCAGGCACTTGACATTAAAATTCACACTACTTTTACCATAAGACCAAGAGAACTTTACAAATAAAAAGGCTGATTAATGGATATATTCTCTGACGGCTGCAAGCACCTGCTTGCTCTGCTTGTACTCTTGACCGGCTCTGTCGGCGAGACTGACATTTGCAACTGCAGTCCGCCTTCCAATCAATCTTACAACTCTGACATAACGTCCTTTGGCTCATACGATTTCACGAAGCTCGGGAAAATGCCCATCATAAAGGTTCCTGATTCTTTCGATATAGCAGGTGACCCTCTTTTTAAAGACTTGAACAAGAGAACATGTTGGATGATGTTGGTATCGTCCTGCCAAAATGAAAAAGAGAAAAAGAAATACACAGCTAGTTAATAGATGGACTTACTCACAAAAGCATATGAGATTGATTAGTACGTAAGAAAGGAAAAAATACATGAAAGTTCGTTCGGCCTATAGCAAGGGTACGAGACGAAAAAGGGTTGCGGCAGCGAGTTGTCTATCAGTATATCCCAATGCGGGTGTTAGGCTGGTCCAGTGGCTTCTAATGCATTGTAAGAGCTCTTTTGCAACTTCACCTTCAGCATCGATACAATGAAAATGGCTCAGATGTATGTTTAGCTCCCCATCCCTCAAGTCATGCAGCTGAATGTTAACTCGATCTAGGGTACTGCCATAATGTCTGAAAGCTGTGAACACCACCATCTGTGATGCTCCCTCATAAGAATTAACTGTTGAGCCAAAAACTCGACATCGGCTAGCTTTTCTTCATCTAGAACTCTAAAGAGGAGGAAACCCACTGGTGATTCGAACAGTGCCTTCATCTTCTATGAGTATGCACAAAGAAAAATAAAAAAAAGAACCATCAGAACTGGAAAGATACATATCATAAAAAGCTACAACAAACCATAACGAGAAAGAAAAAAAGAAGAAAATATGAGATTGATTAGTAAGAAAGGAAAAAAATACATGAAAGTTCATTCGGCCTATAGCAAGAGTTGTCCAACAGTATATCCCAACGCGGGTGTGAGGCTGGTCCAATGGCTTCTAATGCCTTGTAAGAGCTCTTTTGCAACTTCACCTTCAGCGTCGATACAATTTAAATACTTAGGTGACATAATTAACAATGAACTAATCTTGCACTAATCTAATCGACCAAGGAGCAGAAGATTTTGATCTCCAAACCAAAGCCAGCATTTTGTTGTTTTGGGTGAACAAGTTCAATTCGATTAGTTACTAACCGATTAAGATAAAAATAATCATACATGCCTGAACATTTTTTTTTTCAACAACTTTAATTAACAAAAAAACCTATAACACATGTTTTCAAGCTAGATTATATATTCTGGAATTCTGTCCATTAATTTAGTTAGTTTTTTTTACGCGTCAACTAAAATATTTGTCTGACATCAATTACTTAACATTTATTTATTCATTAGAATTTTTAGTTTCTCTAGCTAGTGTTTAAAATAATAAAACCTTAAATAAAGACTCTTTGCCTGAATAAGTTCAAAATATTAGATCACTTTACAAGATTTTAGAAAACTAATCAAATTAGCAATCTTAAACAATCTTTTACTTATTTACTTTTAATGATTTTGTTGAACTCTTCAAAAATCTTTATAAATTAGAATCCAATAACACCCATTATGATTTTCTGCCTGATCCAATAACATCTTTTTTTTTGGTTGGGATCTTAACGACCACATTAAACAGTTTAAGCTGCTATGTTAGAGCATCTCCAATGGTCATCTATTTTTGCCTGTAAACTCTATTATAGAGTAATTTTTGCTCTAATGGATCTCTATTTCCACCTCTATAATAGAGATTGCTATTTTTTTTCTTTATATATATTTGTTCCTCTATTAATTGAGGTGAACTGTTTTATTTTCAAAGTAGTCCTCTTAATCTTTAACTTCTTTTACTTATGACCAAAATAAATAAAAGAAATATTTTTAAGAACTAATAATATAAATTTAATAAAATAAGTATTCTTAAGAACTAATAATATAAATTTTAAGTATAAATATTTCTTCTAAAATATTGAGACTACCATTTGGAAAAGATAATTTATATAAATAATAAAATTTATTTTTCATTCATTCCATAATAATTATTTTAATACAACAAAAACTAATAACTTAATAATCTGGTAAATTACTTTGGGATCCACCAATATCGCTAAAATATTTGTCCAAACGAACCAAATGAAGTAGATGGAGGAGGAGCTTGTTGGTTTTGTTGTTGATTATTCCGCTTTTGTATAATCCGTGCTTGTTCAGCCTCAAAATATCTACGAACATTTGGATGTAGAGTATCCAAGTCACAAAATAAAATTTTGTTTTTGTTATAAAACATAACGCAAATATATATAATATTATTATATTACATATGTATATGTGTATGTAATATACACTACTATAATAAAGAGAGAGACGAGAAGTAAGTAAGGAATTCTTCTCTTCTTCTTGTGTTATTACTTCTTGTCTTCATCGACCACATATATATAGTACAGTAACTTGGTGACTAAGCTAAAGTACATACAGCATATATATACAAGTAACTTGGGGACTAAGGTAAATATAGATAAGATTAAAATTACTTAGACTAGAAACTTTGTGATGGATAATCACATGTGTTATTATCCAGTTTATAACACTCCCCCTTGATTATCCGTCACCATTTACTTATTGTGTACTATCTCATTAAAATTCTTACCATAGAAAAACCATATAGGAGAAATACCATGATAAGGGAAAAAGAGTACAATGACATAATCTACCCCTCGAAAAGACGAGTCTTTTTCTTTTCATAGGTTTCGTAGATGGCTCATATCGATCATTCTTTGCTTCGACCAAACAAGTCTACTTTTCTTCATATCTTCCGTAGATGATCTATATCGATCATTCTCTTCATTCTTCTGAAGAGAGATAGACCTTCACCATTGACGTCTTTGAAGTCGATCTTCTGCGTGTTATATGCTGCCTCGTTAAAAACCTTATCATGGAAAAACCCAGTGGGATAAAAACCATAATAAGGGAAAAAGAGTGCAGCCACGCGAATCATCATATTCTCCCCCTCTGCTACATTGTTACTTGAGTTGATGGACGGGCTATCAACTTCTTTATTCTTCTCGAATTCTTGAGTGTAAGAGAGGAATATGTCTTGTTTTGTCGCTCTTGGTGTAGCTTCCTTTTATTTGGGCGACATATGTAACAGAGTCTTCAACAAGCATTAACTAGTTGATGCCGATCGAATCCTCTGTTTGAAGTTCTTCGCCAACATGTTACGAGGCTTCAATCTTACGTAGAGAACTATTGGTTGACGTTCGGGCATCATCCGAGCCATTAGGGATTCTCGATACGGCATATGAAGCACAATTATTTTGGCATGACTTGAACAAGCGACGGCCAAAGTCTATCACTGAAACGTCGCGAAGTCGTTGTTTTGCGATTTATCTTTATATTGATCCGATATAGATCTTCCATCTGCAAAACCAACTAAACCAAACTTGGGGGTTCCAAAATATATTAAGCCCAAGTTAATCATACCTTTGCAATAGAAGATACATTTTAAATTATGCTCAAAATATACTCATAGAGAATGAGTTATATACTGCAAAAAGATTAGTAGAAAATGCTATGCACAATTCCTAAAATATATAAATGCTCGTCAGCATTTATATATGATCTTACATGAGTATATATATATATATATATGACTTCCTTTAGAAGTGATTGGTATAACATCTATTTTGAAAGATGTTTACAAGATTTTTTTATTCCAAATAACTCTTCAAGAGTTTTGATGATGTTCAAAATCATCACTGTTATGAGTTCTCGAGAACATAATTATGATATCATATATCTTTCGGGATAAGCTCTTCAATCATCCCCGAAATGTATTTTAAGTCATCATATAACATCAATTTTGATTGATATATGGTACTTTAACAAAGCATGGTGCGACACACCATTTTGTTATTATCATTATACCCTTTTGATGCTTGGACCACTAGTCCAAAAATTACTCGTTTTCATACGAGTTTATATAGACTTGACTACCTCTTTTATTGGCCAATATATATCTCTATACGCTCACAAAGCAGAGATTTATGATCCTCATTAATCACATTGTGTGATAAAACATTTTTATTGTCGACATTATGTCTTTGGTTCCATATTTCCCGTAATGACATGGTTAATCGAGATCTCTTTAATCATTATATAAATGATTTTATACAGGTACATTATTTCGTTATTAACCATATCAATCGGTTTCTCTACTCCTCTTGAGAAGTATCTTGCTCCTTTTTAGGAGTCTATGTGCTCCTCTTAGGGAGTTTATTAGCTCTTCTTTAAGAGTCTATCTACTCCTCTTTAGGAGTTCATTTGCTCCTCTTTTGAGAGTATAATCCTCTTTTTAATTTGCTCCTTTTTCTTTTCGAGGATTTTATTTATCTTAGGAACCAAAGTAGTCTATCACGTTTCTTGGGTGTCATAGACTTAGTATGTCATCCGTCAGAGACATATTTTGTTGGAGCATTTCTAGCTGGGATGTGAGATTTCTTAGAACTACAAGTTCATATTCATTTAAACGAGGATCAATATGAAATCTCATCCATCAGCTTTTTGCATTTGATTTGCAGTATACATTTTGAATAGTGGTCTTTTCAACTTTTGAACAATCAGGTTCACATTCATTATATTCATTTGTTCAAAGATCCAAACTATTCTATGATTTCCCCATAGTGATGGGATCTTTATCATCCAACATGATGATATGCAAATCTTGCAATAAGCACATCTCTCATAAGATGGCTTTAACATTATTAGAGCGGAGATTCATCTCCCACATATATATATTTCATCCTCTGTGGATGATATTTTTATGCGGTGTGGAGGAGCATTTTAAAATATATATCACACACCCATAAGATTCAAAATGAGAAATATTTGATCTCCAACCATGAATACATAACATGGAAGAAATATTTCTTTATAAAATGTTGGCCTCATATATAATATTGACTACATGCAAAATTGCATGTTCCATGTTTTGACATGGAGATTAAATCACCAAGAACCATTTTGCAATCTCTTGGGGTTGCGCTATGAACGATTCATTATAGCTCATTACAAGAGTGAACATCATGGATGCTCCACTTTATCACATGCAACATATATATGTGATAAACGATAGGATATGACTTCACCAGAGTTATATCGCTCTGGGGTGTCAAATTCACCAAAGTTTATCGACTTATTATCGATGTGGGATTCCTTTAATTCTCCCCCTCGAGATGATAACTCTTGGAGGTCATTCATCTCGTACTGAATCCCACTTTAGGATCAACAACATACCGATTTGGGTCATGTGTATTATCGTAGATCCTTATAAAGATGTGGGACTAGTATTATCCCCTCTAAAGATGATGACTTTTTATGACTATTCATCTTTGACCGAATCTTATTTTTAGATCGATTATATTTGGGGTTTAATTTGGGGATTTATTAAGGAAATCAAACCATCATATATATACAATGAGCTTGTTAATCCAAAGGGATGGTGAATGGGCCAACACTATATGATTCTGGAGGCATAGCCTACTACAGAATTAAGGAGGAGGTATATAACCATCGACTCCATAAACAATAAATAGAAATTTAAATAAACTTAAATAAATTCAACATAAATTAGATGTTACCTGAAATATGAATGAAGTGCAGTGCTTACAACCTCATGAAATGTGAACGGGGACATGAAATACTTTTGAAAGAACTTTTGTTCCTCTCAACATATTCACAATGATTTTTAATATCATTGATTGACCGGGATGGCTTGACCGGTAATGTTATACTTAAAGCATAACAGAATTTCATATTTACTATTATTTTGCCATCTTTCTTTTTGCATGATATAATCATATACATGCGTGTCTCCAATATGGCTGATCTTGCGATACCATATTTATTTATAGTCTCAACATAATAATTTTACTAAGACAAAATGTCTTTGAAACTTCATGAGTTTCTTTGAGACTTCGGAGAATGCTAGACATCGATAATTATGAATCTGATGTCTTTGAAAGTCGAGAGACTAACTCACCTAGACCTTCCAATTATGTTTGCACTGTCTATGATATACTGACATATGCTTCATATATTCTCATAAGAGAAATATATTTTTGATTTTAAAGACATTTCATTGTCTTTAAATCTCATATAACACATACAGTTTTTTTTTTACCAATAAACAAAATTAAATAAACAAACATATAAATTCAGAAAATAAAATAAGAGCTATAGCCTTATATATAAGAATTTAATAGACATAACTTTTCTTTAATCGTACTTTAATCGTAGAGTAGGCAGAGCCTATCATATATAACGATCAATCTAGAAAAGACAAAGCCTTTTATTTGATCATTAATGAGGCAGAACCTCTATTTGTATAACGATCAGTCCGGAAATGACATAGCCTTATATTTGATCGTATAGAAGGCAAAACCAATCTTTCCGGAAAGGACATAGCCTTTTGTTAGATCGTGATGGAGGGGCGAAGCCTACCATATCAAATGATCAATCCAAATATTATATAGCTTTATATATGATCGTAAAGGAGGCAAAGCCTACCATATATTAAACAATTAATTTGGATATAATATAGCTATATATTTGATCGCAAAGGAGATAAAGTCTACCACTTATAACGATCAATCCAAAAATTGACATAGCTTTTATATTTGATCATATAGGAGGCATAGCCTTCCATTTTTTTAACGATCTTTCTGGAAAAGACATAGTCTTTTGTTAGATCTAGAAAGAGGCAAAACCTACCATATATAACGTTCTATATATCCGGAAAAGACATGGCTTTTATTTGATCGTGAAGGAGGCAGAGCCTACCATATATAACGATCTATCTATTCGGAAAAGACATAGCTTTTATTTGACCGTGAAGGAGGCATAGCCTACCATATATCAACGATCTATCCGGATATGATTTAGTTATATTTGATCGTAAAGGAGGCAACGCCTACAACTTATGACGATCAATCCAGAAAAGGTATAATTTCACGATGTCTATAATATTTATGTTCTATAAATATAAATCGAAACAATATAAATTTACTTACCTCGTAAAAACTCCAACGGTAAAAACATCGTGCTGATAACGTGTTATAAAATATAACGCAAATATATATAATATTATTATATTACATATGTATATGTGTATGTAATATACACTACTATAATAAAGAGAGAGACGAGAGGTAAGTAAGGAATTCTTCTCTTCTTCTTGTGTTATTACTTCTTGTCTTCATCGACCACATATATATAGTACAGTAACTTGGTGACTAAGCTAAAGTACATACAGTATATATATACAAGTAACTTGGGGACTAAGGTAAATATAGATAAGAATAAAATTACTTAGAGTAGAAGTTATGTGATGGATAATCATACTTGTTATTATCCAGTTTATAACAGTTTTCTTCTTTTAGTTCTTTCAAAGTATAATTTTTACTTTGAATCTCCAACTGTTATTGTCTTTATCTATGATGTGATGCTTTTTATAATAATAAATGTTTAATTTAAATAAATAATAATTTTATGAAAGTGTTACAAAATTTAAAGTAAAATGTGTTAGTTTGCAATTTTTATAAATAAAATGTGTTAATTGTAAAATAAAAAAGTATTTATTTGGAATATTTTCTTTAGAGGAAAAAAAATAGGGAAAACCATTGGAACAAAACTCATCTCTATTATAGAGGAAAAAATAGGGAAAACCATTGAAGATGATCTTAGCTAACATAATTTTATCCTTCTATTTTCAGTCAATTGGGCTTCCTATTCGATAAGTAAACGAGTCTAAGACAACAACATGATCGGAACAACATCCGATAAAGAAAAATACTCCCCCTGTTTCATAAAGAGTGTCATTTTGACCAATTACACACAAATTAAGAAAAACTTGAATTATACATATATGCTCCTATTTAATGAGTAATTTATCATTGAAATTTAATAGAAAAAGCTTTGGGTTAAAGGTAATTTAGAAAATTTGATGTTAAAAGTTACATTGAAAACACAAAGTGACAGTCTTTGTGAAACAAAGAAAAACTCTCAAAATGACACTCTTTATGAAACAGAGGGAGTATGAATTATCATATTGGAAACTGTCTCATACCCGAAATCAGAAAATTAAGAGACTTTCTAACTAGTCAAAAATCAAGTCGAGATAACAAAAAAACTAAAAATCTAATCCTAATATGCCTGTAGATAAGCTAGAAAAAGTTTTTTTTTTTTTAATTAGAAATTACAACTGAAATTTGAACCTGGTAGGTACACTATAATGACAACCCTGAACCATGGTTAGATTACTGAGATTCACTGTTAATCCCAAAGAATGTAAGTATGTAACATCAATCCTACTTTAAAACACACAGAGTGTGACAATTACATTCTTTTACTGTGTATAATAGCACTCCATTGTCTAGTACAAAACATTTTGTTCGTGTGCGGAAGATATTGTAGTCAGGTTGTTTGGTATTTGTGAGAGAATTGGTGAAATTGGTTACTTACTCCAATTCTATGTTCTTTATAAAGTTGGTTCAGATGAGGGGGGCTTCGTCTTGGTCGTCCCAATGATTGACTCTTAATTTAAAAAACAAAAAAAGGACAGTGGAGTTGGACTCTTGTTGGACTTGACGACTCCAGCTCGACTTGGAGGGCTCCCTCTCTCTTTAGTTGAGTAATCTTCACACTTTTCCCCAACTGCTTCCTCTCTCTCTCTCTCTCTCTCTCTCACGGATCTCTCTCCGTCTGCGTAAAGACAAAGATTCATCCTTTAAGCTCCACACCCCACTCAGATCTACACCACCAAAATGTACTTTTTCTAGGTTTTCACAGTAACCCAAAACCCCCCCAATTTGTTTTCCTCAGATGTTGTAGCGGACATTGTATTTAGATCTCTATCTCTTTGTCTCCGAATTCGGAAATGGAGAACAACAATCTTGGTCTTCGTTTTCGTAAGATACCTCGTCAACCTGTTGCTCTCCCTAAGCTCGATCCTTTGGTAATCCCCTTTTACCTTCCTTAATTGTCTTTTCTCTCTCTCTCTCTCTTCTTTTTCTTTTGTTAACCTGATTGATGTGTGTTTCTCTTTTTTTTTTGTTTAGCTTGATGAGAATCTGGAACAATGGCCGCATTTGAACCAATTGGTTCAATGCTATGGCACTGAATGGGTTAAAGATGTTAATAAATATGGACACTATGAAAACACTCGACCTGATACTTTCCAGAGTCAGATTTTTGAAGGACCTGACACTGATACTGAGACTGGTAAGAGTTGCATTGTTTTTTTTTTTGCCTTTTGTCAAGTTTTGTGCTTCAGTCGTCAAGTATTGTTATTTACTTTCTTGCTTCTTCAGAAATTCGTCTTGCTAGTGCTAGGAGTGCAACCATTGAAGAGGATGTAGCTAGCATTTCTGGGAGGCCTTTTTCTGATTCTGGATCCTCCAAGGTGTCTTCTTCTTCTCAATTTCATTGCTCTATTCTATTTATTTCTTCTCGTTTGGTTCTTACATTGAATTGCATGGGATTTTTGCAGCACTTTGGGCAACCTCCCCTCCCTGCTTATGAACCAGCTTTTGACTGGGAAAATGAAAGAGCTATGATATTTGGCCAGAGAACTCCTGAATCACCTGCAGCTAGCTATTCCAGGTTTTTTTGCATGTCATTTTACCTGATCTTTTTTTATGTTTGAAATCTTACTATCTTTGTCTGATTTATCCTTCTGTTCCCTCTATTACCTACACAGTGGATTGAAGATCTCGGTTAGAGTTTTGTCTCTAGCTTTTCAGTCTGGCTTAGTTGGTGAGAACACTAACTGTTTGGGGGAATGGTGTCCATGTAATTTTATTTTAGTTAGTCTAACATCTTTAAGTTCCCTTTTTCCGCCCTTCCCTGCAGAACCATTTTTTGGCTCAATTGCATTGTACAATCAAGAGAGGAAGGAGAAACTCTCTGAGGATTTTTATTTCCATATTTTGCCGACGGAAATGCAGGATGTAAGTCACTGAACAGAGCACTGGCTTAAGTTTTATCTCACTTCATTTTCGGCTTTGTCCTTCTTATGGTTATACAAAAGTTGGTTTAAGTTTTATCTCACTTTATTTTTGCTAACTTGCGCCGCCCCTTGTACGTTATCTTGCAGGCTAGACTTTCTTCTGAAAATCGTGGAGTATTTTATCTAGATGCCCCATCAGCTTCTGTTTGCCTGCTTATTCAATTAGAAAAAACAGCAACAGAGGAGGGAGGCGTTACAACATCTGTCTATTCCCGTAAAGAGCCTGTAATTTCCAAAATCCTGAATTTTCCCTTACTGTCTCTAGAATCTCTTGCTCATGCCTTGGTCTTAGTGATTGTTGCTTTCAAAATTGATTTCGAGTAATTTGGAGATAGCCTGTTACTTATATTATCAGCTGTCTTTACTGCGTGTTTTGATTATATATTTTAGAGTAGTCATGGGATAGCTGGATCTTTAATATCACAATTAGTAAGTACCCTGTTATTAGTAAGTTAGTAACTAAGTTCTCTGGCCATTTGTGAATCAGGTGCACTTAACTGAGAGGGAAAAGCAAAAGTTGCAGGTCTGGTCTCGCATTATGCCTTACCGAGAGTCTTTTGCTTGGGCAGTTGTTCCACTTTTTGATAATAATATCACCACAAACACTGGTGAATCTGCTTCCCCTAGCAGTCCTCTTGCTCCCAGTATGACTGCGTCAAGTTCTCATGATGGTGCTTTTGAACCCATTGCAAAGATCACATCAGATGGAAAGCAAGGTTATTCAGGTGGAAGTTCTGTCGTAGTTGAAATATCTAATTTAAACAAAGTTAAAGAGAGCTACTCTGAAGAGTCAATTCAGGTAGGATGTTTAATTTTCGAATCTCACACAGTTTTTTATCATGTTCTTTATTTACATTTCTTTGAACTTGAGATGGTGTGGAATAGTTTTCATATACTTTGTTCAATTTGGAAATCCTATTGCGTCTGTTACTTGCTAGGTACACTATGGTTGGTTGACATGTATGTAAGCAAGTAGAGTTGCATGCACAGTCGATTGATTACATGCTTTGGTAATTTAATAGATGATATTCTTTTTGTTTCCTATTTGAATGAATTAATTTTGGTAGCATTTGACAATCAGTTCATGGGGTTTAATTCATTAATTTTGAGAAAGAGAAGTTCCTCATTTTTTCCCCCTTTCTGAAGTGTAGTTAGTAACAGGTATATTTACTAAATACATCACAAGGAAACAAAATTCGCGAGCTGTCTCTTCTTTTACTCACATGAAAAGAATTCAAATACTAATTGTTTTGGTAACTTCATCAGTCATATAACAGGAATGCTTTTTATTGATATAACAACATACTGCATATTGTTGCTTTCATCTGGAGGAAACGCATATCTAAAATCCCTATAATTCGTCTTGATCAGTTGGACTTATGACATGTCCTAATTTGCTAATTATCTAATAAATTATTATTTGATTTGTACAGGACCCCAAACGAAAGGTTCACAAACCTGTTAAAGGGGTTCTAAGACTGGAAATTGAGAAACATCGGAATGGACATGGAGACTTTGAAGATCTATCTGAAAATGGAAGTATCATTAATGACTCCCTTGATCCGACTGACCGCCTCAGTGACCTGACACTTACGAAGTGTCCCAGTTCTGGTTCTGGCGGACCCCGTAGTGGCTGTTCGAAGTGGAATTCAGAGGACGCAAAGGATGTTTCGAGAAACCTAACTAGTTCAAGTGGGACTGCTGACTTAAATTGTTATCATGTAAGCACATCAGCTTTATCATTCTTTCTACCAATTCCTTGATTTACTGCTTATAGTTTTACTTCGTCTTTAGCTCCCATCTCTTTTCATCAGCCTGTTTTCTCAATAGAGGATAAAAGTACAATAGAGATTTTCTTTGTTTCTAACTCTAGTTAGAAGCTGGAAATCTGTGTATAGTCTTTGGTATAATTTACTCGCAAATTGATATGTTTATCGTCTTCCAGGCTTTTGATTTCTGCTCTACGACAAGAAACGAGCCTTTTCAACATCTCTTCCATTGCCTTTATGTGTATCCTGTAGCTGTTACTTTAAGTCGGAAGAGGAATCCCTTTATTCGTGTAGAATTGAGAAAGGATGACACAGATGTCCGAAAACAACCACTCGAGGTAATTATTTTGATTATCACCAGTCCTGTAAACGATCTGACCTTTTTCTTGAGTCTTAATTGTTTCTTACTATTGATTTGGCTAGGCAATTTATCCAAGAGAACCTGGTGTTTCACTTCAGAAGTGGGTTCATACACAGGTTGCTGTTGGTGCTAGGGCTGCTAGCTACCATGATGAAATTAAGGTGTCTCTTCCTGCCACATGGACGCCATCACATCATCTGTTGTTCACTTTTTTTCATGTTGATCTCCAGACAAAGCTAGAAGCTCCAAGACCAGTAAGATTTACACAGAGTTGTATGCTTGTTTCTCTCTGATGAACCTAGTCCCAGTGACTAACTATCTTTTCTTTTCAGGTAGTTGTTGGATATGCATCACTTCCATTATCTACCTATATTCAGTATGTATATGATATTCCCCATTTGGTCTCTGGAATCTTTATGTACTGCTGAAGGCTTCTCTTTTAGATTTCCTTATCACTAATTGTTAAGTGATGCGTTTTTTCATCTGTATGAGCGAAAATGCTAGTATACAAACAAAATTGAAATTTTGAAGATGCAGTATATCACTGATGTCAAACTTATCTGAACAACTAGATTGCTTAATAAGCTGGGAGAGTGTATGCCTTGATTTATTCATTTTTTTCTTGTTGCTGACAGTTTGTTGATTACTAATGCAGCTCACGGTCTGATATTTCTCTACCAGTAATGAGAGAACTGGTTCCCCACTATCTTCAGGAAACCACCAAGGTATGTTGTCATAATATGAAAGCATCAGCTTTAGATATATTTTTTGCATGTTAAGCTAGTATAACGGTTCAAATCCGCATGAATGTTTGAAATTCAAAAGTTGGGAAAGGGACTTTATGAAAAAATTTCATACATGAAAGGAAGATAAAGAACAATAGGCTAGACTGTTAAGAAGGTTCTGTAGCTGATGACTAATTAAGGGGTTGTCACCTGCAAGCATAGCAAACGTTTAAGAAATCAACAGAACTGACTAACAGGTTTTGGCGTTGTATTAATCTAGGCTGTAGCTTCTGACATTACAATAAGGATTTAACTTAGGTAGCTCTAAACTTTCCATCCTCAGAAAATTACCATTGTGCATATCCTTCAAGAGGTCGACGAAGAATGCAAGGGTGGTTGTAGATCATCTCACTGTGGCATCTATTGCTGGAAATGTACATAATTACTGCATAGTGCTGGAGAACTGTGTATAATTTGGTATTATATCCTAGTAATGTTGGTTGGTGCACATGATAATTAGTTCTAGTTCTCAACTTTGGTATAACTAGTGAGATAATTCTATATTAGGTACTCAAGCTAGGAATTGTGTAATAATATTCTTATATATTGATCAAAGCAACATTACTTCAAACATTATTTTACAATTATACTCTTTGACAATTACAGGAGAGGTTGGATTATTTGGAAGATGGCAAGACTATTTTTAAGTTGCGACTGAGACTTTGTTCATCTCTTTATCCAACCAATGAACGTGTCAGGGATTTCTGTCTAGAGTATGATAGACATACCCTCCGGACAAACCCTCCCTGGGGTTCAGAACTGTTGCAGGTATCCACAGGAACTCTGTCTCATTTGATTTATTTTCTCCACTGGTATTTTAACATGTTCTTTTTCTCTTAAGGCAATAAACAGTTTGAAGCACGTTGATTCTACTGCCTTGCTTCAGTTTCTTTACCCAATTCTTAACATGCTCCTTCATCTTATTGGCAATGGTGGAGAAACTCTTCAGGTTTGTTTGAAATCTTCTAGTTCCTTTATCATGATTTTTTTACCATTCTTGACTCGTATTTCTGTCCATGTGACTATTTCGCACATCATTTAACAATCAAGTTTTTTTCAACTTGCTTCAGGTTGCAGCATTCAGAGCCATGGTGGATATTTTAACTCGGTATGCATTTCTTAGTGTTAAGCTTAGCTAGGTTTAATCTAGAACAAATAGTAAATTTGTAAAGGGCTTGTCTAGTAGGATATATAATCGGCTCCAAATGAAAATTTAACCCAAAGGATTAGGGGAACTATTATTAGAACATTTATATAACAAGGGTTAGAGTTTAGCTAAATGACCAAAGAATGTTATGTCACAATGTCATTGGTCTTGAACTTTGGATGGTCTATTATCAGAATATCATTAGAGTTGCAAATAATGTGTCTAACTGGACGCTGGTAAATGTATTACAAGCACACGAACCCTTGTTCTTACTAGATCTTTCAATTTGGTAGGGTGCAGCAGGTGTCGTTTGATGATGCTGACCGAAATCGGTTTCTGGTCACCTATGTTGATTATTCTTTTGATGATTTTGGAGGCAATCAACCTCCAGTTTATCCTGGATTAGCAACTGTATGGGGAAGTTTAGCTAGAAGCAAGGTACAAATCGCCCATGTTGTCTGGATGAAATTACTAGCTTATCTTTGTTCTAATGTGATATACATTTTCATTATACTTTTCACCAAAGTTGAGCAATCTCCATGTTACCTATTCGTTCTGCTATCTGCTGCGAAATTTCTTAGTTATTTCGCTTTTGGTTGATGAACACTTACTGACCTTACAGGCTAAAGGTTACCGGGTTGGACCTGTATATGACGACGTATTATCGATGGCGTGGTTTTTCCTTGAGTTGATTGTTAAATCAATGGCATTGGAGCAGGCACGTCTCTATGATCACAATCTACCTTCAGGTATTATTGGGATATCCAGTTTCCATTTTCCCAAAAAATTTTCATTGTCAAGTGGACATGCAATATTGTTTTAGGTATTGGTCTCTCCCCATCACAATAAAAAATTGGATGATTAAATTTAACGAAGAACCTGATGACCTGTAATATGAGTGTTGTTTTGAACTTAATGGCCACGAACTCAAGTAATTATTTGAACTTAAATGACGCATATGTTGACATAAAAGAAAAAATCGTTAGAGTTGCCCTCTGTTTTATATTCTCAACAAATTATAAATGTATATAACTCGAATACAAGTTCCAATAATAATCACTTATCATGCCACAATGTAGTATGCTTATTTAGTGATTATAATTACAAAATACATTGTGGCCTTAGATTAATCATGGTCTATCTATTGCCCTACCCTTGTGCGTTAACTAGTTTCAGTGTGTAATTCAGGTATTATACGGTTACCAAGTAATGTGCTCAATTTTTCTTCTCTATCATAGGCGAGGATGTTCCACCCATGCAGCTCAAAGAAAGTGTATTCCGATGTATCATGCAATTGTTTGATTGCCTTTTAACTGAAGTACATGAACGTTGTAAAAAGGGCTTAAGCTTGGCAAAACGTCTGAACAGCAGTTTGGCCTTCTTCTGTTATGATCTTTTATATATCATTGAGCCCTGCCAAGTCTATGAACTGGTATGTTTTTGTTTTGTATCTTTCAGATTATCATTCGTGGCAGCAACGGTTTGCATTACTAATTGGTTGATCATGTGCATCTGTATGGTTTTCAGGTGTGGAAATTGTATGCTAATATTGTTCATGAAAAAATTCTTTAATTCAAAAACGTTTATTATCTTTCTACTGATTTTGGGACATATTTTGCCATCGGTAGTCAGTAGTTTAGAACATGGGAATAATTTATCCTTCATATAGTTTTGATAGTGATAACTGTTACACGTCCTTCTCGCTCTCAACAGGTATCATTATACATGGACAAGTTTTCTGGTGTTTGTCAATCCGTTCTACACGAATGCAAGCTCACGTTTTTGCAAATTATCTCCGACCATGATCTTTTTGTAGAAATGCCTGGCAGAGACCCATCAGACAGGTACTCCCCCCTAGATACCCGTTAAACAGTTTTGCATTGTCAAACATTTGTATTTTTTTTAGCACACTTGAGAACATGAAATAAAACATAAAGAGGCTACTTCTGCAGTAAGCATATGAAGTCTTGAAAAGATGCAGTAAACTGAACTACAGTCTTCCATCTTCTTTTTTGTGTGTTGCATCATGATTTTTTTTACTCAGCTAACTCTATTTGTATGTTCTAGGAATTATTTATCATCCATATTAATACAAGAGTTATTTCTCTCCCTGGATCATGATGAGCTGCCTCTGCGGGCGAAGGTACTTCTGATTCTAAATGTCTGTACGTATAAGATACATATCATGTAAGAATTTTACATTGTGAATCGTTTCCTTTTTTGGTATCCTTTCAGGGAGCAAGAATTTTAGTGATCCTCTTGTGCAAACATGAGTTTGATGCGCGGTACCAGAAAGCCGAAGATAAGCTGTACATTGCACAACTATATTTTCCTTTCGTCGGGCAGGTATGTTACAGTGGCTTAATAAAAAAAATGCATAAATTCTTTCATCCACTTCTGCTTTGAAAAGTTTTGTGGTCAATGGTTATTTTCCAAGGCTAAAAAGCAGCCCAAAAGCTTGTGTAATTCCCTCAATAATCGTGTCATAAGCATCCATTATTACAGGAACATTAGAAATGTGTTAGGAGTTAAATGGTGTGGCAACCTTTTGATTGATTGCTTTGTTTATAGTTTATACAATTATAGTTAAGGTCAGCGGAGAAATTTTTCTGACATTTAATGTTGTTTTCTTCCTTTTGCAGATTTTAGATGAAATGCCTGTATTTTATAACCTAAATGCTACTGAAAAGCGTGAGGTTTTAATTGGTGTGCTGCAAATTGTTCGTAATCTGGATGACACATCACTTGTCAAGGCATGGCAGCAGAGCATCGCTCGTACTAGATTGTATTTCAAACTCATGGAAGAATGCCTCATACTTTTCGAGGTTCCTTTCCACAACCATTTCTTAAAATTTGGGAAAAGGCTCAACTATTTTATGAAGCCAAAGGAAATTTTCTATCCATAGAAATATGGATACTGGTGGTCGGTTATTATATAACTTATCTACCATTCTCCTTTTTTCCTTTTTTGGGAGAAAATTTGATTTCAGCTAGTTGTGCGGATGTGATAGAATGATTTGGGGACTGCTACAGCCTAGTAGAACTTAGATTTGATGTATTACCCAAAAACATTTGTATTTGTAGTCCACTTACTGTTCGAGTCCTAACGTCCTATGGTGATTTGATAATGTTGAATTAAAATAAAATTTCAGCACAAGAAGGCTGACAGCATCCTCGGAGGCAACAATTCTCGTGGGCCTATTAGTGAAGGAGCTGGATCACCAAAGTACTCCGAGCGACTTTCTCCTGCTATCAACAATTATCTGTCAGAAGCTTCTCGCCAAGAAGTCAGGGTGAGTTGCTAAATTTATCCTGTATGTTTGTTCCTCTCTTCTACTTTTTGGTATAAAGTATAAACCTACAAGTTCACCTAGAGTTCCATAACATTGTTGCTTTCTTTTGGTGGGCTTCTCAAAACTAAGTTAGAAAGTCCGGCACTTTTTACTTATTTTATTTTAAACCTAAGGACTGCTCAAATGCCTTCTGAATGTTTACTGCAGCTAGAGGGAACACCTGATAATGGGTACCTGTGGCAGAGAGTTAATTCTCAGTTGGCCTCCCCTAGCCAACCTTATTCTCTAAGAGAAGCTTTAGCGCAAGCACAATCGTCGCGGATTGGAGCTTCAGCCCAGGCACTAAGAGAATCGTTGCACCCTATTTTGAGGCAAAAACTGGTATAGTTTATGTTCCCTTCATACCTCCTGAATGTTACTCATAATACTTGCTCGCATACTAACTGCATTCACTCTCACCAGGAACTTTGGGAAGAGAATGTAAGTGCCACAGTTAGCCTCCAGGTTTTGGAGATCACTGAGAAATTTTCATCAATGGCAGCCTCTCACAATATTGCGACGGACTATGGCAAATTGGACTGCGTTACTACAATATTGACGAGTTTCTTCTCTCGAAACCAGTCACTAGCCTTCTGGAAAGCCTTCTTTCCAATTTTCAACAGAATCTTTGATCTTCATGGGGCTACACTAATGGCCAGGGAAAATGATCGCTTCTTAAAACAGATAGCCTTCCATCTTCTCCGGCTTGCTGTTTACCGCAATGACAGTGTCAGGAAAAGGGCTGTTATTGGTCTTCAAATATTAGTTAAGGTGAGACATCTAGATTCCTGTAAAGACTTATCTGTTTCTTGCGAGCTGGTATGATATCAATTGCTTTGTTCTTGCAGAGCTCGCTATACTTTATGCAGACTGCTAGGCTCAGGGCTTTGCTGACAATTACACTGTCAGAACTCATGTCGGATGTCCAAGTGACTCATATGAAAACAGATAATACATTAGAAGAGAGTGGAGAGGCACGGCGGCTTCAACAGTCATTAAGCGAAATGGCTGATGAAGCTAAGAGTGTCAATTTGTTGAGGGAGTGTGGTCTTCCTGATGATACACTGTTGATAATTCCCGAGAAATTTACTGAGAACCGCTGGTCATGGGATGAAGTGAAACATCTTTCTGACAGCCTTGTTCTTGCTCTTGATGCCAGCCTCGGGCATGCCCTTTTGGTATGGTTTATAATCGACTTGGTATTTCGTAAAGATATTTTTTCTGGTGTCAGTGAGGGAAGATATGTCTTCTGCTCGTCTGTCTTGATTGCTAAATTGATCCTTGCCTTTTTATGTGGTGGAAGTGTCATGTTTTTTACTCCTCGTCAACACCTATTTTTAGTATTTTCATCGAATTGCTAGGTATATAAGATAACACAGGATCTAATTTCTATGTGGAAGTTGGAGATTGACACTGATGAAAGTGTGTCCGAGTACATCTGTATTTTCCTGTCATGATTGTGTGCTCTCATCACATATAGGGAGATACTTTTACGCTTATAGAGAGTTGATTCATGTCCCTCCCTTCTCTTTCCTGATATTTCCTGAACTTTTAACTTGGAAAGTTTAGGTGAGTACAAATATTACTGTGAATGACTGTTTTGCCATCACTGGTCTAAATTATCACAGACCGGCTTGCCAAACTTACACAAGTTTGCTAATCCTGTTTTGTGGCATCACTTCCATGTTTGCACCATTTCCTATTTCGTTTCTTCTTTGTTCCTTTCGTGATGAAGAAAAACTATTAGACTCAACCAGTCTGTAAGTCATTCTGTACTTTTCCAATTGAAAATTCTGTTATTACAGGGATCTGTGATGGCTATGGATCGATATGCTGCGGCTGAGAGCTTCTACAAACTTGGAATGGCATTTGCTCCTGTTCCTGATCTTCACATAATGTGGTTGCTGCATTTATGTGATGCCCACCAGGAAATGCAGTCTTGGGCTGAAGCTGCACAGTGTGCTGTCGCGGTTGCAGGTGTTATAATGCAGGTAATAATAATATATAAATCTAGTATGTGATTTAGATGTGCAGTGGATCATCTCTGCAGTATGGTTCATTCTAGTCTTCCCGTCCACTAAATACTACTTCCAGAACTTATGTGCATGTTTTGGTTTTCGCCTTGTAGGCCTTGGTGGCTAGAAATGATGGTGTGTGGAGCAAGGATCATGTGTCTTCCTTGCGTAAGATTTGCCCTATGGTAAGTGGCGAGTTTACAACAGAGGCATCTGCTGCTGAAGTCGAGGGTTATGGTGCTTCAAAGCTAACAGTTGACTCCGCCGTCAAGTATCTACAGCTTGCTAATAAGCTTTTCTCTCAAGCTGAGCTCTACCATTTTTGTGCCAGCATTTTGGAACTTGTTATTCCAGTTTACAAGAGCAGGAAGGCTTATGGGCAGTTGGCTAAGTGTCACACTTTACTTACCAATATATACGAGTCCATTCTTGACCAAGAATCAAACCCAATCCCATTTATCGATGCTACATATTACCGGGTGGGATTTTACGGCGAAAAGTTTGGGAAGTTGGACAGGAAAGAATATGTATATCGAGAACCACGAGATGTGCGGCTAGGGGATATAATGGAAAAGCTGAGCCATATTTATGAATCAAGAATGGACAGCAACCATATTCTGCACATTATACCAGATTCGAGACAAGTGAAGGCAGAAGAATTGCAGGCAGGAGCGTGCTACCTGCAAATTACGGCTGTTGATGCAGTGATGGAAGATGAGGATCTTGGGAGCAGAAGAGAGAGGATATTTTCTCTCTCGACTGGAAGTGTTCGCGCACGAGTGTTTGATCGCTTCTTGTTTGACACACCATTTACAAAAAATGGTAAGACACAAGGAGGATTAGAAGATCAATGGAAGAGAAGAACAGTGCTGCAGACGGAGGGTTCATTCCCTGCCCTTGTGAATAGGCTGTTGGTTACCAAGTCTGAATCCCTTGAATTCTCGCCAGTGGAGAATGCGATCGGAATGATTGAAACGCGGACCACTGCTCTGAGAAATGAGCTAGAGGAGCCTCGTAGCTCAGATGGGGATCACCTACCACGGCTTCAAAGTCTGCAGAGGATTCTCCAAGGAAGTGTTGCAGTACAGGTGGGTTTTGTCCCATAATATCTGTAATAGATTGTGTTGTAAAACGTAGAAATGTTTATCATACGTCTTTCTATGAAAATATGCAGGTGAACAGTGGGGTGTTGAGCGTGTGCACAGCTTTCTTATCAGGAGAGCCCGCAACTAGACTGCGTTCGCAGGAACTGCAGCAACTGATAGCGGCACTGCTTGAATTCATGGCAGTATGTAAGCGAGCCATTAGGGTTCACTTTAGATTAATTGGGGAAGAAGATCAGGAATTCCATACGCAGCTTGTCAATGGATTTCAGTCTCTCACCGCAGAACTCTCACATTACATTCCTGCTATCTTGTCCGAACTTTAGATTCTTTGTCAGGCTTTTTTTTTTTTTTTTGCTATGAGTTTTGTGCTTTTTCTTCCACTATTTGGTTTGGCTATATGTTTGTCATTTTCTTATTTCTTTCTTTGAGAGAGTGATAAACAAAGAAAAAAAAAAAAAAGAGTCAATTCGGTAAATGACAGCGAATGAAAGAAAAACTAGAAAGGTAACAAATGGTTGACGTCAAATTCAGAAACATTTAAGAAAAGAAGAGACACATAAGAGACGTTGAAACACTAGGCATAGCTTGTAACTCGTCAATCATCTTCTGTTTCTCTTCAGGATTGCAGGTTGAATTCATCGTAATTTCCACCCTTTTTAGACACACGGAGTTTTCCAGAATGTATATCATGAGTTGTTATTCAACTTCTGTTCCTTCGTATGCTTTCCATTTAAAGATCATGAGATGAGACGACAAGCATTTGGGAACAGAACCCGGTTGGAACGCATACGAAGGAAAAAACTTATATTTGGAGTCGACCATTAAAACCTCTAGTTTAGGACAATTAGAGAGCAAAACCACAAGTGATTCACACAAGTCCGGGTGAAATCGACTTATGATACACTCTTTAAGTAGAGTGTAAATAACGGCGTTGCACCATGGAACGATTGTATGATCTTCACCAGGAGATAGCTCAAGATACTCGATCGATGAAAGAGATGTCAGAAAATTGTCATCAGGGTAAAAATCAACATCAATAAGTGCTCTCATAAGGCGAGGCATATGGTTAATCGAGCAAGAGGAGTTTTCCAATCCGTCAATAATGTCGAGATATACTAAATCTGGGGTGTCTATAACCAATGACACATCGCTATCATCATCATCGTCTTCCTGAAAGAACAAACTCATATAAGTTAATCTCAGTAGAGAAGGCACTTTCACAGTGAACTTTCTCACATTATCATCCACATTATCAGGTCGAGTCACATCCAGATCCTTGAGAACGGGGCAACTTGATAAAAGCCTGACATGAGAATCTTCGTCTTTGAATACAACATTGTTAAGAACAAGCTTGTAAAGTGATGGGAGATCAGCCTCACAAGGAACATCCACAAGAATCTTACCCATGAGGATCAATTCCGTAAGCGTTTTGCACGTGTAAAGACTCTTCGGCATTGTGATCCGCTCGCTAAACCAGTCGAGGTAGAAGTATAGCTTACGCAAACAGCGATCAACTGCTTTTGCAACACACGTTGCAACATCAGCATCAACGGGACATTGTACACCGAGATTAATACGCAAATTTTCTACTGAAGGTGCATTGTGAAATCCCATTGACTCGTCAAGAAACCACCAGACGCTCTTGCTACTACTGTTTCCCGTTTCTTTGTAGTCAAGTCTAGGCAACTTTCTCCAGACAAACCGCCATCGTTTTGACAAAAACGTTGTGGCCACTGCTTCTTTTGTCGGAAGAAACAATAATATCTCTACGAGTAGATCGTCCGACAACTCACTGATTCTGTCTTCACCGCCCATCACAATCTCTTCAACTTTGTTGGAGAACGTTCAGCTTCCTTCCGCCAGACTTAATATCTTTTTACAAAAACCCTAATTAGAGAATTTGCTTCGTCTCATATTATAATTAGAGTGCCACGTCAGCACCATTTTATAATTATAATCTCCGCCGCTCGATTTCAGATCAGATCAGATTCAGCTATGGAAACAGCGGCGGCGTCGTCTAGAGTAGAATTGATTGTGAAAGGCAACTTACCGGAGGTTCCTTGTCAGTACATTCAACCACCGGAAGCTCGACCTAATCTCCATAACTCCGTCGATGGAGCTTCGATCCCAACCGTCGATCTCTCGAGCTCCGATTCGGCGAGAGAAGCCATCGGTGACGCTTGTCGCAACTGGGGAGCCTTCCATGTGATCAACCATGGCGTTCCTATCAATCTCCTTGATCGGATGAGGTCTTTAGGTCTCTCTTTCTTCCGAGACTCTCCCATGGATGATAAGCTCCGCTACGCCTGCGATTCCACCTCCGCCGCGTCCGAAGGCTACGGCAGCCGTATGTTGCTGGGAGCTAAAGACGACGTCGTTTTGGACTGGAGAGACTACTTTGATCACCACACGTTCCCTCTCTCTCGCCGTAACCCTTCTCGTTGGCCGATTCATCCTCCTGACTACAGGTACGGTTCATCTCTTCACTAAAGTTCTCATCTTCATTTAGATTCTCTGAGGTTAAAGGTTTCATCTTTGTTTGAATTCTGAGGTTAAAGGTTTCATCTTTCTCTAAATTGATTGATCCTTGGGTTTGGTAGACAAGTAGTTGGAGAATATGGTGATGAGATGAAGAAACTAGCTCAGATGCTTTTAGGGATGATCTCAGAGAGTTTGGGGCTTCCTTGTTCGTCTATAGAAGAAGCTGTTGGAGAAATCTATCAGAACATCACTGTGAGCTATTACCCTCCTTGTCCACAGCCAGAGCTCACTCTTGGTCTCCAGTCACATTCCGATATGGGTGCTATTACTCTCTTGTTTCAAGATGATGTTGGAGGTCTTCAGCTTTACAAGGATGACCAATGGCTCACTGTTCCTCCTATCTCTGATGCTATTCTCGTCCTTGTAGCTGATCAAACCGAGGTAGTATCTATTCTATTTGATTGAGGTCACAGAACAGATTAAGCTAGAAAAGTCTCTGACTATGTCTATCCTTTGTGCAGATCATAACCAATGGGATTTACAAAAGTGCTCAACATAGAGCTGTAACTAATGCGAATCGGGCGAGGTTATCAGTCGCAACCTTTCATGATCCTTCCAAGACTGCAAGGATAGCACCAGTTTCTCAACTCTCACCACCGTCTTACAAGGAAGTTGTGTATGGTCAATATGTTTCTTCCTGGTACTCTAAAGGTCCTGAGGGTAAACGAAACCTCGATGCTCTCCTCTGCTGATCTTATCTCTGTTTCACTGGCCATCTTTTATTGTTCTTAAGTTTATGCTAGTGAGTGTGTGGATTTCAGTTGCCACGACTTCACAATGTTTGTGTTATGACATTGTTTACAACACAAGCAAGGGACACATTGGCTGTAAAAACTCAGATGATAAATAAATAAACTGAATGAATTCTGATCACAGTGTTTTCAGTAACGACGACTTTGTTTTGCTTTGCACAAAAATAAAAGAAAATATTTGAGATAATAGACGATAAAGGTTAAGAAAATATCATCATTGACTACATTTGCAAGTACCAAACCTGACGATCTTTGATGATATGAATTATGAATCCATCATAAATTTGATCCTTGATCAATGATCATATGTAATTAGTTTTGCGGGTCACCGATGGTTTTGCACGTCATCTTTAGGTTCTGCTCCTACTATGGGCGCTGCCAATCTTCGCCGCAGTCTCTCTCCTCTTCATGCTGAGGTTGAAGCTCTTATATGGGCGATGCGTTGTATGATTGGGGCTGACAATCAATCTGTAGTTTTTCTTACCGACTGCTCTGACTTAGTGAAGATGGTGTCTTCACCTTCCGAGTGGCCAGCTTTTACGCCTTATTTGGAGGATATACAGGCGGATAGAGAGGAGTTTGTCTCGTTTTCTTTAGTCTACGTCCCTCGCTCTCAGAATGGTAAAGCGGACAATTTGGCGCGACGAGTTCGTACAGTTCCGCACTTAGTTACCTATGTAAACAATGTTCCTTCGTATTGGCTTGTTTGAGTCAATTTGTATGCTGTTGTCAAAAAAAAAAAAAAAATGATCATATGTAAATGCAATGATCATATTGTACATGTAAGCATATATGTACCTCCCGTCAACAAGCAGAGTGATTCTTGAACCAAGGTATCTATATCTCAAGTCTTAACAGCTTCGATTACAAAGATTCCAGCTCTCAGCAACATGGGTCAAATTGTATTCAGCCAAGTCTTACGTTTCCTCTCCTGCTAAAGCCATCATCAAACTCTGCACAAGCGAATAGCAGCAGTCAAAGCTTTCTCACTCTACCAAGACCCTCCAATGTTAGTAGCACGTAGCGAAGCGACATCACATCCTCAAAAAGCCTTACTAGCACCTCCACACGCAATATATGGTCAATCACATAATTACCGTCGAGTCTTAATTAACTGAAAAGCTTTCAAAATCACTTAAATTTAATCTTCCACTTAGCTGACGAAAGAGATCAATGCAATGGGTAGTACGTAGCAAACCAAAGGCATCAGCAAACGTGAATATCTGAGTAATTATTGCTTTCATCTTTTCTGAATTGGTAAATTATGGTAAACTACTTTTCATATAGTTTTTTTTTCTTTTTCTTTGTTTCCTGTATCAATCACGGTTAACTTCAATTATGGGTAGGTTTCTACAAAATACACATTATTCGTTTCAAAGACAGATGAGATCTCTAGGGTTTATTCTTTATATAACATATATTTTTGGCGGCTGCTCTCAACCCTTCCCGGAAAATAAACGACCGTCGCTGTTTTCTTTTCATCCATGGGCGCCTTTTCTAGCAAGGAATCGGCTGCCAAAGCTAATTTATTAGGTTTGTATTAGGTAGCTCTCTCTTATCTGTTTAATTAAACGCACCTACTTGGCTGTTGATTTTAACTCTAGTTTTTGTTTTTGTTTTTGTTTTTCCTGCTCTTCCTTTCATGTAGGTAAGCGAAACCTTGAGGATGATTTGGAGAACAAACCGATTCTGAAGAGACATAAGGAAACATCCGAGGAGAAGGTAACCTAACTAATAAAATGGTCGGATTTCTCTTCTGAATTTTCTTGACACTGTTCTAATGGCTACTCTATGTATGCAACAGGATGAGACAACGACTGATAGTCTTGACCAGGCTAATTTAATCTCAGTTAACGTATAACTTAAACTGTTGTACTGTTTGTTAGATATTATATTGTACTACAAGTTTATGTTCAATGTCTATTCAATTCAACAGGAGACAGTGGAGGGACTTGATGGTTGCATTCCCATTCCCGAGGTACCTTGTTCTTAAAATCTGAGTCTTTCAGATAAGGCAACTCTTTGTTATTATTGCAATTTAAGTCCTTTCAGTCGGTTGTCGTGTTAACACATACTACTTGTCTGTTAAATTCAGGCAGTTTCCGTAACAAATAATACGCTCTTGCTTCGCCGTCTCTCTCGCGAAGCAAAATTACCAGATATGTAAGTATAGGTGCTAATGGCTTTAATTTCCACTTTCCTTCTCAGAGCATGACTGATGACTTATACTCCTCCGCTTTTACTACAGCATCTCTTTCTTCAGTGATGTTGGAGACGTTGTTTATGTTCGACTTATAGTAGGCCACGGGGGCAAGAAAAGGAGCTATGCCTTTGTTGAGCTTGCTTCTGCTAACGAAGTAAAGATGGTGAGACTTGTTTTGTAGTAACGATGAGAAAAGTATTTAGTTGTCACTTTAAAACAAGTACGTTTGCTCATTGAATCTTTTATACTCCAGGCGCTGGAAAAGAAGCATGGTGAATATTTGAACGGTCGTCAGATTTCACTTTATATGGCTGATTTCAACAAAGCTGCATACCTTCTGCCCAAGTACGTTCATTTATGTAACTCTGGTTGTACCTTATCTGCTAGATTTTTTGATGCCATTACAGAAGACTAACGCTGTTGTTTTTTGTTACGTAGGTATTGCAAAGAATACGACTCTCACTCTCAGTAAGGGTTTCTAATTTATGCCTCTTGGGATTGAGTTTGTTACTATTTTTTTGGTATACGATCACTAGCTAGTGTTTTTGATATTCAGTTTTGAACACTACCTTCGACGAGAAAGCCTCCTGATAGAAGAAGATGATGCATACGGAGGATTTGATGACATTTCCGATTCTGCTGAGGTACTTTTCTCACAAAGTCTAAAGATGACTCTCTAGATGAGGCTACTTTATTGTCTGTATGCAATTTAAATCCTTTTCTCCTTAGGGTCGTGTTAACACACTTGGCCTTTTCATTTCAGAAAGTACTCGCTGTCGCCAATCTCTCTCCCTACACTAAAATATCAGATATGTAAGTAACACTTAAAAAATTTCCATGCTTTCCTTAGATAGGAGCTAGTTTTCCGTGACTCATATTTTATCCTCCACTTTTGCAGCAAAGGTTTATTTACAAATATGGGAGTTATTAGTGTTCGACTTATTGTGAACAACCAGGGCAAGCATTTGGGCTATGCCTTTGTTGAGTTTTCTTGTGCTTACGACGCAAACAAGGTGAGAGCTGTTTTGTAGTAATGATGGAAAAAACCATTAAATAAAAAGTATATAAATAGTCATTTGACAATTAGTGTACGCTTATGACAAGTGGTTATTTAAAAGCACTAAAGAATCTTTTATACTGTAGGCTCTCAAAGAGAAGAATGGTGAATATTTGCACGATCATAAGATTTTTTTGATGAGAGAACATGATGAAACTCCTGATTATGTTGAGGTACGTACCTGCTCTTATTAACTTTTTTTCTTTTTGTTTCTATACAATTGAAGTCCTTTTCTCCTTGGAGTCGTGCTAATTTAACTTGGCTGTTAAATTCAGGCAGTTGCCGTACAGAAAAAGACGATCTTTGTCTCCCATGTCTCTCCCCAAACTGAAATATCACATATGTAAGTAGCACCTTTAAATTTCCTCTTTCGCTCTTGGAGCAAGTACTTTTTCATTCATGACTAATATTTTACCCTCCATTTTTACAGCATCAGTTTCTTCAAAGATGTTGGAGAAGTTGTTCATGTTCGACTTATTGCAGACAACGAGGGCAGGCATTTGGGTTATGGCTTTGTTGAGTTTTCTTCTGATAACGAAGCAGAGAAGGTGAGACTAGTTTTATAGTAATGATGAAATATAGACAAGTTGAAAGTAGGATTGCTGATTAGATGTTTTAATACTCTTTAGGCGCTGGAAAAGAAGAACGGTGAATATTTGCATGATAGCAAGATTGTTCTTGAAGTGGCTGAGGCTCCATACGATCCACCCAAGTAAATATTGGTCTTCCATGTTATGGAGATTTGTTTATGTAACAGTACTGGTTGTAACTTATTGTTGGAGTTTTGATGCCATTACACAAGACTAACGCTATTGTTTTTGTTACTTAGGTATTGCATAGATTACAATGTTTGGTAAGGGTTATTAACAATTTGCCTCTTGAGTTTCTTTTTTTTTTACCAAGAGCATATTGGGTGAAGTTTTTGGGTGTACATGGAGAGATCACTAGGGTTTTTGATGTTCCAGGTACGAAGACTACCTTAGCCAAGAAAGCCTTCTGATGGGAGAAAACGACGAGGTAGTGAAAGGACTTGATGAAACTCCCGATTTTGTTGAGGTAACTTGTTCTTATTATATATCTGTCATATAATTACTACAGAACTATTGCCATAAAGTCAAAAGATGATTTATTCTGGGGATAAATCAGAATCTTCACATGAGTCTACTTTTTGTTGTTATGCACTTTAAGTCCTTTTCTACTTTGTGTTGTACGTGCTAACACACTTGGCGGTTAAATTATTCAGCCATTTGCTGTAACAAATAAGACGCTCTTTGTTTCCGGTCTCGCTTTCCATACTAATTTTTCAGATATGTAAGTAGCACCTTAAATTTCCACTTTTGTTTGCGGAGCATTTTTTTTCGTGACAGATATAATATTATCTTTCTATGTTTACAGTGTCAGTTTCTTCGAAGATGTTGGAGAAGTTGTTCGTGTTCGAATTGTTATAGACCACAGGGGTAATCATGTGGGCTGTGGGTTTATTGAGTTTGCTTCTACTGAGGAAGCAGAGGAGGTGAGAGTAGTTTAATATATAATGATGAAAATAGATGAAAATAGTCATTTGAAAAGTAGTGTATACCTTTGATGAAAATAATACAAGATAGTTATTTGAAAGTACGATTTCTGATTTAACCTTTTGTTGCTGCAGGCTGTTGAAAAGAAGAATGGTGTATCTTTGTACTACAGCCGCTACTTTAAGATTTCTCTTCAATTGGCAGAGATAGCAGCTCCTTACCCTCTCCCACCCAAGTAAATTGATTTTTCCATAAGGACATTTGTTTGTCTTAAGTTATTGCTATATATAGTTTTGATGTCATTACAGAAGATTAAAGCTATTTATTTATTTGTTAATTAGGTACGACCTTGTGGAGAGGCTTTGGTAAGGGATTTAACTATTTTCATTTTGAGTTTTTGTTATCAAGAGCACATTGGTGAAGTTTTTGGTATACATGGAGAGATCACAAGAGTCTTTTTATATATATATATATATATTCCAGGTATGAAGACAAACTTCGAGGAGGAAGCCTTGATGTGGCGACCAAACCTAATCTGAAGAAACCGGAGGTAGCTGAATTCTGCGGTAAGAAGATTATCTTCTCTTACGACGACTGATGGTAAAAGGGCTTTGGTCTTTTCTAAGAAGAAAGAAGGTTGGAGAGGTAGATGGAGAGGAATCATTGAGATAGCGTAGATAACTAAACTATGGATGATAAGCTCCACTACGCCTGCTATTCCACCTCCGTCCGCGTCAGAGGATTGCACCAGTTTCTCAACTCTCACCACCGTCTTACAAGGAAGTTGTGTATGGTCAATACGTTTCTTCCTGGTACTCCAAAGGTCCTGAGGGTAAACGAAACCTCGATGCTCTCCTCTGCTAATCTTATATCTGTTTCACTTGCCATCTCTTGTTCTTAAGTTTATGCTAGTGAGTGTGTGGATTTCAGTTTCCATGACACAGTTGTTTCACAGATGTTTCAGCTGTTATGATTATTCTTTACAACACAAGAAAGAAACACATTGGCAGTAAAATTCAGATGACAAATAAATAAATTGAATGAATTGTAATCACAGTGTATTCAGTAGTAGACTTTTGCTTAATTTGCACAAAAATAAAAGAACAGATTTGAGGTAATAGACAGTAAAGGTTAAAGATTGCTCAGACGACAGTCGGATATGAAGGAAAAGTGGAGGTCTTTGCAAAGCTGAATGCTCATCTATTTAAAATTGGCAATATAATGGAATGAACAATGGCATGAAATCATCAGAGACTACATTTGCAAATATCAAACCTGACGATCAAACTGAATTTTGATGATATGAATCCATCATAAATTTGATCCTTGATCAATGATCATATGTAAATGCAACTGAAAATTTATAAAAAAAAATATGGTAAGCATATATGTACCTCCCATCAACATGAATAAGTTCACCATAAAACACTAAATCATTACAGAAGGAATCCTACAAATGGAAACGAAAGACAAAGCATGAAAATCTACAGTACAAGAACCTGACAAAGAGTGGATACTCTAGTAGGCTATATTACAAGCAAAGTACTCTCTTTCATGTGCGAAAATTTGTGATTTGATAGACATCAATTTTCTGAATTTTCACAGGTATTCGAGAGAGAGGAAACCGCGGATCCTTAGCCGTGATAACACTTCTGCAGCTTCCGAGTTTATTGGCAACACGCCGTTTCTGCGATTAGATAGCAAATGCAGTATTGAGGCTAGTTTGCTTGACAGTACCATTTTATGCATAACCATCATAAATTTCGTCCTTTATCAATGATCATATGTAAATGCAATTGAACATTTATAAAACAGTGGTAAAGCATATATCTACCTCCCATCAACAAGCAGAGTGATTCTTGAACCAAGGTTTCTACACCTTAACAGCTTCGATCACAATGATTCTAGCTCTCACCAACATGGGTCAAACTGTATTCAGCCAAGTCTTAAGTTTGCTCACCTGCTAAAGCCAGCATCAGACTTTCAGCTACATTGCGGACAAAGGCATCATTAAGAAAATGCTGAAGAAACACACACAAAGCAAAGAACCTGCATTGTTGCAGTTCCTGTTCCACAAGCTGCTTGTAAGTCTAAGGCACCGAAGAACATTAATCCCGAAATTCCTGGGAGCTGAACCAATCGTTACTTTCCAATTTTTGATGATCCATCTTTTACCTGCAAGAGTAAAAGTGATACACCTGCAGCAGTGGTATCTCAGACTTATCCTTTAGAAAGATAGGGAATGAACTTACCAACGGAAGTATGGCTGCTGCTAGTATAGGCAAATAAGAACATAAGATCATATTGGCATCTCTGACTCAATCCATATTATCACTGACATTTATAAAGTGAAAAAATTCTCTTGGGTTCAGAAAATGTCATATGAATCTCAAGAAATGAATTCAAATACCTAAAAGTGGAATTTGTCTAATGGGGGTTAACACTAAATCTTGAGCTCTATACAATTACTAAAAACAACCAGCGTAAGTTGGTTTCTGCAAAGGGGCTTTGCCATCCCATCGGATACCAACTCAACTACCATTGGACATTACTGTAGATCCCAACGGTCATCAAGGTTTTGGAACTTGAGCTATCGCCATATACTTGTCAACTTGTTTGTCCACAAAGTCACGAATCTGTATACACATCAATCAAATGAAGTGACAATTAATCAGAAACTGTTCTAACGTAGATGTAACAATTTGGTGATATTAACTATGAGAACCTGTGACCAAGATTATTCATCACAAGTAAAAAATCGATATTTCGCCTACACCAGAGAGATGGATAAACTAGAAACTTAAGAGGCCATAACTGTGGCAAAATAAAAATCTGAAATTTTTGAAGCTTTTACAAACCTTGTTTTTCCGCTTTGAGTCGAGGAATTGCTGAACAGCCATGGCTTTCTCCACATCTGTTGTATGTTGCATAACCTGATAAATGTCCAAGAGTTTCAGAAGACTCCTTTTATAAATTCAGGAAGAAATAAGAAGCGCAATATACTGGTTAAAGAATTTTGAGAAAAAGAAAACCACAAATTTACAAACCTTTGTTGCGGTCTTCTTCATTATTGACTTGTATACATCTCTATCAATTTTCTTTGCTTTATAAGGGGCCATAAGCAACGATGCAACAAAATCTACAACCCCCTGTTTCAAACGATCTGCACTCCGGATATGAGTTTTATGTGACTCTTTATTCACTGTAACCTGTGACACAGAGCATTCATTCGCTTGTTGGTCATTCTTCCAACTCGGAGGGCCTGTTGAACATGCAATCGAATCTTCATCATCCTTAATATGCAAAG
Source organism: Camelina sativa (assembly GCF_030686135.1). Classification (NCBI taxonomy): domain Eukaryota; kingdom Viridiplantae; phylum Streptophyta; class Magnoliopsida; order Brassicales; family Brassicaceae; genus Camelina; species Camelina sativa. Next base: position 16,684,669 of record NC_141891.1, read on the forward strand.
TACGATTGAAGAATTCAGGATCAGCAGCAGCAGCTTGAGATTGCCATCTATCGATAGCCTGAGAATCCTTGAAACCATCACTACTACCACCAGTATCAACCCATGCCCCAGTTAAAAAACTGGTATCCGCAGCCCCACTTTCTCCAGAACATTCTCTGAACTTGGAATGAGATACAAGCTCATTCGAATGGCTACGCTGTGAATAGTTATCGACTGGAATCCTTGAATTGTCAAGGTCAAGACACGAGGCAGGAAAATCATACCAGTCCCGAACTTTGCAGTTCCTCGAGTCTATCTCTGACATACAATCTTGTCTTCCTAAGACATTGCCAGGAAACTTTTTCCTGAAATCAGATTCGTCCATCTTTGCATACTGCTCTCGCCTGGCAAACTTATGAAATGAGGGAATCTTAGGAAGCTGCAATGAAGTATTATGATAGGCCTCAGAAAATGCCTGCAAGATAAGAACATATAAATTATTTGTTAACAAACAAATAGAAAAAGAGTTGACTGAATAGGAAAGCACGTTAACAATCAGCAAGCATCGATCACTGCTTTCACTAATTTGAAGATTACAACACTTACCTTTGCAGCTGCTTCTGCTGCTGCACGAGCTGCCTCAGCTTCAGCAAACACAGCCTTCTCTTCCTCTGACATAGGTAGCTGGTTGTCTTCAAGCTCTCCATCTGTTTTCCCATCGTTGCCATTGCTCAGCTTTCCCTTACTGTCTGTGTCAACACTATTCAGTTTTCTTCTTATTCTAGAGGTATTTGTAGTATTCGCTTGTCTCGATGATTTCTTTCCACTATTAGCTTTTTCTTTCCGGTATAGTTCCAGCCACACATTAACGAGCTGACTTGCAATGGCGCGGATATCACGGCTCGTGTGTGCACAAACCTTTTCTTTCACAGTCTTTCCAATGCCTGCATCAGAATGTGGAAAGTAAACAACTTAAAGAAAATTAAACAGGGCTAAAATCATGAAACAGATAACACATAATATCGAGTCTTAAGACAGAACTGATTGCATGTAATTTGAGACAGAAAGTGAACTTGGAAGAAATAACCAATACCTGAGAGCCTCACGGCAAAGAGATCACTCGTAACTCGAACAAGAATATGTACACAGTGACGTAAAAGTTGGGTTCCATTCTTCCCCATCGAATCCTAATAGAAAGATTTAAATAAGCAAGATTATGTAAAAAGAGCCAATCGAAATTCGTGAAACAAACATATAAGCCAAGGAAAGTTGTACTATGTGCTTTGGGTAAAGAAACCATCTCACTGAGCTTACCAGGATCCAAGAGTTCAGCACTGCAAGCCCCTCTTTTGTACCTGCAAAGGATTTCAAGGCTTCACCAGGTAGATTAAGCAACTCCTTGGCTAAATGCAAACGCCCAACAGTTGTTTTAGCAGAGAAGAACATGTTCCGTAGCAATGATTGCCTGGCCAGCACATTAGACAGCTCAACAACTTCAAGTCTCTTTATTAGGTCTTTGACTTCATCCCTTACAGGTACAGATTTCCTCTGCGCTTTTTCTAGTGTTTCTATTTCTGCTGTGTAATCGTTTCCACTAGAAAGTATATCAATTATACGCACAGCTTCCCGGACTCCAGTCATCATTGCACCACCAACAGTGTCAGGATGCTCTTTGCATGTTGCCTCACCAGCAAAAAACAAACAATTCTGAACAGGCCTTCCCAATACATCATAATCTTCACCAGAAGCACCAATAGCAACATATGAGTAGGCACCATAACTGTAAGGATCAGTGCCCCAGTCAGTAACAACCGAGGCAACAGGATCCGGAACCAGATCCCCACCAAAAAGCTTACGAAGTACCATCATTGCATGGTTCACGTGCTCAGACTTACTCTTGTTTGTATATTCAAAAGCAGCCTTCCCAACCACCAAAGCTATCAGGACAGGAGCACCAACAGTTTTTTTGACATTCCAAAACATAAAGCACTCACCTCTTAGATCTGTTTCCTCAGCCGTTGCCCCAAAATAATCAACACTATCATCCCAAAATACCTTTGGGAACTCCAACACAACTTTATTTAGAACTCCAAAACCAAGTTGTTTGATCGATGAATATTTCCAATCCGGCAAGGATGGTGAAAACTTAATAGTTTCTGCTTTCAAGCATCCAAGAGGAACAGTAACCAGAACAGCATCTCCAAAATACTCACAGCCATTTGATGTACTAACTCGGACTTTATGCTTGCTGTTATGCACGGCAGATACATCAGAAGCGTAAGATACCTCAGAAACTATTTTGTTCAAATGAATGTCAAGTCCTTCTGCAAGCGACTCAACAACTCGGCTATAGCCACCCTTAATCATAGCATGTGGCCCTCCAAATCCGCCATAAAACTCATCTTGATTCCAGTGAGGAAGCGAAACTTCCTTGAGAACAGCAGCGCAACCATATTCTGTGTGAGCAAAATGCCAATTCATAACTCTTCGCTCCAAAGGATTCAAAATATCATCTTTCAAACAGGCATCAGTTTTTGAGCAGGAAGAATCAGTTGAATTGACAAGCCCAATTTTTTCAATGTTCACCTTGTCATGTGGCATTCTCAGCCGTTGAAGGCCAAATTCTAAACCATCCTCGAGGGACAATTTATCTGCTCTTTCCTTGCCTATTTCCTCAACAAGCAAATCCACATCATCAATTAGACTGTTGAACTCTGCTTGTAGAGCATCATCTAATTCTGCAGGAACCTTTTCCCCTGTTACAGTATCATAAAGAGGACAGAATCCATGCAACACGCTCAACTCCAGACCTAACTGGTTACAGACCAATACCGAAGGATCTGGCATTCTCTCCGATGGCACATCAGCCTCAATACCTGTAATTATACTAGCCCCAAGATCCACAGGAACTGAAAGAGATGACCGGTCTGTATATACACGACCACCTACTCTACTCCTTGCCTCAAGAACGGTGACAGAAAACCCCTGGCGCTGTAAATGACGTGCTGCTGTTAATCCAGCAGGACCAGCCCCAATTACTATAATTTTCTTCTCATCTCTAACCTCACATTGAACCCAGTCCCTTCCTCTCGTTTGATTACTGTTTGCAGACGAGAGTGTGCTAGACAAAGCAGGTTTCGCTACTGAAAGTGTTTCAGGATGCTTTTCAACCTTAGATGCAGTACCATCCTGTAAAGCATTTATGCTCACAGAATGTTTGCAATCATCAACTATGTCTTCCTCGCATGTTTTGCTGGTAGATCCCAACATTTCCGAGGTCGCACATCCTACCAGGTCCCTTTCATCATTTTGGAGAGCACATTTCTTATCCTCACTAGTCGATTCAACGGCTTTGACCTGACCAAGGATAAAAGCAACTCCCTCTTCAGAGTCTGCCACAGAAGCCATATAATTTTCTTCACGCTTTTTCCCTTGGAGGAGATCATAGTCATGATTTGTCGAAGATCCCTCTTTCCCCTTCACAGATGAAATTCCCGCATTTATATAACCCTGTCAAAAAAATACCATTTCACATGTGGTCTATCAGAAACCAGCACTTTACAATTATGCTTACAAATTGAAAAGAAAGTAAAGAAAAAAGTTAAGCATCACGAATTAATAGGAGACAGGATAGAACAACATAAATAAAGCAACATCACAGACTTACTCTCTGATCAAGAAACTTATAGACTTCTCTGATAAGGGAAGCTGATGGCAATTCACTCTCAGGAGGGCCACCAGTAACACCACACTCAGTGACAGGTAAGATTCGAGTGACATTTTTACTCCATAGGCCTAAGATATAATTCCTGTATAACAACATATATCAGTTCTAATAAATCAAAGTAAGGGGGGTTAAGGTCTTTAAGAGGATGAATGAAAAATAAAATAGAATAACTTTAAAAAATTCTTGAATTTCATTGCAACAATACAGTAAAGTAAGTATTCAAGATTTCCAACAAATAAAGAAAGTGAAAACGGGATTGACATCTTAAGGTACACTCTTCTTATGAGATCATAAGAAAAATACAATCTAAACAAAATATGAAACACTGAAACCATGTATTTGAATACATACAGCTACGAAAAAGGAAACTAACCTGCAAACTAGGTACTCCTGATGGCTACCTTTGCGCTTCAACACCTCTTTAAGTATAATTTTCTCAATTGGACTTACTGACTGGGCTTTAAGTCCAGCTGTCACCGCAGCTGCTATACCAATTTCAGTTTCCTTGGGAATAGATGGAACAAAATCACACTTGTCGCTTCCTTTAAAGGACCTGTCACTTTGAGAATCAAGAAAGCCTTGCTCATTCTCCCAATTCATGACTCCTTCATACACCATGTTTCCAAGCTTACGCTTCCTAGCAATACGCTCTGGGCGTTGCAAGGTAGATTGCTTCCCAGAATTAGGTAAAGAAACTGCATCACCGCCGAAATTTTCATCTTCACAGGGAGTTACAGAAATCGGAGAAGCTTCAGCAGTTCCATCTTCTAGAGTATTAAGTTGAATACCACTTCCATTAGGAGCATTATGGTGTGAAGAATACTTGCACTTATGACAAAGAGTAACCTGAGTATTAGACTCAAAGGAATGATCCTCAAAATTAACTTGGATGCCACAATCACACATAACTAAATTTTTCTCTCGCGAATAACCAGACTCTGAAGCTGGCTCTCTCAAGTGTCTGTGCTGATCAGGAGCAATAACTGCAACTTCTTTTCTATCAGTAGGAGAATAAACTTCGCCATGGACATCTGTCATGGGAACAGACACCCTGGATAGCTCCACAGCCTTCTCCGACAATGGCCTTTCGGATTCCTCATCTGTAATATGATGAACGACATTTGCTTCCTTATTGCTGGATACTGTCATAGGTATGTCTACTTTTTCATGATCAGGAGAGGCTGCCTCATCCTTACCATAAATTTTATGCAGGAGGGTTCCAGTTTCTGAAGCACACTTTTGAATAGAACTAGAAGCACCGTTTTCCGAGATGCAATCCACTCTTTTATTACTCGTGCCGGAATCTAAGAGAGTCCTATGAGTGTGACATTCTACTGTTGAATCAACCATCTTCTTGACAGATATGTTATTCAAACCTTCCCCAAGTAACACACTCTGCACCTCATTTGTGTTGCCTTCCTCAATCAGGTTCAAATCCGCATTTGTTACAGTATCAATAGGAGGAACCCGGGTTCCTGATCCAACACCTTTCTTGGTGCCCTTCAATCTCTTCCTAAAACTGGCTAAGGTGTCATTCATATCTTCAGAAACCTTGTCCAAAGCACTCAGTTTCTTCTCCACAGCCTGTTTATGCCTCCGTTTACCAGTACTTTCTGTCTCAACCTTATTCTTCTTGGAAGTTTTATGCTTCATAACCTCTAAAAGAGATCCGATAGGTTCATCATCATCAGCATCATCCTCAAACTGAAAAATCTTGGATCCTCTCTTGGAAGCAGATTTCCTCCCTTTACCATCCATATCTATCTTCTTATTGCTTACACCCCAATCTCAACTCCAATGTAACACTTATCTAAAAGACTCAAAATTTGAACGCGGAATTAACAAAAGCTACCTCTAAGCTTCTCACCTGAAAAATCAACCCCCCGTATATCACAAATTCCTCCAAATCAACCTAGAAAAATGTGCGCCACTAAAAAAGACGAGCGCCAATTTAACAAACGTACCTTGATACTCTGATTTCAAATTCGCCAGGGGAAGTTTAAAACATCAAATTTTAGGGTTTTCTAGCAGAGTGAGCTCGAAACCTAAAAACCAGAGTAAAACGAAATGAGCAAACGGCAGAGACGGATTGGGGGCAATCACAAACAAGAAACAGAAATGATAACGAAGAGATGAAGACACTGATGCAGAACGCTAGAATCAGTGGATAGAGAGAAGGGAGCTACTTGTGAAATGAGAGAGAGACGGGTTCAAAAAAACTGGATTTTAGGGTTTACAAAACTCCCATTCCCATAGGAGATTGATGGGATATAAATCGAGAAATTGAAATACCTGCCAGTAGCCGAAGAGTTTTTTTTTTTTTAATCTTCGCCGGAGATCTCAGAAGCTAAGAGCCACGCTTCAATGTTCAAAACAAAAACAAAAAAAAAAAAACCCAAAGGAACATGGTGAAAGAACTAAATTAGGAAATCAACTGATTAAAAGAGAAAAGAGTATTGCGTCGTACCCCAAATCAAGAAACGCTTCTAAACGCCGCGTTTAGTTTCGTATCGTATCGCCTGCGGCTGAATAATAAAAGTTTAAAGAGAGACGAGGCTTACGTTAGCATTGGCCTTGTTTATATGTTTACCACCGTACGGCGACGGAACAGCAATGGTTACAACATGTGTCAACCTTATTACAGTTTTAGGGACTAAACCCAAGTCATACCTTTTGAAAGATTTATTTTACATACAAAAATCATCGGAAAAAATATTTAAATCAAAGAGAAAGAGATTCACAAAGATAAACCAACCATTTCGCTCAAATTCAAATAGCCTTATGAATTGAGCGTCGTAAGAATTGAGAAAAACATCATAGAAATGTCTCAAGTGACCACCTACGCATGTTTATTTTTCTCTCGAACTCTCAAGGATCTGAAGAAGCAACCATTTGATGGTTATATACTTAAAATCTTGTATAAACAATAATATTTAATATGTATCTAACAAAAGTATTCAACTTTTTTACTTTTAGTGAGTTATTGGATTACCTTAATTAATACTAATAGTCACAATATATATATATATATATATATATTAAAGATCTTTTTAGTTGAGTGACCTTTTAAATTTAATTTTCATTTATACATACTCTTAGTCTTACCAATCTTTTACGTATGTGGAGTTTTTAAATGGGTTTTCTATTAGGGAAAATTAGAAGTAAAGGATACAAATGGTTTTTTTAAATAACCTTTTTTATTTAGATTTTTTAAAAATACAATTACTGTTCTCTCACATGTACTTTAGAGATGTTAATTTACATTAGTACAAGATTAAGATTAGGATCCGCGGTACACCGCGGGGCAAAATTATCTATAAATAAAATATTTAAATTATAAGTTGTATTTGTTGGTTAAATATGTTATAATTATATAATAATTGTTAAATAAACAATATAATACCGCAACATAATTTATTTTTTAGATAATATTTATTTAATCAATTTAATTAGATATGTCTATTTTCTGATACTGACAATGTTAACAAAATAATGAAATGATGTTTACCCGTATAACACCGAATTAATGATATTTTTTAATTTTTATAAATATCGATAAAATCCGTCCCACTATATAACCCCGTCCCGAGATATTTTAACTCACATTATATCATCTTAATTTTTAATATCTATTGTATATATACGGTATAATATTTATCATATTTAACTTTTTAAAAGTTTTAAATATTTTTCATATTTAACCTTTTAAAAATCTTTAAAATAAAGAACTGGAATAAGCCAAATAAAAGTTTTTAAAGTTTGAATGCCTGATAAATCAAGGTTTCTACTCATTTGTATTCAGAATTATTTTGGTCTCTTTTATAGTATAACTCTAAACCATTGTCCAATTTTTTTAGAGGATGTTGGATTTTGTACCTGTATTTTTTATTCATCTATTAAGTAATATATGTTCGTTTTTAAAATTTTGTATTACATCATTTGCAGAAAAAATCACAATTTTTATTAACTAAATATATTATAGAATAATTCAAGATAATTTAAATATAAATTCAAATAAAAATGAAAGAGAATCATATATTTATGTTTGAATGAGGTAGAAAGATTTCCTTATTTTTAAAAATCTTACCTATAATTAATTTTGAGGTTTTGGTAACTAATATTAAAGTCAATGCATTAAATGTAAAGCAAAATTATTTATAACTAAAATATTTAAATTATAAGTTGTATTTGTTGGTTAAATATGTTATAATTTTATAATAATTGTTAGTTTTATGGTTTAAACCATATAATACCGCAATATAGTTTATTTTTACATAATATTTATTTAATCAATTTAATTAGATATGTCTATTCTCTGATACCGACAATGTTAACAAAATAATGAAATGATGTTTTATCCGTGTAACACCGAATTAATGATATTTTTTAATTTATATAAATATCGATAAAACTCGTCCTGCTATATAAACCTGTCTCGAGATATTTTAACTCAAACTATATCATCTTATTTTTTAATATTTATTGTGTATCTATGGTATAATATTTATCATATTTAACTTTTTAAAAGTTTTAAATATTTATCATATTTAACTTTTTAAAAGTTTTAAACATTTATCATATTTAACCTTTTAAAAATATTTAAAATAAAGAACCAGAATAAACCAAATAAAAATTTTTAAAGTTTGAATGCATGATAAATCAAGCTTTATACTCATTTGTATTCGGAATCATTTTGGTCTCTTTTATAGTATGACTCTGAACCATTGTCCAATTTTTTAGACGATGTGGGATATTGTACTCGTATGTTTTAATTCATCTATTGAGTAATATATGTCCGTTTTAAAAATTTTATATACGTCATATGCAGGAAACAATCACAATTTTTATTAACTAAATGTATTATAGAATAATTCAAGATAATTTAAATATCAATTCAAATAAAAATAAAAGGAAATCATATATTTATGTTTGAATGAGGTAGAAAGATTTTTTTATTTTTTTAAATCTTATCTATAATTAATTTTGAATTTTTTGGTAACTAATATTAAAGTTAATGCATTGAATGCTAATTGTTTCCAAAATGATTTTTTTTTGTCAAAAGTTGCTACAAAAATACTAGTATAGATAAAAGAATTTACATAATTTAATATCAGACAAGTTAGAAAACACGCGCTTCTACCATCAGTCGTAAGAGAAGATAATCTTCCTACCGCAGAACTCAGCTACCTCCGGTTTCTTCAGTTTAGGTTTGGTCGCCAAATCAAGGCTTCCTCCTCGAAGTTTGTCTTCATACCTGTATATCAAAGACTCTTGTGATCTCTCCATGTATACCAAAAACTTCACCCAATGTGCTCTTGATAATAAAACTCAAAAATGAAAATAGTTAAATCCCTTACCAAAGCTTCTCTACAAGGTCGTACCTAATTAACAAAAATAAATAGCTTTAATTATTCTGTAATGACATCAAAACTATAGCAATAATTAACTTAGACAAACAAATCTCCTTGTGGGAAATCAATTTACTTGGGTGGGAGAGGGTATGGAGCTGCTATCTCTGCCAGTTGAAGAGAAATCTTCAAGTAGCGCAAAGGTACACCCTTCTTCTTTTCAACAGCCTGCGGTAATAAAAGGTTAAATCAGAAACCGTACTTTCAAATAACTACTTGTATAATTTTCATCATAGGTATAATGACTTTTTTTCATCATTATATTAAACTACTCTCACATTCTCTGCTTCCTCAGCAGAAGCAAACTCAATAAACCCACAGCCCACATGCTCACCCATGTGGTCTACAAGAAGTCGAACACTGTTCGTACCGGGGATTGCACAACACTAAGTAAATAAAGATTTTTGGGGAAAGAGTGAAGCTGGTTCTTTTATTAACGATAAAATCGTGAGGTCGTCACTAACAAGAATCAAGATTGAGCTCGTCAGTTCACAGGAGAACTAACAAGCCAATAATGACGAGCTCAGAAGCTAGAAGGAATTATACAGAAGACAATAACGGTTTTCACGCAAAGTATTGCTCTCTGTCTCTTGTCCTGGGGTGAGGATGGTGATCCTAATAAGTGATGCTTCCTTTTATAGGCGATTGTTGACCGAGGGTTTTCTAGGGTTTCCATCGTGAATTCCCGAGAGTGCCCCTTTACGAATTATTAATGACTTGCATCCAATTTCGTCGGGCCGAAATCTTAATTAGCTTGTTTTGTTGGGCCGAGTGGCATATTGGGCGTAGCCCATGTCCAACAATAGTCCCCCCCTTAGTCCGGAGAGCGTCAGTTTTTCTGCGATCAGCGGGCGTGCTTGAATTCTGTTAATATGCCTGCTCGGCACAGATCGTCTCGGGTTGCTTGTGAGATTGCTGATGATCGGTGATCGGCGAGACTCCACAGTTGGAGATCGGCACGGCGCTGATGATGTGGAATCGGACAGGGGTCGCCGTGATAACTTGACTTTGAGCGGGTTCGATCGATCTTGCTGGGCGTCATCGAGGATCGCCGCACGAGAGAGTGATCTAGGTGAGATCGACAGATTTAATGATTCCAAGGGATCGAAGATCGGCCGATTGAGATAGGTTTTGAGAGAAACCGAGATGAGTTGAGCGGCGGTAATGAGTTAAGCAGTAGTAATGAGCTCGGCGGTGAGCTTGGCGAGATGAGCGGAGGTAATGAGCTCGGCGGTGAGCTCGGAGAGATGAGCGAAGGTAATGAGCTCGGCGGTGAGCTCGGCGGTGAGCTCGGCAAGATGAGCGGAGGTAATGAGCTCGGCGGTGAGCTCGGCGAGAGTGAGATTTAGGTCTCGGCGGTGAGCTCGGCGAGATGAGTGAAGGTAATGAGCTCGGCGGTGAGCTCGGCGAGAGTGAGATTTAGATCAGCGAGATTGAGAATGAGGTCGCCACCGAGATTGAGGTCGGCGAGCGAGAAAGTGAGATTGAGGTCGCCACCGAGAGTGAGACTGAGGTCGGCGAGATTGAGATTGAGAATGAGGTCGGTGAGTAAGTTTGAGGTCGCCACCGAGAGTGAGTTTGAGGTTGGCGAATGAGATCGGCGGATGAGATCGGCATATGAGATCGTCGGATGAGATCGGCGAATTGAGTTTGGATCTCACGCGATCGAGAATGATTCGGAGGTTGGTTCTACGTGCAAGGAAGGAGATCGGCAAGAAAATGTTGATCTTGCGAGTGAGGAGAGATCAGCGAACGAAGATCGGCAATTGTGCGCTAGATAGAAATTGTCAGATCGACGAGATGAGATTGGTGTTCATGTTGTGCGCTTGCGTCCCACGTCTTCTCATGGGAGCGACAAGGAGAGATTTGATCGTCAACTTGAGGATGGCACTTAAGAGAGCGCGGGAGAAGGTTGTGTGTCAGCGCCAAGCTGGAGAGTGGAGATCGACATCAAACTTGAGAATGCAGGTCGGCACCAGGTAGAAGAGTGAATGTCGCCATCGAAAGTTGAGGTCTCCACCGAGAATGAGTGGAGGTCTCCACCGAGAATAAGAGAGTAGGTCTCCACTGAAGACAAGAGTAGAGTCGCCACCATGAATGGAAGTGGAAAATGAGATGGAAGGAAAGCGCAAGAGCGACGAACGTGAGTGCGACGAGCGTGAGGGCGTCTAACGTGAGAGCGGCAAGCGTGAGGTAGGCGAGCGCGAGGGCGTTGAACACGAGGGCGTTGAACGCGAGGGCGTTGACGCAAGGTCTTCAAACTTTAGGGCGTTTAGGGCGAGAGCATTCGTTGAGCACGAGAGTATTGAGCATGAGAGAGTCGTCGAGCGTGAGCGTTGAGAGAAGGCATTGAACGCAAGGGTGTTGATTGCAAGGGCGTCAAACGCGAGGGCGTTGAGCGAGAGAGCGTCGTCGAGCATGAGAGCGTCGTCGAGCGTGAGCGTTGAGCGAAGGTGTTGAACGCAAGGGAGTTGAGTGCGAGAGCATCGAACGCGAGGGCGTTGAGCGAGAGAGAGTCTTCGAGCGTGAGAGCGTCAGCAAGCATGAAGGCGTCAAACGTGAGGGCGTTGAACGAGAGCGCGTCGTCGAGTGTGAGAGCGTCGTCGAGCATGATAGCGTCGTCGAGCATGATAGCGTTGTCGAGCATGAGGGCGTCAAACGCGAGTGCGTTGAGCGAGAGCGTTGAGCGCGATGACGTTGCCGTGAGAGAGCGAGCTTATGTTTCATATGCAACTCGGTTTTATGATCTACCAAAGTAAAGTGGTAGGCGAGACAGACTCGCCGTACCTTTAGGTGCGGCTTTTCTGTCCGGCTTATCCTGTGGGTGTTTAGGGTTGGCAAGAACTTGCAAGCCGGAGCTTGGCTTATTAGTTCAGACGCCCTTAAGCTAGTGCGAGACTTGCTCGGCTTTTTGCTTGGTTTCGAGATGTATTCTACGGGGCGAGACGTCTCTCGGCTTACCCTGTTACGTGTTTCGAATACCAAGTTTTAGGTTGGTAGTTGAGATGAGCTCGTCATACCTTTTAGGTGCGGCCCTGGTGTCCGGCTTACCCTGTGGGTGCCACGAGGTCGGCAAGAGTGTGCAAGTAAGAACTTGGCATATTCAAACTTGACCGCCTGCTAGCTGAATGCGAGACTGGGCTCGGATTTTTTTGTGCGGATTATTTCACCGCTGCATCCATGTGGAACGCGTTTTAAATCGTACACCTGGCCAGGGTGACGATGTAGAAGCTGGACACTCGTTAAGACGGACTCGTTCGAGAGAGCTTATTTGACTAAGTGTACTCTTGCGAGTGTAACTTTTTGTTGTTGCAAATATCTTATTTTGAAGAATAGATGAGCTCGGTATGTCGAGCGTTCTTTTTTTTTTTTTTTTTTTTTCTTTTTTAGCTAATGATATTATGATGTTTAACTCACCGTTGATCTTCGATGCTGAGCTGCGAGTTGGTCGTCGATTTCGAGGTGAACCCGACTCCTACGTGGGTTGTTTGTCGTTGGATTGATGATCGGCTTGCAGGTAGTAGAGACAAGTTTCGAAATTTAGCGCCAGTGACGAGTTCGATAGTAGAGACGAGCTTGGTAGGTCGATAACATAGATAAGTTTGAAAGGTCAATTGTTTGCCAGGTCGCCAAGTATGAATGTTAGGAAGATCAGAGCTACTGAGGTCGTTTCTCGCGATATTGGAGATATCACAGGGTAGCATAGTGGTTTGGGCGAGGTCGCCGTTGAGAAGGATCAAGAAATGATGGGTTTGCGTGCAACTGGTAGTGTCGCCGCTATTGAAAGAGACTTGTTGAGAGGTCGGCAGGCTGGGTTTAGTTGCCGCGAGCTTGGCTAGACTTCCCACGAAGTCGTCCATGCTGGTGTTAGACGAGCTGGAGGGCGGCGTGACCGAGACTTCGCAGATTTGGGTCTTGTTAATCTACGTGAAGGCGGCGAGGGGGAGGGAGGCGCTAACAAGGGTGTCGCCATCACATGTAGTCGGATCGGAGGCGATGCACATATGGTCGGTAAATCATTTGTTGAGGTCGGCGAATCGCCTATTCTCGATCGATACATGTCCGGTACATGGTTGTGTGGCGATGACAAAAATGCAGATCGGCTGGCGATTGAGGTCGACACCTCTAGGGTTGGAGGGCGGTGCGAGTTGGAGTCTCGCGTGATCAGGATTGAGATCGGTCCTTTGAGCAAGGAGGGGGGATTGACTGGTGAAGGTCAGCGTTTGTGCGTCAGAGTTGGCGAAATCAGAACTATGGGTGAGGGGGTCGGCCAATGGAGGTTGGCGGGACGTGGTACGGTGTCCTAGATGTCGTCCTTGTGTGGGCGGCATATCTCCAATCTATGTCGGCACTTGTTTAACCATTTGGGTGAACTCCGAGGTCAGCTCATAATTGGAGGTGGCGAGGTTGGCTATATATTGGAGGTATATTGGGCGATATGAACGAGAGAGGTCAGAGGTTCGACCCCTCTCTTTATTACTTTTACTTTTGTGTTTGTGCTTCTCTCTTTTTTTTTGTTTAGTCTCAAAAGAACAAAATCTAGCTGTCGCTCCTTGCTTCTTTGCTGATAGACGGTCGGTAGGAGATTCTGTTGACCGTCAATCGAGATGACCTGATGGTGGTCAGCGGTCGTCCTGGTTCAGGCCGCGCGCGCATAGACTTTGAGGTCGGCATCATAAGAAACAAATTCGAGGTCGGCATAGGGCGACGAGGGCGGAGAGAACTCTACAGCGGGGGTCAGCGCGGCCTGCACGCGGATCTTCCTTGGAACGAGATCGAGAGATTGAGGTTGGCGAGGATGGCCAATGAGATGGAAGAGATTGAGGTTTCCTTCCATCTCATTATCCACCCTCACGCTCGTAACACTCATTTTCCACTTCACGCTCGTCGCCATCATGAGGTCGGCGCCAATTTCGGCTCAGGCGGTGACCGCTCTCGAGGTTGGTCTCGAGGTTCGATGGGTGGAGATGGCTCATAGGAGCGAGAGTAGAGATCGGTATAATGAGTGTGATTCTCGCTTTGTTGAGAGCGAGATAAAGGTCGGCTTTGGGACCAGGAGGTGAGATAGGCAAAGGGATGGTGAGGTCGAGAGTGAAAGCATGAACGCTGGTTTTAGTCATCGCGAGATCGGCACCTCTTGTGAGATTGGTATCTCTTGCGAGGCCGCCCGTGGTGATGCTTTGATTTCTCGGAGGGTTCCTCTTCGTATGAGATCGGAATTTCTCATCTTGATGAGCGGCGTGATGGTTTGAGTTGGAGTGGATTCGATCGAGAGCGATTCAGATCAGGTCAGTAGATCTGATGCTTTTCGTATTGGACCTGGTCTCGGAGGTTGTAGAGCGGCCAGATCTGCTGAGATTGGCATTGTGACCGAGAGGAGAGATCCGGGTGAGAACGACGGTTTTAGAGTTTAACCGTGAGATCGGTAGTGGCGACGCGTGGCAATTTGGAGGTCGGCACCTTGGTCCCGAGGTCGTCCCTCGTGAGTTAGCATTGGAGGTTAGGAGAATGACGACGATTTCGATAAGGAAGCACTGGTTTTGAGCGGGTTTGCGCTGCGTTGGCAAGCTCAGCAGTTATCAAAGTTCTCAGCTGGCTGGAGGTCGGCGAGATTGAGAGAGATCAGCGGAGGGATGCCCACGAGGTCGGCGCTGGCTGCCTTGAGTTCAGCGCTGACTGCCTGGAGGTCAGCACTTCCCACGAGATCGACGCTGATTCTGGTGGAGATGTTAATCTCATGATGGGAGGTCGGCACGATCGCGAGTCTCTAGGCCGCATTGCTGATCCTTATGAGATCGGTACGTTTGAGAAGAATTGTCGGATGTCTCCTGTTATGAGCGGGACGGAGCTCGGCGGCTCCCTGCTGAGAGCGCCCGGATCTGATGGGAATAACCTCAAAGTGCGGCGTGACGATCTTGAGAAAGGACCTCGTCATATGCGCAATGCCGGACTCGAGGTAGGAGGTCGCGAGGTTGGTTCAAGCGGAAGAGAGGAGCTTGCTGATCGCCAATTTGAGATCGATTTTTCGGATATGGGTGGAGTGTGCTCTCAACTCTGGGATCAGCATTGTAGCGAGGTTGAACGATGTGACCGAATTTATATTCGAGTGTGGTTCAGCGAATGAGGATGCGGGTCGGCGAGCTGGAATTGATGCGAACAGGAATTTGCGTGATGGGACTGAGATCGGCGAAGACGCAATCGAGGTCGGCGGGCAGCTCGGCCGAGAGTTTGCCGATTCTGATGATAGCGATGCCGACCTCATGATGGGAGGACGCAGCGAGGCACGACATGGGAGAGCAGCCGAGATCGGCGTTGGATGGCGGCGTGATTTCTTTGTTTCTGAGGGTGGCGCCATTGAGGTGGATAACATCAAGGTCGGCGAAGAGATGACCGAAGGCGTGTTTATTATGGAATTGAGAGAGACTGCAAACGAGAGAGGTCGACAAGACGAAGATGAGGTTGGTGGTCGGCCATGTAGTGCTCCAGGGGTCGGCTCGTTTTCTACCGGGTGGAGCGACCGAGAATCTGCCGATCTGGATCCGGCTAGCTTTGAGACCGATCGAGGGGATGTGGAGCTGAGCGTTGATGTCGAGTTTGGTTGTCGCAAGCTTGGCGACACCTGTCATGAGGTCGGAACTTCTCACGGTGATGCTTTCGACGGTATCGATAGATATTTGGGAAGAGTGGAGATTTTGGTTTCACCATCGAGGGTTTGACCGACGATCGTGATTTTGACGACATTCTTGAGTTTGGTGAAAAGTGGTGGTAAGCTTTTTATGTTGTAGTGAGTGTGTCAAGTCACTCGGTTGTTCGCCTGTCCTGGCTAACGAGTATGTCCATGATAGTCTCGTTATGGATCGTCGAGGTTGTTTCTGTGTCCAGCAAGCAAGGGAGCTGGGAGGGCGGCACCATCAGTGAAAACTAGAGCCACGGTTTGGAGATGTTGGGCATGTGTGGCAACAAGAGGTTCTGATGGCGTATCGGGCGCTGATGTAGAGGTTGTGCTCGGCAGGGAGCCTTCGGTTGTGCTCGGCAGGGAGCTCGGCAGGGGGACAATTCGTGTTCTCGTTCGCCCCCATCGCTGCTCCGTTGCTTCGTTGAGGTCTTCGCTGGGGTTCGTCATGAGTCTTGAAACTTCGAGGAAGTGAGGACCGTCGGTCTTGATTCGTCAAAAGAAGCGCTCTACTCTTGCCCCACGGTGGGCGCCAATTGTTCGTACCGGAGATTGCACAACACTAAGTAAATAAAGATTTTTGGGGAAAGAGTGAAGCTGGTTCTTTTATTAACGATAAAATCGTGAGGTCGTCACTAACAAGAATCAAGATTGAGCTCGTCAGTTCACAGGAGAACTAACAAGCCAATAATGACGAGCTCAGAAGCTAGAAGGAATTATACAGAAGACAATAACGGTTTTCACGCAAAGTATTGCTCTCTGTCTCTTGTCCTGGGGTGAGGATGGTGATCCTAATAAGTGATGTTTCCTTTTATAGGCGACTGTTGACCGAGGGTTTTCTAGGGTTTCCATCGTGAATTCCCGAGAGTGCCCCTTTACGAATTATTAATGACTTGCATCCAATTTCGTCGGGCCGAAATCTTAATTATCTTGTTTTGTTGGGCCGAGTGGCATATTGGACGTAGCCCATGTCCAACAAACACGAACAACTTCTCCAACATCTTCGAAGAAACTGATGCTGTAAAAATAGAAGATATATTACTCACATATCAGACTATTAAAAAAATGCTCCGCAAACAAAAGTGGAAATTTAAGGTGCTACTTACATATCTGATAACTTAGTCTGGCGAGAGAGACCGAAAGCAAAGAGCGTCTTCTTTGTTACGGCAAATGGCTGAATTTAACCGCCAAGTGTGTTAGCACAACTCAAAAGTAGAAAAGGACATGCAAATATTCAATTTACTTGGGTGGATGGTTTGGAGCATGTAACACTTGAAGAACAATCTTGCGATCATGCAAATATTCACCGTTCTTTTCCAGCGCCTACAGCATAAAACATCTAATCAGCAATACTTTCAAATAACTACTTGTCTATATTTCTTCATTACTATAAAACTAGTCTTACCTTCTCTGCTTCGTTATCAGAAGAAAACTCAACAAAGCCATAACCCACATGCCTGCCATTGTTGTCTGCAATAAGTCGAACATGAACAACTTCTCCAACATCTTTGAAGAAACTGATGCTGCAAAAATGGAGGATATTAGTCAGTCATGAAAAACTTGCTCCAAGAGCGAAAGAGGAAATTAAAGGTGTTACTTACATATGTGATATATCAGTTTGGGGAGAGAAATGGGAGATAAAGATCGTCTTTTTTTCTACAGCAACTGCCTGAATTTAACAGCCAAGTTAAATTAGCAAGACTCCAAGGAGAAAAGGACTTGAATTGTATAGAAACAAAAAGTAGCCTCATCAGTAGCAGAATAAGTCATATCTTTCGACTTTGTGGCAACAGTTGGTTGCGTTAGTAAACGCTAAGCTGACATGTTTTGAAGATAATAAGAGCAGGTACCTCAACATAATCAGGAATTTCATCATGTTCTCTCATCAGAAAAATCTTATGACCGTGCAAATATTCACCATTCTTCTTTTTCAGAGCCTACAGTAAAAATGATTTAATCAGCTATAGTGCTTTCAAATAACCACTTGTCATAAGCGTACACTAATTTTCTTTTTTTTTTGTCGGCAAGCGTACACTAATTTTCAAATGACTACTTATATACTTTTCATTTTTATGTTTTTTTCTCATCATTAATACAAAACAGCTCTCACCTTGTTTGCAAGGTAAGCAGAAATAAACTCAACAAATGCATAGCCCAAATGCTTGCCCTGGTTGTTCACAATAAGTCGAACACTAACAACTCCCATATATTTGAATAAACGTTTGCTGCAAAAGTGGAGGATAAAATATGAGCCACGAAAAACTTGCTCCAAAAAGGAAAGTGGAAATTTTAAAGTGTTACTTACATATCTGGTAATTTAGTGTTGGGAGAGAGATTGGCGACAGCGAGTACTTTCTGAAATTAAAAGGCCAAGTGTGTTAGCACGACCATAAGGATAAGAGGATTTAAATTGCATACAGAAGAAAAAGAAAAAAAAAAAGTAGCATCATCTAAAGATTCATCCCCAGAATAAATCATCTTTGGAATTTTGTGGGAAGACTTGTGTTGTTTTGAAGATAATAAGAACATGTACCTCAACGTCATCAAATCCTACGTCTTCTTCTGTAAGAAGGCTTTCTCCTCGAATGTAGTTTCCAAACCTGGAATATCAAAAACATGACTAGCTAGTGATCACTCCATGTATACCAACAAAATCGACCCAATGATAACAAACTCATCAAGAGGCAAATAGTTAAAAACCCTTACCAAGAGTCGTATTCTATGCAATACCTACGTAACAAAAATAACAGAGTTAGTCTTACTGTAGTGGCATCAAAAACTCTAGCAGATAAGTGACAACCAGAGTTACAATAATAAATCAATTTACTTGGGCAGGAGGTATGTAGATCTCTTGAAATCAGCCATATAAAGTAAAATCTTATGACCTAGCAGATATTCATCACACTTCTTTTCCAGCGCCTAGAATATAAAAGATTTTTATCAGTAAGCTTACTTGTTTTAAAATGACAACTTAAAAATACATTTCTAATCATTACTACAAAACTAATCTCACCATCTTTACTTCGTTAGCAGAAGCAAGCTCGACAAAGGCATAGCCACAATGCTTGCCTTGGTGGCCTACTATAAGTCGAACATGAACAACGTCTCCAACATCACTGAAGAAAGAGATGCTGTAGTAAAGGCGGAGGAGTATAAGTCACGCTCTCAGAAGGACAGTGGAAATTAAAGCCAATAGCACCTATACTTACATATCTGGTATTTGTGCTTTGCGAGAGAGACGGCGAAGCAAGAGCGTATTATTTGTTACGCAAACTGCCTGAATTTATCAGACAAGTTGTCTTTGTTAACACGACAACCGACTGAAAGGACTTAAAAATTGCAATAATAACAATAAGTTGCCTTCATCTGAACAAGGTACCTCGGGAATGAGAATGCCATCATCCACTGTCGTCTCCTGTTGAATTGAGTAGACATTGAACATAAACTTTGTAGTACAACATAATATCTAACAAACAGTTTTAAAAAAAAAAACTTCAAAAGTTATACCTTAACTGAGATTAAATTAGCTTGCTCAAGACTATCAGCCGTTGTCTCATCCTGTTACATATACATAGAGTAGCCATTAGAGCAGCTAGTGTAAAGAAAATTCAGAAGGGAAATCCGACCATCTTAGCTGGTTACCTTCTCGTCGGATGTTTCCTTATGTCTCTTCAGAGTCGGTTTGTTCTCCAAATCATCTTCAAGGTTTCGCTTACCTAAATGAAAGGAAGAGCAGGAAAAAAGAAAACAAAAACAAAAACTAGAGTTAAAATCAAAGTACAGGCAAGTATGTAGGTGGGTGGGTTTAGTAAATAAACAGATAAGAGAGAGCCACAGAAAACAAACCAAATAAATTAGCTTTCGCGGCCGATTTCTTGCTAGAACTGGCCATGGATGGATGACTATGAAAACAGCGACGGTCGTTTCCCGGAAAGGGTTCAGAGCAGAGCAAGCGCCAAAAATAAGTTACGTAAATAATAAACCCTGCTTAGAGATCTCATGTGTCTTTGAGATTAATAATCTATATTAACATTTTTGAAAAAACGATTTAATATACCTAATAATATATACAAAAATGAAAAAATCAGTTAGATTCCTAAAATATATTTACTAATTTGGTTTATAATTACCTAAAACTATTTTTATAATTAGAAAATCTTTACATTTAACATCATATTCAAAAAATATCTATACAATATCTTTTTTAGTTTCCTTTAAAAACACTTTAATCTCAAAGTTTCACTGGGTTTATAGTTTATATGAATTATAATCCTTTGGATCTTCGGATTATTTGAGAGCTTTGGGTTTACGAAATATTTAAAATATGTATAATTCATTGATATAATATATACGTTTATTTTATGCAACAAACTTTTATAAAACCATAAAAAATTATACATAATATTTCGACAAAAAGAACATAAGAAATACCGAAACTTGTATCATGCACACAAGTTAGAAAACATCAAAGCGCTTCTACCATCGGTCGTCGCAAGAGTTGCGTCTGCCGCAGCCAACAAGCCTGCGTCTTCTTACCCTTTTAACAAAATCACGTTTTTCATACTGTACTAGTGCAATTGTGCAAATGCTCATAGTATGCATCAATAGTTTTGTTATCTACGCAGATTCCTAAAAACTCTCGTATTCATCTCCCTCTCCAACCTTCTCCCTACATAAGCTCTGTAGTGAAGCCCTTTAACTACGCCATAGTCTCCCGCATCAAACCTAGCTGCAAGAATGCACTTCGCAGCTAAGGACCGGGAGATCCATTTCATGAGTCTTTTTTTGGATGGGCAAAAAAAAAACAGTTCCTTTTATTTTATCATCCCCAATATTTTAAATAAGGCTTAAGAGAAAGAATCCAGTTCATCAACGTGATCGCAATACCTGTCTTCAAAGAGAAACTTTCTGCTCGCTTAACCTAGTCAACAAAGCTTCACATGCCGCCTCACCTGCTCTTTTGTATATCTGTTCATTTAAGACCATGAACTCTAGTAACTAGTTCGAATGTTCACAAAGATAAACCAAGCAAAATCAATGATCATGGTTTAGAGTAAAAGCACCAGATTTTAAAATGTGAGCCAATGAAATTTTAAAAAGGTGAGATTAGACTAACTAACCAGCCATCCTGAGCCTTGCACCTTCAGCACTCATCTTTCACTAAACCTTCTAGCTAGGGAGCCAAAGTGAGTGTCAATAGCGCTGCCAAGAGATCCCTTCATCCTCTCTAGCACAGAACAGAATCAAAAACTTATTTCCCCATAGCTTATCAAACCAAACCAATCCAACCCAAAGTACCTCTAAGCCAGCTAGTGTTTGATTGACTCTGATACAAAACCTTCATCCCAATTTCAGACTCTATTCATCAAAACTAATTATGATCAGCTTCATAACTCAAAAACCAATTTCTCCTCTAAATCAACTGATTAAATTCCTAATTCCTTACGCTCGAGGCCGTAACATGCAACTTATTCTAAATTTCAACAAACAATAACCCCATCCAAACACGATCCAACACAAGCAAATCCATCAAAATCGAGATCGGAACAAAAAAGTCAAACACACACACCTCCGCCGTTGAATTTGATAGCGCTCTTCAACTTAACAACAGCAGAAGCATCACCCTTGTTCACAGCCTTCGTCGTCGAACCAATCGCCAAATACAGAAAGGGAGAGAGAGACGCGACAAGGCAACGAAGAGTAACAAAAAAGAATCCTCAGCCAATCATCTGTTGACACGCATGTGGTCTCTCAAGAAACTTGAGCTGCTCAATAAAATCAACCGGTTCAAATAACTACTATACCGCTTTTACTCCTTTCTTTTATTTTTACTTAAACCGGTCAGAGTACGTTTGTTAGTTTCTTCACACTTGACCATAAAAATCAAAAAATTTGATTTTGTGATTCTAAGCTTCGATATTCTTCTTTTTATTTCATTCAGATCCCAAATTCTAGGGCTCCAAAAGTCCTTCAATTGATTCGCCTGGATTTGCCATTTTTTCCTGAATTCCCCTAAATTCTTCAAGCTGGATAGGCACCGAAGGGATCGCCACGAGGGTGGCGGCTACGATGATTCCTACCATAACCACCGATCTCATCCCAGAGGTCCGCCTCGTCCACCAGATTCACGCTTCGAAGAGGATGATGATGACTTTAGTCGACGTCGTCGTCGTCGTGGAAGCAGCCCTAGCAATTATCGAATTGGAACCGTGGGTAGAGGTGGAGGTCGACGCTGGGAAGGTGACAGCCCTACGGATTTTGATGACCCCGGAGATGGAGGTTTCCGTCAGATGAATGGTCCTTCTGATAGAGTAGATTTTAAGCAGCCCATGGGTCCTCCTCCTCGCCATGGTGGTGGTAGTTTCCGGCCTATGGGTTTTGGTGGTTTTCGTCCCATGGGTCCTAACGGTCGCGTAGAAGGAGAGGGGACGCGGTCAGTTGTTGGAGCTGGTGTTGGCAGAGGTGGATTTCGGTCTAGTGGGCCTGTGAAGTTTCCGCCTTCAAAGAGTCCTGACGGAAGGAGATTTATAGGTAAAGCAATGGATTCTGATTATTCTGTTAGACCGACTACACCGCCGGTTCAACAACCTCTTTCGGGTCAGAAAAGAGGGTATCCTAACTCAGAGCATGGCAGCTTTACTGGAACTGGTAAGAATGAGTTCACTCTTCTTTCTTCTGTATGTCTTTATTCTTGTAGTCTTTTAAGGTTCCCGAGGATCTCTTGATTTTGCGGGAATCAATGATTAGATCATTGTAGATTTTGTGGAAATCAACTGTATGTATCCTTAGCTCGGTAATTTTGATTTGCAGACGTTTCTGATCGTAGCAGTGTAGTCAAGCTTTTTGTTGGCTCCGTACCAAGGACAGCTATAGAAGAAGAAGTGAGTCACTCTGGGATATACTTATTTAATTTGCTATCTTTATATGCACATTGCTGAGATATTTTACACCTGACTCTTTTCGTACCTAGATATTTTACCTTTTCTCATATCTATCTGTTGGTTTTTTTACATTCCAGGTCCGTCCCTATTTCGAAGAACATGGAGATGTTCTGGAGGTTGCTCTGATCAGGGACAAGAAAACAGGACAGCAGCAAGGTATGTTACTCTCAATTTTACTAGGAAATAGTCGTGATTTATACTTTTTTAAATTTCAGGTCTCCCTGAAAAGACTGATGGGAAGCAACCCCAGTCTCATCAATGGCCTCCATTTGTTTGCAACCATTTTCGGGATTATTGCATATGCTTACGAGCGTCTTCTCTTATCTGTGTTCGATTCTGTCACAGAAGAAGGCAACCTGTGTAGTTTGTTACGAAAGGGTTTATGTACTGACCTTGGGCAAATAGTTTGTGCTCCTTGTGTCTATTCTAGAACTTTAGATGTGTTTGAAAAGTGTAGCAGACTTTATTGAGGGTGTTTTAGAGTTGGAATTAATGTACAGAAAACTGAAAAGAGGTTTTGCTGTTGCCTTTATAGTGGGTGTTGGTTAAAAGAACAACGCTATTTTCCTCTCCTATTGAATGCATATATCTTTACTCTTCCCTTACATGATTTGAAATGTCGTGTATGGTCTTGACAGAATGAATGTATTCTTAGGCTGGTAGTTCAAAAGATGGTTTACCTTATTTGCTACCCATACGGGTCAAGATTTGGCCGATTCTTATTAATTATATTATGTTGGATGTTTGGCGTCTTCGTTTATTTTTATCCATTTTTGGATGTGCTGTCTATTGGTTAATGATGGAGTTCCTTCTACCTTTTTGGATGCTTGATGCCAGAATGAATGCTTTCTTTTCCTTTTCCTGTGTTGATGACCTGAGGAACTATAATGAATGTTTTTCTTTCCCCTCTCTCTGAATGGTCTGAGATATCATTTTTATGTATGGTCTTCCCTCTCTCTATTTTGTGGATGGTTGTGATATGATATACCACATCTCGTCTAGATGAATGAATGTTTTGTTGGGTCGCTCTTATCTTTCTGTATGTTCCTTGCACTACTGATCTTTATTTATGTGCAAGAGATGTTTGATGGTATATTTTTTTTGTATGCTCCCTTTTTGCCAACCAAGCCTTTCTGCTTGCTGCAACTATTCTTTTTATATTGAATTTCCTCTTGTACAATTACATTTGGTTCTGTCTTTATTTTATCAGAGTGCAGAATTACTAGATGATGAATGGGCCAAATGGCGTGATTGTATGTGTTGCATAGTTATTTATTAATTCTTGACTTTCCAAGAAGTTATTGTATCTCTAACTGCTACACTTTTGTGGGTGCCATAACAAATGCATCTGATTGTGGGTGACATAAAATTTTGATCTCAGTTTGAATGTAGTAGATTCCATACAACTCTTTCTTCAGTCATGTGGAATGTTTGGTGGTGCGAACACATGGAAGGAAATTGATTGTTTTAGTTTCTCAGAATAGTTTTTCAGAATGATATCTTGACTTTCACTTGTTCTCCCTGGATCGAGCATCAGATAGGAGTCTAATTATGTATCACATGAAGCATGCATATTCTTTTCTGAATTGCAATTATTTTCAGTGAACACTGATAAATTGTGGTTATTTTGCTCATAACTGTAGTTTATTTTTTGAAGTCTTCGAACGCTTGATGTATGGTGACGAAAATGTGATATATGTTCTTGTTTTAATTATCTGTTACTTATCAGTGGTTGTGATTCTACATGGTGAATCACCTTGGGCATGTAGTCAAATTATATGTTGGTATTAACTTGTACATCTCTCTAGATTTTTTTCCCAATGTATGGATCTTGTTTGTACAAAATCAGCCACCCTTTGTCTGAAAGTCCCTCTTGTAGATACGTTATTTGTAGATACCGATTGTGCTATTTACAAAATATTTTATTGCCATACGCACCATTAAAAGACATTAATTTATTATCTCCAACAACCTTACCAATGATCTAAGTGGAGGCCGTCAGGGCATGTCTTATGACTTTGCTACGGAACTTATGTGCTTTGAACAGTGCCAGTTATTTCTTCAAGATTGTGGTTGTGTGGCTTGTACATTTATAATGCAGTTTTTTATTAGTACCACTTGATGTTGATAGGGGGAAAAGTTGAACAAAACAGACAGCTTAAGTATCATATTTAATGCAGGCTGTTGTTTTGTAAAATATGCAACGTCTAAAGATGCGGATAGAGCCATTAGAGCACTGCACAATCAGATCACTCTTCCGGGGGTAATTACAAATGAGGCTTTCTCTTATCAAGAACAGGAAAATATAGGTTGTTTCACCTTTTATAATTTGTTGATTTTCAGGGAACTGGTCCTGTTCAAGTTCGATATGCTGATGGGGAGAAAGAACGCGTTGGTAATCAACTTCCGCACATATTATATCTATGTGGCTGTCATTTTCTGGTGTTTATAGTGATGACCATACGCTGTTTAATTTCAGCTTACAAGAATTGAGATTATGTGGAAATGCTATGATTTTTAAGGAAGCGGATCTTTGTTTTTTTTTTGTTGTCTTTGCCTCATTCTCAAGTCTCAACTGATTTAGTTCTCTTCTTCTGAAGGTGCGCTAGAGTTTAAGCTTTTCGTTGGTTCACTAAACAAGCAAGCTACTGAAAAAGAAGTTGAGGAGGTATGTCTCATATTCCTACCTTTTGAAGTTGTTACTTACTTATGGCAGATTAACCGAACATGGAAGAGTTTTAAATTTCGATATTATTATGTCCCTTGTTGCAATGCTGATAATTCTAATTTGATGATGCTTTAATTCTTAATGATTTTATGATAATTCTAAAGGGTAAGTGGCTGGAAAAATTATGTCAATAATGCAAGCGCTTACCCATTTTACTAACTGAGTAATCTCTTCCTTCAGTTGGATCCAACTGTTTGACTGTCAGGATTCTTTTCTTACTAAATAAAATTAATAAAGATGTGAACGGCTACTCAATTCAACTCATTCGTATCAGTTCTTCCTATACTTTTTTGACAAACCATTGAATTGTTTTTTCGTTAACAGATCTTCTTACAATTTGGTCGCGTTGAAGATGTCTATCTCATGCGTGATGAATATAGACAGAGTCGTGGTATGTCTTGTCACTGCTAATAGATTCTATAACTTTGATGATGCATGCTGGTTGCGAAGATGGTCATACTGTTTTTCACTCATGTAGGTTGTGGGTTTGTTAAATATTTAAGCAAAGAGACGGCGATGGCAGCTATTGATGGTCTCAATGGAATTTACACCATGAGAGTAAGCTGTGAAACACATAAGTATTTAACTTTTTCGCATTATAACCCTTTGGACCTGTTTTCTTTACTGGCCTCTATCCCTTCCCCAGGGTTGCAATCAGCCACTAATTGTTCGGTTTGCTGATCCAAAGAGGCCTAAACCTGGCGAGTCAAGGTATTGCCTTGAAGACTATGTTTTGATTAATAATAATTCTCTTATCAGGAAAATTATAATATACCTTTATTCTTTGTTCTGTCCGAGTTACATTTCTATACGTATCCACAAGTAGTTTCTATTTCCAGGGACATGGCACCTCCTGTTGGACTTAGTTCAGGGCCTCGATTTCAAGCTTCAGGACCAAGGTAATTGTGAAAAGAGATCATAATTATGCTCATCAAGTAATTATATATTTTGACTAACTCTGGTCTCCTCACCTCTATTTGTTAGGCCTACCTCTAACCTTGGTGACCTTAGTGGGGACGTAAGCCACACAAATCCTTGGCATCCGCCGAATTCACCAAAGATAGTCCCTCGTAGTAACACTGGGATCCGTGGTATCGGAAGTGACTTTTCCCCTAGACCATGTCAAGCATCGTTGCCTTCAAATCAGGTGAGAACAGCTTGGTGATCATATATATCATCATCTTAAATCTACAGACTCATACAAGTAACCACTTGCGTGGTTGTTCATATAATGCAACAACCATGATATGTGTTGCAGTCAAATGATATTATTGCCTTGGTTTGCAGTTTGTCAGTTACTGAGGCAATTTTTTGTTTTCAATAATTTGACCTTCTGATGTGTGATTTGTTATATGTGACATTTATAATGATAGGGTGGTCCATTGGGTGGTTACGGTGTTCCTCCCCTTAATCCTCTTCCAGTCTCTGGAGTTTCATCTTCTGCCACATTGCAACAGGTAATTTAGCTAAACTTTTCCAGTTACGCAAATCTGAAAATGTTGTGATGATTAACTTGGAGTTCCAACTGTTTCTAGCAAAAACGGGCAGCTGGCCAGCAAATATCAACATTACAAAAACCTCTTCACGCTCCACAGGATCTCCCCCTCCGTCCACAAACGAATTTCCGTGGGGGCCAGGCACCCTTGCAGAATCCTTATGGTTTTAGCAACCAGTTGCCTACATCTCAGCTGCCGCCACAGCAAAATGTCACTCGTGCAACTGGTCCTCAAACTCCATTGAACATTAATCTACGACCAACAGCTTTGTCTTCTGCAACTGCTCAATTTCCCCCTCGTTCCCAGCAGCAACCGCTACAAAAGATGCAAAATTCTCCTTCTGAGCTAGCTCAGCTCTTGTCACAGCAAACTCAGAGCCTACAAGCAACATTCCAATCATCTCAGCAAGCAATTTCTCAGCTGCAGCAGCAGGTGCAGTCCATGCAGCAACCAAACCAAAATTTACCACTCTCACAGAATGGCCAAGCTGGTAAACAGGAGGTACGTATATAATCTCTCAGTTTCGTCTGCCCTGCCGGGTTTTTCAGCTGCTGTAGTGTTGATAGACATCAGTTTTTTATCCTTCTTGTGTATAGTATTCTCTCCCGTTTGTAATATTCCTCCGTACTACTTCTTTATCAGTGGGCTGGATCTGCAATTCCAACAGTTGTTAGTACCACTGCTTCGACACCAGTTAGCTATGTGCAAACAGCTGCACCTGCAGCAAGTCAGAGCGTGGTTTCTGTCAAATGTAACTGGACCGAGCATACCTCGCCTGATGGATTTAAATATTATTACAACGGTGTAACGGGTGAAAGCAAGGTGAGAACTGAGAAACGTGGTTCCTTTTTAAGTATATTTCCTTGTGTTTGTTGTGCTATTTATAATCCTTAAACAGGCAATACATGTATATATGAAGTTCGACAATATGTGCCATAACATGTGTATAATTTGACTTTTTCAGTGGGAAAAACCTGAGGAAATGGTAGTGTTCGAACGAGAGCAACAAGAACAGCAACAGCATCAACCGAAGCCAACTATACAGCAGCCCCAGACCCAACTACAGCCGATGCAGCAACAACCACAACAAGTTCACCAACATTACCAGGGTCAGCAGCAAGAACAGCGACAGCATCAACAGAAGCCAC
Source organism: Camelina sativa (assembly GCF_030686135.1). Taxonomy (NCBI): domain Eukaryota; kingdom Viridiplantae; phylum Streptophyta; class Magnoliopsida; order Brassicales; family Brassicaceae; genus Camelina; species Camelina sativa. The sequence continues at coordinate 16,712,769 of NC_141891.1, forward strand.
CTATACAGCAGCTCCAGACCCAATTACAGCCGATGCAGCAACAACCACAACAAGTTCACCAACAGTATGAGGGCCAGCAACAACAACAGCAACAGCATCAACAGAAGCCAACTATGCAGCAGGCCCAGACCCAATTACAGCCGATGCAGCAACAACCACAACAAGTTCACCAACAATATCAAGGCCAGCAATTACAGCAGCCGTTTTATTCTTCACTGGTTGGTTTCGTTTTCATGCTGGTTACATACATATAGTTGTCTCACATGGTCTCTAACATGCATATTTACTCTTTCCAATTGGAGTTGCAGTATCCAACTCCAGGGGCCAACCATACTGCTCAGGTGTCTATCTCTTTAATATGTTTGCTTATTTTCTGTTTGGATGGCTAATCTTGTGGTAGAAGGAGATTGACCACCTTATGTACAATGCGATAAGCCATAGTTTTACCAACTTGTTCAAATACAGATAACAATCTCTAACATAAATGTCTGTTTTCCATTGTAAAATGCAGTATCCATCATTGCCAGTTGGTCAAAATAGCCAGGTACATATCTGAATCTGTGAACTTATTTTCACATTGAACTGATTGATGGAAAATCATTTTTTCTTTTCTGGGATGCAGTTTCCTATGTCAGCAATTGGTAAAAATACTCAGGTATATATCTTATTATGTATAGCAATCTCTCAGATCTTCTGATTACCTTTAAAATTAATCAAAGAACATACATGAATTTAATGACATTTCGAAAAGAAACATAATTGATATGAGTTCCTTGGTTGGAAATGGTAAGGGCAGAGATTATTTTCTAATCCGTTTGGATTGTCTAGGAATATGGTCGGACACATATACCCATGGGAGCTGCTTCAGTGAATGATCTGTCAAGAACTCAACAGGTGTTTATAATTTTGTCTTCCTTTGGTATTCAGATGTTCTTTTTTGTTGAAACCTTTTTCTTATTCTCTTACAATCATATCTCTGTTTCCAGAACCGTCAATCTCCCCAAGAAATCATGTGGAAAAATAAAGCTTGAGGTTCATATCTTCCGTTTCTCTCCTGTCTTGTATCATTTTTCGTACCGAAACACAATCCACCGGTATGATGTTTTTCTAGTTTGAAGTTGCATCTATATCCCTGTGTTGATCAATACTGTGCAGGTACATGAAACGAGGAGCTAAAATATCTCAGTAACTAGATAGAAGAACTTCTGGAACTAATTAGTCAAGCAGAGGAAAACAGCAATGACAGTGGTCTTAGTATATGTATTTCTAAGTTAACCCCTTCAGGTATTATAGATAGGTGATTCGACGACCATCTGCATTCTATCTTTTCTCTAATCAGAAATTTTCTTCTTTTTCATTTCAAGAGTTGCCAAACAATGGCTGTTGTAACATAGCTATCGCAAGTCAAGTCTCATGTTGTGGTAGTATTAGTAACTTAGCTGGGTATACCAAACTTTGATCCAGTTAGGAGTCATATATAATTATATAATTATAAATACGTACATTCATTAACTGATAACAGCCCTGTTTTAGAGTTCGAACTTGATTGTTCATCCATGTGTTCGTTCCTTCCATAAATTTTGTAAAACCAGAGTCCTATGTAATCTTCATTAAATTTTTATATAGATATCAATAAGTCTGGACTTGGATATACATTGGTTCAATCCATTTATTTTTAGTTAATCATTCTACAATTCCTCCTAATCTCGCTATTACTACCACCAGTAATCCCTCCCATTTTAACCATAGCATTCTTAAAATCCTCAAAGAAAACCGACTGATCCGCTGCGTAAGTTTCAACTATTGCCCTCGTTCCTGGGTCCTGAACCGCCAAAGCTTGGTCTGATGGAAGCAACCCCTCACCTGAGAGGAGGTTAACATAGTACTGGTTGTCAAATGTTGATGGCGTCACCAAGTCAAGCTGAGTGATAGCTACAGAGGGGTCAACGGTTGAGCACAACTGTTGTAGTGACTCGAGGAAGTCAAGGTTATCTCCGTGGTTAGCCGGCACTCCAGTTTGTAGCGGCAGCAATCGAGCTGTAAACGAAGTGCAACGTGCCTTTCCCAATGTATGTCCACCTGGTTTACATTATGCATGGTAAAGTCTCATTACCTTGGGTTTCTTCCAAAACGGTTGGTCTAGGTTAAGAGAAAGAAGAGTATTGAAGAATGTATACCGGAAAGAGCAACCATGTCGGTTTGCGAAAGGCCGAGCTTTTGGAAGACAGAGATGAGAGTTGGTACGGTTGAGTTTGGTGAGGGTAAGCCAGTTGTTGCTGCCTGTTTGCTCGCTGTTCTACTGTCTTTTCTTCCTACTTCCACCTCCCAGCTTGGTCCACCCGACTTCAAAATCCCAATTTAAAAGTCATCAACCAAGACGATTTTAATGGAGTTCAACGATCCGGTTTATAAGAGTATGATTAGTAAAGGCTGAAGATGGGTACCACAACGACTGAATCTCTAGCGGCCATGGCAAGAATGTCTGCGCATGAGACTGTCTCTGGACATACAGATTCAAGATCAGACTTTATAGAATCGATCACTTCGAACCCTCGGAGAGACTTTAGATTAGGAGGCGCCGTTTTTTCACCGACTAGTCCTTCTGTGTCATCCAACAACACCGAAGCATCACATCCCTGCAATACAATATGTTATTAGTCAAAAAAAAACACACACGGGTTCGTTCGCCTGCTCTGCTTAACCGGTACCAATTAATTTGGAGTTGTCACTTTTTAACCGGCATAACTAATACTTTTCCGGTTCAATGGTATATAAAAGACAACCGAAATAAAGATGAGATAAGACTTGCATTAACAAAACAGTCATGAAAATGAAGACGGAGAAGAGAAGCTGCCATTCTTGGATCTTGTAACACCGCTGTTTGGACCCACGAGTAGACGATAGACTCTGCTTCAGGGCAGCTATTCCGGTACAAACCAAAATCAAGAACCAAATCAAACCCTATACCGAAGCTAGAACCGGGTTCTCCACTTCCGTCTTCGCAAGTCTCGCTGAAGTTGGTTGGATTAGACTCGGAGAGTGAGAGAATTGGCATTGCAGCGAAAAGCATAAGGAACAAGTTAAAGAGCTTCTTCATTATTGTTGTTAAATGATGATCTCTCCAATGTCTTCTAAGTTTTATTATTCAATGGAGTTGGTACTAATTTAAAAAAGCTAGTGAATGTGTGTCCATATTTATAGAAACACATACATAACACGTACATATATTGTATATATGTTATATGTGTAACTGCATGACTGCATCTGCATGTGCACTTCAACAAACCAATTACATATTTTGTCCTCGTCAAATTTATTCATATATACGTCAATTAATAATGTATGTATATAAAACAAATACAAATTAACTGTGATGTTATGATATAGGATTACAGATTCGCATAATACATTAATCTATGATCATCATGTATGAAGACAATTAATGCATTACTTGATAAAAAGCCTTCAACTTTTTTTTTTTTGGGAGGTTATTGTTGTTTTTATTTCAATATAGTCTATAGTAGATAAAAGCCGTAAGATAAAACTGAAACCAAATTTGCAAAAGGTGGGTCTCTTTTCTTCATTTTTATTTGTCTTTTTGTTTGTTTATTACTTGTTAAAAATACAACAACAAAAAAAAAAGGAGGAACCAAAGAGTTGTAAACTGTAATGAATGAAGAGGAAAAAAAAAACACAAAGAAACCATGTTGCTGCTACTAGACAGAGAGAGAGATGTGTCGGTGAACACTGTAGAGTCAAGAGTAGTTAAAACTTGAAAATGAGAGACCAATTCAATAGTTGGAACCTGAATGTGAATGAGGTAGGAAAAAGAAAAACACTTTTGGATCCTGCTTTGTCTTCTTGCAGGTGATTAATAACTTTTTAAGGTTTAGGTTAGCCTTATGCTGATATCTTAGTCACTTTTTGGTTAAATCAGCTCTCAAGTTTAAGTTTAATCTGAAAAGAATCAGAAGTCTAGTCTGCAGTTTAGTTGAAAAAGGGTTTAACTTTCTTCGTTTGACAATCCAAAGCTTGTAATAGTGTACTAGCATTCTAGCAACTCAAGTTATGTTAATGGATGTATCCACTGTTGTATCCTAATATACTGTTGTTGTGATATATTAATTTCATAAAAAGTAATTATATGGACGAAATAATTAGAGAATGATGATATAAGGTGCATGGGGGATATGCATGTGGTTGTTCATGTCAGTAAAGAAAGAAGAAAAAAAGTACATTACACTTCAATGAAGAAAGTGTCAAAATTTATTTCGTCTTGTCCTCTTCGTATTTCTCTATTTATTTGTTTTACCGGTACAATCTATATGGGCCGTCGGTCGGCCCATTGGCTTTAGGTAGATGCCCGAAAAAGTTTGTGAAATTACATACAATTGCCACTACACAGTCTTTTTTACTAGAGCTTGACCTGTTTCTCTAATGTCCCGAGTGAACGATTGATCCCGCCAAAGACACTTAGCTGAGGAGAGTGAGAAATCAAGAAGCATTTAAAAACTCGTTAGCTAAAGAACGATTCTGCGAAGATGAGTACTATGAAATTTTGTCGCGAATGGTACGAATCTGTTCCCTTTGTTTTTTTGTTGGTAAAAAACGAATCTGTTCGTCTTCTTTTATACTAATCTCTTAGTTCATCTTGAATTCTGTATCGCACCCAGTTCGTATAAGTCCATAAATTTCTGAAATTTCATCGAAAGTTTTAGTTTTTTTTGTTTGTTTGGGGTTTTGCTTATGTTGTCAAATTCGATTAAAGTTCCAATTTTTGTGTGCTCTACTTTGATATTTGTGTATTGGGAAATATTGCAGTAACAACATTCTCTATCCCAAGGAAGATAAGGAGCAGTCGATTCTACTCTACGCTTGCCGTAATTGTGATCACCAGGTACAAAAAAAACTTGGGTTTTATTATGTTGCCTTTGTTAAAATTAGGGTTCCTTAGTGTTTTACTGACACAATGTGGTGTTGAATCGTCTTGTAACTAAGCCAGGGCTGAGAAACTAACTTTGAAGTTGTTCACATGTAGAGATTTATTTAAGCTTTGTATGTTTACTCTTTGTAGTCTCTTTATACGGCGGCTAAGAGTCGAATGTAAGAATTTAAGGAGTTTAGATCCGCAATTCAGCTCATTGTCATTGTCTGTTTATATCATTAACCTGATTGGTAAAGATAATGCTTATCAGTATAGATTTCCTTGAGACCTTTCTGAACAAATGCAAACTCTAAAAGCGTTTAGACAACTAGTTATCCAACTTCTTACTGTTTCTAAAAGCGTTTTGAGTTTCAACAATGGCCATTGGGTGCACAAGCATTTCTTGTTGTGGAACTTCTTACTATTTCTGAGTCTTTTGTGTTCTGTTTGTTCATCCAATCATTAAGCCTTTGTTAGCTTCTGAAACTTATGATATCCCATATGTAATGCCATCTTAAGCTTAGTACTGGACATGCTAACCAAATTAGCTATCAAACTTATTGTTAGCTGGATGCCTGGATTTACTGTCCTGTTGGTATGATTTTACAAGATCTTGAAATTTATATTCTTTTTGAGCATTTGGCTTTGCAGGAAGCAGCGGATAACAACTGTGTCTACAGAAACGAGGTTCATCACTCTGTAAGTGAACAAACTCAGATCCTATCCGACGTTGCTTCCGACCCTACTCTTCCACGTACCAAGGCAGTGCGTTGTGCCAAGTGTCAACACGGCGAAGCTGTCTTCTTCCAGGTGAATCATTAAACTTGAAAGCTTAATCGTTATTTCTTCATCATTCAATACTTTTTTCTGATCTAACTTAAAGATCAAAAGAGATCACTTTCTCTTGCTTATCATATTTGGTTATGCTACTGCTACACTCAACATCTGGCCATTCGGTTTATTAAATAGCTTGTGTCTATCATTGAATTTGCAGGCCACGGCTAGAGGCGAGGAAGGAATGACGCTGTTTTTCGTTTGCTGCAACCCGAATTGTAGTCACCGTTGGAGAGAATAGGAACTATGGAAGATTACATTTTTTTCAACTGATTAACGTGTATCTGAGAGTTCCTCGTTATGAGTTTGATGCAATCCAATTTGGAGTTTTATGTGTACAAACATGAATATTGTTGAGGAATGTTCTCGGGTTCTTGAACTTTCAGGGTCTTTTGTGATCATTTCAGTTTTTAATTGGGTCTAATTATAAATCTATTGGTACGTATCTTGGGGGTCCGATCCCAAAGTTCGTCGTTATCCATGACCATGGATACGTGGAAACTTGAAATCGTCAGAGAGATTAGTAGTAGCTTCTAGTTAGTATAAGCCGCCGGCTGCTCTAACTTTGCAATAACGTGTGATATTATTTATAGTTAGTTGATTAATTTAATCTTCTGAAGAAAATAATTATCAATAATGCTGTACATGTTTACTTAGTCAATACTTTAATTTGAAGTTTTATGTTCAAAGGAATGATGGTATATACTTCACGATCTGATGATTAGGTTTATCATATGGAGGAGTCTCCTAGGGCTGCTTTCAAGTATAATATCAACCATTTAAGTGATAACATTATCTTAGTTTGAAGTTTCTATTATTTCTTTTGTAATCATCATATGAAAAAAAAACATACGGTAGCTAAAATAGCCAACTTGGTCCACCACAAAGTCAAATAATCAGTTACGAAACTCATGAGTGGAATTATACTTGCTTTGATTCAATGACACTGATTAGGAGATTATCTAAATCTCACTAGTTAGAATTTGTTTACACGTAAAAGCAAAATATCAAATGTTATATTTTGTGATTGAAGTTGTTTTACGAATTTGATCTGTCCGTTGTGTAATCGAGTAATGTTTCTCGTCATTCATTATAAACATTGATGTAGACATAGAGTCAAAAAATTACAAAATATATATAGCTAGTTTGATTTTGTCAATGTTTAGAAAATATAAGCAATGTCTTAATTTCTCGAGTTAGAAAGAGACATTTCTCTACCCAATTTTTTGATAAGATCTTCTTTTTTGCATAGATTGTTATATTGACCATATGCTTGCAGCCTTGCACTCAAGCTAACATTATGTACTCAATTACTTGACCTGACTAATGACTCATATACAATTTGAATTAATAAACAAAGATATTTGTCACACACTTCTACGTATATGACACAACCTATACGCATCCATATTTTTAAATAAATAAAAGAACTTAACGTACGTACCAATGTTAATTAGTATATAATGAACAAATCTAATTAGACAAAACGCGTACAACACTGGTTCAAGATGTCACAAATGACCCCATTATTTCTCCTTATTGCTCTCTTCACAACCATCCTCACTCCAACATGTCTCTATCTTAAATCCCACATGATCTATTCTCATTTTTACTTAAAGATTATAAACCTAATTAACCTTAATTACGTTTTGTGATGAAACCAGGTGGAGAACCAGTAGGTGTATGCTATGGAATGATGGGGAACAACCTACCTTCAAAACCAGACACAATCGCTCTCTTCAGAGAAAAAAACATCAGACGTGTTAGACTTTACGACCCAAACCAAGCCGCTTTAAACGCTCTTAAAAACACCGGCATCGAAGTCATCGTCGGCGTTCCAAACTCCGATCTCCGTTCACTCACTAACCCTTCTTCCGCTAAGTCGTGGGTCCAAAACAACGTGCTTAACTTTTACCCCGCCGTTAGCTTCAAGTACATCGCGGTCGGTAACGAGGTCTCTCCCGGGAACGGCGGAGATCTTGTGCTCCCTGCCATGCGTAACGTTTACGATGCTCTAAGAGGTGCGAATCTTCAAGATCGTATTAAAGTTTCAACGGCCGTTGATATGACCTTGATTGGAAACTCTTTTCCTCCTTCCTCCGGAGAGTTTCGTGGTGACGTTAGGTGGTATACGGATCCCGTCATCGGGTAATTATTATCACTTAACTCTTCTTCGACAATTCCTTTAATTATTATACTTCCTTTTTCTGTGGCGTCGACTCTCGAAGTCTAGAAGACTAGAACAGTAACCAAACCAAGTCTTTTTTAGCTTTTTTAGTCTAATGGTTTTATAACAAACAAACCAAATAACTTTATAACCGTGTAACGAGTTAATTCAAATATTCACTACAAAATAGCTGAACTAAAATAGATATGGTATCACTTGTATAAAAACATTACATATACTTTTGTCTTTTTCACTTAAAGCGATTCTGAGAAATGAAAAAAAGTTCAAATATGCGAAATTACCTAAACTCTTAATAATCAAATCCTATATATATCATGTCACGCTCGAAATACTATTTATATTGGATTTCTGGTAGCTTTGGCCATCAAATCACCCATTATGCCAGACTATTTTATTTTACAACATGTTATTTACAAATATTTTTCTTAAGAGTTTTATTTGATAAATATATATATATATATATATATATATATATATATATTTTAATAGGTTCTTACTTCTTACTAAGAAGTTCTTAGTTCATGCTTGTTTGAATAATTATTTCCTCTTACGTAGGTTTCTAACGAGTACAAACTCAGCGTTACTAGCCAACATCTATCCTTACTTCAGCTACGTAGACAATCCACGTGACATCTCTCTCTCTTACGCTCTCTTCACTTCTCCTTCCGTTGTCGTATGGGACGGCTCTCGCGGCTACCAAAACCTCTTCGACGCATTGCTTGACGTCGTTTACTCCGCTGTCGAACGATCAGGGGGTGGATCTCTTCCCGTGGTCGTGTCCGAGAGCGGATGGCCTTCGAATGGAGGAAACGCGGCGAGCTTCGACAACGCGCGAGCTTATTACACGAATCTTGCGGCCCGAGTGAGAGAGAACAGAGGAACGCCGAAGAGACCAGGAAGGGGAGTTGAGACGTACTTGTTTGCTATGTTTGATGAGAATCAGAAGAGTCCTGAGATTGAAAAGAACTTTGGTTTGTTTTTCCCTAATAAACAGCCGAAATTTCCGATCACGTTCTCCGCCGTGACAGCTGGTACGGCTGTTGAGTGATGATGATTTTTATATGTAAGCTCGTCTGAGATTTATGTGAATGTTTGAACTAGTATCGACTTGGGAGAGATAATCCCATATAGATAAATTCCAAATAAATATAAAATTTCAAGATCATGCACAAACTTAATTCGTCATATATATTTATATATAGCTAGAAAAGCAAAGTTGAAGATTTCTTTTTTCTTTGAAACTGAACAACAAAATCAAGAGAGAGTTATGAAGATACATACCTATAGAAACAGTACTCGTCTTTGAGGTAAACGTATCATGTTTACAAGAATATTTCCCAATTCCTCAATCATATAATAAACCTTCTTTGTTTTATACTAGTTTGTTTCTTTATAACAGGAACATTGGTCCATTGGAATATTTATATGTAATTTGTTTTTACCCATAACAATTCTACCATATCTGAATAGAGCAAACAAATAAAAATAAAATAAACTAGACCTTAGAATCTTTCTATTATCGAGTAAAAGTTGAAAATAACTCTATAGTTTTTGAAGTAATTCCAATTGAGCATAATAAAAACTGTAAAATAATTATTCAATACATTCAATGGAATTTGATTTTAATACTTTACTCATTTTCAGATTATATATATGATTATTCTTTTTTCGGTTTCTAAAATAACCAATCAATGTTAAATATGAATTAAGTTTAGCTCTTATTTTTTTTGTATAACTAGGTGCTTCCCCATGCAACGCGTGGGTTGTGGTGTAGTTGGCACTTTCTTATTTTTTTTGGTCTTTTTCGTTTTCTCTTTTGTATTATTTCGTTTTAATTAGGCATATACGGGCTTTGCCGTCACTTTTATTTATACACTATATGTTTATACCATTTCGTTCAGATGTGTATAATTGTGGCGTTTACTTTTTATGAATTATGAAGATGTTGTTTCTTGCTTTTGAGGATTCAATCTTATCATTGACTGATATTGTTTACAATACATTTATTGTATTATATATTTTCTAATTAACTGCTTATGTAAACCCTTCATACGTTGATATTGCAATAATAAGTTATTTTTTAAAAATATCTTCCGTGTAAGTGATTATATTTGTATGCCCATGTTTTGGTCTAATATCAATAAGATCGTTTCTGTTTTTCTTTAGTTGGCTTTGAAACCAATATTGAGTTAAGCAAATAATAGGTCGAATTATGGTGTTAATAAGTAATATAAATTCTTATGTATATATATATTGTATATATGTGACTATAAATTTAGCTAACTAAAAAATTATGTAATATTTAAATACAATCTTGAACATATATATATATATATATTTTTATTTGTGGGAGAAATGTATGAAATTATTGGATAGAAGTTATTTTTGAGTTAAATGACCTTTAAGAGCATGATTAGTGGGGATTGCTTTCATTGTTTCTCTTGTAAATGAGGCCCAAAAACCTAATTAAAAATTCATTTTTCGTCTGTTAAAAAGAGTATCGATTCCAGGGGAAGGAATTTGAGTAACGTAGTAGCAACGCTACGTGGCATATTATAATTCGTTGATGCTAAAATATAAAAGAAATTTTTTCTTTTTTCCATTTTCTTCTTTCTTTTTTTCCCGATCGTCTCTCTCTCTTCTCTCTTGGTCAATCGCTGATTTATCTGAAAACTGATAAAATCAATCGATTCACCTCTAATTGTTTGATTTTTCCGGCTTAAACTAGAGGGTTGTTGGTGTATGAAACCGATGGCTTTTCCGGAGCTCTGTTTGATGTTCTAAATTATTATTTTTTCACAAACGATTCAATGGTTGGTGTGACTATCGCAGATGCATCGGTTTGTAAGTTGTTAGGTTGAAAAAAATTCTATCGTGTTTTGATTTCCGATGAAGCTTGTGTAGGCTTTGTTCTGTCTAATTAATTTCTCTTTGCATGGATCTGTTCTGTGATCTTGTGTAGAATTTAGGGTCTAGTGTGCCAAAAAATTGTAAGGCTGGACAAATTAAAAAGCTTTTAGTTTTGATTGATTATATCTCTGGTATTATTATTTTGCAGGGGCTTATTCGCTTGGGAGGTTTCTTTTTCTGCCTTCATTTGGTCAAACAGGTGCTGGTGGGAGGCTTTTGCCACCGCCTCTTAGTATGTTACAGGTAATTCACAGGATCTAACTTTTCTTTTGAACATTAGATACCAAAGGGATATGTTTAAGAGTATAATTTATCAGCCTAAACCATATCTCGCTGAAGCTCACATTCTCACATTAGGTTCTTGGTCTTAGCATTGTTGAGGTACCTTTAGGAGTTTGTGTACGACTGCTTGATGGGTGCTAGTAGTGAGTTTTCAAGCTGCTAGTGTGTTCTGTTTTTAACAAGATGGTTGAGCAGGGGTTCTGTTCTAGTTTCAGTTGTTTAAACAGGTTATTGTGGTGAGTCTACAATGGTATATACTGTTAGTGAGATTCACTACAAGTTGAATGAAAGTGCTTCAGGTTAGAAGCTAAGATGATTCTGTTTTTTTCTATATATGATTCAAGTATATCAAAACAGCAACCCTTGTATTATTGTTCTTCTTTACGCAGTTGCTGGGCAAGTATGAGCTTAAAACAACAACCTTTGTATTATTGCTCTTCTTTACGCAGTTGTTGGGCAGGTATGAGCTTAAAACAGCAACACTTTTGAATATCAGACTTACCTTTGGAAGGAATGAAAGCAATAAACATCATTTGTGATGTGTTCAGGAGGGTGCATCTGAAGTAGATCTCAGCATCCTTCCCAAGTACAGGTTTCAGAGGATGAACAATGATGAAAAGGAAAGTGACGGTGTAGGACTGCTGTATATGTCTGAGTTCATATGTTTCTACCAAAGTCTCCAACAGCTACAACTAGTAGAACAAACGGTAATCTCTAATTTTATTATTTAATAGAACATAAAGCCTCTTTGACTCAGCATCATAAAGGAGCTTCGATTCCTGCAGATGCAACAAGAGGGTGCTTAGATGGATTCAAATGGTTCAACTCAACCCAACCAAACAACAATGTACTTCTCGTTGGTCTTTTGTCTAGTCTTGCCACTACCTCTTCTGCTTTCCAAATTTTGTAAAATATATTTAATATTCCGAATATTGTAAATTTTTTTGTTTTATATTTTATGTAATAGAAATAATTTAAACAATTGTTTGTCATTTTAGATTATTAAAATTTGTTAATTAATAAACATAAATAACGTTCATGATACACAAATGCATGATATTTTGGAAAAATACTTGATTTAGCATATCTGACAAAAATTTAATGTAACCGCACAATAAATCTTATTCTGAATTTTGTTTAATATGTTTAATATTTCGAATTTTATAAAATATGTTTACTATTCTGAATTTTGTAAAATATGTTTAATATTCCAAATTTTATTGTTTTCTATTTTATGTAATATAAAAAAATTAAATAATTGTTTTGTCATTTTAGATTATTAAAGTTTGATAATGAATAAACACAAATTAAAAAATTATTATTTAAATGTTTGAGTAACTTTCTTTAGGTTCTCTAGTAATGAGGTGATTTTGCTTAAGTTCTCTTAGGGTTGCTTTGATTAATTTAGTATTAATTATATAATTATTTAATATGAGAGTAACTTAGAGAGTACCCAGCACTAATGATGGTCTAATGTCTTTAAAGTGAATTAAATATTAATAAAATTTTATATGTGTCTTGACTTTTTTAAAAAGGAATACCAAGTGTTTCCTTCCAAATTTGAAGTGATATAGTATTTTAGTTTTCTTATATGATTTTATGAACTTCAATGTAAAAGTTTTTTAAAGTAATAAGTACACTCACTGATTGAATTATAAAATTTGGAGAAATGTTTATTTCGTTTAATCATCTGCTCTTTTAAATAAATTAAATAAGTATGTTGTTATTCCTACAAATAGGACAACATATATTATAGTTTAACCATGGAGTTAAGCAATGGAAATGGAACTTGTGATTGCAAGACAAAATGCTTATATGTTACACATTAATCGTTTAAAAATGAATAGGAACATCTAATTCTCAAATAAAGTTGATTGTTTTGTTAAAACCAACATATGTGAATTTAAATTTAACTATGCAAATTTAAAAAATAAATATGAATAAATTAGAAAGGCAAGAAATATAAAAGAAATATTTTTTTATATAAATAAAATAAAAATTGAAAACAATGTTAAATATATATAATACTTTCTACATTAAAATATAGAATCAAACTCTTACAAGTTACAACACATATGAGATATAACAACATTTGATATTGGTAGGAGAGGAAGAGAGAATGTTTACTATAAGATGGTAATCCAAATTAGATAATGGAGATGAATCTTTAAAAAATAGAACAATGTAATATATATATATATATATATATATAATACTTTCTAAATTAAAATATAGAATCAAACTCTTACAACATTTAACAACATTTGATATTGGTGGGAGAGAAAGAGAGAATGATTACTTATAAGATAATAATCCAAATTACTTAAAGCATTTATGAGATATAACAACATTTGATATTGGTGGGAGAGAAAGAGAGAATGATTACTTATAAGATAATAATCCAAATTAGATAAAGGAGATAAATCTTTTAAAATAAGAACAATGTAAAATATATATCATGTAGTCTCTAAAATTAAAATTTAGCATTAACAATTTACAATGATATTTCTTCTTTTTTTTACAACCCATACAACAAAAATAAAAAATCAAAAATAACAAAAAAAAAATGAAAAATGATTTGAGGTATTGTAGAAGAGAATGAGAGAATGTGAAAATGAGATAGTAAAAGAATGTCAATATGAGAGAATGATAGATTGAGAGAATGCTTATTTATATGATAAGAAATGATGGAAGTTACATTTAGAACTATGGAGTTACAATAGTAATTTATTGTGTTTGAATAGAATTGAGTGGTAAAATATGATTAATGCATAATTTATTTTATTTTCAGTTATAATTTTATTTTGGGGCATTCTCAAAAATGCCCCTTTTTCATATCTCTTTTTAAAAATACCCCTTTATGTTGACCATTTTTAAAATTACCCCTCTTTATATACAAAATGACCAAATTACCCTTTTTGAGTGACAGCAAGAATGTACAGTCATCAAAATCGAAAATATTTTCCCGCCAAAAAAATTTCCCGCCAAAATTTTTTTTCCCGCCAAAATTTTTTTTCCCGCCAAAATCGAAAATATTTCCCGCCAAAAAAAAAAAAATTTCCCGCCAAAATCGAAAAATTTTCCCGCCAAAAATATTGAAATTTATACCTTTTAAAAACCTTGTAAATGTTTTTAAAAAACTTTTAAAAGCGTTTACAAGGTTTTTAAAAGGTTTTTAAACACATTGTAAACGCTTTTAAAAACCTTGTAAATGCTTTTAAAAAGCTTGTAAATGCTTTAAAAGGTTTTTAAACACCTTGTAAACGTTTTTAAAAACTTTTTAAAAGCATTTAAAAGGTGTTTAAAAACCTTTTAAAAATTTTATAAAAACTTTTACAAGATTTTTAAAAACATTGTAAAAGGGTTTAGAAGGTATTTAAAAACCTTTTAAAAATCCTTTTAAAAACCATTTGAAAACCTTTTAAAACCTTTTAAAAACCTTTTAAAACCTTTTAAAAACCTTTTAAAAATCTTGTAAAAGCGTTTACAAGTTGTTTAAAAAACCTTTTAAAACTCTTTAAAAAATCTTGTAAAAGCCTTTACAAGGTGTTTATAAGGCTTTTATAAGGTAGAAACCTTATAAAACCTTTTAAAAACCTTGTAAATTTTTTTTGGCAGGAAAAATTTTGGCGGGAAAATTTTTTTTTCGAAATTTTTTATCAAAAGTTTTTTGACAAAAAAATTTTTGGCGGGAAAATTTTTTTGAAAAATTTTTGGCGGGAAAATATGTCGGAAATTTTTTGGCGGGAAAATTTTGTTTTTCTTTTTATTGAATAAAATAATTTTCATCTAAGGGTAAAATGGTCATTAAAAATTAAAAGAGGGCATAAATAAAAATGGCCAGAAAAGAGGGTATTTTTAAAAAGGGGTATATCAAAAGGGGCATTTTTAACAAATTCTCATTTATTTTAATGTGTGAGTTAAATGTATTGTGTTTATTGGATCTTAAATATTGTTTAAAGCAATTAGAAAGCAAATAAAAAATAAAAAAAATTAGAAAACATTAAATGAAAATCAACCAATAAGGAAAGACCAAAACCTTACTTTTATATATATGATATATTGCTTTAAACTTTGAAATGAGAAATATATTATAAACAATAATTTTACATGAGAAATATATTAATTTAGCCAACCAAACTATGAATATAAGTTTAGCCAACCAAAATAAATAAAAAATATTAAAATTTAACCAAAAATAATTTCTCTTGAAAGATAATAAGTTAGTAGGAGGAATGAATTAATGTACAATTATTGGATAGGAGTTACATTTGAGTTAAATGGAGTTACATGTCTTTAATTATAAATAAATATTTTAATTTTTTATAACCTAAAATAAAAGGAATACCAAGTGGCTGAATCAAAATTCACATGATTTGGTTGTTTGTTGATATAAACTCAACACTTACACATAATATTTCAAAATAAAAAATATTACTTTTTAAGTGACAAACTAAATTAGTTTTCTTATAAAATTATATGAATTCTTCAATCTCAATAATTTTTAAAATCCTAAGGATAACTTATATTTTTTTGGTTTTCACTCATCAATTTAATTTATAGTGCTAGATTTCATACTAATGGTTTCATCTTTAGAGAATTTAGTGAAATGATATTTTTAAAATTATATATTATTTTTAAATTTAAGTTCCAGTTGAATATGTTTTGTTTTTTGGATCATTTTTTATTTTGATTAAAGACACAAAAACCAATTGTTTAATTATGTTCTTTTTGTTTTCAAAAACCTCAAATCATAAAAATATATATATATATATATATATATATATATATTATATTGATCTCTGCAGATTTAACAATTGGATCACAAAACAAAATAGTCTTTATAAATGGATAAATGGATAATTATATTGATCTTTATAAATTATTTAAAATGATACATGAATATGTGAGATAACCAGAGACATAATAGATAATTACATATGGATCATTTCAACTTTATGATCTTATTGTGTGGTGAATATTGTAAGGAAGTATGAAAATAATAACTTATAAGATGTTAATATAAAATAGAAAATGGAGATAAACATTTTAAAAGATTAAAATAAATATATAAGATATACATATCATACAAACTCTAAAACTAAGCTTTTACAATGATATTTGATTTGATTTTTTATAACCCATACAACAACAATAACAAAAAAAATACAAAACAAAACAAAACAAAACAAAAAAGAGATTTGAGAGTAGTGGAAGAAGATGAGAGAATGAAAGAGTGATAGACTAAGAGAATTACATAATGAGTATTTATAGGAAGAGAAATGATGAAAAATTACATTTAGAAAAATGAGAGTTACAATTCTAATTTATTGTTTTGTTTTAATACAATTGATTAATACAACTTAGTGGAGAAATAAAGTTAATGCATAATTTATAGGGAGAAGCTATAAAGATTTCAGTTTTATATTATGTGAGTTAAATGTGAAAATTAATTGTTTTAAATTTGTGTTTTAATATAATTTTTTTTTTGTTAAAATTGCATTGCCAAGTGGACCAATAAGGAGAGATTGAAACTCTACTTTTATATATATGATATGTGATGTTATACAACTATTTTCACGGCTCCAAAATATATATATACAGATTTGTCATTTTTCTTATTTTCTATATGGATACAAGATTGTTTATTTATATAGATTATTTAACTTTATACATTTATTAAAGTTTTTGATGAATATTTTTATAGTATTTTATTATATAAACCTTAGTTTTCAAAGTTAGTAATTCATATCATCTCGACATGTGTCAAGTATATCGATAATATTTTGACATGTGTGAAAAAATTATTTAATAATTATAGGAAACTTAAAAATCCTAATAAATAAAAGGATTACAATTAATATTTTTGAAAGTACATCAAATCAAACCAAAAGTAATCTATTATATCACTAATTCTAATAGGAAAGTTGTTTATTAAATTACTAATTTCAATAGGAAAATATGTGCAATTAATAAGGAAAATATTTGCAATTTAATTACAATTATTATTTATTATAATCATATTGTAAAAAGAAATTTATACAGCAAAATGATTAAAATATGGAAAGGTTTAATGTGTCAAAATTAGTGATTAACATAATGTAAGTATACATTTCCACATTTCCACTTGGCACTCAAATGTTATGTATTCACCTTTACATAAACAAATAATTTTCTTATAATAACGTTTTTGAATTTTTGATAATGTTGGACAAATAGTAAAACTATTACTTATGAGATTACAAAATATGAAACAAATATATTTAAAATATTGTTACTTTTTCAAATATGAGATAAAATCAGTTTTCAGTTTTTTTTTGAGAATTATCTAATAATTTTTATTTTTTATAAAATATTAAGTAAGATATAATTTGATACTCGTCCTCATCGTTCAGATATAATTTGATACTCGTCCTCGTCATTCTTCTCTAGAGTTTCCCATGTTTCTATATATATATCAGAGTATATACTCGCCGCCTCTCTGTAGATTTGGCGTTCTCAACGAAATTCAGGGTAATAAACATTTGTCATATGTTTGTTTAATGCATTTCAATATTTTTAACATTTTTCATCGCATATCTTTCATCTCTTGTCCTCAAAAATTTTCTGCAGAGATGGTTTAAGGCTTCTCAACGAAATTACGTCTCCAGTTGTGATTATGGTATGTTTCCATGACTAAGTCTTTAAATTATTGAATTTGCAAAATCATTTTGCCTTGTTACTGCAATTACAATAGGAACTTGATCAAAGAAAATAAATGATCTATTTGGCAAACTAGTCATTGTTGCTAATATAAGTGTAGATTCATCACTCTTCGGATCCATGTGAAATCATGCTGACCAGTAAATTTTTAATGTACCTCACCTCATATATAATTCTTTGAGTTCTGAAATGTTGCTATTCGTGTTTATCTCTCTTTTTTCTCAGGGATTTGAGTTTTGATGGTGCTTGCGAATATTTTTTGGGTGATCTCATTAGTCCGCTAGTATGAATTTGCTGCAAAGCGCCTTGAGTTTTTGCCTGTTCGTCATACTCTTTCTATTCAAGAGCTCTTGAACATTACCCCCAGTGAGTTTCTTGTCATTCTTTTCCAAAAGTTGAATAACATAACCATTGGTCCATTGGAATCGAAGTTTTTTATGGGGACGATACCATTAATGATCGATCAAAGGGTTTGATTAATAAATGTAGGCGACAACAATTATTAGTTTGAAAGGTTCAAAATACTATTGGATTTGATTGGTGATTTTGTTTTAAAAGTACTCTCCATGGAAAAAGAGTAATTAAGAGAAAAAAGATTCATTCATTTGTAGATATTTTTGGTATTGGTGTATTATGTTCATGTATTTTTTATAAACGAAAAATCCTATAATTCAATTACATAATACAACAACATAAATAGGTAAAGGAATTCTTCAAAATACTAAGTTTTGTTTTTCAAAAATACCATATAATTTTTTGAAAATACAAAAAATAAAAAATTGACTTTTAAGGATGTATGATCTATTTCTTTTAGGTTTGTGTTTACTCTCTATATTTGGAGATCACTTGATGACAAATGAAATCAAAAATATTAAATGATATTACTATTTTGATATTATTTTTAGTTGTATTACAAAATTCTAAAATATGATTTGATATAAGATGTTCAAGTTTGTAGTTTTATTTTGAAAAAATCTATGTTGTAATTTCAATCAAAATAGTGAAAAAAATTCAATCAAAATAGTTGTATTGCATGTATAATCTTAACTTTGTTAATTTTTATATAGTTTTTCATTTAGACATCAATGTAAAAAGTCTCCAAACCTTTCATTGATTCACAAGTAGACATTTTCTATAACTTTTTTAGAAAACCTTATAGTAAAAGCAAAAAAAATAATAATAGTAAGGTATTTATAATAATAAACATACCAATTTTTTTAAATTCACTGATGTAGAATCAATGTGTGGGTTCAAATAGCACAAGTAAGAAAGGATGAATACCTAGATGAAAACAAAAAAATTGTTCAACTTATTTAGGATTCTTTAAAACAAATTAATTTTTTCTTAGACTTATTTTTTTTTTCTTTCAAAACCATATATATATTGAATCAAGAGCATCATAATCTCTAGGATCATAGATGTTGAGAAAAATACAGTTATTTCAATAATTTATTTGATTTATACTTTTTGTGTCTTGTCGATCTCACTTTGTGTGTTTTTTTGATTTTTTCGATTCAAAAGTTTTACTCAATTGAACAGTAGTTTGATGTCATAAAAGGAACTAAATTCCAAAACTATCTTTATGTGATATGAATGTGCAAAACTATATATCCCTCTTGTCATTATGTTTTTTCTGTACAAAATTTTATTTGAGATTATAGGTAATTTGAAGATATTTGTTGATAATCATAAATCTAAAATAGTTAGACTTTTTCGCGGTCAATAGATTCATAAAATCTATTTTTTTGATGGAAACGATACCACTAAAGGATCAAAAGGTTTGATTAATAAATCTAGGTGACAGTGATTATTGGTTTGAAAGACTCAAAATACTATTTATATTTGATTGGTGATTTTGTTTAAAAATATACTACCCATAGTAAAAGAGTATTTAAGAGAAGAAAAAAAAATCATTCATTTGTAGACATTTTTTTGGTATTGGTGTATTTATGTTCATGTATTTCTTATAAACGAAAATCCTATAAATCAATTATATAATATAAGAACATAAAAGAGGTAGAGGGAATTCCTCAAAATACCAAGTTTTGTTTTTGAAAAATACCACTTTTTACCAAAAATAAAAAAATTGACTTTTAAGGATGTATAATTTATTTATTTTAGGTTTGAGTTTACTATCTATATTTGGAGATCACTTGATAATATATGAGATCAAAAATATTAAAATGTTAGTTGTATAACAAAATTCTAAAATATGATTTGAAATAAGAGGTTTAGTTTATAATAATAAACAAGCAAATATTTTTAAATTCATCGATGTAGAATCAATGTGTGGGTTCAACAAGTACAAGTAAGAGAGGAGAAATACATAGATGAAAACAAAAAAATTGACCAACTTATTTAAGATTCTTTAAAATAAATTAATTTTTTCTTTGATTTTTTTTCTTTTTCAAAACTATCTATATATAGAATTTGAATCAAGAGCATCATAGATTTTGAGAAAAATACAGTTGTTTCAATAGTTCATATCATTTCTCCTCATCTCCTCATCGATACATTATCATTAACATCATCATGATTAATTTTATTTTCATTTATTTGAGAATTTTTAATAACTTAATGGGCGTGATGTGTTTCTGGATTAAGGCCCGTTAAATACTATTTGCGACTCTGTATTCTGTTGACGTGGCAATTTGATACATATTATTATTATCTTTTCGTCATCTAAATGAAGCAAACGCCAATCAACGGTTGTCACGTAATCAATCAATCTTGAAGGACGATGACGTGGTGAAATGTATAACTACTAGACTACTAGTCTTCTACTTTCATTAATTCCTAAATTGGGTAGTTAACTTATTTCTGTTGACATTTCCACCTTAGCGAACATTTGGCGGTGGTTTAGATTTTTTTTTTCTTCCCAGGTGAGGAGGTCGGCGATAAACAATGGCGGATGAGAGATTTAACCGGAAGAATCCGGCGGTGAAGAGGATTTTGCAAGAGGTTAAGGAGATGCAAGCGAATCCTTCTGATGATTTCATGTCTCTTCCCCTCGAGGTACAACATATTTCGAAACACCTTCCTCTCATTTCCTCCTTCTCTTATCTCCATATTTGAATCTCACAAAATTTTATTATCTCTGTAGTAGTATCCATGTTTCCATTTGAATTAAGGTTAATTCAGAGTTTATGTGGCCCGATTTGAATTTATGCGTTTCGTATTGATTAGCTCCATATATTGTTTCCTCTATTCAATCATTAGCCTTTCAGATTGGAATTTGAAAATTTTTGGTATGCTTTATCAATGGTTGTTTTGTAATGTTATTGTTCAATCTTGTGCTGTTCAAACTTCAGGAGAATATATTTGAGTGGCAATTTGCGATCCGAGGTCCTAGTGATACTGAATTTGAAGGTGGGATTTACCATGGGAGGATTCAGTTGCCTTCAGACTATCCTTTCAAACCTCCTTCATTCATGTTATTGACCGTAAGAATTCTTTTTTTTCTCTCGCTTCTGTTCTTCAAAGAAGACTATACCTCTCTCTATTGAATCTTTCTTTGTCCTCTTGTTTTCAGCCTAGTGGTCGTTTTGAAACCAATACCAAGATTTGCTTGAGCATTTCTGATTACCATCCTGAGCATTGGCAACCATCATGGAGTGGTAATGTCACAAACTTTTAAAGTTGACCTTCTTCAACTATCAATATCCGAACTTGTTATGAAAGACTGAACTAAAACATTTTAACTAACACCGAATTGAACAGTTAAAAAGCATTTTATCTCTAGCAACTTCGATCATGATTTTGTTCTTGTTTATTTGTAGTTCGGACTGCTTTGGTGGCTCTCATTGCCTTCATGCCTTCAAACCCTAATGGAGCTCTAGGCTCAGTAGATTATCCAAAGGAGGAGAGACGTTCACTTGCCACTAAGTCACGCGAGACACCACCCAAATATGGTTCTCCTGAGCGTCAAAAAATAATTGATGAGGTACTCCAATAGATCACCCTGCTTGTAGAGCAATGTTTGAACTTTTGATTTACTAGGCACATTATTCAGATAGAGAAATGTGATTCTGGCTACATATTTAGAATGCTTTTGATTATTGAACCAATAAATTGGATATGTGGATATACTTTCTTTTTAATAAACGACATGGAGAGCCTTTGATCAGCTTAAGCGACAAATTGCTCTGCAGATTATTCATCCTAATTGGGTTTTGATTACTTATGATGTGTTTAGAATGCAATGTGATGCCATTTCTCATTAGAACTTTGTTAGATGTTGATCCTAAGATGCTGCAATAACTATTGTTGATCTTGAAGCAAAATGAACATATTACATGAATCTTTTGAAAGTTAGTAACTTGAAAAGACACAATTGCTGGAATTATTATTATCAACCAAAACGAATTTTAACAATCTCATTTGATTTTAAAATATTGACTTACTTGTTTACACTTTTTGACACGGTTAAATATGGCTTGTTTAGAATCATGTCATAACATTATTTGATCTTGTCCTCTTGATTGATATACGCAGATTCATCAATATATGCTCAGCAAGACACCGACTGCTCCCAAACCTAATCCTCAGGAATGTAACAAAACGCCTTTGGCTGATTCAGACAATCAGTCCCAGACCGAGCCGCAGGACGCTGCAACGGTTATATCAGAATTTGATACAGTGGCTGAAGAGAGAGTAGTTGGTCAAATCGCTGAAGAGGCAGCTCAGACGGTTTTTCCAGGAGCGAATGCAGCAGTAGTAGAGGTTGCAGAGGGAGATAGTGGAGGAAGCGGCTTGGTCAGGCAGCAGGAGCGACGTACATCCGTTGTCAGGACAGCTCAAAAACCGGGTGATGACAGGTTGTTCACGTGGGCGGCGGTTGGACTCACGATTGCGATTGTTGTTCTCCTGCTGAAGAAATTCGTTAGATCGAGTGGTCATGGCGCTGTGTTTATGGACGAGTCGTAAACGCTGAATTCCCAAACTGGGAGATATGGTCCCAAAAAGAAAGCAACAAAAGTGGAAGAGTTTATACGACTGTGAAATGGGGAAATAAGTAATTAATTAGTTATGTACTTATGTTAAGGTATTTTGATCATGTGTTGATAACTCGTGTTAGATGAATGTGTCATGTAAACGCATTGGACCCGTTTCCAAAGCTACTTCACGTCACAAACTCAAAACTTGTTTTATATTTGTAAAGTACAGAAACAAATCATGGATACGTAGCACAAACATTTATAATGCTTTGCGTCTACACCTAGATCTATCCCTAACTGAGATTCCACATTATTGCGGCTGCATACTTGTAAAGTAAAAAAGAAAGGGAAAACTGTTAATCCTGCCATGAACAGTGACAATTGTTCGCTCCAATGCCAGTTTCGTCGTAACATTTTTCCGCCTGCCACAAAGGGATAAAAAAAAGACCCTTTTATCCTCATCCATCGGTCGCAACTCTTAAACGATTTTTACTCTGAAAATTATTAAAACATAAATATTTTGAACCGAAATGACATAAAGTGGCAGGGCTTTTATTACTTCATCGGTCTACGCAACGGATTACCCAGAGATTACTTGAACAAAATTTCTTCATTATTCCTTCTCTCTCTCTTCTCACAAAATAGAAAGCCAACCGAGAGACTTTACAGCTTTTCAGAAGAAATCCGCCGTCACCGTTCCTCGCCGCCTTTAGCGTCGACTTCTGATGAATTTCTTCATCAATTCCCTTCTACGGGATAATCCCCCGGCGTTGCTCCCACCCGCTGTTAGAGGTGAACCCTCGGCTAATACTTCCCCTGTGCCCACCGCCGGCGTTTGGTACGTTTTTTACTCCATTTTTTCGTTTTTGAAAAGTCTCATTTCTTACTGTTTGTTTACCCTAAGTTTACTTAGTTTCAGTGGCGAGTTGGAGTTAGATGAGCCCGTTGTTTCGGATGAATTTTTGTCCGCCGCCCCTGGAGAAAGGTAAATCGGTTTTCTAAGAAGTAGAATCCGTCTGTTTTGATGTGCGTTATGTGGTTCCTTATAAGGGTAGACAACAGATCTGTTGTCCACCCGATTTCTTACATTATTTATATAATTGTCCACCAATTCAAGTTAATCTATCAATGGTAACCCCACATTCTTTTCATCGTGCATGGCGTATCCTTCAGTGGACAATAACGGAAAAATCAGGTTTGTCCTCAATTACGATGAGTTGTCTTTGGTGGACCTTAGGTTTATGTCCATCAAACGACGTCTATATATATGGTAAAAGGACAAACAACATACCAACTTCTATTCTTTTGCAGGTCAGGTGCCGCTGGAGACGTTGATAATGTTGTCCATCCAGTGGACAACTTGCAGATGCCCAGGTATATGTCTATTCAATTGTAGTTTCTTCGTTTGGATGTTTGCAACTTCTATTTTTCAAGTACTGAAAACTAACTGAACCTCATTGCAGTTTTGCTGACAACGCAGATTCTGGGCATGATTTGCCTTCGGTGGACCAAAGAAAAAACCCAAGGTATATGTCCATCTCTTCGTGACATGTTGGGATCTATCGGATTCCATTGTCAATCATGTCTACTTTAATGTTGCTTTTATGGTGGACAACTTTTAAACTTCCTCTCAATTGCAGTTCCGCTCAAGGTCTCTCTCCGGTGGACCAAAGCCATAACGAAAGGTAGATGTCCACACATTGGTTTCCATGGTCTTTTATTGCTATACATTGTCAATCTTGTCTTCATGTTGGTTTCATGGTGGACAAAGTTACAACCTCCTCTCCATTGCAGGTCCGAGCTAGACTCTAGGAATGTCATGCCCTCGGTGGACCAGCCTTCGGTGGACCAAAGACAAAACCCAAGGTATATGTCCATCTCTTCGTGACATGTTGGGATCTATCGGATTCCATTGTCAATCATGTCTACTTTAATGTTGCTTTTATGGTGGACAACTTTTAAACTTCCTCTCAATTGCAGTTCCGCTCAAGGTCTCTCTCCGGTGGACCAAAGCCATAACGAAAGGTAGATGTCCACACATTGGTTTCCATGGTCTTTTATTGCTATACATTGTCAATCTTGTCTTCATGTTGGTTTCATGGTGGACAAAGTTACAACCTCCTCTCCATTGCAGGTCCGAGCTAGACTCTAGGAATGTCATGCCCTCGGTGGACCAGCCTTCGGTGGACCAAAGACAAAACCCAAGGTATATGTCCATCTCTTCGTGACATGTTGGGATCTATCGGATTCCATTGTCAATCATGTCTACTTTAATGTTGCTTTTATGGTGGACAACTTTTAAACTTCCTCTCAATTGCAGTTCCGCTCAAGGTCTCTCTCCGGTGGACCAAAGCCATAACGAAAGGTAGATGTCCACACATTGGTTTCCATGGTCTTTTATTGCTATACATTGTCAATCTTGTCTTCATGTTGGTTTCATGGTGGACAAAGTTACAACCTCCTCTCCATTGCAGGTCCGAGCTAGACTCTAGGAATGTCATGCCCTCGGTGGACCAGCCTTCGGTGGACCAAAGACAAAACCCAAGGTATATGTCCATCTCTTCGTGACATGTTGGGATCTATCGGATTCCATTGTCAATCATGTCTACTTTAATGTTGCTTTTATGGTGGACAACTTTTAAACTTCCTCTCAATTGCAGTTCCGCTCAAGGTCTCTCTCCGGTGGACCAAAGCCATAACGAAAGGTAGATGTCCACACATTGGTTTCCATGGTCTTTTATTGCTATACATTGTCAATCTTGTCTTCATGTTGGTTTCATGGTGGACAAAGTTACAACCTCCTCTCCATTGCAGGTCCGAGCTAGACTCTAGGAATGTCATGCCCTCGGTGGACCAGCCTTCGGTGGACCAAAGACAAAACCCAAGGTATATGTCCATCTCTTCGTGACATGTTGGGATCTATCGGATTCCATTGTCAATCATGTCTACTTTAATGTTGCTTTTATGGTGGACAACTTTTAAACTTCCTCTCAATTGCAGTTCCGCTCAAGGTCTCTCTCCGGTGGACCAAAGCCATAACGAAAGGTAGATGTCCACACATTGGTTTCCATGGTCTTTTATTGCTATACATTGTCAATCTTGTCTTCATGTTGGTTTCATGGTGGACAAAGTTACAACCTCCTCTCCATTGCAGGTCCGAGCTAGACTCTAGGAATGTCATGCCCTCGGTGGACCAGGTTCCGGAGGAACCCAGTCAGGTTATTGACGCCTCCTTACTCCCTCATAGGTTATTCGCTACTAACCGGTATCCTGCAAGAGGCCGTAATAAACTCATACTCAAAGCCAGAGTATCTGATGGATATTGTCAAAGTTTTGGATGGTACTGTGGAGTTTGAGTGGCTGAAAGCATCTTCCTTTGGTCCTCTATTTCAACTGCCGGTCCGCAAAAGCTCCCTCTCTGGTAAGCTTGTCCACCAGCTTCTCTGTCGTACGCTTGTAGCACGGAAGCTTCACGAGATGTGATTTGTGTTTGGCGGTCATCCGGTGCGGTTCTCCCTCCGAGAGTTCGGACTCATAACAGGCCTCAACTGTAGTCCTTATCCTTCACAATTACAGACCAAAATGTTGGAAACTCCAGCCGAAGGGGAACAACCTTACTGGTACACTCTGCTTGGTCCGAAAGAGTCCTATTCCATTCGGGATATTGTTCTGATGTTGAAGCGGGAAAAATAATTGCCTAAAGCTGATAGAATGGATGGGAAACGTCGACTACGGCTTGCCCTCATTGTAATTGTTGAGGGTATACTTGTCTGCGACTCCTCAAAGGTTAGGGCAAGCAAGGACGTAGCAGAGATGTTGAAGGACTTGGACGCATTTGTTAACTACCCTTGGGGGAGGAGATCTTTTGAACGGACTATTGAGACGGTTAATGTTGGTATGTTTAAACGGACTCCTGACGTTTTATGTAAAAAGTTGATGGGATCCCATACAGCAACACATGGCTTCACACTCGCTTTCCAACTGTTCTTCCTAAAGGCCATCCCCTTGCTGGAGACCCATCTTCCTGAAACTGACGCTGAACTCACTTTCACAGACCGATGTGTTAAACACCTCACAAAATTGATGTCCTACCACAATGCCAACATTATACAAATAGAGAGTGACAAAAATGTAAGTTTACATGTCCCACACATTTATTACATGTCCATTGTTACTTCTGTTACATCATCTCATTATATATCTTGTCGACAGCTCCGTGTCCACTTTTTACTGCCCTCCGACGTTCCAATAGACCCTCTTTCTTGTTCCTGGGTTGACGAGGTCGATGATGAGCGCGTTGGTTACATGTTGAAGAAGATTGAAGACGGACACGTTTTTACGCCTGATGTTTGGCCAGGTGGAATGGCACAGCTTCCCCTTATACCTGCATCTATGGGAGTGAACAGGACTACGGCTGACCTTCCTAAAACCAAGGTCAGTGTACCAATTCGTAGAAACAAAAAAAGAGGCAAAGGGAAAGCCCCTGCCTTCGTCCAAGAAGAAGATCCTGTCGACGACTACCCTATTGAAGATCCTGTCGACGACTACCCTATTGATTCTTTAACTGTTCAACAACTTCTGCGTGAGGTCGATCGGAGAAACAAAGAGCATACAGCAAAAATGAAGCGGTTGTGGGATGTTGAGAGGAGTCTACTGCAAGACGAGATTTATGACCGAGTTATCAGATCTTTGAAGTCCAAGGGTGTTTGCCCGAATTCACCACCCATGTCCCATCCAGATACTGCACAAAAGTTCAACCAATCTTCATGGGAAAACTACGGCCTTAACATCGCAAATGTAGTTAACAGTATAAACAAGTCCTTCAAAGATGGATGTATGGACAATGTCCACCCTAAAGATAATGCTGATACTGCCGACTCTTCTTCGGATGAGGTACAATTAACTCTCACACTTTGTAATTACTAGAGATCTATAATTACTACCTAACTCTCACACTTTGCTCAACTCAGCATGACAACGAAGATTGTCGAAGCAGATCTTCTGGTCGGGAAGAAGGCGACGTGGTAAGAAAGAAGTCATCCTGATAGACAATAAATATTGGTGGACAAAGTTTATATTACTTCTCTTAACTTTGTTGGACAGGGATTGGGCTCAGCAAGTGAAGAAGATGTAGAGAGGATGGTAATATGCACCCAACCCGATACTGCAACAAACCCTCCACATAAGCTCAGTCAATCCGGTAATAAAATGGACCAGAATTGAATAGGTATTTTCGTTGTCCATCAACAGTTCTGTAGATGTCGATCTTGTGTCTCAGTCTGGTAGTCCATCAAATAGACCCGGTAGACTAGTAGCTATTTCGATTGTCCATCAACTGTTAATCTTGTCGATCTGGTATTACAGGCTGGTAGTCCATCAGAGTCCAAAATGGAGAGCATGAGTAATCGAGACCAATCAGGGGATGAGGCAACAGAGGCTACACAAATAACTTCGGTTAATAAGGTAATCAAAGTGACCCCGATAGACATTCCTTTATAATGTTGTCCACCGTCATAAACTCTTGTCCATCCGTTATTTCAGGCTGGTAGTCCTTCAGAATCCCAAAAGGAGATCATGAGTGATCGAGACCAATCAGGGGATGAAGCCACTACTGTATCACCACCTGTGAAGGAGAATGATGCTGACGATGTCGTAGGGGAGGCAGGGGTCCCTGATGAAGGTCATCTGGAAGGTGATTCAGAATTTTCTGACACCGTTGTAGTAGAGGTATGCTTCCTCTCTAATAGACTTATGTCCATCTTAATAGAATTATGTCCACCATATGTTAATGACAGCCTCGAAGTCCATCAGGATCCCAATTGGAAACCATGAGTGACAATTCTGGTGATGCGGGTACCAATGTATCACTTAAGGAGCATGTGAATGATGATGAAGTCGTTGTAGGAGAGGCATCGGTTCTGTCTGCAGGTGAAACTGAAGGTGGACCACGGATGGAGGTATGATTCTTAACTTGTCCATTAAGATTTCCCCTCATGTCTCAGCCATCCTTGTTGCTTGCTTACTTACAGCAAAGGACATTTTTGCAGGTCCCCGACAAAGCTAATAGGAAGCGGCGTAATCCCACCGCCGATAAATGTCAAACTCCACTTCCAAGGAAAAGAACGAGGACAGCCCCTAGGCGCTATGGTCAGTGTTCGACTTCTCACTCTAAGCAACCAGCTTCAGAGAGCTCCGAAGACGATAGTTTCATGCCTCTGAAAGCTGTAAGCCGTTCACTGGAGAGAAGGTTTATCGCACAGCTAAAAGCGTACCGTAAAAAGTCTGTTTCTAATGATTCTCTATCTTTTTTTTCCTCTGGTTATATCTTACCAACACTAGCTTTGTGTAATTGACTTATTTCTCAGGGAGTACATTATTGATGGCATCCCTGTGAAGAAGACTTTCTTTAGCGAGATTTACACGCCACAACACTGGGTGGATACTCCGGTAAGTGCATACTACTGTCTTACAGAGCCACACAAGTCTAATGTTACTAAGAATGCATTTGTTGAAGCTTTGTCCACCTTTGTTTTGCAGCACATGGAAGCGATGTTAAGCCTTCTGTGGAGGCGTTATGGGGATACGTTGCGCCAAAACAGGATAGTTATCCTTGACACCTGGTTCTCTCACATGCTAACCACCGAGTTACAGCGTTATCAGGCATCGAAGAAGAAAACAACTTTTTCCTGGAACAACATTATTAAGAACTACGTCAGAGGTAATGTCTACAACCGTAACTCTAACCTTACATGGTACACCGACGTAGATACTGTTTATTTACCTATGAATTGGGGAAAACGGCACTGGGTTGCACTTGTTATTCGCTTGAGGACGGCTCACGTCTTGATCCTTGATCCGTAAATTGTCCACAACTCCCCCAAGAAGGTTCCCCGTCTTATGAGACCTGTAATGGACCTCCTGCCACTGATCATTAAGAAGTTCGTAGATCCTGCATCAGTTGACTGCCCTCTGCCTAACGTGTTTAGCTTTCAAAGACTGGAGAATGTTTACCATAATGACAGGACCGGCGACTGTGGTCCTCTGGCGGTTAAGTTTATCGAGCTCCATCCGCAAAAAGTAATACCTGATGGACTAACAGAGGACTTGGTGGACAAACTCCGTATGTCCTACGCTGTTGATGTTTACCAAGAATTTGTTGTCTCACTAAATAATTGAACTTCTTATGTTTTCCCTAGAATTTGTCTCAAACGGTTATGTACTTCCTTAGAACTTCTTATGTTTCCCTAGAACTTCTTATGTTTTTTGGTCCCTACTACATTTTGTTATTTAAACAACGGTTAGAAGAGTGGACTGTATTTCAATCTAATTAGACAATTGTCTGCCCTTGCTTTATCTACACAAGTGGTTTAAAAGTCTACAGACCTTAAAACACTCCTACCTTGTCAGTTATACCACATTTTCTACAGTGGGAGCCAATCAATCATGTCTCTGTACCGTGATGGCAGAGCAAACACTGTCAACAGCTCTTAAGTCAAAGGATAAAAACTACAGTGGGCCACCAATACCGCCTATTAGGTCATTATACACCTAAAGACTAATAGGATCTCTTACCCATATATTCCACCACATCTGCCTTCTTTATTATTATCCACATAATGGGCCTTTATTATTATCCACATAATGGGCCAGTATAGCTACTCTTAACCATCTTCTTCATCCGCATACACTCCCAATGAGCCTGCCTACGGCACGCCTCTTCCTTCCGATGCTTCTGCTTCTTCCGCATCTTCTATTTTTTCTCGTCGTTATGGAGACCCAACATACGGCCTCCCTCGGAAGTGCATTTGTGGTAGTCATCTCAAAATTGGTACCAGATCCGAAGAGTCTGACATTGGGCGTATCTACTACGAGTGTAAGAGAAGTGGAGTAAGTCCCTTTCTTTTGTATCATGTTCCCATTTTCGTCTACACATGTTTCATTGTAACATCTCTTATTGTATCATGCCTTTACAATACTTTGCTACCCTAACAAACATCATCCTTTATTTCTAATAGACTGGAGGGCATCACTTCAGCAAGATGTGGGATAAAGCCATTATGGAGGAGATACACGACATCAATGCCAGGTTTTCAGAAAATGATGACCGGATGATCCGTTACCTCACCTATACCAAAGAAGGGGAACAATGTGACCCTCGTACTGTGCTTAAGAGTGTTCACGCCCACGATGAACAAATCAATAGCCTTCATGAGATGGTCACAGAGCTAGGCACTGGCTATACTGATTTCCGGGCATTTGTTGAGGGATTCCAACCCCCTCAACCACCCCCCAAAAACCAAAAGTTGGAGCTTGCTGTTATTTTGTCTACTGTACTCGTCCTTGTTGCTTTTCTCCTGGCAATCGGCATGTCCATCAACAACTACAGAGGGTGATTTATTTATGACATTTATGTATTCTGCTGGAGTTTCCTCCCTGGTTGTACTAGATGTTTCATGTTGTCTATCTCCTTTTGCTTTTTAGTAGACTTTTCATGTTGTCTATCTCCTTTTGCTTTGTAGTAAACTTTTTATGTTGTCTATCTCCTTTTGATTAGGCACCTTATGTACTCACAAGCTTTTGTCCACCTACCGTGTCTATCAGCATGTTTTATGTCTACCATCAGTGTTATTTGTCTCTTGTTTGGTTGTTTCATTAGATCTCTTCTTTACAGACCCAATGTACTTTTCTGTTCCATATCTATCTGTTATGCTTGGTCATATATGCACTCATTTCCCAATTTCTACGAACTTTACTGAGGGACAATATGCACAATATAGGCTTGATGGACATATTGCCATTTTTGTCTACCAACATGTTAGATACTTCATTGAACACAAATGTAGTTCTCCATATTTTACAAAAGACAACGATTACACTACAATGTATTTTACATCCATGGAGGTAATTGGGATCCTCATTTCTTACATGTCCGAAAAACACACAAAAAGATCAATCATGTTTACTGTCTAAGACATGATATCCGATTACACTAAGACATTATATCCGAAAAACACACAGAAAGACCAATCATCTTTAATGTCTACCATCTGTAGACATAAAGGCCTTTCAATGTCCACCAATGTTTATGGTCAGCCAACTCCAAAAGACACAGTAACTTCCCACTTTTTTCTTCATATTAGCTGAGAACATGTTTTCCTGTTATGACCCACCCCGAAGCATCTTCCACACTTGGCAGGTGTCTTTCGCTTCTTCCGCTAATTAGGAAAAAATACACCAATTAGCTCACTAATACATTCAAACACATAGACATATCAATCTAACAACGCCTACAAACTTACTTTATGCTTTTCCCCCTGGGAAGGTATCCTTTTCTTCTTTGGCCTTCCACCCGCGCGTTTTGTTCTAGGTGGATCAGCAGCCTCTTCTCGTACGGCCGCTGGGATGTCGTTGTCCCTTTCTTTTGGCACGAGCATTATGACTTCTGCGTACTTTTTCCTCCACGGACCAACAAAGTAGCATTCATCAACCAGCGAATAGATATCGATTTGAAACACTCCTCTGGCAGCCAAAGCATGACAACATGGCAACTTCAATACATCAAACACTCGACAAGTGCAAGTTTTTTTCTCTAAGTCCACTGTAAAAACAATACCTCGTCCATCGTTAACTTGATAAATCCACTGACTCGCTGATATAACACGACAGTCCACAGCATCTTTCAGGTGGTCTATCAGGATTTCTTCTATTTCCGGTGTGCATCTTGTTTTTGTTTTATTTACCATTGTCCTCCGGCAGTAAAACCACCTCATCAACATTGCCCGGATAAACTCGACCATCGACACAATAGGGTAATCAACAGCAGTTTGCATCGCCGCATTCAACGACTCTGAGATGTTGCTACTCATTATGTTGTAACGATCTCTGGGGAAGTGAGACAGTGTCCAGTGTGGCAGACCAATTTCTGTGAGATAAGTTGCGCAAGCTGGTTTTCGGTTTTCTATTTCTCTCCACCAATACCGGAAATCTCCTACGGTGTATGCCCTCGCAGCTTTAGATACCACAGTAGCCAACCCTTCACAATGGAAATTGTGCTTAACGTTTCTAAATAGATGGACAGAACATGCACCATGTTGGGCCATTGGATAGACTTTACCTAACGCTGCATATATTGACGCATGTTTGTCAAAGACAAAAACTAGGGCTTCTTCATCTGGAATAAACTTTTTTAGATTCTCAAAGAACCACACCCATCCTCCTTCATTTTCCCCATCAACTACACCAAATGCCAAGGGAAAAATTTGCATATTTCCATCTTGTCCACTGGCTGCAACCAAGCACCCTTTATACTTCCCTTTCATTGTTGTGCCATCAATTACAATGACCTTCCTCAAATATTAATATCCCGCAATGGAAGCTCCCAATGCAAAAAATAGGTACTTGAACAAAGCTTTGCCTTTTTTGTCCACCGTTGTGTGCATGGCAGTCATGGTCCCTGGGTTAGTTGACTTCAATAGGTGTAAATATGTTGACAGGAACCGATAACTCTCCTCCTCGTTCCCTCGCGCTGATGCCATTGCCAACTCTTTAGCATTCCATGCCTTTGTGTACGATATTGTAACGTGGTATTCAGCCAAACAAATATCAGGTAGCTCGCACGTTCGTGGTCCCTTCTTGCCATTTGCGAATTTTGCCTTCAGTAGATCTGCAAATATTCTAGCAGTAGCTTTCTCTCCATACTTTGCCCTAGCACCCACATCACAAGTATGCTTCAACGTCAATGTCTTGATCTCCAAGTTTTGAGAATTTGCGTGGGTTGTTGCATATATTCTCCAGCCTCAGTTCTTGTCTACGCAAGTTGCAATAACTCTTCCTGGATCTGACTTGCTGATTCGAAAACTAAAAAGCCTGGTCATCGCATAAAGGGACAGCATTCTATGCATCTCTTTTTTGTTTGCAAATATACGTCCAACATATAATGCATCGGTTGCCATTTTCAAATCCATGTTCCTTTCTTCGTTCGGACCTCCTCGAACATTGTCATGCACGGGAGGAGCATCATTGATAAGATGAGGATCGTCTTCTCTTATAACTGCTCTGTTACTACCCATACATGTCATCTGCTCGTTTCCTCCCTCAAACACGAACAACCCTTCATCCATTCCATCGGCTACTCTGCCAATGGCTCCCACCGACTGATCTGTCACGTTGTCTCGCACTGGTGGTGCATCCTCAAGTAGTGATGGATTGTATGGCACTACCGCTAGCCCGCGGCCATCATCACCAACAACGTTTTCATTTCCTACCTGATCGTCTAGCTCTATGCCAAGTCCAAAACCTATGGGTTCCATTGGCCTCTCTACCCTTCCCTTGAAAGGATCCCAATCAGGCGGGTAATCTCTATTAATCCGTTCAGTCCACTCGTCAAAATTATAATCAGGCTCATCGTCACACCTTCCCCCTGATGTGGCTCCAACATCATCATCCTCTTCCATCTCGGTTCTACCCTCACCCTCTTCTCTATGGTTTTGTCCTCCATACGGGTTTCCCCTTTGAGTATCCAATGTCCCATTTCCGGCAGAAACCTCTCCCTTATCACCTGATGTAATCGAACTCACCTTCATTCTTTTACCAGGGTTCCCATCATCTCCCAACCCTTTCCTCTTCACATTCTTCTCACCTAAGCTTCCATCATTTTGGCACCCGTTATCCCTTTCCTTGTGGACCATTTGCAGCCGGTGGACTTCTTCAACATTCCTCAGATACTCTAAGAAAACTTCGTCCGACTCCTCATCCAAATTGGCAGCTTCATTAGCTAGACTCATAATTCCACCCCCCGCCATATCGTTTTTCTCCGCCAAAATGGACATCTCGTCTGTTTCAGTGTTTTGTCTACCACCGATGGCCACATTTTCTTTAGCTCCTGCAGCCAACATGTACTGCCCAGATTTCTGTCCACACATAATAGACATTTCGAGATGTCCATCTTCATCACCATTACCCCTATTGTTCTGTTCTCCGATAGACAACATGCTTTGTCCTCCCTCTGCTGATATCACCTTCTTTTTGTTGATCGAAACGTACAAATACAGCCCCCCACCCTCTTCATTCTTTGCTTTAAACTGCTCAAACTCAACTTCACTCTCAACTGAAACAGGGAGCATCTTCCCTTGTGTGAAGGCAACTGTTTCTCCTGGGTGCCAGAAGCTTAGCTCTATATTGCTTTCCTCAGGTTTTACCCCCAACAGCTCTACTATCTTCTCATTCACCTCTGCAAACGTTGTCCATCTTCCGATAGACAAAAATCTAGCCATTTGCCCGCGACGGACAACAAACTTCCACACCCCCATGTCTGAACATGTCCACTCACCCACAAGCAGACACACTCTCCCGTCCATCTGCATCAACATTTAGCACATTTAATACTCACAACTACATTCTCTCCCACCAACAACATTCTCTACCAATAGACCAAAATAAATGTGAAAAAACATGTTTCATTGTCTGAACCCATATTAAATGTGAAGTCTTACCTCCGATTCTCCGACCAGAATTAATTCTTCATGCTCGTCGCCACTCTCTTTCTTCAGATCTGTTTACTCTTATCTCTAACCTTTTGCTTCATTAACTACAACTAATTAATGATTTCTTTAGCCCCTTAAACAACCAATGGACCAAAGCCGCTGCCATTAATGCCAGTCCCATCGTTATTAATGACCTCAAACCCTTCAAATTTTACTTCCTCTTTGAATTCTCCCGCGTTCGTTTTATAGATAATAGAGTAGGGCTATTTTAGTCTTCTTACAACTCTCCATCATTACCGAAAATGGCAGTTCTCATAAGAAAAAACAAAAGTGGCATTAGTGATAAATTTTTTGGAAAAAATGGCATTCCTGATAAAAATCCCAAAAAGAAACTTGACCAATGAGAAATGTTAGTGATGCAATATAAGGCCACGTTGGTAGAGCTTTCGTGATGCAAGAAAGTATGGAACACTTCTTCATACTTCAACTCTGAGAGGATAAAGAAACCTTAATTATCAGCCATTGTAACTCAAATACTCGGTATCTGTTTGGTCCACGTTAAACTTTTGGTAAATTGTCCACTGGGGGAATTCTTTGTAAAAACTTTGGTAAATTCGTTTTTCACCTTTTGATTCGCAGATATTTTTTTTCCAAAAAACACCTACAATGATGATACTATTATTAGAAGATTTTTAATCCTATCCCACTACAAAAGTATAGATAGATTGAGCAGAACTTGATTTGATATTAGATACACCACCCTTGGGAACTCTCACAAGTCACAACCATAGGCCCACTGCCCACATATATCGATCTCCTCCTCTAGTAGTCCCTCGTGCGCCCCCACTAGCCGGGATATTCCAGAAAAACCCACGTGATCTTGGTCCCTCTTAAAACACAGACACCGAGAGTTCAAAATCACGCCGAAATGTAACCGTAGTCTGGGTTAATTTGATAATAAAACAAGTTTTGGGGTTTTTAAAAAGAAAATTATAATAAGTAAAGGAGTCAAATCAGCAAAGAAAACGACACCATCATCTTCTTTAACCTTTCACCTCACTGCCTCTTCTTCTTCGTTTTAATTGGCTTTGAGAGTGCCCAAAGAAAAATTTCAAATTGGTTTCTGTTTTTCTCAGTTTGAGAAAGAAACTTCGACGTTAAGCTATAGACAGTGATAATTTCAAGCTTCTCAATATCCTTATCATAATCTTATCAGAGTATCAGTTTCAGTTTTAAAGTATAATTCCGCAAAATTGCTCTTTCCAGGTTCTGAGTCCGATGATTAACGACGATCTTCTTCGTCTCTCATTGTAATTCTACGAAATTAACTGAGAAAAATGGTCTCCGGAGGCGGTAGCAAAATCAACGGCGGAGAAGCAGCTTCGTCAGGCCATCGCGTCAATTGTAGTAGCCGTCACACAAGCAGAGAACAAGCTTAGTCTTCGACAAGCAGAGCCATTAGGTCACATAATCATAAGCCGCAAAGCCACGGCGGCGGAACGGAGTCCGTTAGCAAAGCTATTCAACAGTTCACTGTCGACGCTAGACTCCACGCCGTCTTCGAGCAATCAGGAGAATCCAGCAAATCGTTCGACTACTCTCAGTCCCTTAAAACGACGCCGTACGATTCTTCCGTACAGGAGCAGCAGATTATGGCTTATCTCTCGCGGATCCAGCGCGGTGGCTTTATCCAGCCTTTTGGTTGCTTGATCGCCGTCGATGAATCCACCTTCACAATCATTGGTTACAGCGAAAATGCGCGGGAAATGCTAGGGCTCATGTCTCAATCTGTTCCGAGCATCGATGACAAATCGGAGGTTCTTAACGTTCTCCTCGAACGCGCGTTCGTGGCTCGAGAAATCACGTTACTGAATCCAGTTTGGATTCACTCTAAGAACACTGGTAAACCTTTCTACGCAATTCTCCACAGGGTTGATGTTGGGATTTTGATTGATTTAGAGCCAGCTCGAACCGAGGACCCGGCGCTTTCAATCGCTGGTGCAGTCCAATCGCAGAAACTCGCAGTCCGTGCGATTTCTCATTTACAATCGTTGCCTGGTGGAGACATCAAGCTTTTATGTGACACTGTTGTGGAAAGCGTTAGAGATCTTACTGGCTATGACCGTGTTATGGTGTGCAAGTTTCATGAAGATGAACATTGGGAAGTAGTTGCGGAGAGTAAACGGAATAATTTAGAACCTCACATTGGTCTGCATTATCCTGCTACAGATATTCCTCAGGCATCTCGGTTCTTGTTCAAGCAGAACCGTGTTAGGATGATTGTAGATTGCCATGCGTCACCGGTTCGTGTGGTCCAAGATGATAGGCTGACGCAGCCTATTTGCTTGGTGGGTTCGACTTTACGAGCTCCTCATGGCTGTCATGCTCAATACATGGCTAACATGGGCTCTATTGCGTCGTTAGCTATGGCGGTTATAATAAATGGAAACGAAGAAGACGGTGTTAGTAGTAGCGGAAGACACTCGATGAGGCTTTGGGGTTTAGTGGTTTGCCATCACACATCGGCTTGTTCCATACCTTTTCCTCTGAGGTACGCTTGCGAGTTTCTTATGCAGGCCTTTGGCTTACAGCTAAACATGGAGTTGCAGTTAGCTTTGCAGGTGTCTGAAAAACGCATTCTGAGAATGCAGACGCTGTTATGCGATATGCTACTGCGTGATTCACCAGCGGGGATTGTTATGCAGAGGCCTAGTATCATGGATTTAGTAAAATGTAATGGCGCGGCATTTCTTTACCAAGGGAGGTATTATCCATTGGGTGTGGCTCCGACTGAGGCTCAGATAAATGATATTGTGAAGTGGTTGCTTGCTAACCATTCTGATTCAACCGGGTTTAAGCACAGATAGTTTAAGCGATGCGGGTTATTTTGGGGCAGCTGCTTTGGGAGATGCTGTGTGTGGTATGGCAGTCGCGTATATCACAAAAAGGGACTTTCTTTTCTAGTTTCGGTCTCATACCGAGAAAGAAATCAAATGGGGAGGGGCTAAGCACCATCCTGAGGACAAAGATGATGGCCAGCGGATGCATCCACGTTCTTCGTTCCAGGCTTTTCTCGAAGTTGTTAAGAGCCGATGTCAGCCATGGGAAACTGCTGAAATGGACGCCATTCACTCGCTCCAGCTTATTCTAAGAGACTCTTTCAAAGACTCCGAAGCAATGGACTCTAAAGCTACTGCAGCTGGGGCGGTTCAGCAACATAAAGATGATACGGCAGAGCAAGGGATGCAGGAGATTGGTGCAGTAGCGAGAGAGATGGTTAGGCTGATTGAGACTGCGACTGTCCCTGTATTTGCTGTGGATATCGACGGCTGCATCAATGGGTGGAACGACAAGATCGCTGAGCTGACCGGTCTCTCTGTTGAAGAAGCTATGGGAAAGTCTCTTGTTCGGAATTTAATATACAACGAGTACGAAGAAACAGTTGATAGGCTTCTTTCTTGTGCTCTAAAAGGTTTATGCAGTTCTTAAGACTTCCAATCTGTGCAGGGCTCTAACATGAAAATTCTTATAATGTCCTGCGCTTTCAATTATGCAGGGGATGAAGGCAAGAATGTGGAAGTCAAGCTAAGAACTTTTAGTCCTGAGCTGCAAGGGAAAGCGGTGTTTGTGGTTGTCAACTCATGCTCAAGCAAGGACTACTCAAACAACATCGTTGGGGTCTGCTTTGTTGGACAAGATGTAACTGGTCATAAAATTGTTATGGACAAGTTCATCAACATACAAGGCGACTACAAGGCCATCATCCATAGCCCGAACCCTTTGATCCCTCCAATCTTTGCAGCAGATGAGAATATATGCTGCCTTGAGTGGAACACCGCAATGGAAAAGC
The DNA here is from genome assembly GCF_030686135.1 of Camelina sativa. NCBI lineage: Eukaryota > Viridiplantae > Streptophyta > Magnoliopsida > Brassicales > Brassicaceae > Camelina > Camelina sativa. Next base: position 16,751,878 of record NC_141891.1, read on the forward strand.
TCACAGGCTGGCCTCGCAGCGAAGTGATAGGAAAATTGCTTGTTAGGGAAGTGTTTGGGAGCTGTTGCAAACTAAAGGGTCCTGATGCGTTAACTAAGTTTATGATCGTTTTGCATAATGGGATCGGTGGCCAAGAAACAGATAAATTCCCATTCCCGTTTTTTGACCGCAAAGGGAATTTCATTCAGGCTCTCCTGACTTTGAACAAACGGGTCAGCTCAGATGGTCAAGTCACTGGGGCTTTCTGTTTCTTGCAGATACCAAGTCCCGAGCTACAGCAAGCTCTAAAATTCCAAAGGAGACAGGAGAGCGAATGCGTCTCGAGGAGGAAAGAGTTGGCTTATATTTTTCATGTTATAAAGAATCCATTGAGCGGATTGCGTTACACAAACTCATTGCTGGAAGCCACATATTTAAACGAAGATTAGAAGCAGCTTTTTGAATCAAGTGTTTCATGCGAGAAGCAGATTTCAAAGATTGTGGGAGACATGGACGTCAAAAGCATTGAAGATGGGTGAGAGTTTTAATTCGTCTTGATAAACACTTAATTGTTCTGTAAAGCTTCATCACACTACTGAACAAACAACCTCTATTTTTGCTCATCAGTTCATTTGTTCTAGAGAGAACAGAGTTCCTCATTGGCAGCGTCATTGATGCAGTGGTAAGCCAAGTCATGTTGGTGGTGAGAGAGAGAAATCTTCAGCTCATCCGTAACATTCCCAAGGAGATCAAATCCATGGCTGTCTACGGTGACAATATAAGGATCCAACAGGTTCTGGCAGAATGTCTGCTAAGTATGGTCCGTTATGCACCCATGGAAGGCTCAGTGGAATTCCATCTACGCCCGAATCTTAAACAAATGGCTGACGGGTTCTCTGCTATACGATTAGAGTTCAGGTACCTTCATCATTCCTCTTATGACTCTTTGTCTGAGATCAAAGATCGAATACATAGCTATAACCATCCATTGGATGATATTTCTTTTTCATATATGTGACTACTGCGGATAAATTTCAGTTTTTGCTTGCTATCCCGCATTAAGAAGCTTGTGACTCGGATAAACTAAAAACGCAGTTTTGACCGAGAGCGTTGTCAAGTTTTAAAGCCTTATCAAGGATTGATTAGCAAACAACAAACACTCTGACTCATTTTGTCAATGTATGTTAGAATGGCGTGTGCAGGGGAAGGTATACCGCCAGAGAAAGTGCAAGACATGTTCCATAGTAGCCGATGGACAAGTCCAGAAGGATTAGGGCTAAGCGTTTGCAGAAAGATTCTTAAGCTGATGAACGGAGAGGTTCAGTATATAAGGGAATTCGAACGCTCTTATTTCCTAATCGTTATCGAACTCCCGGTTTGTCTGATGATGATGATGCCTTCTTAGTGATTGGCGGTGAAAGTTTTGACTCTGTTCCAGGTAGGTTTAGAAGGAATGGTGAGGTTTTGCGGCCGGAAAAACGTAAGAGGAGTTATAGTTTTCGTACACCGTATATATTGTTATAGTCTTACTTATAGAATGTGATGGGAGCTCTTTTGATCATAATAATGTAATATAGAAATGGAAGACTGTTTTTTGATTTATACAGATAACATTTGAGCGTCAGAGATATCAAATTTGTGCAGATCTCTGTTAATTAGCAAAATTTGCCAAGAAAATTATTGTGTACGTTCATTTAATGTCCAAAGTACTATATGCAGAGTTCAAGTTTGAGCGAACTTATAATTACAAAAAAAAAAAGTTTGAGCGAACTTATTAGCCTTAGGTACTTCGTTCTGTATTTTGTAGCTCTGTTTTATCAAATTCCAAGCTTACGGTTTTGGTTGTAACTGAACCGTTTTGTGTCGTAATCTTATTATATAAAGCTTGATGTCAATATTACTCATCGTCACACATGTCAATTATATTGATAAAATGTCAACACGTGTCTAGATTACTTCTTAACATGATCGCGCCTCATTAACTAAATCGTGACACATGTCAATTGTATCGATAAGATGGTGACACGTGTCCAGATTACTGCTTAACATGATCGCGACATGTGTTAAGCTAACGATTTTAGATTTTGACACATGTTAAGCTAATCGCTAGAAAAAAAAGTTAAAAAAATATTTACCAAAAAAAAAAAACTAATCCAAAAGCAAAAAGGAAATATTTACCTATCATCCTAAGGAAATAGAACATATGTTTTATTATATAAAGATGTGTATTAAGAGGTACCCAATATTAAATCAAAACCTTAAGTACGCTAGAATAACATGATCGCGACATGTTTTAAATTAACAATTTTAGATTTGACACATGTTAAGTTAATCGCTAAAAAAGTTAAAAAATTATTTATCAAACCAAAAAAAACTAATCCAAAAGTAAAAAGTAAATATTTACCTATCACCGTAAAGAAATAGAGCATATGTTAAATGGTATCCATATCAAATCAAAACCTTAAGTACGCTAGAAAATCATGAACAACAAATAGACAAATACAAACCATGAGATATGAGAAAACCTTGCTAGCAAAAGAAAACATGATATCATGAGTGATGATCAGATTGCTACAATCGAAAAGACACTTTCAGATGAACCTCATAAAGGCTGGATTTAACTACGCTTCATATATGGATAGATAAACTAAATCAAATGTGTAAATACAATATTTATATAATGCTAAACATATATCTTCAACTACTTTCACCTATATGACTATTTTCACATCTATGAATAATAGACATCATGTTATTTCAAAATTTTCATTATTTTTTATTGTCTAACATAGTTTACCAAAATACAAGGTTCCCAAATTACAACTTCGCAACTTAGATGATGGTAAGAACTTTATTCTGTTTGTCTTACACAATTTTGGATGACGAATCTACGTACTATCAATATTTGTTTATTCCTTTTTTAATATTTTAATTTAATTATGTTGTAGTATTTTTAGATTTTAGTTAAATTATTTAGTTAAATTTGAATTTCTTATTAAAAATTCGTGATATTTTAAACTAAAATTTTCTATATTATTTTGAGTTTATTTTTTTTTTCAGTTAAAGATATGTAAGAACTCTATTTAATTATTCCTTTTTAAATAAATATTTTAAATTTCTTATGCTGTACTATTTTTAGAATTTTTATTTGAGTTTATATTTTATATCTATAAACTATCTAAGACTCCTATACCATTGTGTATAATTTTGTTTTTTTTAACTGTCTTTAATTTCTTAAATTTATTGGGTTGGTCATAAACTCATTGCAATCATGTAGATATTTTTTCACATTTTTCATCCAAAATATTTTTGAGTAAACAATTTTAGGGGTTAAACAAACTGCCAATACCAATTTTAGTGGTGAAAAGAAACTACGTCAAAGTGAAAGTAAACAGACAAAAATTGGTTTAATTTGTTCACAGATACATTTTATAGGTGGTGATAAAGAGCGTATTATTATAACAAAATATTTTCGAGTGTAAGAACATATTATTAGAAGTAAACCATAGAGCAAAATTGTACGTAGATGCTAATAAGATAATGCTTTAACGGGTTGATTGCATGTAAAATATTTTATGAATAAGTTGTTGAACGTTTTTGAAATTTGACAATAATAATACTTTTAATGGTCAATGTTTCAAAAAAAAAAATTTGTGGTCGATAATTTATCTTTAGGTTATTGTAAGAATTGTAATAATAATTTTAAAATATAAAAATAAAAATTAGTGTATTATATTAAAAACTTCTCTCTAACTAAAGGTATTTATCTATTTATTTGCGGAAAATATATTTCACTTACAAAAACGTATTTTTTAATTTTAAAATTTTTTAATTTTATTAAATAGTTTAAAAACCCGCACACCGTGCAGGTCCTAATCTAGTAATACATAAAGTTAATAAAAATGTGAATTTTCCTGCATATATTGTGATTTGAATTTTTTTAAACAAATATATGTTACTCAATTAATATAAAAAGTGTGTGTTCAACATACATATATAGTAAATTTTCCGTATATAGTAAATTATAAAATTTTAAGAAGGTTATAATTTAGAACTGATATATCTAAACTTAGTAAAAAGTTTAAAATTATGAATATTTAAATATATTAAAATTTCAAAATAACATAAACGAGTTATATTACATGACGAGTTATATGACACTACAAGATTGAACTGATAATACTAAAAATAAACTATCATTATGATATTTCAATACGGGTTAAATTATCATTTTACTATTTTAACAGCACCAATATAAAATATGTCGAATCCTCATTTTACTATTTTAACAATACCAATATAAAAAATGTCGAATCGAAATGATTTAATTAGAATTGTATTAAACAAAAATTGTTGTGCGCTATACCACAGATTATATACTAATTCACTATAACTAACAAAATAGTATTTTAGCAAAATTAGTATTAAAATAGTACATTAACAAAAATATTAATACTCAAAAAAAACTTATCCCACGGTATACTGTGGATCATAATCTAGTTCTATATAAAAAATCAAATTGATTTTTTATTCTTTTTTTTTTTTTGGACAAACATTGATTTTTTATTTTCTATCTAGCTTTTTATTACAAGGATTAAAAATTATAACTAAACCTAGCAATATATCTTAAACTAAGAAGAATATAATAAACAAATAATACTTTTTAAACATTATGTATATAATATTTTAAATTTAGAGCAATATAGTGACATATTTTTCTAACATGTTCATCAAATTAATGAAAAAATTGATAATTTAATATTTTAGATGTCTCAAATTTAAGCATAGTGTACCTAAAAAAGTCAAAATTCTGATATACATTTTGTGTAAGTCCTTATAAAAATAAACATAAATATCCATATTCAGAAAAATTATATTAAAAAGATACGTATATAGATTAATATAATATATATATATGTATATAGACTAGAAATTTACTGAAAAAAAAATGAAAAAGAAAAAGAGAACACTACTCGATGGCTGATCGAGAAAAACAAAGATGATCGACTATATAATTTCACTATTTCAGTTCTATATTGATCGTTCTTGATTGGTTTTTTTTTTTTTGATAACGTCGATTGTCCTTGATTAATCGGCCAACCGATATATTGACTTAAAAACTTCGGAAGTCTACATATATTAATTTGAGACATAAATTTCAAAATAATTGTAGCATTTTTTTATCATAATAAGAACGATCTTCATATGTGCTTACCGGCCCGTTCTCGGTTATATAAACTAAACTTTGAGATTGCCGTAGTTTGTCGTGAAGTACTCGATCTAGTACACCTGCGTCTTTCCCAAATGACTTATATACGTGCTATGTAAGTTATGCATGAAACTTACGCATGGACTTATTAATTGGACCGTCTTCATAGCAAGAAAAAAAGAAGAAGATGAGAATTAAATTAATACATATAATCTGGTACGGTGGTCCAAGAAACCTTCATATTCATCTCGCAAAGTTTAAGGAAGATCCCAAATGGAAGAGGGCAACAAATGGTTTAAATTCCTGGACATTGCACCATAACTCGTCTGAAACATGCATATGTAAACATTTATTCCCTAACAAACATTTCTCCAAGACAGGCTACATCACTTTTGAAATCACTAGTAGTAAGTAGTAACTAACTAACAAGTAAACTTATTGGTAATGGGCATTCACTATAGAGAGTTATGAGACATTTCTAAAATAATTTAACGTATGTTTTAGTTGACGTTTAGACAATAATTTTTTTTTTTAATAATAATTTTGTGGTGAAAACTAACTTATTTTTCTTGTTAACTTTTATTCTTGTAGGCCTAGCACAACTCGACATGTGCCATTCATGTTTCTCAAGAAAAAAACATTTGAAGTAGTCTCCTATATCTTCGTTATAAGGTAGTCTTGTGTATCGGTCCATTAGAAGAGAGAGATACACAACCGAATAAGAAAATGACAAATCGAGGTCGATGATCATTGCTCATATAGTCATACCTATCTACATACATGTTTTGGTGGTGGTGTGTTAAGGCAGGCTAGTGCGCAAACTTACTTTTTGTAGGTGCATTCAAGACAAAGACACATTGATATATTTTCATCAAATTATTCCTAGACACATCAAATATATTTTCATCGAATGAAACTATTTATTTCGTTTAAAAGTTTAAACACACTTAGATTTTATAGTTATTCGTGTAAAACATTCTCAATATGATCAGCATTCTTTTTATGATATTACCAGAGCATTGATCTTCTCTGTAAAATGTTAATATAAGAATATATATATTTTGAAAGGTAAAATCTTCATTTCAATAGAAGAATATATATATTTATATATGTAAAGCGCAACTTAAATCTCGACACACGATAACAAACCTTTAAGTCAAATATATTAAATTTGTCGGCAGATCATATTTATTGATAACGATTTGTGGATGAATATAAACTGCATGATTAGGATAAAAGATCAAATGTTTTTATAAACCAAATGGTAAAGTAGTTGGGACGCGGGAAAAAAAAAGAGGAATCTCAATTAATTTCATCACCTGCCTTACCCTACTCTTTTTTAAACCATGTTGAAATTCTCGTTAATTTGTCTTTTTTTTTTTTAACAATGAGATACCCTTTTAATTTGTTTTTTACAACTCATACATGATACATCATAGAAAAAATCGAAAATTAAGCATCGATGATAACATTTAAAAGAAAGAAAAAAAAAAACTAAATTTGAAATCTTGAGTACTGTCTTTTTAGTTAAAACGTTGTAATCCGTTTTGTTCTAAATTCGTAGTTTCATCCATGTATAACATTAGTTCATGTTTGGATTGTTTAACAAATTATTTAGCAAACCCTTTTTCAAAAAAAAAAGAATGTATGTCTCATAATTTAAAGACCTTCGCATTTTCTGTGTGTTTGATCAAATAACTTTGTATATAGAAACATAAATTCGTAGTTTAATATTGTATCTTAACTCTTATAAGTATATAGAAACATAAATGAATATATTTAATAGATACGTATTATGTATATGGCCTTATGTTAAAATTCGTGTATATATTTATTTTTAAACTAAGAAATTCCTGTATATATAATACATATAAGATTGGTACGGTGAAACATTTTTGAGTTTTAGTAAGCTTGATTATAAATACACAATTGAAAATCCTGCGTAGGAATACGTCAAAACGACATTAATCAAGGTATACATAGTCTATATTACGTGTTATAACTTATGACTAGTGACTCTATCTTTGGACTACTGACTTAGTCGGCGGTAAAAAATACTCTAGCTACGCATGCAATTTTTGTTATGATTAAAGAAAATGATATATATATATATATATATATATATATAGGGTTGAAAAAACATGATAGGCAATTTGAAAAAGAAACACTTGCTTCGCACTCATTAATTACCTTGAAGAAAATTGTATCCTAGCTAGATTGCGAAATGAGGAATTGTATGAGAATTTCAAACTAGTGTATGATGAATGTATAAGGCCTCAACCAATTCTCATTAATGCTCATTTTTGCTCCTATAAATAGATTTAGTAAGTAGAGTAAGGTGAGTAACCAATTGCACTGAACAAAGAAGTGAAGAACGGGATTCTGAGAGTAGAAAAATAAAATGGGAAAAGTTTCTAGGCGATTAGGGTTTTTGGGTTTGATGCTTGTGGTGCTCATTATTGGAGTTGCGGAATGTAGGAGACTTGAGAAAGAGACTTTGGGAGGAGGTGGTTTTGGAGGAGGTGCTGGAGGAGGATTCGGTGGTGGAAAAGGCGGTGGTGGGGGTGCTGGCGGAGGAGCTGGTGGAGGGTTTGGTGGTGGTCACGGTGGAGGATTTGGCGGTGGTGCTGGAGGAGGTCACGGTGCGGGTGCTGGAGGAGGATTAGGTGGTGGTGCTGGTGGAGGTCATGGTGGCGGTGCTGGAGGAGGATTTGGCGGTGGTGCCGGAGGTGGCCACGGCAGTGGTGCTGGAGGAGGATTAGGCGGAGGTGGTGGTCATGGCGGTGGTGCAGGAGGAGGATTTGGCGGTGGTGCTGGAGGAGGACACGGTGGTGGTGCTGGAGGAGGATTTGGCGGTGGTGCTGGAGGAGGCCACGGTGGCGGTGCAGGAGGAGGATTTGGTGGTGGGGCTGGTGGAGGTCACGGTGGCGGTGCTGGAGGAGGCTTTGGTGGTGGTGCAGGCGGAGGTCACGGTGGAGGTGTTGGTGCAGGAGGAGGATTTGGTGGTGGGGCTGGTGGAGGTCACGGTGGCGGTGCTGGAGGAGCCTTTGGTGGTGGTGCAGGCGGAGGTCACGGTGGAGGTGTTGGTGGTGGAGCTGGAGGAGGGCACGGTGGTGGAGCTGGAGGGGGCTTTGGTGGTGGTGCAGGAGGTGGAGGCGGCCATGGTGGTGGAGCTGGTGGAGGTTTTGGTGGCGGTGCAGGTGGAGGAGGAGGCCATGGCGGAGGGTTTGGTGGTGGTGCTGGAGGAGGTCATGGTCGTTGATTTTAAATATAGCTTTATAGGTTACTTACTTGTCTCTCAAGCCAGATTAAAAGGAAGAGATTATATATTTGCTTGAGAATTTTATTATGATGAAATAAAT